>NC_073311.1:25570187-26258514 GCF_027595985.1 Sorex araneus | reverse complement strand
ACTTCATATTTTAATCATACTTTTCAGGCATTTTTATAACTGAAAAAGCAGCAAATGCTACAGAAAGAAGTTTCAGAAGAAGAAATTCTGCAGTTAAAAATCACCACGCATACCACACTATTTTCATATCGCTATTATATATTTGCTTCTAATTATATTTTGAAGATTGATGTTACCACAAAAATTAACAAACTGGCCCTCTTTACATAGAGATCTTATGTAGGGAAAATTAATCACATGTCATTTGGAATAAAATTATTTGTGTCTAAGACAGAGCCACAACAGCTTAAAAGACATCTAGCACTTTCTCCAGTGATGGAAATTGTAGTGAGAGCCTCATGCATGCAAGGCAGGCACTCTACCACTGAGTATATACCTGCTAATATTTAGAAAGTATAAAGTTTGATAATATATTAATAAAACCTTGCAGTCCAAAATAGCTAAACAATCTTGTGATCAATACATAGGGAGGTGTACGTGATGGAGAGAAAGGTGGACAAAAAAATTCCCCCTTTGCCAGATGCAAATGTGTACCTGAAATTTAGGAAATATATCTACTAATGGGCAACATGAAACATAGAAGAAATGAATGGAATGCTAAAAAGCAAATTATTATTAAATTTAACCAAAGAAACCTCCAAAAATTAAGATTCAAAAATTAATAATAAGAATTGATTATGCAATAACACAGCAGGTAAAGTGCTTGTAATCCATGGAGTGACTTAGAGTTGATCCATAGCATCACATATAGTCCCAAACTATGACAGAAGCATGGAGATAAGAATAAGCATTGAACACTGCTAAGTGTGCCCTTACCACAAAAGAAAATACAATAAAAACTCCCCAGAAAGTTTATATGAAAGGTAGAAGCAAAAAGAGTTTTCCTCACTGACAAGTCTAACAAGAAGAAAAATAGATTTTATCCAGATTCAATATTGCGATTCATGTGAAAGAGCATTAAATCAATGTAATTTTAGTTCGACCATAAAGTAAAATGATCTGACTTAGCAGAACGACACTTCTTGCATATGTGAGGCTCTAGGTTGAACCATGATATAATACATATTTTTTCCCCAAGAATATTGTTTGCCTTCTTTGAGGCAATTAAAGACATAGTGTCAGAAAATAACATCAACTTAATGTGTTTGATTACCATTCTGTCTTCTGACTTGGGGATTCAAAAACAGGTTAGATAATTTTATTCATAGTTAGAAAAATAATCATGACACTAGTGCATTTTATGAGGTCTGGAGCAATAGCACAGCACGTAGGGCATTTACCTTGTACTCAGCCGACCCCGGTTCGATGCGTCTCCCTCTCGGAGAGCCTAGTAAGCTACCGAGAGTATCTCGCCTGCATGGCAGAGCCTGGCAAGCTACCCATGGCATATTCGATATGCCAAAAACAGTAACAACAAGTCTCACAGTGGTGACATTACTGGTGCCCGCTCCAGCAAATCATGAGCAGCAGGATGACAGTGACAGTGACAGAACATTTTGTCGGAAACAGTATTAGTCACTTCTAACCTTCCGCACATACGAACCTGTGGAGAGGGGCCTTGAGCATGGCTGTAGCTAGGTTCCGGTGGTCTTCAGCTACCGGGAGCTCTGCTCGGGGGCGGGGAGGGCAGCTGGAGCCCATCTCCTCCGAGGGGCTTCCTCCCGGGGAAGACAGCCAGGCGTGCGGGCAAGAGACTCTCTTAAACTACAACAATCAATTATCTAATATCTAATGGCAATGTATTTTTTTTTCTTTACTCTTTTTTTAGCATTTCTTTTGGGGGGGATCACACTCAGTGATGCTCAGGGGTGACTGCTGGCTCTGCGTTCAGGAATTACTCCTGGAAGTGCTTGAGAGACCATATGGGATTCTGGGGATTGAAGCTGGGTCAGCTATATGCAAGGCGAACACCATGCCGCTGTACTATCACTCTGGCCGCACAATATTTTTCTTTAGGTGTCTCTTTTAGTTTTATTTAGTGTCCATGATTTCCATTATGTTAATGATAGGGTTTTATACATACAACATTCCAACACCATATCCTCTACAGAAACATCTATTTCCCACCACCCTTGTTTCATTGACCCACTGTCAAACATGCCCCTCCACGCCACCCCACCATGTTTCTTGACCATGTTAATCTGGTTTATAGACTAACTATTAGGGTCTCTTATCTTTGGACAAACAACTGAATCTACAAGTGAAACTTTTAGACATAGTGAATCTTTTTCAATCCATTTATGTTTAAATTAACACATATAGAAAATGGGATTTTTAAAATATTGACCTTTCTAGACCTTCTATAAAAATTGAAGCATATGTGCAAAACTTTTAGCATGTAAGTGTGGAACTTTTTATTAACCTTGCTGATATATACAGCATTATTATTCTGACTACTTGCAGTGTCAAGTATATTTAGTATAATGTTAAAAATTGTTCATATTTCCATTTCTTCCCCATGGGTAGACATTGAGGGAGTCACTGAACCGGATGCACATCGTTGTCTCCTTAATGTTCCAATCTCCAAAGAAGTTGGCAACTTCCAGCTTTGCCCCTTTTATGAATTTACTGATACTGTTATTTGTCTAAGATAAAAATAAATGTATATATGCACATGTGCATGTGTTTGTGTGTTCATGACAATTTTTCAGCCTTTTCCTGTAAAGAATAGTTATATACCTAATATTAATGTATAAAATGTCATGACTAAAGTCTAAATAATCTCTCAAGTATTTTTTGTTGTTGTTTTATTTGGTATAATTTTGTCAGGGGCCACTCCTATCTACACTGAGGAACTACTTCTGGTGGTGCTTGGGGATGGGATATGGGATATGGGATGCCAGAGACTGAATCTAGGTTAGCCATACACAGGAAAATTCACTGTTTTATTATGGCCCTAGCACCTATAATCTCTCAAACTTTTATTGATATAACAATTCTGTCTTGTGCCAGAGCAATTGTATCTTAGGAGTGATTAGCAGTTAGCTTAGCTTTGCATGCAATCAATCCAGGTTTGATCCCTGGCACACCAGATGGTCCCCAAGCCCTGCCAGAAGTAATGCACAGAGATAGGAGTAAACCCTGAGCACAGTAAAAAAGGACCCCAAGCCAAATATATACAATACAAGATAGATATCTTATCACATACACATCAAATATACTGATTTTTTATGTATATGATAATATATATGCACATATATATGTACATACGTATGTGTATATATATTATAATCATGAGTAAATTGGTTAAAAGGCAGAGGAGAACCAAAGTTGACTCTTTATCTTTTGAAATCTGGGACATATAACATTGCAATGAATATACTTCATTTAAATCATTTTTCTGCTCTCAAGCATACACTCATACACTGGTACTATAGAATACTTTGTCTAAAATTGCATTGCTATTTATGATTAGAGGAACTGTTACTACTGGACATTGTTTTAAAAGTTCAAACTGGATAGTTACTATTTTCAAAAATCTTCTGTACAAACATCAGAAAAGTATGACAGCAAATCAGTAAAAGATAACTATTAACAAATGCCATGCAGAAAATTCTCTTAATCTCTGTCTGGCACAAAGTTCCCTGAAATAAAAGAGTTCATTGCAGTGCCATTATAGCCCCCCCTTGGAGTCAAAAAGACTATTTCAGAATTGTGACAGATGTGTGCATACCATGAAGACAGAGATGGCATCTGTCCTTTACAGCACTATTTTCCTTTGAAATCACAAGTGCAGATTCAGATTCAGTTATGTTTTTGTGCTGTGGCACAATGTCGACATGAGAGACAATATTTGGAAAGCTATGATTTCCACAGCTTGTACTTATTTATGCATGATTCTGTTTAGAGGTCTTCAAAGTTCTTCAAACCTGAATGTCATATGAAGCAATTTACTGGAGGGTTGTTTTTCATTGCTTTAAAACACATGGTATTAGATTATCTAAAATTGCTTTGCTAACTCTATTTGGATTATGGTTTACTGAAGAAGTTTGAGTGATTGAAATAAATGAACAAAATTCCATATAATTCCACAGCCTTGTATGCATCTAATCTTCCTAAAACTGAAAATTATTTTAAAAAATGTAAGAAAGAGTGAAAACTTCTTTTCATAATATGTTCTTTGGCAGGATTTACTAAAATACATAATTTGAAAAACTATTTTCACTCTAAAATAAATTAAGTTCCCTATAATTTTAGTCAATTTTGTTTTCTGAAAAAGAAAAAATAAAAAAATAATACTTTTTTCTTAAAGGCAGTTAAAAATAAATTGATGAGCCATTCATTTGGAAATAAAAATAACTCATTTTCCAAAGTTAAAGAAGAACTAAATGTAACAGAGAAGTAAAGAATCAACTAAACAAAGTCTTTAATTTTATATTATAGAATAGCTTATAAGAACAAAATAGAAATCTAGCAAAATCTTGCACGCGACTGACCTGGGTTTGAATCCCAGCATCCCATATGGTCCCCTGAGCACCGCCAGGGATAATTCCTGAGTACATGAGCCAGGAGTGACCACTGTGCATCACTGGGTGTGACCCAAAAAGCAAAAAAAGAAAAGAAATCTAGCAATAATCTATGATGAAATTGGGTCAAATATCATTTAATGTTGTGATTTACTTCTTAAAAAATTTGGATTAGACATCTATCCTATGATGTCTAATTTTATAGATTAGACATATACAAGAACATTGATTCAAAAGTATCTGTGCACACCTTTGTTCATCGCTACACATAATAGAAAAGTCAAGTTATGTAAACACCTAAATGTTCAATTATAGATTAAAGGATTTAGAAGACATGGTATATGTACACAATAAACCATTATTCAGCTCTAAGAGAGAACAAAATCGTGCAATTTGCAGCAACATTGATGGAACTAGAGGATGTCAGGCTGAATATACATGGTCAGAGAAAGAGACAGATAGAGAATGATCTGTCTTATGTGTATCACTTAAAGATAGACAATGTGTTAGTAAAAATTGGTCAAAGAAAAGATACTGAAAGAACTGATCCATAAAATTGAATTGTTGGGGGCAGGGATTGAAACAAAGGTGTGTTGGCTTGGAATTAAAACTCTGGCATACTGGTGATACGTTTGGCACTAGGATTATGTGCATGAGAAAATATCATTAATGGTATTTTAAATCACAAAGCCTAAAACATTAAAGAAATGGGTATGGTATGGTTTTGTCAGGGGCCACTCCTATCTACACTGAGGAACTACTTCTGGTGGTGCTTGGGGATAGGTTATGCCAGAAACTGAATTTAGGTTAGCCATATACAGGAAAATTCACTGTTTTATTATGGCCCTAGCACCTATAATCTCTCAAACTTTTATTGATATAACAATTCTATCTTGTGCCAGAGCAATTGTATCTTAGGAGTGGTTAGGCAATTAGCTTTGCATGCAATCCTGGGGGCTCGACCATTTCTTGGATTTATTTATTTTTTTAAAGTGGCTCACAATACTGGATTACATTCAATATTGGAACACCAATCCCACCGCTGTTTCAAATCCCCACCACCATATTTTGGATATTTCCATCTCAAACCCCAACCCCTGCCCCAAAGCATAACTAAAATAATTTATTTTGTATTGTTTATTATAAATAAACTGCTGAAAATGATCCAAAAACTTTTTATTAGATGAAAGTATGTGAAGATTGTTGTATTTCACCCATGGGCCATTAAGCCCTTCTACAAGAGATTACTAACATGTTGTTAAAGGCAGAGCCTTTTGTGTGTGTGTATATATATACACACATATTTATACATATATATGTATGTATATACATATATAGGACTGGAGCAATAGCACAGTGGGTAAGACGTTTGCCTTGTATACAGCTGTTTTGCAAGAATTGGAGAGAATAGCATCAGAGGGGCACAGAGAAACCTTGGCATCACCACCTGCCCCAGCTGGGCCAAGTTGCAGCACCACCGGACATAGAGCCATGGCGGAAGTGCGCACAGTGGCTCATCCACTGTAGGGTGCTGTCAGCCAATCACTCAGTGACCTGGAACTCGGCGCAGGTGTTCCACCTGGCACAGAACTTCTGCGATAGGTTCTTGCTCTGCCAGATGCTCAACAACCTCTGAGCACAATCCATCAACCTCAAGGAGATCAACCTGAGGCCGCAGATGTCCATGGTGCTGCCCAGAGACGCAGGCAGGTGCATGTTTGCCAGTGTGCAGATTATTAGTCGACAACATGCAAGTCAACCAAAAGCTTACATTCGGTAGACTGGAAAGACTTGTAAAGGCAATTAGAGGCTGCCCCTAAGGCCTCCGTCCCTCTTGGAGAGCCTGGCTAGGTACCTGTAGCATACTGATATGCAAAAAGCAGTAACAACAGTAGTCCTCATTTCCCTGATCTTGAAAGAGCCCCCAATACACCATCGGGCTACACTAGCACATGACAGGAACATGGAGACCTTATTGGCGCCCGCTCAAGTAAATCCATGAGCAACAGGATGAAAGTGATACAGTGATACAGTGAAAAGAAACAGTGACCAGAATACAAAAACAGTCTACAGAATGGGAAAGAATGCCTCACCCAATATCCCACCGGTAAGCGGTTAATATCAATTATATACGAGGCACTGGTTGAACACTGCAAAAAGAAAACATCCAATCCCATCAGAAAATGGGGCAATGGAATAAAAAGAAATTTTCTCAAAGAAGAACAGAATGGCCAACAGACACAAGAAAAAAATGTTCTTCATCACTAATCATCAGGGAGATGCAGATCAAAATAATTACGGTATATCATCTCACACCACAGAGATTGGCACACATTCAAAAGAACAAAAGCAATCAGTGTTGGCGTGGATGTGAGGAGAAGGGGACTTTCCCCCACTGCTGGTGGGAATGCCAACTGGTCCAGCCTTTTTGGAAAACAATATGGATGTTTCTCAAAGAAACTAGAAATCAAGCTCCCATTTGACCCATCAATGCCACTTCTGGGAACATATCCCAGAAAAGCAAAAAAGTACAGTGGAAATGACATCTGCACTTGAATATTTATTGCAGCACTATTTACAATAGCCAGAATTTGGAAAAAACTCCAGTTCCTGAGAACAGACCACTAGCTAAATAAACTTTGTTATATCTATACAATGGAATACTATGCAGCTGTTTTAAAAAATGTAGTCATGAAATTTGCATATACGTGCATGATACTCTCAACATAGAGAATATCATGCTAAGTGAAATGAGTCAGAAAGAGAACAGACATAAAAGGAATGCAGTCATTTGTGAAATATAAAGTAACATAATAGGGGATTATTATTAATATTTAAAATAAAGGTCAGAAGGAGTGCCCCCCCAGCTTGATAGCTGATCTCATGGGCTGGGGGAAAAGGTAGGTGGGATAGAGAGAGGAGCACTAAAGAAATGATGGTTGGAGGGATAGCTGGGGATAGTAGATGCATGTTGAAAATAGACTATGAACCAAACATGATGGCTGCTTTTTACCTGTATTGCAAAGCATAACATCCAAAAGATTAGAGATATTAAGAGGGAATGTGCCTGCCAAAGAGGCAGGAGGTGGTAAGGGGTGTGGGGGGTGGGGAGGGATACTGGGAACATTGGGGATGGAGAATGAGCATTGGTGGAGAATGGGTACTTTAACATTGTTTGACTGAAACGCAATCATGAAAGCCTGTAAGTGTGTAATTGTATCTCACAATGATTCATTAAAATATAAAAAAGGCAAATGCTTAAATATAGTTATAAAATCAAGTTTGTAGAATTAAATTATACAAAAATATTCTGTTTTTGCAAATGGTATCATTCCATGACTGAAACAAAATATATGAAACAGAGAAAACCTAAATTAAATGATCGTCTAATTTATATAAAATTAGTGGTGATTATTAGAGAATTTAAAGTATATGATAGTCTTAGTTAAAGATTGAAAGTGATGCTATCTTGAATCTCTGCCTCTGAATATTACGGGAATCATTTATATGGACTAGATTGATATATATATAAATATATAGATAGTTTCTAAACAGAAATATTGATTAATGGCATTCAGTCATCAAAGTCAAGTGTCTTAATTTCTTTGAGACAGTATCTATAATATACAAGATGTTAAGTTAAATAGAGATATTTAATTTGCAACTTTGGGACAGTATCATGAAGACATATTATTTCTCCCTAATTCCGAATATGATGTATATATCGATTAAAAGATAGCAGTATTTATATTCATTAAGCATTTTCCTTACTTGTAAGAGTATAATCAATATAGCAGGCCACTTTATTCTAAATGTAATAGGACTAGAAATAAGTTAAAATAAGTAAACTTGATTATATATATTTCCTCTAAAAGAAAAATTTGATGTAACTTAAAATAATAATCCATTTTAACCGTTACTAAGAAATTGATGCTCCCATGTATATACATTTTTAAAAGATCTGTAGGTTTTATATTTTTTGTTTTTACTTCTTTTATTAATCACTGTGAAATAGACACAAAACTGTTCATGATTAGGTTTCAGTCATACAGTATTCCAACTCTAATCCCTACATCAATGCACATTTCCCAGCATCAGTGTCCCCAGTTTCACTCCAATCACCCCGTCTTCCCCAATCTCCTCCCCCAGCCTGCCTCTCTGCCTCTCTGTCTCTTTGTCTCTGTCTCTTCCTCTGTCTCTGTCTGTCTCTCTGTCTCTCTGTCTCTGTCTCCATCTCTCTCTCTCTCTCTCTCTCTCTCTCTCTCTCTCTCCTTTTGGACATTGTGTTTACTGTATTGATATAGAAAGGTTATCAGGAATATCTATTTACTTTTAACACTAGTTCTTTTTTTTTAATTTTTTTATTGAGTCACCATGTGGAAAGTTACAAAGTTTTCAGGTTTAAGTCTCAGTTACAGAATGCTCGAACACCCATCCCTTCACCAGTGCACGTATTCCAACACCAAGAATCACAGTATAGCTCCACCCCACATCCCCATACCCCTAGCCCCCCCACGCCCCTAGACCCTCACCCTTAGCCCCCTCCGCTTGTGTAACTAATAAATTTCACTTTACTTTCACTTTGATTGCATTCCATATTTCAACAAAACTCACTATTATTGTTTGGAGAGTCTCTCCCCTAAAGTCGGACCTGCTGAAAAGGAAGCATTTGATAATTTGTTTTCCATTGCTGAGAATGAAGAGGTATGAGGTCGAGTGATGGCACTTAGCGGCCTCATGGTTTTGGGTTTCTGTATTTTAGTAACTAAGTCCAGAGAGATATCTGCCAGAAGTTGCATCATTGCCAACTTGTACTTCTCAGTTACATTCCACATATGAGTGCAATCTTTCTATGTCTGTCTCTTTCTTTCTGACTCATTTGACTCAACATGATACTTTCCATGTTGATCCATTTATATGCAAATTTCATGACTTCATGTTTTCTGACAGCTACATAGTATTCCATTGCGTAGATGTACCAGAGTTTCTTTAACCAGAGTTTCTTTAATCTGTTTTGGAGCACTCTGTTTTTTTCCAGATTCTGGCTATTGTAAACAGTGCTGCAATGAACATAGAAATACAGATGCCATCTCTACTATACCTTTTTGCCTCTCCGGGATATATTCTCAGGAGTGGTATTGCTGGGTCAAATGGAAGCTCAATTTCTAATTTTTTGAAAATCGTCCATATTGTTTTCCAAAAGGGCTGAACCAGTCGGCATTCCCACCAGCAGTGAAGAGTCCCTTTCTCCCCCATATCCACGCCAACACCAGTTGTTTTTGTTATTTGGGATGCGGGCCAGTCTCTGTGGTGTGAGATGATATCTCATGGTTGTTTTGATCTGCATCTCCCTGATGATTAGTGATGTTTAACATTTTCTCATGTGCCTCTGAGCCATTCGGATTTCTTCTTTGGGAAAGTTTCTGTTCATTTCATCACCCCATTTTTTGATCAGGTTGGCAGTTTTCTTCTTGTGGAGTTCAACTAGTGCATTGTATATCCTTGTTATCAAAAGTACAAAGACAATCTACAGAATGGGAAAGGATATTTACTTTTAACACTAGTTCTTATCCAGAGTGATGATTCGAAGCTATTATCATCATTCTGGTCTCTTCTCTATCTTACCTAAACTCTGCCCCAAACACACTTGTGGTTGATTTTATTGACCAGTCCTCCCAGTCCTTATTTTTCCTGGCCATGGATATTAGTCTTCTACAGATATTTTTATATATTTTTAATATCTGTATTACCACAAATAAATGCAGTCATTCTACATCTGTCCCTCTCCTTTTGATTTCACTAAGTATGATATTAATGTTCTATTTATTTATGACAATAAAGATTTTATGACATTAACCAAAAATGTGATGCATGAAGACAATAATGGGAAATTTGATAGAAGAGAATCATCTATGTGATTTACAAATAGACATTTATTATATTTACACATTTTTGTTGTTATTTTTATTTGTTTTGAGGCCACATTTTGGTGGTCTTCAAGGCTTACTCTTGGCTCTTTTGCTTAGAAATAACTCCTGGACTAGGTTCACAGGATCTAAAGTGTTGTCATGATCAAATCTGGGTCAGCTACATGCATGGCAAGCTCTCTACCCAATCTATTATCACCTGGATCCTCTTAAATACATGTTCTGAAAGTTATTTATAATAAGTGTTGTCAGACTGAGCTAGTAGCATACAAATAATGTGAGGTCTAGATTACATGTTTAACAGCAGCAGCAACACCACTGAAAAAAAAAGAAAAAAAAAGAAAAAAAGTGGGGCTGGAGCAATAACACAGGGGGTAGGGTGTCTGCCTTGCATGTGGCTGACCCGGGTTCAATTCTCAGCATCCCATACGGTCCCCTGGGCACCACCAGGAGTAATTCCTGAGTGCAGAGCCAGCAATTACCCCTGTGCATCGCCGGGCGCGTGTGACACAAAAAATAAAAAAATAAATAAAAATAAATAAAAAATAAGTAAACTAAAACAAATGTTATATATTGTTCTTTATAAAAAAATAAATTAAGATATCTAAGATGTAGGAAATATTTCTCAGACTAAATATAGGATTGAAACAGATGAAAGATTGGAAATCTATTCTTTAGAATAAGATACTGACAAAATAGATTTAAATTCAGACAAAAGTCTTTTTCTTTTAGAATACAATTTAAATTGAAGTAAATTGAAATTTCATCTTAGTATTCATAAAGTAAATGTCAGATTCAAACTTTTTTTGTTTTACAAATATTTATTTTCATCATTTTATTAATGCATGATTTTCTTGTGACATGTAACTTTATGGTGCGCAATATTCAAAGCATCTATTGCTGATACATGATAGAGCAAATTACTGTTCACCATCTATAGATTGTAAACTTTTCCTCTGATGAGAACTTTGAAGAGATGCACTTTTCTTTTTCTCAGAGAAGCATAACATTCACATTTTATTTATTTACTTACTTATAATTTTTTATTAGTGAATCACTGTGAGGTACAGTTACAAACTTAGGAACTTTCATGTTTGTATTTCATACAGTGATCATTTACATTCCTCCACCAGTGCCCATTCACCTCCACCAGTGTTCCCAGTATCCCTGCCACTACCCCACCCCATCCCCCACCACCACACTCTGCAGCAGGGCACTCCCTTTTGTTCTCCTTTTGGGTGTTGTAGTTTGCAACAGAGGTATTGAGTGGCCATCATCTCTAGTCTATAATCTACTTTCAGCACAAAGAGATGCACTTTTAACAACTTTTGAATACAGTAGAATCTTTGTAAACTTATTATACTGTACATTCTGCACCCAGAATGCCAAGTAAGTCAAAGAATTTCAATGTTTGCTAAATTTAAAAAAAAAAGAAAACTTATTTGCTGATTGTTTTTATTCTTAGTACCTTTCTGGATGTAATCATTGTCAATACCATCATTCTTCACTGAATGGTGAAATGTGTATTGTCTTCAAAGGCTCAGCAGTGAGATATGAGTGGAAAAGAAACAATCTCAAAAAAGTGCAAAGGGTGTGACTTAATTCATATAGTATTCTATCAATGATGAATTTATTGCAATAAGGAGAATATTAGTGGAAGTCAAGGATTAAGGAAAGGGCTATTCCAGTTTCTGTTGAGAGGAAAGTGACAGTGTCTAAAAAATGTATAGTAAGTATTCTTGAAATCCAACTATTTTATATCTTGACTTTGTTGATATATTAAAAACCCATGTGTAATAAAATGCAAGTAATTTAGTCACTCAAGGGCAAATAAGTGTGTTTAAAATTAGTGCTAGAAAATAAGTAAGAGTAGTGCTAGATGAATAAGATTTATCAATAACAATTTTTTTGTTTTCCTATTGTGCAATATATCTCTACTGGGAAAGCCTTAGATGCATATAGGATTCCTCTGCCTTAAACATTATAACTGAATATGAATATATAATTAATGAAAATATCACATATCTAAAGAATTCATATAAAATGCATAGGGAAGATGTTCTGAGTTAATTCTATCTTTTTATTTATTTAGATATATGTGATTTTTATTATTATATTATTCTGACACAGTATACTCCTCCATATTGAGTTTTCTCAGAATTCAGGGTTGGTTGCTTTCAAAGTATTTTGTGATATTAAAGGAGCAAGAGAGTCAGAAATAATAATTAAATTGTTTATTTCATACTAAGTTAAAGTGATGAGATAAATGCTTATAAAAACATGTATAGTAGAATTTTAGGGGTCATGGTTCAATAAACTTTTTGAAAAATATGGCGATTTTATTAAGAAAGCAAGTCTTTATTTTTAGACCCAAATCTGAAACATAGAGTCATTACTCTCCTTTTTAATATTTTCTGAAATCAAACTCTAACATATGAAATAAAAACTTTCATAAAATTTAACTAGCTGTATCTAATCTCTGTTTTCTATTATATTTTATTTCAGATATCTTTTAGACATAAATCTACTTCACTGCTACTACCTAAAAAAAATGCCAATATTCTATAAATGAACATTGCAGAAGGATATTGTCCTCAAAAAGGCTAAGTTACAAGCTTTAAATAAATCAAACAGATTGAAATGGGATCATCAACCATGCTGGAGTGGTTTTAATATACCTGAAATATTCTTTATGTTTTTCTCATTACACTGTGTCATAAACCCTAATAACAAAATTTTCTAGAGCTATGATACAGTCATGCTCTAAAAATTCAAGGTTCTTTTTTAAAGCAGACTGAGTCAAAGCATGGTACAGAAAATGAAATTTTGATTATTTATTGCATATGTTAGAATAAAAATAGCAAGTTACTATGTGATATGTTATATTTCTATTGTCCTATGTAGCTTAAAAATAATAAAAGAGACAAATTTATTTCTATGCTCGAGAAAAAAGTTTTATCTTACTCAGCAGAGACAAGCATGGTGAATGCTTACTTTTACGTGTGTGCCTCAGTTTGTGTATAATTCAGGAATTACTACTTACAAATACTGAAAAATGTAAGATATTGTCTAAAGTTCAGGCTTAAATTCATGGTTTTAAGGACATATGAGTGGGTCACTGTCACTGTCACTGCCATCCCGTTGCTCATCGATTTGTTCGAGAGGGCACCAGTAACGTCTCTCATTGAGAGACTTATTGTTACTGTTTTTGGCATATCCAATACGCACGGGTAGCTTGCCAGGCTCTGCCGTGTGGGCTCCATACTCTCAGTAGCTTGCCGGGCTCTCCGAGAGGGGCAGAGGAATCGAAACAGGTCGGCCGCGTGAAAGGCAAAAGCCCAACCGCTGTGCTATCGCTCCAGCCCATGAGTGGGTGTGAAACAAAAAGATGACAAAGTAAAGGAAATAAACAAGAAATAATTTAGTATTTATTTTGTAGATATATATTCACATATATCTACAAATACATATATATTGATAGGTGCATGTATGAAATAAACTTGCTACCTTTGATTTGGGAAGTTGGGGTAAGTTTTGGTAGGGAAATCAAGTAAAATATGTATGTTAAAAATATTCTGCTATTGGGGCAGAAGTGATAGCACAGCGAGTAGGGCATCTACCTTGCACACGGCCTACCCAGGTTTGATTCCCAGCATCCCATATGGTCCCCTAAGCACCTCCAGGGCTAATTCCTGAGTGCAGAGCCAGGATTAACCCCTGTGCATCCTCAGTGTGACCCAAAAATTAAAAAAAATATATATACATATATTCTGCTGTAAGCCACTTGAGAAGCTAAGTTCAGTTCCTGGCACTATATGTGAACCCCTTAAACCCTCAGAATTAGGGGTACACCATGGACACTCTGGGTGTGGTTTAAAAATCAAAAGCCTAAAAGAATATTCTGAAATAATATGGTTAGGGCAAGTAGAGCAATCTGTTATATCTTGCTTACACCTCATGATACCATGGTACATGGGATGGGGAGAGGAGGAGGGTAGCTCACTTGATGATGCTTTGGGAGACAGTGCACTGGGGCAATGAACCAGGGTATCTCATATGCAAAGACCTTTGCCTGACTCAGCCCTGGCCCAGTGGAGGTTTGTTGTTGCTGTTGTTGTTGTTCAGTTTTTTGTTTTCCCCCTAAGTAGCTATTCTGGACAAAGAATGAAGCAAATCATTCTCAATTCTCAAACACAATCAAAACAAAGTGAAATTTTAATATATTTTGATATAACCAATGTGATAGTAACAAAATACTGGCCAACTTTTGCTTCTGTTTTTGCGCCCAATTAATAAATAATCTAAAGGAGCAGCACAATTCTAGAAAATAAAGTGAGAATAAGAACAGGAGAAAGAGCAAACACAAAAGACTGCATTACCAAACTGCATTACCAAACTGGTTAGTAATGTCTTGAAGGTAGTTCGGCTGACCAGCTTTCAATTTTTGGTGTCCAATATGGTCTGCAGTGACCTACCAGGAATGATAACTGAGCACAGAACCAGGATGAAGACCTGAGCACAGCAGGGCATGCAAAACTTAGCAATATATATATATTTTTTTATTTAGTCTTTGCATTGATCTTGAGATATAATTAGACAGTACAAAAATAATGATAGAATAAACAATGAAAACCCATGTAATCAATAAAGATACATGTTAAATATTGCTAGTGTATTACTTGTATCACTTGTATCACTTGTCATCCTGTTGCTCATCAATTTGTTTGAACAGATGCCAGTAATGTCTCCATTTATCCCTATAGCGTGCTAGTGTAGCCTGATGGTGTCTGTTTGCTCCAGGAACACGAAGATCCTCAAGCCATTCATTTATGTTCTTGACAAAGAAGTCTGCCATCTCATAGGTGGGTGGCCACGCAGTCTTTTGACATCCCATGGAATCCGGTCGCTAACAGCTCTAGTCCAGTGGTCATCTCCAAATCGCATTACGTGTCCAGCCCATCTGATTCTTGATGCCTTGGCAAATGAGACAGCATCCCTGATTCTTGATCTTCAATGGAGGCTGGAAATCCAGATTCCTTCTCTCACTTGAGCTAAATGTGATACTCCAAGCATAGCTCTTTATTGCTATGATTCCTCTTTGGGAGACCCAAACAGCGTTCTCATCCTATTCTCGTAGGGCCCAGGTCTCTGAGGCGTATGTTAGCTCAGGAAGAACAGTGTATATTATATATCTATGTGTATAGATAAAATATACAGAATATCAATACAAGAAAAATTCTTATAGCTTACTTAATATGCAAGTAACAATTTTATGATCAACTAAGTGATGGGTATTAATTAATATTAGAGCTTGATAAGGTAATATATTATTTGAGTAAATAGCTTAAATCACATGGTACTATGGCCTATTCAAGTTAATACATAAAATTTGCCATTCACAATATGTCAACCCAAAATTGTCCTTTAGCAGTTTATTCTCCATATTCTCTTAAGTACCTTTACTCATTTATAGTCAAAGCTGAAAAATGATAATCTCTTCACCCTTTAACTTTAATTTATATATTCACCTTTCTTTTCTTTCTTTCTTAATTATCTGTAATATTTAAGAAACCAGTCACCTAGACCGTCCACTCTCCCACAAAAGTCACGAGAAAATAATCTTATTGTATCAAACTAAGTTTATTAGGTCTACTATAGCAGTGGATAATACCATCTTCAAGGAATCAGAGCAATATTTTAGTAGAGGTAATTTATGCAAAGCATTTATAGTCTGGAGGTCTGTTTAAGTGGTGTTGCAATGAATATTTAGAAGAGGCATTGTGTTGGATGTGAGGCAAATTCCTGATACAGTACTTTTAGGTTAGTGCCAGAGATAGTCCAGGATTTAAGGTGCTTGTCTTACATGTCACAGCATTTAGCAAAATTATGTAAGAGGAAAGAATCTACTTGTAAGTAATGATAATTACTTGAATTTTGATACTATAAATATAAAATATCAGTCCTTAAAATAAAGTACCAATTGAAAGAGAGGACAACTTGTCCTCATCAGTATCAGTGGAACATTGTAAAATAATTTTTTTAATGCAGAATGAAGTACTGAGATTTGAAATTAAAGAGACCTAACTTTGAGTTTAGAAGAAGCCCTACATTGAGATTAGATTGAAGAAGATTTGATGAAAAATTAGAAAAGCATTTAAGTGAGACAAAAACAGCATGGTATTTATTGAGCAAGATATGAATATATTTATAAGCAACATTTAAAAAACTTAATCCTAGAATGGTTTCAATTGAAAACATGAGTATATTTTATAGCATTGCTGAAATCCAATGATGATCAACTTTTTAACTATGTATCTCATTTCAGTGATTTAATTTAAAAAATTCTATATTCATATATATTGTGAGATTGAGCTCAGAGAAATGACATATTAGGAAATAGATAAATATTTAAAAATATGACTATTTCCAAATTGTTTAAAGAAGTATAAATTTAAATATAAGCCTATGAGATAGAAGAGATTAGAGAAAAGGAATAGTATCAATGTGTAATAAAATGGAATAATCAACTCTGATTTTAACTGATCTCAGGAACATAGTGGAATTCTTTAACACATAAAACAAAAATATTCTGGATTTTCTGTTTGACTGAAAAATATAATATTCATATTTGGATACTTACAAGAAAAAGGGATATTTTTAAAAAGCATCAATGAAAAAGCATCCCCCCTCTGAATATGACCAAATTGATAAGAGCAATCACAAAGCTATTGGTCCAAAACCGTTTATCAATAGAAGAGTGTTTTGAAGAGAAAGTAGAATCAAAGTGAAAATATTGACAATTCCTACACATAACTTTTGTTTTTAACATTGAGTTGACTCCCTGATTACATTGGAGATCATTAATCAGCAGTTTAACATATATCAGACAATTTATTAGTGATTTTATGGTTTGCAATGGCACTTAATTCACAGCTTCTGATACTAGGAAATTACTGGACATGATAAGAAGCATGTCAGAGGTTCATACATATATCCAGGTTGAAAATTAGAAGGGTGCTTCGTAAACATCTGTAAACAATCTTCTTGGACTTCAAAAACGTTAAATTGCAAACAAAAATTACTACAAATCACTATTTTTTAAATAGTTAATCTTATTTTTCATGTGTTTTTGCTTTTCATTAAATGATTTCAAACACAAATTATGAATTGACAGAACTACCCAATGGGATCAGGAGATAGTATATCAATTAAGGCATATGCCTAGAAAGATTTAGTTTCTCGAATTACATAATGTCCTCAGCATTTCTAGGTGCAGTTTTGGAGGTCCCAGAGGACTATGATATAGGACTGTGGATGCCCTAAGGATCCTTTGCAAGGCAAGACTGGTTAGTAGGGGCTCCCTGACCTCTTGAGCACCATTTTGGGAAGTTTCCCACAATCAGCACTTATTCTAGGGAAAAAAGTCTAATGAAGATAACAATATTATTTCTGTTTTAATATGACATGAGATAAATTTCTATGGCAATTTTGTAGAAATAAGTGCTACTAGTTCAGTAAAAAGTTTAAAAATTATAAAACACTCTATTGATGGAAACAGCTTTGGGTGCTTTGAGAATTGGATGCATAGCTTATTTTACCTTGCAAATTCAACAGTAATTGTTGTTAAATGGAAAACGAAAACTAATGGAAAATCACTGTATGTATGAACTAGAATTGAATATTAAAAACACATCATTAAATGAGTTAGTATAAGCTTATACCCTGAATACAAGGATTTTTGTATAAATAAAGAACTTTTGCAATATGTTTTCAGTCTTTTGCACTGGTACAAATATTCTTATTCAGATATAATTGTTTTCATCTTAAAGGGTTAAAAAAAAAGCCTAGTCCATATCCCTTGTGTCTCTCCACATTGCTACATACCAACCACTATTTGGCACTTATGAAACAATTTTCATGATGAATGCAATGTGTTCATTAATCCTCATTCATTTCTGAGAAGTAAATTCCATTTTTGGAACAGATTTGCAAAGCTCGCAATCTTTTTAGGCACATGGAAATAATGACTCACAGAGAAATTGAAGAATATGATAGAAGTATTACCAAAAACTCTGTCTCACTGGGCTCAGAACTTTCTCTAATCTACATAGTACATACTAAACAGATGGAGTGTGAAAACAAATCTTTACTGTGGGGGGCCTTATCTTTTCAGACAATGCAATCTGCACATACCCACAAAAAATTTGTATGTAATAACCCCCCCCAAATTTTGCAGCTATTTTCTTCATAGCATTTGTCTAATTTATTTTCTAATAGTATATTCCTTTCCAAAACCAATTAATTATAAAAAATTAGAATTTTTTAACTGAAAGAACTATCTTCAAAAACATTCAGACTTATTTATTTTAATTTAAAAATACTGTCATCTAAGTATCACATAGTAGAATTGTTACGGGGTATGTGTTGTAAAATTGGTGGCTCTTACTCAACTACCAGGATAGGAAAAAAATTGTTATGTAATAGTGGGGGAAATTAAATGTATTGTTACATGTCTTTTTTAGTTGAAACTGAAGAATATAAAATAAAGACAAATAAAATGTAAAAAAAATAGCTATGCTATTGGCTTCTGCATTGTTTTTCTTTAAAATCAGTTTCTGTTGACAAGATTTTTACATTAAGACCTATAGTAAATTTAATTTTTTTATGTTTTAAGGGGCCAAACCTGGTAAATCTCAAGAATTCCTCCTTCCTCTGCATTGAGGAATCACTCCTGGTGGCTGAGGGACCATATGGTATGGTATACGGGACTGGTTCTGATGCAAGCAAGGCAAGCACCTTATCTGCTGTACTCTTTCTGGATGTATTTTAATATAGTTTCTAAACTTTCTCTTGCTTTTCTGATGATAGCTTTTGTATCACAATAAACTGACCTCCGTAAAATGAATAATATGCAAAAAGATTGAGTATTTTTCTTAAAATTGGACTTTTTATTTACTCACTATTTTTGATCAATAACTCTAAACATCAGACAGAGTATTGCAAACAAAAATTACTACAAATCACTGAAATATTTAATGCTTCAAGAAATACTGCTGGAAAAGGCAATTATTGGAAAATACAGATCTCATATGAATGTTTATAAAGCTGAGGAAAAGCTCCAAGCAAATGTCATTTACTTTGTTAGCCTTTTTATGTCCTTAAAATATAACAGTTTAATGATGCATTTAATTAATTCTATTTGCAAATTCTATGGAAATTATTATGAAAATTTAATAATTGGATTGTATAAAATTATTTTATGAAATATTACTAAATCAACCAATCTAAGACTTTTGGTTTAAAAACTTTAATGTTTGAAATTGAAATGATAGATTGCTTATTTTTCTTCTATAAATAGGATATAATTAAGTCCAAATTTGACTATAAATCGTTCTTTTCACTCAATCCCAAGTTTCTTTTCAGAACAAAAGCACAATAAGGAATGTGAAGTTGCCAATGACTTTTGCCCACTGGTGTTTCTCTCATGAATTCTATGAGAATACATATTGGTGACATGGTTTAGTGACTTTAGAGATGCATCTCACACAAAAAGCATAAATTAATCTAATTACATGGACTATTGGTAAGAGGAATATTTCTCTAGTAACAGAAGAGAAATGAGATTTAAAGCATATGGAAAATGATCTCATGTTACTAATTGGATGTAAAGAAAACCATAAAATTCATAAAAAGGAAATTAATTTTCCCAACAGTGAATTTGGAGTTAGTTCCTAATATCCAGGTAAAAATTTCAAACTAAGTTACTACATTGACTTTATTCTGTTGAGACCCTAAGGAGTGATTTAGTCAAAATATCTTTGGATTACCTACCTATAAACTGTAATTTTAATGCATTATTTTCTGCTATTGGTATAACTGTTTTATGCGCCAATCTGTGTGCGTATGTGTGTGTGTCTATGAATATTACTGAAAATGAAAATATTAACTTTTTTTTGCTATATTCTTGGTAAATTGTATTGACAATACAAACTACCCAAGTAACTATAGGGCTTTAGAGATTGTACAGTGTGTAAGCTGCTTGCCTTGCATTCAGCTGAAGTTTTGATCCCTGATAACCCTTATGGACTGTCAAGCCCTCTCAGAGTGATCCCTAGGCACAGAGCCAAGAGAAAGTCCTGATCAACACTGGGTCTGGACCAAAAACAAAGAAATAACTAAATATATTACTTATTCTCTTGCTTTGTTGCTTTGCATGGGAAAAATATAAATATAGGTAAATATTCTTTTCATTTGATTTAAGTCTTTCATCTGACGTTTCTACTTTGTCTTGCTTCCTTTTCTTCTTGGAATTATTCAAAAATAACTATTTGTACTATACACCCTTACTAGCACTGTTTTTTTTTTTTTAAACTACGTTGAAAATGAGACAAAGGTAGGAATCACTTCTCAAATTTCAACAGCAGTATTTCCTTCTCAAATTTGGGTTAAATGCAGAATTAGCTCGAAAGTAATAAATAAAGAAGTTTAATTTACACCATTCTGAAAATGAAGAATATGTAAAAGAGTAAGTAACTTCCAGAACACCCAAAATTATTTAAAATATGAATCATGGAACCAGAATATGTGTATCCTTTACATGCACTCCTTATTTTATCAATCATTTTTTTTTTAAAAAAAACCTTAAGGTTTAATTAAAATTAACCTCTGTGTGCTCCTGGTTCGAATTAAATTTTCTAGATTTTCATATTTCTTTTGCATACAGAATAAGAGATGTTTCATGATACGGTTTAAATATATTCATTGAATCACATGACAATATTTACTATTACCTGATAAAAATGATAATTCTGTTAAGCATATATTGAAATCAACATTTTTAGTTGGAAACATATTAAGTTTAAACATTATTAAGAATTTAATATAGATTAAATATATTTTACTGCTGTTCTCTAATAAAATGTTAACTTTGACACCATATTCTGTCAGTAAACTGGAGCTTAGAAAGTAAATAATTTTCAGGAGTTGGAATGTGAATCATTGGAAAAGTACATGCTTTCATGCTTGATATCAAGATTCAATCCCAGCAGTAAAAAAAAAAATAAGTAAATAACATTGCAGACATCACATAGCAGAGCTGTAAATACAAATAAGACATCCTTATTTGCATTTATAAAAAACATGTATCTAAGATCTTATTGTATTTTATGATTTTACTAGGGAAGTTTACTTTCAATCAAATTTATTATAATAACCAGAAAATTTTATGGAAAAAAGACTCATTTTGTCAATTTAAAACCAATTATTTAAAAATGAACGTAAACAGAAGAGAAAAGTAAGAGGAATTCTTAACATTTTTTCAGACACTTGTAATAAGGGCAAATAATAAAATATAAGCAAATTATTCATAATTGCACCTGAAAAATAAATTATAATTTATATATCGTATTTGTCCTTGCTGCTGTTTTATTATGATCATTATACATACAATTTCTGTATAGACATATATGTGTGTGTGTATATATGTATGTATATGTGTATAGATATATATCACTAAAGATGAAAGCATTGCAGATGAAATATGCAACATTCTTACTTTTATAGTAGACATTTTAAATTTGAATTTTTTCTGCTCTTAGTCTTAAATAACATGGCAATACTTTACTTAAAAAGTTTTAATGTGCTTCTGATTATATTAATTTACTTTTAATAATATTTTTACATCATGATTTTCTAAGCAATGAGCAGTTATAAATAATAGCGGAAGTATAATATTATTTGCTGAAGCTTATATCTGAACAATGAATAAAGAAGGATCTTATTATTCATATCCCCAAATTATATTAAATATAATTATGAATTTTAATCCTGCTATATGTAATGTCTTGTATCCTGAAAATAAAATTCATAGAAGTGAAAATCCAAAAATATGCTTTATTTGAGTGAAGTGACAATTCAGGCTAATGTGATTCTTCTTGTGATTTGGCTTTATGGAAAAAAGACAAAGAGAAAGGACAGGAGGAATCATAGTATATTTTAATTCAGCGGTAATGTAAAAATGCATTTAAATAACAAAAGATAATATGTTCTCATAGTAATTTCTTACAGGTTAACTTCCTAAGAATACTGTCCAAAAAACATTCTCTTATGCAGTAAATCCTCTAGTTTTAAAAAATATCTTTTTCATAGTCATTTTAAATTACTAAATGAAGTGTAATGGGTTGTTATTGCTTTTGATTACCTTAATAAGAACCAAAATTTATTTACACAAGTTAAGGCTTAAGTATTTAGAGTTTTAAAATAATTTTTAATGCAGGTATTAATAGTACTGACAACATATACAAATTTTTAGTGTGATGTGAAAGAGCAAATTGAAAAGAATGTCAAATTTTGACAGGGATTATCTATAAATATATATGAAGTTACTCTATTATGTCAACAAATTGCTATATGAAGTAGAGTGTGAGAGTAAAGGATTTGTGTCAAGCATAAAAATTCAGGTTTGGATTATTCCTGGTGGAGCTCAGGGGATCATATGGGCAGTCAAGCATCGAACCCTGATTAACTATGTTCAAGGTAAGCTCACAACCCATAGTATTGTACTATTTCTCTAGCCCTATGCCATATTTTCAACCTAGGCATTGTTAATAGGTTGTAATCCTAGAAAAAAGTTAATATTCAGGACTGCCAATACAAACCCAAATATTGTTTCAAGTTCCACAGAATCCATAATAATTTTAATAAATAAAAATAATTTAAGTTTGTTAGCTTAAGTATCTAATTTAATATTAAGTATAAAGTTGGATTTCAATTGTACCTTACCGATCATTTGAACCAGTTATTTATAGCAACTTTTATGAAGTGACCACCGAGCTCACAAATAGGTTAATAAAAGCCATTCGGCCATACTGTGAATGGAATTTAAAAAGTCTCCAATACAACAGATAAAGAGTTCAAGGCACCAGTATCCTTTTATTCTCTCTAGTTTTACTAAAAATCATATGACTTTTTGTTACCCTATTTGTCTGAAAGAAAGAAAATTTATTACAATAGCTGCTTTAAAGTCTCATAAAATGATCATGAGCAATACGAAAAGAATATTCAAGAACAAATGAAAGATATGTAAATAATATGAAAAGCATGTAGCGCTAAATAAAAATTACCTTTTATGATGAATGCAGTTGAATATATATTTTAGGGACCCAAAGATTGCTCAGTGATAGAGAAGCTGACATGCACTCCTGAGGCCATAAGCTTTATTCCCACCTGATAAAATGTGTGATCTCAGGTGCACACAACTTTGTGCAAGCACTACAGCTAATGTGTTCTGACTCCCAGAAAGCACCACGAGTATGTGCGTGATGTGTGAGCATCGCAAACAAATGTAAAAGTAGGGTATGTGGAAGGAGAACAGTGAAAGTGCGTGAGCAAATGATCTTGAACCCTGTTATAGCAATAATAACAAAGGGACAAAAGAGAAAATGTCTTCCAACACATTCTTTTTTTTCATAAACTGAAGCTTAAAGTTGTACTAAGATAAACTTAATAACATATATTCTTTGAACAAAGGGAAAATCACAGTTCAGATTTATGTTAGAGAGATAAACTCATAATGATGTAGACATGTACATAAACATGAAGAAAATGTTTACCAGATAAAATAATGGCAGAGAATAAATGATACTAATCCAGGAATGAATAATGGCATTACTAAGTTCCTTTAGTGTAAGCATTATTTTTTGTAAGCTATAAAAGGATTTGACTTGTTTCTTGTGGTTATAGAATGTACAAAATGCATTGCCAATGATACTCATTATTATGCATAGTGAAACTGCAGTGTTAGCAATGAAGTGAAACTTGTTTAAATGTAAAGAATAATTCTGAGAAAATCCTCTGCACCCTTTTCATTTGCATTGTAAGTAGGTTCTCAGAGGTAATCAGAGCTTTGCCAGAATAGTCGACATTATTTTTCTTGCTTTTCCAACTATAATAGAAGAGTCTTGTCTTTAAAGTTACATCCTTGTTTAGTTGCCCCCCTTTTATAGTTTGCTATTATCGTTCTGATTTATTCTGAAACCGTGAATAAAGAGAAAATATAATAAAAAAGATCTTAAGATTCTTTGGGAGGTTTTATTTCTAGAAGAAAAAGGTGTCCCATTTGTGGCTATAAAAGAAAAATAAAAAGGAAGTTTGGCTCTTTTACTGTAAATATTCTGAGTCTAGGCTATTTATTTAAAACACTTAGAAGTAGTAACTGTTCTGTTGAAAGGTTTGTTGTGAACTTATGAGGCTTAAATGTGCAAATGTATGTGGAGAAGTATGAACCATAAAAAATATATTTGCTACAAAAAGGTAAAGTGCTATAAGAAATCACATCTTTATTAGATGTATATTAAATAATTTTAATTTATTTTACCTGTTGTATAAGTAGATTTTTAAAACCTCATTCACAGTATAATCTGTATGATATTTACAACGTTTTAGATTCTTCCTACTGCTTTTGTTAATCTCTACTCCCTCACAAATCATCTAGTAGAATTTTGCAATAAAAAATTGAATAGATAAACATAGGAAATACAACTAAAATCCAATGCTTAATTAATTTTTCAATTTTAATCATTATTTCACTTAGTCACATCATTTTCTATCACTGTCATCCTGTTGTTCATGGATTTGCTCAAGCGGGCACCAGTAATGTCTCCACTGTGAGACTTGTTACTGTTTTTGGCATATCATATACC
Organism: Sorex araneus; assembly: GCF_027595985.1. NCBI lineage: Eukaryota > Metazoa > Chordata > Mammalia > Eulipotyphla > Soricidae > Sorex > Sorex araneus. Next base: position 26,233,422 of record NC_073311.1, on the reverse strand, counting down.
CCACAGGAAGTTTACCAGGCTCTGCCATGTGGACGAGATAATATTGGTGGCTTGCCTGGCTCTCCGAGAGGAGCGGAGGATTCAAAACCAGGTCGGCCGCATGCAAGGCAAATGCCGGCTGGATGCCAGCTGTGCTATCGCTCCAGCCCATCATTTTCTATGTCTCTTAAAAACCATGTAAATCTATTTACGACTATAAACAAAAGTGTATTTAAAAATATTTATAATATTCACCTTTATTAAATGTCTATCTTGTTTAAGAAGATGTAGTCAGTTTTATGCAACCAAATGTAGACACAAGTACCATACCTGAATGTCTCTAGGCTATATGTTTGAGAATTTTATATTAGTTACTATGTTAAGTTATCCACTGGGAGATGGAATTTACTCTTTGACTCAACTGTGATTTCTTCAGCATAAGGAATTGTATCTTATATACAATTTCCTTTTTCAGTATATACTACTATATAATATAATATGCTATTATTCCATATGGTATAATTAGGTGATACATGCCTATATTTTATGGTAAATATTTTTCTGAGTTATTTATCAATAATAATCATAAAATTTTCAGTTCTCCATAAACCACTTTATTTATCTTTCACCACAGTATATAATATATACTTTATAGTCTGATTTAAGATAGAGCTTCTTAATTGTATATGCCATGCACAACTTTTTCCTTGAGACATATTTTTTTAAAAAAGAACCCTATTATAGATTAAGTTCTGAGGAGCCCAAATATTAATACAAATGTTAATCAGACTTAATAAACTATAGATATATGAGATTACCTTAAAGTAATTTTCTGTATTCAAATTTAAGAAATAGGTTAATGCGGGGATATGGATTCAGTATAAGAGTGATATATAATCAATTACTCAATTAAGATTGCTCACTATAGGATTGAAACATAATCTTATTGAGGGGTATTGGGCTACAACTTTAATATTCAATATTAAAAGGGACCATCATAACTGATGGCAAAGAGAGAAGAAACATATTTGACAGTCAAGATCAAGGTGCTGTCATATAAATCAAATCCATTTATAGAAATTCAACTCTTTTCCTGAGTGTTATTTAGCAGTATTCCATGCAATATGAATCATTTTTTACTAGAAAACACAATAAATAGTTTAATGATTTCACTAAATTTAGAACTTTTTGTGTGATATTTGAGTTTCCATGTCAAGATAAAATGTAATTATTTAAGAATATAAGTTCTTAGTACTGAATAAGTTCTTAGAAATTGACAATTTTAATTGAAATAACAGATAACTAAAGCATTCAAAGAACATGGTTTAATTCATTACTGATTAGGCTTCTATTTTTCTCATCAATATATAACAAAAAGGACATTTTCAAAAATTACATATTTCCAGGCCTGCTGTAAATTGACTGATGTATGGAAATCCCAAAACTGCTGTGGGAATAGAAGAAGATAGAAGCCATTACCCTAATGCAGGTCTATTGACATTTGCGTAGCTTTGCATGAATAATTAGCAGTTATACCTGCCATATACTGAGATTCATACTTATTTTATGTATTGAAATGTACTTTGATATTTCCATAACATATTTGAAAGCCACATGGTGTATTATTTTACTGCATAGAAATTAAAATTTGAATTTGGATGTCTACTCAGGAATGGACATAAAAACAATCAAATCTTGCTTTACTATATTTAATCTGACATTCATTCAAAGACCATCTTTATGGGAAGTCCCAATAGCAAAATTAGGAACTCTGTTCTTGCCTTTAGTGTCAAAAATGGAAAGAATGGAAATGTTCCTTCATTAATTAGAGTGTGGTATTATTTCTAGCTTGAATCATTCAGCCATAAACAGAAATAATTGATGTAAGGGAATAAGACTCTGGTTTCTAGTTATATTTCATTACTTTTAGTGCAGGAGCAAGGTTAGAATTGAACTCAATTGTTTTCCTATTTGTGACCTTAATTCACAGATGTTCCTGAGGTAGAGTTTAGTATAATTTTCCAAAACAATTTTATGATAATATGCAATTTGAAAATTATAATAAAGTAGAATTTGGTATTTTACCAAATATCATGCTACTAAAGTCATATATATATATATATTCAAGATATTAAGTAAAAAATGCACAGGTGCCTGAAGCATACAGGTTGTCTAATATATAGTGAGATTCTGAATTTTGCCAGAAGATCATTCAAAATAACAAGTTACCTTTTAAAATATTTGCACACCTGGTCTCTAAATTTTGCCTCTATTTCTCAAAACATTACTTTGAGAAGTTTTTCACGAAGACCAATAAACTGAAACATGCTCTTTTAAATACGTAGCATAAATGTTAGACATCAGGGTATCAGGAACTCAGACTAGCTTTAAAAATTAAATTGGTGCTAAAATTGCTTCTAACAGTGAATAGGAAATAAGTCCTGGCTGTGAGTTTTATGTGGGCAGGAACCTTCTCCAGGTGGGTTATTGAATTATCCAGCCTCTTGGTGTGAAAGTAGATGCATTCAAGATAAAACCTAAATAGGTATCATTAAAATAATATGAGCTTGGTCTTAGATTTGGTGTATTTGTTTAAAGATTTTCTTCAAAAGGGATAATATAAATTGTTTAATGCATTATTCATATTTTGTTCATTATAAACACAGCTAAGTTTGCCCCTGATTCTGTGCGTAAATACTGTTAGACTCTAATTTGAAATAATAAGATTAATTTAAATTGATGGTGAGCAAGTATTTATTTAGGTATTGAGGAATTTCTCTTTGATAGAATTTTAAAGTATTATTCAGATATCAACACATATGGGACCATATAAGATAATCCAAAATAATACTCTGTATACTAATAATTATTTATCCAACTTTATCTCTACATTGAGAATTTGTTAATGTTTCTTTTTTGTAATTGTGTTTGAAAATTTTACTATTTTAGGAATCTACTACAAGTTAAAGAATAAGAGCACTAGTTTAAAGAAAAAAACATGGGAATGGGAATTGTTGGTTTTTCCTTTGTGTTGACAACTCATTATATTGGTAATGTGTCAAAATGAAGATGCCGGTCCTCTTTGTTCTCATAAGTCAGACTCCTTTCCATTGCCTTCAATTTCTGAGATAAAATATGTCCTAAATCACATGGCATTTGTCACCTTTCCAACAGGGAATCATTTGCATTCTTTCAGAATAGCAATCATTGAATGGTAGTATTTCATGTTAAGGTCTATATCAAGGCTTAGAATTTTCTCCAGGAAGGAAGGAAAACATTTAAGATAGCAAAATAAATATTAACTGGCCTACCTATCGCTAGACCTATCAAGTCAAAATAAATAAGTCATAAGCATCAATCCCTAAAATTCACCCTCAAATTGTGAATAAATTGAGAATAAACTGTACACAAGTATAGAAAACCCATCTATTCTATTCTCAAATATTAAAGACCAAGTAACACTCAAATTGTTCAGCTTCTCTTACCCTGATTATCTATAAGAAATGCAGACTTACTAGATAAAACATAAACTCTCAATTACAAGAAAAAGTAGCTATGATGATTTCCAACCAGAGTTTCAGATCACAGCTACATAAACAGTGTTTGTTACCTGGGATATTCTCAGAACAGAAAAATCCATTTTATGATTTGGTCCTTCATCACTTTTTTATCAGTGGAACCATATCACTAATGCACTTTGTAAATGTAACAAAATATGTTTTATCAATCATTTATCAGTATAATTGATCTTGTATATGCCGATTTTAGAATAGAGTTTTTATATAGTTATGCCCAGTGATATTCTGAGAATAATTATCATGTGCAGTACTTGGTCATAGTCTTTGGTTATGAGGAAGAGAGTAAAAAAATGGCAAAAATGCTCTCAAAATTGGGAATTTTTTTAAAAATGAATATGAAAATAAACTGTAAATTAGAAATCAAAAGCTTAGTATAGATTTTGAAGTAAAAAAAAAGTTAAATTTAAAAGGAAACTTTCAAATACTGATGATAATGGAAAATCAATTAAAAAAGAATGATACAACTAAATGAATATGGAAATGAACTATAGCAATAAATCAAAATTAGGTTCGATTTCTTACTTATGATATTTTATCATCTGAAAATTTAAATATATAATGCTAATTTACAGATTTGATATATTATATGTAATCATGTTTGTAATGCATTTTGAAAAATATTTTACTAAATGGGAAAAACTGATGCATAGTCGCTGAATCAGGGAATAGATTAAGACTGAGTCAGTGCCAAAGAGAAAGTAAATTTTTCTCTTTGAGTATGCTATAAAAGTCACAGAATTAGCATTTTTCCAAGCATTTTGACCACTATCAAACTAATTTTAAAATATATTTTCCTGTATATTTAATAAAAATAAATAACTCAATAATATTTTATATCTGTAAAATTCTGCAAAGATTGATGTTTTGTCTATAATATAGTGTCTAAACAATTGATGGGGTGAATAAATAAAGCCGTGCATAAAGAATATCTTAAGACATAGTGAAATAATGCAATTTAATTAAGGTCTTTAAGTTTTAGTTCCAGATAAGCCACATGAGAGCCCTGAGAAGGAAATTTAATATCTGAAGACACTATGGGCAATTTGATGAAACAATCTTTAGGAAAACAGATTTTATTGTGTCAAATCACAAATAAAATTAATTTTTAATTTTTTAAACCTTGACTTTTTTCTCTTGAATTCTACATATTTTTTCCTCCATGAATAAAGTTTAGATTATAATAAACAGTACTGGCCATTGAATTCAAATGCCATCAAGGTATACATTATTCAAATAAAATAAAATTACTACTGGAATGCAGTTTCAAAGTAAGCAAAACAACCAAAAATTTGTTTTCTTTAAGTAAGAATAAATTATATTAATTTTACCTAATCAATGTGTTTCTCTTTCAAACAAACTTGAAAATAAGTCAGGCAGTAACAGAAAAATACTATTTTCTGTTTTCTAAAATGAATATTGATTATATTAAATATATATTTCAGCATATACAGCCATTGTGTAGCTAAAAACAAATGATCATTTCTCTGGAAGTGTTTTCAACCATGCACATTTCAAGTCAAGACTTAAGATGGGTTACAAAAGAACTAGAAATTAAGATTTAAAAAAATCACACACTGCTTATTTGTGTCAACTTGATTTGTCTTATTTGATAAGATACATCATATTTGATTGGATAATTTGAATATGTCAATATTTGATTGGATAGTTATATTGCATAGCCAATGATAACTAATGGTTTTTAAAAAGCTTATAGAATGGTGATAGAATTAGATAGTCATAACTAATAATTGCTGTTGTAATGTTCAGTTGCAGGAATGTTGTATCTAGAATTAGAGTTAGGTTAGTGAAATTAAAAAATTAAAAACATTGAAGATTTAGGGGTAAGCACTGGGCTAAGGCACTTGCTTTACATTTGGCTGCCTAGGATCAATCCCTGAACCCTCATTCTCCCCTGAACACTGCTGAGTTTAACGCTGGAGGTAGCGCCCTGAGCATCTGAGCAGCCCAGGGTAATCCCTAGTGTCTCAGAGTCTGAACAATGCCACATCCTCAGGCCTTTGCATTTACCACTGGCACAGTTGGCTGAGAGTCTCTGGAAGTCTCCTCCTTAACAAGGGAGACACCTTTCACTTGTTAGAGATTTTTTTTTTTTAACATTGGCACTGTAGCACTGTCGTCCCATTGCTCCTCTATTTGCTCAAGCGGGCACCAGTAATGTCTCCATGGTGAGACTTGTTGTTACTGTTTTTGGCATATCGAATATGCCACGGGTAGCTTGCCAGGCTCTGCCATGAAAGGAGGATACTCTCGGTAGCTTGCCGGGCTCTCCAAGAGGGACAGAGGAATCGAATCCGGGTCGGCTCCATGCATGGCAAATGCCCTCTCCGCCGTTCTATTGCTCCTGTCCCTTAATCATAGATGATTGTAATGATATCACTCATCGTGAGTCAATCAAAAGAAAAGGGGGGGATAAAGAATCTAATAAAGATAAAGTCTCAAGCGTTCTCACGCACTTAATTTTTAACATTATATTAGAGATTTCATTTTAGATAGCATTATCCAGTTCTTGCTCATCTATTCAAAGATGCAAATGAAAAATGAAACTTGAAACAATCACTAGATTTTTGATTTGGATTTTTGGTGTATTACTTTAATTATAGATATGGAAAACACTGACAGGAAGTTTTAAATGAGACAGATAAAGGATTTCTTAATGAATGTGTATTGAAATGTTCTTAGGTCACTCAGTCAGGAAGATAGTTCAAATTTAAGAGATAGTGCATAGCCAGAGCTATGACTTTAGAGGACTCCGTGTATCTTTAGTACTATTACTTTGGTCCTCAAGCCTTTGTACTACCCTTAATTTGCTTTTCAGAACCTGAAATATCCTTTTTAAACTCTGAATTCCAAATACTTTCCCATCACTTTCATTGGCTCTGTATCATTAACCTCATAAAATTTTCAGAGTCTTTCCAAAACTTCAAGTATAATATAAAAAATAATGGTTTCATGCATGAATTAAACAAAAGAACATTTATGACTGAATCCTGGGGTTCTCTCAACTCTCTGGAATTTCAGGTTTTTCTTTTTTTAATCTGTGGAGAATAAAATATGGTTGTGTTTTCAGTTCTTACAAAAGTGCTTTAAAATTGGTTGGAAAAAAACAAGGTGTCTGTGGCACCCCAAGAAATATAATTCAAGGAAGACAGAGATATTCTGCTTTAAGCAGACTGGTATACAATGCAGATCAAGCCAACTCTATGCTCTTCACTGGCATAAGAGCTGGCCACTTAGGGCTCTGCTTACATGCCACGTGACTAGATAAAAGTCACTTTCTAGAAATAATAGTTTTATGAAGTTACTGTCTCAGGATGGAAATATCTCCTACACATTCCTCTAAGTCTGAATTTGTTTTATGCAACTGTCAATTTCAATTTCCCACATGGTAACCTACACATGCATGTGGGAACACCTGGATAGGTAAAAGAGATAAAGAAGATTTTTACAGCCACAAATGACCTTTGCAATGCAGAATTGTCACTATTATTTGAAACACATGCCCACATTATCCACAGAATACATAGACTGGAAAAACTGCACTGAAAATTGAGATTTCATGGTGTGACATTGCACATCTCTTACTTAAGATCATATGAGAAGGTGCTACATTAGTATTGCCTAAATAACTGAGATTAAACATGTTTATTTTTATCATTGGACTCTGTTCAATTATGCAAAATTAATAATGTATGATTGCAACATCCTTTCCAATCTTCCTAAAGTATACACACAGAAAGAGCCATATTTTCTTTACAAATCCCAAGTTATCACTGTGAACAATAATGTTTATCTTGTGTTACAGGTAAAGAAAATATCACACTATATATGTTAATGTTTATGTTAATGAAGCAAATTAACTATACGTTAATGAGGCATCAGGGGACAGGCTTATTTAGCACATTGATATTTCATTATTTGATGGAGGTTTTAGGATCTGGGGGGCTCTCTAGTAGTCTAAGGGTCCTGAGACCATGCCCAATAATACATGACTACAGCTGTAGGTTCAATATTCGGATTTGTCAGTGCTTAGGAACCACTAGGGCCACATTCTGCCATGCTGCAGAGGTACATCTCTCAGTGCTCATGAGGTAAAGAGTACAAAACTGGAATTTTTGAGTGTGCATCCCTGATCACAAAACAATCACTCAGTTCCTAGCATATATCATATCAATAATCTATCAATTTGAATTGTCTGTTGTCACCCAGATTACTACAATAAACACAATGCAATACAATAATACATTAATATGGCCCTAAGAAGTATTCAGCAATGTGTAATTATTTTCAATATTTTCTTGAACTGAGAATATACACATATATGCACACACATATATTTACATATGTGTGATAGTAAATATTTCAATGTTATTAGGACACAAGTTAAAGAGATAAAGAGATAGTTCTTGGGGTAGACACTTGCCTTCCAAGGGCCAAACTTGGTGCAATCACCTGTACTGGATATGGTCCCCAGAGTTTCCTCAGATATGATCCCTGAGAACAGAGGCTCTGAGCACTGTTGTTATGACCCAAAAGCTAAAAGATAAATAAATAATACAATTAATTAGGAAAAATACAGAGAGTTTTGACTACGAAGAATGAGAGAAAGTAAGGGTAGATGGGAATACATGAGAAGCCTTAGTTAAAAGTTCACTTAGGTTAAATAATTGAAGAAACTAAAGGGAATAGTCATGCAGATATCTGAAAATTATTCAGGCAATAGGAATATTAGTAAATGTCCTACTGGAGATCATTCCTAGAGTAGCACAGAGATTAATGTGCATGATGTGAAAAATGCTGGCGAAATAGCAGTTAAGGAGATGATAGAAAGGCTGGCAGACAAATCATACAATATTCCATAAGGCATTATAAGAACTTGCATTTTGCTCAACTTTTGATTCATCTTTTGGTATATGTCATTATCTTCAAACATAATCTTTCCCTACCAGAGATCACTGCAATGCTTTAAAATGTGTCAAGTCATATTCCATAAAAGGCATGATTTCTTATAATATAACTTAAATCTCCAGTAAAACTCTCTTATGCTATGGAACATGCTTGAAGATGACAGCTCTCTTGAAGAACCAGCATCAAGTCTGAATACGCTGTTTTTAGTATAAAGAATCTTATCTCTGATTTGCTTCCTCTTACTGCTAAAAGATGTGAAATTCAGTGAAATAGCCTGTAAGGTGGAGGTCAGTCAGACAACCAGATTACTGTCTTTCGTAGTATGCCACTGATGTGGTCAAAAATTGTACAGTGGGTAGAGTGTATGCCTTGCACACTGCCAACTCAGGTCCAATCTGTGGCACCCCATATGGTTCTTTCAGTAATGCAAGAATAAATTCTGAGTGCAAACTCAGGAGTAAGCCCTCAGCATGTTTGGGTGTGCCCTCCCCATGCCAAAAAAAATATGCCACTGATGAAGCAATTCTCTAAGTTGTAATAAAATTTATCTCCTTTTGTTTGGAGATATGTACGTGACTTAGGTTTCTTATTTATTTGCTGTCTCTTGCTCATAAAATCCAAACATTTTATCAATAATACGGTGTAAGTTGGGTCAATGTAATATTATGTAGGGTGTGCAGGCGATTTGGTCTCTGAATTATATTATAATAGAAGGTAAATGGATTAACACAACCTAGGAAAGATTGTAGATCTGTATCATAATTTCCATTCCATGTGATTGTAAGTTGCTTCTGCTTCATCTTTCTGAGAGATTGAATAAATAAGCACTTGCAAAATCTATGATCCCATATCATACAGTTGAATCATTTTTCCAGTCTCAAAATAGTTTTGTTATTTATCATCTTATTCATATTTTATTTTATAGTACCATAACTGAATAATTTAAAATACTATTCAAGGTAAGGGTTAATGCACACTGTGTTCAATTGCACACCCTCCACCAGAATGTCTACTTCTTTTCACCAATGTCTTAGGAGCCTCTCCTTGCTACTGCTTATCCTAATTTTTTTACACAATGGTCAAGATATATCTGTTTTAGTTTTAGCAAACATTCCATATCCACACAGTATTTTATAGGAGTAAATTATATGGTTAAATTTGTAGTAGCTTACTAGTATCTTTCAAGATATATATATATATATATATATGTAATTTTTTTGTTTTGGGTCACACCCAGTAATGTTCAGGGGTTACTCCCTCTGCAATCAGGAATTACCCCTGGCAGTGCTCAGGGGACCATATGGGATGCTGGGAATCTAACCCAGGTCAGCCGCGTGCAAGGCAAATGCCCTACCTGCTGTGCTATTATTTCAGCTCTCTCAAGTCTTATAGTTTTGATTTTTGGAGAACTGGTGAGTTAAATGGAACATATAATAGTTTTATTCACTTCTATTTGAGAAGCTTCCTATAAATCTCAGTTATCCATCCTTGATTCATTTATTTCATTATATTTTTATAGTGACAACACTGGGCTGGAGTGGAAGCATAGTGGTAGGTGTTTGCCTTGCACGCAGCCAACCCAGGTTCGATTCCTCTGCCACTCTCAGAGAGCCGGGCAAGCTACCGAGAGTATCTCACCCACACGGCAGAGCCTGGCAAGCTACCCGTGTTGTATCCGATGCCAAACACAGTAACAACAAATCTCACAATGGAGATATTACTGGTGCCTGCTCAAACAAATCAATGAGGAACGGGATGACAGTGACAGTGACAACACTATCTATCTAACTCATATTAACTGCTATTTTTAATTATAACTCGTTTCTAAAGTCAAACTTCCATCTTTTCTTCAGATTTTTAGTTTATATCATCAGTGTCATCAAGCATCTTGATTGCTTTGGAGGGTAAGTATTATTACTAAGTCTTTGATCATGCTCATAGCTATTAATGAACTGAGTTTAAAAGCAAAGTCACTGAAAGAGATGTATCCTATAGAGGAATGCCTATTGTAGACTATATATACATTATTATCTATGCTATTACCAAATAGTTTTTGAAACTAGTTATGTTCTAGGATCTTACAAAAGATGTAACTGACTAAAAATTTCAGGTTTAGAATATGGAATATGCAAATTTCTCTGAGGCCCTTGCTTGATACCGCTTCCATCTGCCACAGTAATTCTTGCATTTCTACTTCACTTTAAGGTGGTACATTATTTTCAGTAAGCTTTCAGCTTCCAAGCCTCAAACTAGCAGCAACACATTAGCCTTTTTTTCCGGGACCCTTGCCATGTAGTAAAATACTGCTGAAAGAGTGATTCCATATTGATAAATGCTCCTTTGTTCAATTTCATGTCTCTGTCTCTTGATCCATCAATTTCAAAATTTATTCCAATTAATACCCAGAAAGATTTTGTTTACTCAACTAGGTCCTCTTCTTCTATATTTACTCTGAGTGTATCTTTCTCACCATGGTGAGACACATTGGAACTCTTCCATTATTCTTAGTTTAGTGACCAAGAGAAAAGAAGTGGTATATATTTAGGTGTGCATGTGTTGTCTTGCGAGAAAGAGACCTCTGCAACATTAAATACAGTCTGGAAATTGGATTCCAGCTACATAAATGCACAGAGCCAGATGTATGCGTTCCAAGTTTCAGATTCCCTTCCTCTTCAATTAGGGCTTGGATTGAAAATTAAACCTTTCCTGGAACACCGTTATCCAGATAATTACATCATGCCCCTTATCCTGAGTTTTATCTGTTGCTTAGCTCCTAGAGAAGAGTCTTACTTAATATACTGCCTCGAAAGGCCTCAAAATTTTTAACTGCATGTTAAATTACAGGTTAATTGCCCTTTGTTGTTTTCCTCTTTTATATTAATTTTTATATTTTGCATTTTCTATAAGTTCTCAAATGTCTTATGTATTTCACAATGTATTACAATCTCTTCTACTAAGATTTTTCCTTATCCATGAAATGTACAACAATGACATCACTAGAATTTTCCAGTGGCTGTCAGGACAGTACCTACTGTCTGTGATGAAACTCATATTGATGTACCACTTAGTGATAGCATGATAATTTGATTCTTAAAAATTGATTTCTAGGATCAAGTATTATTATAATCTCTCATAATGAAAATATAGAATATAGAAATCACCTAAGCATTTTATGAAAGGAGGAATACTATCAGGAAAACTAAAAGCAGAACAGAACAAAAAATAGAAACTTATATGTGACTGTTGTAACAGAAGTTTCAATTGATGTTACTTAGAATTCTAAATGAACTAAATGGAGCCTCTGCATTGGTCAAGTTGAGAAAACAGAACTGGGAATTTGTACACTTGTATTGAATTGAAATGGATGCAACTTCCTCAGTGGAGGAGCATAATTTTGGCACATTGTCTCCCATCTCTTCAGATCAGAAAATCCTGGGAAGAATCAGCTGTGATCTCCAAGAAACCAACAAACATAATATCTAAGAGAATTATTGCCTCACTGCTGATGAAAGATTTTGGCAGCTAAGACACCATCCAGCACTTCATCAAAGATGTAAAGAGGAAGTGAGACAGAGTTTGGGAGAAATAGAGTGTTTCATGCATATTGAAAATGAATTGTTTATTTATGGTCAAATAGAGATGTTATTAGGCAGTTTTATGAGCCTACGGGGTACATGTTTTGGGAAAGAAGTCAAAACAATTGAAAATGTTGTATGCTTGTATTTTAAGAGCTACTGGGCTAGTATTAATGGTACTTAAACTCTGATTCTATACTAATGTGTATCTATTTACCTGTCATTGTGTACTTCACTCACAGTCAGTCCAGTATTCATGTACGCTTACCAGAATTTTATATTTTTCTATGACCATATTATTTTATTCATCTTTAATTTTATTTTTTAGCATCTCAAATGAATCTTATTGTAATAGAATATATTGATTAGTAGTAAGTGCCATGAGATTATTCTCCAACTAAGTAGATTCATCCCTAGGAGTCTCATTAGTCCCAAGGCAAAGGACTCCTAAAGTAGCCTTTCCTTCATTATAAAGTACGGAAACTTAAAGGAAGAGAAGAGAACATATATGATAGAAACAACAACATTGTATACTACACTTCTCTTAAGTCTCCTCTTCACCCTCTCATAAACATGGCTTCAAGAATAGGGTCTTATCATACACTTACTTTTTTATAGCACTTATGTAGAATAATCATTATTTTAAAATAGCCGACCTTTGCTACCCCACTGTCACCACACTCCAGGCCTCTTTCTACATGCTCGTGCCAAGCCTCATGCATGAGTGAACATATTCCTGGACCGCTACCTCAACAGATCATCATGAAGGGCCTGCCCAGCAAGTTATCCCATCCACATGAAAGAGGCAAGCTCCACGTGGCGTATTTGATATGCCAAATATAGTGACAACAACAGGTCTCATTCCCCTGAACCTGAAAAGAGCCTCCAATTGTTGGGAAAAACAAGTAAGGAAAGGCTGCTAAAAATCTCAGAGCTGGGACAAATGGAGATGTTACTGGCGCCCGTTCGAGTAAATTGATGAACAGTGGGATGACAGTGATACAGTGATATCAGTCTTACATAAATTCTACACATATTGGCCTAATATTTTTAGCTCAGGAATATAAAGCTTGATATATTTTCTTAATGTATGCTCGCAGTCTACACCTTTAACTCTACTCAGATATTTATTTAGAATATATAAATATATAAAGTATAGTTTTATTCAACCAATTTTGAGAGAACTATTACATAAATAAGAAAACTTTAGCTTATAGTTAACCCAAAATTAAGTGTTTCTCAATAGGTTTTGAATGGTTTACCTAGCAATAATTTTGTATATTTCCCATTATATACTGTCTTACATACTTTCCATAGTGTATTCATATGCTAAAGCCAATAACAAGCTGGATCTCATTCCCCTGACCCTGAAAGAGCCTCAAGTGTGACATCATTGGGAGGGCCGAGTCGAAAGAGACTTCTAAGATCTCAGGGAAAGGACGAATGAGAGGTTACTGAGCCCACTCGAGAAATCGATGATTAACAGGATTTTGTGATTCGTGATACTGTTTTAAAACATGGTAAGTACATGCTTAACATAGTAACAATTTTGAAAAGATTTTCAATAACCCTTAAAAACTAATGCAGTAGGTTTATGTACTTTAGTGATTCTGAAAAAATATATAGAACATTTATTTTAACAATAAGTTATTAACAGTATAAGTAATATTTTGCTAACTGTGGTTGTTTTTGGAGTGATTGTACCAAATTCCATGACTTGCACATTTAGATACATTGTAATAAATTAGAATTATTTTACTATTTTCTTAAAAATTAAAAATTTTATTATGTTCAATTAAGTACTTCTCTATGCAGTTTCATCATATATAAAATTATATTATAGCGACTATATTAAATATACATTTTGTTATATATTAAATTAATTAAATAAATTAAGTTTATTTAATTTAAATAAAATAAAAATTAATTATTGTTGGACTGGAGAGATAGTACAATAGGTAGGGCTCTTGCTTCCACTCAGATAACCTAAATTCAATCCCCAGTACCCTATATGGTCTCCTGAGACCTATTAGGAGTGATCCCTAAATATAGAGTCAGAAATAAGCACTGTCAGGTGAGGCCATAAAAACAACAACAAAAAAATTAATTTGTTCATACTTTTTATATTTCTTGTCAAAAATTAATTTTCTATTAGTAAAGAGTCTTTTAAAATCATTGTTCAAATAATAACCATACCATATCTTGATATTAGTAACTTCAAAAATAATGAAACTATTAAATTAAATCCATGAGAATAACAAATTACTAGGCATCCATGTAATATGTTGTGAAGTTAAGAGATTAGAGTTGTACGATCAGAGAAGTAGTACAGTATAATAAGGCACTTTCCTTGTCTAAAGCTTACCTGAGTTTGATCCCCAGAACCATATATGGTCCCCTGAGCACAGCCAGGAATGATCTCTGAGTCAGACAAAGGTGTAAACTAGATATGATCCAATCTGCCCACTCCCCCAAAAGACATCAGGACAGGCTAAATAATTAGATTACAATGATACTGTAGATGTGATTATAGTTAAAAATAAAAATACACTTTCAAATTTCAAATCAGATCATTCAAAATGCTTCTCTAACATGAAAAATGCTTTATAAAGATTGAAACAGATATAGACTCATAATTGACTATCCATGATATAGGAAAGGTTAAATGTTTCTGTTAGGAACTCATCCTGCGGCTGGAGCAATAGCACAGTGGGTGGGGCGTTTGCCTTGCATGAGGCCAACCCGGGTTCGATTCCCAGCATCCCACATGGTCCCCTGAGCACTTCCAGGAGTGATTCCTGAGTGCAAAGGCAGGAGTAGCCCCTGAGCATAGCTGGGTGTGACCCAAAAAGCAAAAAAAAAAAAGTCATCCTGATATGTAAATCTAACAATAACTACAAAAATATTTTTAAATGCATCATTTGATCTAATTTAAGAACAGTATTTTTACTGCTTGCGGTTAAAATTTAAAGAAACTATATATAGATATAGATGGGTGTATGTATTATGAATTTTAGATAACCACATTTATGACCTAGATTGATTATTTATTAACAAGAGCATTGAATTATGATCACATATTAAAGGACTACTGTTTGGACAATGAAGCAACTATCTCTGTAATAATGGTCTTTTAGAAAGAATTATGCTGAAAAAAAAAGAGAAACTAGGAACCATTAAATGGATTATTTTGCAAGCTATGAGGACTTTATAAGGTCCTGTGAATAAGAAAACCATTATCTTTTCCCCAAAAAGGTAACTTTTGAGTATCTATATTTGATACTTTTCCTGCATGAACAGCACCTGACATATGTTTTCTGAAGGCATACAGATAAGAGTAGACATAAGTGAGGAAACACTGAATGAAGGAAAGGCAATAAGGAAATATAAGTAAAATCAATAATGTTGTATAAGAAATTAACTTATTTTTAAAGATTTATTCTAAATTTTGAATACCATTAATGGCTTCTATGGGGAAGATAGTGATTTGAGAATATTTCAAAAGTTTAAAAAAGTATTTACTTGGAGATGAATATTCCAAGAAGTAGGGTTTTTTTATAAAGGAAATATTATAGATGAACTCTGAGCATAAGTACAAATGGTGTTTCATAAGATTATTCAGTGTCTTGCAAATTTCCACTGAATCTGCAAATCATATAATTCTAAATCAACACTGACAGTGATTAGGAAGACAGATAAATATTATGCTATTCCTATAAAAGGTTACATCTAAGAAGACTTAAGTATTATTTTTAATAAAACTAGTTAAATTAATAGAGTCAACCTCATATCCTTTGAATGTTTGTCTGTATTGATATTCCCAGACCAAAGAACCTGGCTCACCATGTATCAAAGCTACCCTTTGAGATGAAAACTAAAGATATCCCCATCTTTTTTTTTCTTTTTGAGTCACACCCAGTGATGCTCAGGAATTACTTCTGGCTTTGCACTCAGGAATTACTCCTGGCAGTGCTCGGGGGACCATATGGGACGCCAGGGTTTGAACCTGGGTCCGCCACGTGCAAGGCAAATACCCTACCCGCTGTACTATCACTCCAGCCCCAATATCTCCATTTTTTGTGACTTAGTCTATGCTTATGAAGTTGATCACCTATAAGTATGGTATTCTATATGAAGTTTAAGGTACAATATGCAGGAAGACATATAAATCTCTTTTATCATTATTAGAGGGCCTAAAGAACATTATAGATACATGTATGTCATTCATTCACAAAAGTTGTAATTGAAATGGATGACTTACGAAAATTTTAATAATGACTTATAGAAACAATAAGAAATATTGACCCAAGGATTAGCACTAGCTAGAATCAATTCATGCCCATAGATCTAAATTGTTTTAAAAGAACAGAAAAAAGGAAAACTCCCCCTCCTTCCAAAAAATGGCATGAAAGAACTAAGTGAAGAGAATCAACAGATATAAACTAGACACTCAGTCTAGCTGATACTGCCAATCTTTAGGAATTCAAAAAATGATTCAGTAGACTATATCAATGAAATTGTCTCTAGCACAGCAGGTAGGGTATTTGCCTTGCACGCGGCCAACCCGGGTTTGATTCCTCCATCCCTTTTGGAGAGCCCAGCAAGCTACCAAGAGTATCCCAATTTCACAGCATAGCCTGGCAAGCTACTGGTGGCATATTTGATATGCCAAAAACAGTACCAAGTCTCACAATGGAGACATTACTGGAACCTGCTCAAGCAAAATCCATGAACAACAGGATGGCAGTGCTACAGTGCTACAATTGTCTTTTTACTTTCTTCCTTTCTGTAAGTGGCAGACCTAACCTGTGAGTTGCAGGTTATGTGTGATCTTACATGTAGATCAAAGAGTTCAACCTCCTGAGACAAACAACAGAGAATGGAGACGGATAAATAGTTACAGATGTCTAGATAGTAATAATATTACCTTTTTATTTACTTTCCAAGGCTAACACACAAAAGATATAGATTCAGAGTAAAATAAAAATGAAAGGACAAGAGTCCTGAGAAAATTTATGAAAACATCACATTTAAGAGATAAGCAGATATTGCTCTCTACTTTTTAATTTGTTTCACATAATATCCCTAACTTTCTCCTTTCAATGCTTTTTTCTATTCCTTTCCATTTCTGAAATCCATGGGATAAG
The DNA here is from genome assembly GCF_027595985.1 of Sorex araneus. NCBI lineage: Eukaryota > Metazoa > Chordata > Mammalia > Eulipotyphla > Soricidae > Sorex > Sorex araneus. Next base: position 26,216,217 of record NC_073311.1, on the reverse strand, counting down.
CTGGGGAAGCCTAATAAAATGAATAAAATTATAATTTGTAACAATTTGTCACACACTTAATATTAATAGCATACATGTCACTATCATAAATGTCTGTATAATCATGTATCAAAAGTTGGGGCTGGAGCAATAGCACAATGGGTAGGGCCTTTGCCTTGCACACGGCCAACTGGGTTCGATTCCCAGCATCCCATATGGTTTTCTGAGTACTGCCAGGGATAATTCCTGAGTGCAGAGCCAGGAGTAACCCCTGTGTATTGCCGGGTGTGATCCAAAAAGCCAAAACAAACAACAAAAAGAAGTAAAAGCAACATGAAGGAATATATCAATAGGAGGCTGAAGTGACAGTACAGTGGGTAGGGCATTTGCCTTACATGTGGCCAGCCCAGGTTCAATTCCATATGGTCCCCCAAGCCACCAGGAGTAATTTATGAGTGCAGAGCCAGGAGTAACTTCCAAGCATCGCTGGGTGTGACCCAAAAAGTGGGGGGTAAAAGGAATATAGTTTGGGGAGTAGTGTTTGCCTAGTATATGACTATCACTCCTTTGACCTCTGCCTGGCATTACTTATGGTCCCCAGAGTATTGCCAGAAATGACCTGTGATTAGAGAGTCATGAATAAGCCCTTAGCACCACTAGTTGTGACCCAAACCTGGTCCTCTAAATACAAGGACATATTAGTTGGTGAATATGTAGCCACCAGTGATATGATCAAACTATGTTTACTTTAATTAAATTATTAACACCAAAAATAATTTAACACCAATAATTGAACCAAGATAATTTAACTTCTAACTTTTTTAGATTAGAGGCAATATTTCAGAAGGGTTAAGTCATAAATGCCCCTATAAGAATTATAACACATAAAACTAGGTTGTCTGGAAGTGTGGAGGTAAATGAATAATATCTCAAAAAAAAAGCTTTGGGCAAAAGAATATATGAGCAAGAGTGATAATGATTAACATAGCCATCAAATGATGAAGAGATTGAAAAAGAGGATGTTTAGTGAAGCTAAGTACAAAGTAGGGAGGCAGTTAACAGTAAAATTGTCACCTCAGGAAATAAATGTGACTTGTTTTCTTTAACCAGAGACAATATAATGATGACAAAAAATACATTTAGTGAAAAAAATAAAGGTAAGAGGAGGAAAGCGATCTTGGGGAAGTAAGAAGAGACAGGATGCAATGAGGTGTGTGTGGGGGGGGCAGGCAGGAGTCAGGAGAGTCCAGGCACATAGTTGATGCAGAGGAGTTTATAGATTAATGTCTAAACCACAAAGTCAACAGCACTGAAAACATGAGACCCAAATTTACACAAACAAAATTAAAAATGTGCCTGGCAAAATGGCAGATGTGGGGATGGGCAGGAACCTGGGAACTTGATACTGGGATTGATACTTGTTGCTGGGATTGATGCTGGAATATTGAATGTTTAAAAGTCAACTCTGAATAACTTTGAACATCAAGGAAATTTAATAAAACAAAAATAGATAAATAAGTCACAGTATCACAGAAAAACAATTAGAATGAATGCCTTAGGCATTTCAATGGTACTTAAGCCCTAAGTATGTAGAAATAAAAATAGTAGTTCAAGATAAAAGGGAAAAAAGTAATTCCATCACAGTATATTTCATGTATCAGTAATTTTGCAAATATAATAACCAATGCAAGTATGACCTTCATAAAAGACACTTATAATTTTCATCATAAGGAATACATTTGCTTAAATTATTTAAGTAACAAGAGAGTTCTTTGGGGGCAACCCAGGGAATAGCTAGAGATAATCAAGCCTTGTGAAAATTAGAAAGATAGATTATCTACTACTTTTTTTCCCCAGTAATGAAAACTCAAAGTAACTTAAAATCCAAAGCTGCAGGCTACCCATACATATTTTCAGTTCTGTGCCATTATAAAATGCAACTATTCTCTTTGCATTATCTTTACCCACTATAAACTCTGTCTTTGTTTTAGTGTTATTCAGCTGGAAATATTCTGACCAACTGTGCTAGAAATCATTGCCCGGAACTGGTAAGTAGTTTGCATTAAACTGCTGCAAATATGCTTTTTTCTGTCCTTTATCATAAGCTCATCTCTGAATTAATTAGTTGCATAGAAAGTCAAGATTGGCTAATTTTATAGAAATGGATGACAGGCAACTATATTGCCTGATGCACAGCAATTAAATTATGAAGGCAAAATAATAGACACAAAGTTTATTCATGGTCATTGGGAATAATAAAATTTATTTAAATTAGTCTTCTGTTTGGCTAGAAAGATAGTACTGTGTGTAAGATGCTTATATTGTGCATATCCCACCTGGGATCAATACCAACTCCCTCAAACCCAAGGGCAGAGTCTATAGTATAAAAACCCTAAGCACTGCTAGGTATAACCTCCCCAAACTAACAACAAAAAATTAGGTTTTATATATTATTATCTTATGATTTGTAAAACCATGCTAAGTATCAAGGTTATATAACCTTGATATGTGCAAAGTTTCTTTTAAGAGGGCTGACAATTTTTCTTCAAATCCAAGCAAAAAAAATTACCAATTTATTTTAAATCATAGGAGACTGGTAAGGTTTAATTCTTGGTTACTTTTAGATGTACCATAAGGTAATATTTGCTATATCAAAATTCCCTGGATTATTAATTTGTATTTCTCTCATATCTTAAATATGTCATATTTAATTCATACTTTTTCAATCTTCCAGAAGGGCAATGAGCAGGATTATTCACGACTTTCTACTTGGATCTCTTTGACAGCCATGTGCACCTGCCAATATACCAAATTCTGCAGGATGGATATGTCGTTTCCAACTTCCTCCCTTCCAAAATCCAACACACCATTTCGTGGGTAAAGAGGCATACAGCACCCGGTCCAGACAAGGTCAGACCCGAACACCTGAAGAATCTGCCACCAGTACTTGTCAATATACTGGCTCAGCTCTTCACATGCTACCTGTCTGAATGCAAGGCTCCGTCCCAGTGGAAAACCAGCAGGACTGTTCTGTTGTACAAGAAGGAGACATCCACTACATCAGCACCTATAGCCCAATCTTCCTCTTGTCCATCGTTTACAAGTTTTTAACTCAAGTCATCCTGAATAGAATAGACAGAACACTAGACAAAGGACAACTATTCGAGTAAGCCAGGTTCTGAAAAGGATTCAGCATGATTGACCATATCCACATGGTGACCAAGCTCATCAAAGTTTCACAAGAGTTCAAGATGCCACTCTGTCAAATGTTCATTGATTTAAAGAAGGCCTTCGATTCTGTTGAGACTGAAGCAGTCATCGAAGCACTAGCCAAACAGGGTGTTCAAACTCAGTACACCAAGATCCTCCACAATCTGTATTACGGATTCACTACCAGGATCTCACCATTCTACAAGGAAGTGATCGTTGACATAAAGAGAGGGGTTTGGCAGGGTGATACCATTTCACCGAAACTCTTCAGTGCTGCCCTTGAGAATGTCATGTAATGACTGGAATGGGAAGGAATGGGAGTGAAGATAGATGGTTGGCAACTACACCACCTCCGCTTCACTAATGATATCGTTCTCATAACACCAAATATTAGCCAAGCGGCACAAATGCTTGCCGACTTTGACCATGAGTATGGAAAGGTCAGACTGCAGTTTAATCTCACCAAAACAATGTTGACGAAAAATGAACTAGTCCCTGACTAGTTTGCTCTCAATGGAACAAACATCTCTGAATGCAGCAGCTATGTGTACCTGAGTCAAGAACTCAACATGAGGAACAACTTGACACCAGACCTGCGCAAGAGGAACAGAGCAGTGTGGAATGCCTTCAAGAGCGTCGAAGAAGTGGTTAAGAGAATGAAGAAACTCCGGCTCCAGGCACATCTTTTTGACTCCACCATTCTTCCTGCACTAACATACACCTCAGAGACCTGGGCCCTAAGCAAACAGGATAAGAACACTATTCAGGTATCCCAAAGAGGAATTGAAAGAACTATGCTTGCAGCACTGTTTATAATAGCCAGAATCTGGAAAAAACCAGAGTGCCCAAAAACAGATGACTGGTTAAAGAAACTCTGGCACATATACACAATGGAATACTATGTAGCCAGATTCTGGCTATTATAAACAGTGCTGCAATGAACATAGAAATGCAGATGCCATCTCTACTATACCTTTTTGCCTTTCCAGGATATATTCCCAGGAGTGGTATTGCTAGGTCAAATGGAAGCTCAATTTCTAATTTTTTGAGAATCGTCCATATTGTTTTCCAAAAGGGCTGATCCAGTCGGCATTCCCACCAGCAGTGAAGAAGAGTCCCTTTCTCCCCACATCCACGCCAACACCAGTTGTTTTTGTTTTTTGGGATGTGGGCCAGTCTCTGTGGTGTGAGATGATATCTCATGGTTGTTTTGATCTGCATCTCCCTGATGATTAGTGATGTTGAACATTTTCTCATGTGCCTCTGAGCCATTCAGATTTCATCTTTGGGAAAGTTTCTGTTCATTTCATCACCCCATTTTTTTGAGTGGGTTGACAGTTTTCTTCTTGTGGAGTTCAACCAGTGCATTGTATATCCTTGATATCAAACCTTTATCACATGGGTACAGCGTAAATATCCTTTCCCATTCTGTAGATTGTCTTTGTTCTTTGGTCACTGTTTCTCTTGAGGTGCAGAAGCTTCTTAGTTTGAGATAGTCCCATTTATTTATCTCTGTTTTCACTTGCTTGGCCAGTGGCATGTCAGATTCGAAGATACCAGTGTCTTCAATGTTGTGGAGGGTTTTGCCAACCTTGTCTTCAATGTACCTTATGGATTCTGGTCTGATGTTGAGGTCTTTAATCCATTTTGATCTGACTTTTGTACATGGTGATAGGTGGAGGTATAAGCCCATTTTTTTTGCATGTAGCTGTTCAGTTTTGCCAGCACAATTTGTTAAACATGATTTCCTTGCTCACTTCACATTTCTTGCTCCCTTATTAAAGATTAGATGGTCATATATTTGGGGGGATGTGTCAGAGTATTCAACCCTGTACCATTGGTCTGAAGCTCTGCCTTTGTTCGGCTACTGAAATTTTTAAAGATGCAAATAATCAAGAACAAAATGGAATACTACACTGTGATTTCAAATACACTAGAAAATTGCAGTAATAGAATCAGTGTAAAAATGGTATACAAACAAACACAGATAGCAATGGAACATAACATAGCAGTCAGAGAAAAATTCATGCTTTTATAGTCAACTGAACGTCGATTAAGATGTCACAGAGATATAAATAGGGAATAGGAAAGGACAGGTCTTCTCAATAACTGTTATTAAAAATGAATTTTTAAATGCAAACAAATTGAAATTGACATATTTCACATCATATACAAAAATCAACTCAAAATAAGACTGGGAAGATAGTACATGGCATAAGGCAATTTCCCTAATTCAATTCAGGACACCACATATGGTCTCCCAAGCACTTCCAAATGTTAGGCCTGGGCATAATCCAGGAGTAAAACTTGAGTATTTTTAGGTGTGGTACAGAAACTAAACAAAACTAAACTAAAACACAAATATAAAACCAAAACTTTAATACAAATGGAAAATATATTGAGAAAAATATTTTTGGTACTAGTCTTGGGAGGATTGGTTTGTTTGTTTGCTTTTTGGGGGTAGGAAGGCACAACTGGTGGAATTGTGCTCAGGGATCACTCTGGTGGGACACAGTACTCAGGGATAAAATGCATGTTGGCTGTGCAAGGAAGTCCCTCATCTACTCTATTAAGAAAAAATTATATATATACATACATATGTGTGTATATGTGTATTTATATATATGGCACAAAAACAGTCATTAAAATTTTAAATAAAAATAAATGAATGGGATTACATCAAACTAAAAATTCTGTATACCAAGAGAAATCTTCAAAAATTAAATAGGTAACCTGAGAACTGGGAGAAAAATATTTGCAAGCCTATATCCAATAAAAGGTTAATAGGGGACAAAAAAGAAATATCTCAAGAAGGTGAGTACAGGATTTGTATGTAGGAGTCCCAAGTATTGTCCCTAGCACTATTTGGTCCCAAGTATCTCTAGAAACAGACCCCTGAGCACTCCTAAATTCAGATATAAGACAAACAACCAAATAAACCAAATAAACTAAAAGAGGTTAGTACCTAAATTATAAGAGGAACTCAAAAAGCTTGAGAGGAAAAACAAATAACCAAACTTGGAAATGACCGAAGCACCTAAGTAGGCATTAATCAAAAGAAAATATAAAAATCAACAGGTATACCAAGTGCTCAAATGATAGCCTACACTCAATGCTATACTGTATTAATGTGGATGAGAAAAAAAAAAATCTCTGTCCTACTCAAGGACCTGCTTTTCTTCTAAAGTGTTTTCAAGGACCTATTTATGAAATTAGAGGACTTCCTGTTTATGAAAAGATACTCAGCATCAGAAATCATCAGTGAAATGCAAATCAAAGCCATAACGGAACACTAATCCATTTCTGTTCTTATGCTCTTTACCAAAAAAAGAAAAAGAATGAAAGAAAAAGATGAGGATAAATAAATAGTGATGGTGAGCATATATAGAAATTAAATCTTTTTTTTTTTTGCTTTTTGGGTCACACCCAGCAGTGCACAAGGGTTCCTCCTGGCTCTGCACTCAGGAATTACTCCTGGCGGTGCTGGAAGCCATATGGGATGCTGGGAATTGAACCTGGGTCGACCGTGTGCAAGGCAAACGCCCTCCCCACTGTGCTATCGCTCCAGCCCCAAGAAATTAGATCATTTTTACACAATTGATGTAAGTATAAATTTTGGGATTTAGAGTATAGCTACAACTAAAAACCATAAAATCAGTATGGAAATTATTCTAAAAATATAAAATATAGAAGTGCCCTTTCAAATACAAATGCAAACAAATATTTGTACTTGTGATCATACATAATTATTCACAAAAGAGAAAACATGAAAAAATAAGTGTTTGTTGGCAGATAGGTGATAACTAGATAATGAGTGTATATGGAATAAAATATGAAACAAGTTTAAACTGAAAAATTAAACTTTTAATGACATCTGTTACAATTCAGATGAAACTAAGGATTATGCTTTTATGAGTGAAATAAACTAAACATAAAATGAGAAAAGATCACATAATCACACTAAGGTGAAATTTTTAAAAGAAGACAGTATAGAACTAATATATAGAATGATTGTTGCAGAGGATTAGGGGAGGGGAATGTAAAGATGCTAATCAAATGATACAAAGTTTTTTGCTACCAAAGTAAGTTCAGAAACTACATGTATAGTAATGTAGTTACTATACATGTAGCACATACAGTAAAGTAGGCTTTAACTGCACCAAAATTAATAACCTGATTTTTTAGCAGGGTGTATCTTGGGTGGTTTTTAATTATGTACACATACAATCACTGAAAAGAGAATTTTCATTATCTTCTCCCTGTATATTATGGATGTTATTAAAACTTGAAAAATGATGTATTGGAAGACAAGGAAGTTCAATCGAACCTTGGTGTTGAAACTCTACTGACTTTTGATGATATTCCTTTTTCCTTGTCTTTGCTGCTTTAAGGCAGAGAGTCTCTTGCCCCCACTCCTGGTTGTCTTTCCAGGAGCCCCTCTGAGGGGGTGGGCTTCAGTTTCCCTCTCTGCCACAAGCAAAGCTTCCGTGGCCGAAGACCTCTGGAGCCTTAGCCACAGGCATGCTCAAGGCCCTTCTCCACATGTTCGTATGAGCCTCACGCATGAAGGAACCGGCAGAGGAATCCAGGTGTGTGGGACCCGGGGCTGAGACCTCTGAGCCTTCACAGATCAATACTGGGCCTCTTCCGCCCATAGTCCCCATCTTCCAGTAGCTAGATGGTCACACCCAGGGATTGCCCCTGGCGCCCTGTAATCCCACCAACAGCCAACATCCAGAGACTTTAAAACCAAACTCCTGAAGCTTCACAGCTGCACGATATCTTATGGCCTAGTTCTCCTGGGAGAACTTGGCAAGCTACCGAGAGTTCCCCGCCCACATGGGAGAGCCTGGCAAACTCCCCATGGTGTATTCATATGCCAAAACCAGTAACAATGGTGGGTCTCATTCCCCTGACCCTGAAAGAGCCTCCAATGTGGCATTGTTGGGAAGGAGGAGTAAAGAGAGGCTTCTAAAATCTCAGGGCTAGGACGAATGGAGACCTTACTCAGACCACTCAAGAAATTCAACAATCAACGGGATGATGATGATGATGATGATGATGATGATGATGATGATGATGATGATGATGATGATGATTGCTGCTTTCAGAGATTTGACTGAAAAATTTATTTCTATTTCTAATAGAAAAAACTGGTATCTCATAACTCAAATTTATCATAAATCAAATTGCTAACTGTTTGACAATCAAAATAAGCATGCAAATAAGACATTCTTTCTGAGCGAGGGACATTTAGGGCTAGGCCTGTAAGTGCTTGAAGCTCACTCCTATCTCTGCTCAGGGGTCACTCCTAGTAGTACCTGGATGACCGTACGTAGTGCCAGTCATCAAACCTGGGTGAGCCACATGGAAGGCAGCTAACTTTCCTGATGTACTATATCTCCAGTTCACATATTTTAAAATATATCACATTCCAAATAGTGGAGTACAAAGTCAAGAATTTAATTCATTACCCAAATTCAAAAGGAATACATATTACAATTTATAGTATATATTACAACTCAGTTACACCTCAGAACATTTTTGAGTGATAGTAACTATCAACAAAATGATACACATTTCATTTGTATGAAGATCACAGTCAAAATATTACATGGTAGTAGTATTCAGAAGAGCAGTTACAGTATTAATTGATTTGAAAAGGCAAACTAATGCTATACAGTTAATACATATTATCTATAATTTAGGTGGTAGAGGAGAAGCTGTTGAAAGCAATGAGTACAGACCTTCCACACTGGAGACCTGGTTACCACTCAGATACCACATGAGTCCTTGAATAGTTTAGAGCAATTCCTTAGAACAGAGCTGCAAGTCGCCTCCAAGCATTGGTAAGTGTGGCAAACTCCTGAAAAGAACCCCCCAGAGCAAAAGATCACTTTAGCACTGTCTTCCTGTTGTTCATCGATTTGCTCGATTAGGCACCAGTAATGTCTTCATTGTTACTGTTTTTGTCATATTGAATATGCCATGGGTAGCTTGCCAGGCTCTGCTGTGAGGGCGGTATACTCTCGGTAGCTTGCCGGGCTCTCCAAGAGGGACAGAGGAATTGAACCCGGGTCGTCTGCGTGCAAGGCAAATGCCCTACTGGCTGTGCTATAAATAAAAAAGTCACAGATTATCTATAACTGAGTAGAGGCAGTTATTACAGAATAGTAAAATGTATTACTTAATATAATATAATTTAATATAACATGAAGTTTAATGCATAATTATAGTAAATGCATGTTTTAGTAACTTAGTATGATATAGTGTTAGATTAAGATACAACAGCATAATCTGATTAATATAATATAAATCTTACACAAAATAGTAAGTAAAGTTGAATTTCACATTCATAATTTACATGTAAAAAGTGTAAGTAATCAGTATACACAAGATTACTTATACTTTTATATAGTATAATTAAATTTAATAGACATGAACATAGTTAAATATTTTAATTTCTTATAAATAATTTTAAGGAATTTTATATAAAATTGATCTTATGCTCCTGGGCTATATTAAAATGTTAGTAATAAAAAATGGACAAATACTTGCTTTGATTCATTTCAGATACTTAAATATAGACATAGAATATTTCTTTTACTGGAAGTTTAATGAAGCAAAAGTAACAATCACATTTTTCAACCATTCCACTCCAAAACACTACTAAATTAGTTTATTAGAATTACATATGCATGCTGATTTTAAATGTTTCATATCAGAGAAGTTTATTTCTTGTGAAGCAAATTCTAACATTGTTATTAAACTAAGTTATATGAATAATTCTGAGACTATGATAATTTCAAAATGAGATCACCAAAGATAACATCTGAAGTATAGCTTTGATACAATAGAAAGCTATTTGTTGGTCATATATCTTATTCTATATAATCAAATTCCTTATTATGTGGTAGTTTGCATATTCTGCTTAAATTAGACATAATCTCCAGAGGATTTTAAAATTTAATGATCAGATCAGAATATTTTATAGAACTGCTCAGTTTAATTGGAGAATTGGCAACCTTGTATCATTTACATAACTTTCCATTTAGTCAGCAGGAATTAACTCAGAGTTCTTGAAATACTTTAAGTGTTTTTCGCAAAAGTGATAATTCTTTCAATCCTTTGATAGGAATATATTTATAAAATATAACCAATTAATTTATGCATATTACAAAATAGTTATTTACTTTGATAAATAACAAAACATGCTTTTGCAAAATTCTTAATAAGCATTGTAAGTCATAAGTTTCTGTACAAGTAAAAAGTTGGCAGGCATTACAAGAAGAAATGAGAGTTATAAATAAGAATGTAAAGTAATTCTAGGCTTTGCCAGAGTATGTAAGAAATATTATTCTATTTATGATAACCTGCAAGAAAAAATATTAATATAGCGGAGTACTCAATGACATCTATTACGTGAAATCAATTTACATTAATTCTGGATAAACATGAAATATGGCAAAATGAAAGGGGTTATTTAAAATAGAGTAAACACATTGGTCATGAGTGAGACTTTGAAAAAGTTTCTACCTCAATTTAAAAATAATCAGGTTGAACTTTTCTCTGAATTTTTATTTTCATACTTCAAATATATCTCAGTTATGGGCAACCACCGACTTATGAATATTTATAGACTATTTCCAAGTTTCTCATGCAAGATAAACTCTAAAGAATTTCATGAACAGTGAGTTTGATTTTGCGTGAGTCCCAATTGCATTATTTTCTAAAAATGAAGATATGTTAAGCTGAAATTTAAACAATGCTGCTTTGGTTAAAAAGTGGATATGGACTATCCACCATGCAAAAAAAGGATTGGTTGAGCAATAAAGTGTACTTTGTTTTTATTATATTTCTCTGAAATACTTAAAACTTTTTCTCTCTGAATCATGAAAGATTTTTTTCTTATCTGCTGACACTTTTTATTCGTGAAAAAAAATTGGAGGATGAAGTCAAAGATTACAATCATAAGCTAGTCAAATCTTTTTGAAACAGTTTTTTATCTTGTGTTCTCCCTCCCTCCCTTAGATATATCTAAATTCTATCTAGAATACCAGTTATCAGGCATTCTCAATTAGATACCCCTGGGACTTCAGAAAATATTGATTTATTTTTCTTTTACATTTAGGTCCCATTTTTTATGACAAAATAGTGCTTTTAGATGCGCTGCCCTTCATTTTAACTTAAAGTGAATTTTCTTAAGTGACTTGTTTTTTGCAAGTGATGAAAGAATACCAAGACAATGATTTTTTTCTAATATTAGTCATGTTAAACATCTATTCTAGTTTGGAAAACTAAATATTGATTTAAGGTTGATTTCATACAAAAATTGGGTCTACGATTCATAGGCACAAAATTGTTAGGCAAATTGTGAAAGACTGAGGTTAGAACCAGATAGATAATACGATGGATAGGGTTCGCCTGGTATGCATCCAAGTGTAATATAATTCCTGGCACCATATGTGGTGCTCCGAGCCCAGTCAGGAGTGATCCCTGAGCACTGAACCAGACATTAGCCCTGAGTATAGCCGGGGTTGTACTCAACACCCTCTCCTGCCCTCTTCACTCTTAATTTGTTTCAAAAGGTAGAAGCAATAGTACCTGGGTAGGGTGCTTACTGTATCCAACTGACTTATCTTAGGTCAGCAGCATATCATTTGATCCCCTGACCCTCTCCAGGAGTGATGCCTGAGTGCAGAATTATGAGTAAGCCTGAACACCTCAGTGTGTGTCCCCCAAAGAAACAAAACAAAATTGACATTAGAAAGTAGTTTTGTTCCTAGTATGAGAAATGTATGGAGAGTTAGTACATATAGCAATGAAAGGCTGTTGAATCTTTGCTGATTTTTTTCTTCAATATAATTGGAGTATTTGAATATTTGTTGAGAAGAGGTTGGGAATTTCATAGGTGAGAAAATACTATATTTATTATATTATGTAATGGTATCATGTAAAATTATATGCAATGCATAAAAGCACATGTTATATACAGTAGTCTGAAAGGGTTCAGTCACATCATTTTGAATTCCTTTGGTTAAAATATGGAATTCATCAAAATAAAAATGTCATTGGTACATATGTGCTATTGTAGCTCCTCTGTCTAAAAAGGTTTAACAGAAAAATTAAAATGAAAAACCATCAGATCTGTATCCATAGAATATGATTTGGAATGTATGCTTTGCAAGGTATGGTTGAACGTTTAACCCCTGGTACCAACTCGTACCAAACATGACCCAAGCAGCTCTGCCTTTAGAGCCTGCCAACTCTATTGTCTCTGTGGTGATTCAAGCAGCGTCTGGTGGCATTATAGTCAAGCACACATGCACCTCAAGGTGCACAACACCTGAAACCTTTATAATAGAAAAGATGTGCATGATACAATCAGGAAGTGGGACCCCTGGTGAGCAGAGGTGGAAGTACCACAGTGATCCCCTGTAAGAGCTGCAACTAGCATTTCACTGTCACTGCAACCAGAATTTATGTGCTTTAACTGAAGAGTGCAGTCCCTGGCAGGCAGACAGGTAAGCAACACAGCTGAACAAGTGTTATCCTCTGTGAATGTGTAGTGCTGCTACCTAATTGCCTGTGCCCAGTAAAATACCACAGCTAAATGTGAGCATGGCAGAGCAGCATGTGTATAAGTCCAAATCATCTTGACAGCAACATCAATAACAGAGTGAAGCGAAGACCAACAGCAGAAGAAATTGGAAAATGACACCCAAGATTGAATGTATCAGTTAAATAGAAATAACTAGGAATGGTCTCTAAGAAAAAGAGGATGACTAAATAGTACAGGAGGCACATCACTAGTTTGCATATGGCCAGCCAATAATGGTTCCATCCCATTTCCCTTATGGTCCCCAAAGCCCTGTAGGAAGTGGTCCTTGAGCACAGAATCAGGAGTAAGCCCAGGCACTGCTGAGTGTGGCCAAAAACATACAAAACAAACAAAAAGTTTCCAAGAAGTAAATTAACTAGAATCTAGTAAATTGAAAGTAAAGGCATAGCAATAAGGAGAATCTATAACATAAATGCTCTTGGTGAATCTATTTCTTTATTTTTTTTAAAAAGGAATTTAATTCAATATGTTTATAAAAGTTGAAATTCAGACCAGACATTTTTTAAATTAGTACCAAATCTTTGGAGATTCTAGATATGAATTGATGTAAGAGTAAATAGCAAGCTATATGGAAAATTAAAATTTTCTTAAAAATATACAAAGTTGAAATTATTGTCAACTCCAGTTATACCTGTAGTTGCCCTTGTTGCAATTCTCACAATACAGGTCTGCATTGTGTTTTAAGAAGTCTATGTAATTCTGTGATTTAGTTCATATAATATCAATTAGTGTACTCAATCTTTCTTATACTGGTTTAATTTTTTTAATTACATTTTATTTTTGAATTTAGAAAACCTATTTAATACATTTTAAGAGTAATATTTTCTCTACTTTCCATTTCATATTTAAGCATATTTACGTATAAATATCATACACCTTTTAAGCCAAATTTGCATAGTTACTATTTTTCTTCTAGATTTTTGAGCCAATGAGTCATTTTAAAATAGTACTATAGTGGTAGAGACTAAAGGCTAAAATTATAGGGATTCCAGAAAAATATTTAATTATCTCCATAAAGTACTTATAATTTTCTCTTTTAGGGAAACAGAGTTTTTGCTGAGCTCTAACTCAAGTCAAAGAATGAATGGAGTCGTGCAATGGCACAGTATCTTAAGGGTCTCTAGCGCCATCTGCTCTCTTTTTTTTTACAGGTATAGTCTCTGGGCTTACACACGTATGGGCCTTCATTTGTTGTTAGTTTGGGGATAGATGTTCAGGGAGCAGACGCCTTGGTAGTAAGTTTTAAGGTCACGAACCAAGAAAATTTGGAGAGGACAGAGTCTAAAACGGAGTCATCCTGTCACTAGCTGAGAACAAAGGCCAACCTAGACAGAATCACAAACAGGAATAATGTCCTAATAAGACTGACAGAATGAAGAAAGCAGCAAGATGAAAAATTCTGCTCCTTGACAACTCCCTTTTGTCTTCCTTCACCTCAGCTAAGGTAGGAAAAGAACTTATGTAATCAACTTCCAAAATCCTTTCAGACCACAGCATGAGGAATTTATGTCTTTCTGCAGGTATGTAATCTCTCTCTTTAATTCTAAGTCTAAATAAAGACTCTCTCTCTCCCTCTCTCTCTCTGTCCTCCCTTTCTCTCTGTCTTTGTCTCTGTCTGTCTCTGTCTCTGTCTATTTCTCTGTCTCTCTCTGTATCTCTATCTCTCTTTCTCTGTCTCTGTCTCTCTGTCTCTCTCTCTCTCTCTGGAAAAGGTCATGCTCCCCATCAAACATGTATCCTTTCTTAGACTTTAAGAAAATATTTTCTGTGATGAAAGACAAGCACCTCTACTCTTCACCGTAGGTTGAAACTGACTTATTTCTTGTAGGGAGCATAACTAACTAGTGCTTGAAAACCACGGTTCGCTGAAATCCAGATGGCACAAATTACCCCCAAGCAATGAAGAGCCCATGGGTTTCCAGCGCAGCTCGGCAGCTGCTTTAGTGATGCTGGCAGTCTCACTGACCACACAATGTATGAGCTTCAATAGATTCCACTATTCCCCAGCTCCCCAGGCACAAACCCCACCACTTTACACTGGGGTGCAAAATAAAGATTCCTGTACCCCTCAGTTGCCTTTAGAGGCTGGACAAATAGCAGACAAACTAATAAGAACTAATTTTGTTAATAACACATACACTATCTATATATATGTGGACAAGACCCAGAGAAGCTGAACAGTTCATCACCTGGCTTTAGAAACCATATTTAAATAGCTTGGACCAATGGTCTTCAATCTTTCACCTGCAGACCAGCATCAACCTGCACACTATTGAAAAAAAAATGGTTAGATAAAACAAAGGACAAAGGAAAGAAGGAAGGGAAGTCTGTTAGGAAGATTACCCAAGAAGATGGGGTTAAAAAATATATATGCAGATTTTAATTTCAGTGCAAGGATACAATTTGATTTCTCAGAAAGAGGTTTAAGGAAATGTTTGTTTATATATAAATAATATTTTTCAAAGTATTTTCTTTAGGCCTTCAGAGTCCTTTTTATGAAATTAACCTTTTGCCAACATATATTCTGTGGTGGTGATGGTTTTTGGTATTTACACTTTAGTTTTGCTTTCTTTTGTTCCAAACTAGGGTGTTTTCCTTCTTCAGTCTCTATCTCTTTATTCTCAGAAAGTTATAAATAATTCTGTTTCATATACAAGATTTTTTTACAGGTTGCTGTACACACATCAGAATTTCTCTAGTATCTCTAGGAGAAATCACCTATATGGGGTAGATGTCTTAAATTTTGCCAAACTGCTATATTCACTCCTATCTGAAAGCTTCTAGATTTTCATAATTCATCACGGTCTCTGCACGCACAATCATATACTCTCATTTTGCCCAGGCTCAGAAGCAGTAATTATCCCAGGAAAAAAAAAAAAGACACTGCAGGTTATACTTGCCTTCCTGATCTTTTTCTTTTGAGGGAACCTGAGCTTCAAATAAATCAGTCCTTTGTTTAATTTGATCTTCATTATCATTGATGTTTATGTAAACATTGATCTGTTACAAATAATTCTATTCTAACGAAATGTAGAAACGCTTGTTACTTTTGCTTAAAAGTTTGTTGATTTCCATGTGTGTTATTTTAAAGCTAGAATGCTTAGTTTTGAACCTAAAAAGTATCAACGTATAGATGACAAAAAAGTCATTCCACTTCATATAAACTTAAACTTTTAGTTGTGCAAAATATAATAATAAGTCTACATACTATTAGACTATTAGCTTTATTTGCTAATAAACTATTTAAAATATTGGCAGCTTCTTTAAGTGTTCAATAATATATTGCAAATTCACAGCCTTGGTTCCACTGTCACTCGCCTGCCAATCAACTGAGAGACACAGTGACAGGTCAAGAAAGATCTGAATTGTCAACAAGCTAATGGATTCAAAGACAGTGAATTCAGTCTTCAAAACAACCATCTTGTCTGCATTAATACAAGAAGTGTTCTTTAAGTAAAAAGAGCAAGAACAAGGAAGCACATTTTTAGTAAGGCTGGTTTGTAGACTCACATGCAAATAAATTCCTCTTGGATGGAATCCCTAAGGCACACTTTGTTACATCTGAAAATCAACAGCAAAGGTTTATGAGTAACTGTTCAGCTGTTCTCATCTTCAGGCTGTTAGTAGAACATCTAAGATATGGAGAATTAGAGCTTGCTGGTTTTAAATTCTGAATTCAGTTCTGAATTTCCTGGGCTGGTTTTAATCTTGGCTATTATTTTTACAGTTTACTACTCTTGCTTAAAATAATGCAACTAACATACATCCATTACTTCTTTCAGTAATAAAATTCAGAAGGTTAATTCAATTTCACAAACATTTATTAAGCACTTCAATTTGTGAGGCATAATTGCTTTTACACCGTAATCAAAATAAAAGAACATTGTATAAAAGAAATTATCTTCATCAGTAGCACACCTATGTAAGGAAAAATAGCAAGTTCTACAAGAAAAAAATATACAATAAAAGCTAAATTTAGGGCAGGTAAATCCAACACCCCCCTACCAGATGCTAGATTACTATATTGGCAGCTCAGAAAGTAAGTACAAATAGTCCTACCTGCTTATGCCATTTAAAGTACTCACACTAATAAGTTCCACTTGTGTAGAATAGAAGTTCTAATTACTAAAATGCTGCCCCTAAGCACAAACGAGGTTCCTGAAATATCTTTAGAATTGGCTCATTGACTCCCTGAATGTGCTGCTAAGAACCGATAGAGAAGCTACCAGGGAACAACGTGGCTCTAATGCAAATTACATTTAACAAACAAAAGTTTCACAATGCTTATTGAGTTCCAACCAGTTTAAGAGGATCTTGTTTAATTGTTTTCATCTAAATGCAAGTCTCATTAAAATGTATGTGAATATTCAGCAATTTAAAGCAATGACTTTTCTGTACTCTGTAATCTTAGAGAATTTATATTCTGAGTGACAATTGATAGGCTTCCATTTAATTGGGTGAATATATTTAGGGCGGGAGCGATAGCACAGTGGGTAGGGCATTTGCCTTGCACGTGGCCAACCCGGGTTCCATTCCTCCGTCCCTCTCAGAGAGCTGGCAAGCTAACAAGAGTATCCCTGTCCGCCTAGCCCTGGCAGGCTACCGTGGTGTATTTGATATGCCAAAAACAGTAACAACAAGTCTCACAATGGAGACATTACTGGTGCCCGCTGGAGCAAATCAATGAGCAACGGGATGACAGTGACAGTGGCAATAGTTAGCCTTATATTCACGATCAGTTTGTTCATGATTTTCTCCTTCAAAACACAGTTCTAAGTTTCTGTTTACTGGGGGAGGGTCTGATTTTTACCATAGCCAGAAGTGCCTGACAAGTGCCTGAAATGCCAGCCAGGGTCTGCCACTTACAAGGCAAGGTTTGTACCTCTTATACTATATTTCACGCCCAAACTGAACTACTTTATTGTTCTCGTATAAGGGCAAAGATGAGTAGAGAGAAGCTGCAGCCACACCAAACCTAGCTGACCTTTCCAGATGGCTTGAGCCTTCACGGGGTGCAGTTGGATGAGAATATGGAAGGGCCAGCGCTCACTCCAGCCTCCAACACCCACTTCTATTCACACTTAACTGGCCGCCGCCCCTCACCCTCTCTCAGAAGCCACAACTGATCTAGGCCTGAGGCAGCAGGCTGCTTAAACCCTGTGCTATAACCAGGTATTTGTTTCATGAGTTAAGAATTCTAGAAGACAAGCAGTGTTGCTTCACCCATCATCTATTTTATATATCTATATCTATATCTATATATATTAAAGGACGGTAGCTCTGCACTGTAGCACTGTCATCTCGTTGTTCATCGATTTGCTCAAGTGGGCACCAGTAAGGTCTCCACTGTGAGACTTGTTACTATTTTTGACATATCAAACACACCATGGGCAGCTTGCCAGGCTCTGCCGTGTGGGCAGGACACTCTCTGTAGCTTGCTGGGCTCTCCGAGAGGGACAGAGGAATTGAACCCGGTTTGGCCTCATAGAAGGCAAACACCATACCTACTGTGCTATCACTCCAGTCCAACACTCAGTTATGTCTGATTATTTTGCAGAAAAAATGAACTATTAGTATGTGAGTCTATACAGAGTCTTGAAAGGGTTAAAGCACTCTGTTAGCAAAAATTTTTGAGAGATTAAGAGCAACAAATATTTTGTAAGGCTACAAATACCAGATGAAAATGTACAAATATTATAAGATCAAGATATAAAATGATTGAAAAATGTTTTATTATCATACATTTACAAATATACCATCATGTAATGAAATTTGCAAGCTCATAGCATGCATTTTTTCTATAAGAGTAAGCACAAATTCTGATAACTGATTTTAATTGTTATATATGATTTTTGCACTTTATTTTGCTGTTTGAAGATATGCATTTTTAAACATAATAAAAAATTTAAAATTATATCTCTTTTATGTGAGTTGTTTTAAGTTATATGTATATTAAACTTTTCTACTAAGGATAATAACTTCATGTCACTTATATTGAAATATTTTCACAATTTTCCACTTACTTTGTCTTTTAATACTTTTTTCATTGCAGAATTTTGCCACTACAAAAAGAGTGCTCAGTTTTTAGCAAACATTTTAGCAACCAGAGTTGTACTCTTCAAATAACTCTGTAAGAAAACACCTGTCAAAAAGGACTACAGTTAGCAGACATCTTGCAGCTGCAGTGCCTTTGGGATCTATCAGTGAATTTCAGCCAAGGTCATAGTCTGCCATGCCAAGTTTCAGATTATCAGAGCACAGCAGAAATACTGATATGTGAACATTTCTAACAAAGGACACTTCATTAAATTAGATCTATCTCAATCTCTTCCTTGTAAATCTCCCTTCATTCCCAGTCTCCTGGCATCAGAAACTTCCATTGGTTTCTCTTCCACTTACCTTTCAGAGAGAAGATGACTAACAACTTTCCTGACTTTCCACTTAATCTTGCTGCCCACTTTCTTAATGATCAGAAGTGACAGAGGAGGCATTAAATTATTATACATAGAAATGCTAATATGGAATTAGGGGCTAGATCACTCACAGTTCATCTGTTGGGGAGAAAGAAACACATTCCAAGTAGCATGATATATACTTGGCGTGTGTACTTGAAAAACATTTATAGTTGTTTGTATGAAATAAAAACTCAATTGCTAATAACGGAGCTAGTAGGGGATGGTAGGGGATATTATGAAACATCTCATTGAAATGATGCTCTTATAAGTTTAATGATCCAGGCATTTGAAAAATGAGTAAAATTGTTTAAAAAAGAATGTTGAAATAAACTAGCTATGTATCTCATTTTGAACCTAACAAGCATATCTTAAGAAAATAATCATGGTAAATAAAATTAGACTTAAATTCACAAACCGTATTGGCAGCTTAGAATTTTGTTCTGTTTTGCTTTCCATCCATTTGTTATGTAGCATTAATATATGAGAAAGAAGCTTATATAAAACCTTATATTTAAACTCATAAATCTTGAAAGATTACTGGATATTCAGTCTAAGTATGTTTGGTCTATTTAGGTCAAGAACCTGATTGGTAAAACCTGTTATTCAGAACTGTAGAAAAGAGGTATATAAATAGATTGCCTACACTGAAGACTGTGGCTGTTCAAGTTACCCTAAAGCCTTAGGTCTATAAAAGTTTACAATTTCCCTTCTTGTTAAGTTCAGAGATATAAAACAGATGATCCCTTATTAGCTAATAGGCATCCTCCCCAGATCTTCCTTTACATGCATTCATAAATGTCAAGTTCATAGTGAGAGTTAAAACTCAACAAACTGTACTTGAGATTACAATGAATGAAAGAAAAATGAAGTAAGCTTAAAACAAAATAAACTTATATAAATAATTAGCAACTAATCAGCCTGATATGACAATTCAAAGGACTGGGATGCATACTTTGCATTTTCGAAACCTGTTTTAAGTCCTAGCACCCAAAAGCAGCTATTTTGTAAAAGGGTTAATAAATATGGATAGAAAACAAAGGATTAATTGTGGTGTCATATTTGGGGTATTTCTAAATAATGAACAGATAGACAGTTTTTCAATGAAAGATTATTTGAGTATCTTACAAATGGGTAAGATTAAGAAAAAAATTGTTAAAACCTTATTCTAGTCATAATAAATAAACATGGGGTGGCATTGAATTTTTATGGACTAAACTACAGCATCTACAAAGACAGAGACCATTAACTGTCACTGTCACTGTCATTGTCATCCCCTTGCCCATCGATTTGCTCGAGCGAGCACCAGTAACAGTCTCCATTGTGAGACTTGTTACTGTGTTTGCATATCGGATACACCACTGGTAGCTTGCCAGGCTCTGCCATGTGGGTGAGATACTCTCCGTAGCTTGCCAGGCTCTCCGAGGGGGGCGGAGGAATTGAACCCCGGTCAGCTGGGTTCAAGGCAAAGGCCCTACTGCTGTGCTATGGCTCCAGCCCAGAAACCATTAATACAAAGAAGAAATATTAGAATCTGGAACATATAGCCATACCATGGATAATCAGTGAATGAGTTAGTGCTGTTATGTACAAAGTTATATAGTAGTAGTAGTGTGCAAAAAAATTACAATATTACGAAAATATGATAGCATGTAAAATAGATGTCACTCTTTGCTAAAATATGAATCTGTTAAGAGTAAGATTTTCCACAGAGGTGGAAGTTTGAGAAAATATATAAAAATCAAGCAGAAAGGTCAGCTCTGTTTTATCTCAAAGAACAAGAAAAACTATTGTCTTTCTTTCTCTTCCTTCTTTTTTCCTTCCTTCCCTCCCTCTCTCTCTCCCTCCCTTTCCCTTTGGCTCCCCTCCCTCCCTCCCTCCCTCCCTCCTTTCCTCCCTTCCTTCCTTCCTTCCTTCCTTCCTTCCTTCCTTCCTTCCTTCCTTCCTTCCTTCCTTCCTTCCTTCCTTCCTTCCTTCCTTCCTTCCTTCCTTCCTTCCTTTCTTCCTTCCTTTCTTCCTTTCTCTTTTTCTTTCTCTCTTTTTTGTTTCTTCTCTTCTCTTCCTTTGCGTTATCACGCAGCATGTGTGTATATGCAACACACTTACAAGCATGTTTCTTTGTAGCTTGTCTGTTGTTTATGCAGTATGTGACAGTTTGCATATATACAATCTCATCTTCGACATCAAACTTCAGTTTGTTACTCTTCTCCCGCCTCTGTTTCCAAGTTTTGAAATCCTGACTGAGAAAAATTTCAACTGGTAGAATCAATACCATAGGTAAGGGTGTCTCCTCTCATCCAGGCAGACTCTGTCTGATTCACTTGGGATGTGCAGCACCCGCCAAATTCAGACAGACATGCAGTTCCCTGCTATCACACTTCTCAGTCCACACTCTGACAGATTCTTTCTTTTTTCTTTTCTTTCTTTTTTCTTTTCTTTTTGGGTCACATCAGGCAATACACAATGATGACTCCTGGTTCTGCACTCAGGAATTACTCCTGGTGGAGCTCGAGGGACCATATGGGATGCTGGGAATTAAACCCAGGTCAGCTGCATGCAAGGCAAACGCCCTACCCACTGTAATATCTCTCCTGCCCCGGCACTCTGACAGATCCTTAGCCCTTAGTCTTGGGACTGGGCTGAGGGGTATAAGCACTTACCAAATTGAAAGAACTATTAATAAATAAAAATAGTACAAAAAATATTTGGTATTTATTTGGGGGCATATTAGAGGTGTTCAGTTCTGGGGAGTCTTCTGGCAATATTTGGGAAGGCATGCTGCGTTTGGGATTTTATTTTATTTAATTAATTAATTTATTTTGCTTTTTAGGTCACACCTGGTGATGCAAAGCGGTTACTCCTGGCTCTGCACTCAGGAATCACCCCTGGCGGCACTCAGGGGACCATATGTGATGCTGAGATTCTAACCCAGTTCGGCCGTGTGCAAGGCAAATGCCCTACCTGCTGTGCTATTGCTCCAGCCTGCTGTGTTTGGGATTCTAGAGGCATCCCTATTCCGAATGCCTCTAAAATGCCTCTGAAATGCAAGACTTGCTTTGCAAGCACTCATTCAGCTAAACTCAGTGTGGCTCCCTGATACTTTTTCTTAGAAAATAATAAGAAAAATAAGTTTTTCTTTGGAAATTTGAATATAAAAGGGCTATTTTACATTTGAAGACAGAGAAAAATTACAAAGCATGATTTATCTGAACAGTTTTGCTTTTCTTAATTCAAAATACATAATTTTATTAAGAAATCATATGAATCCAAGGAGAATATATACAAAATATTACTTACATGTGGTACCATTATTTTCCAAGCATAGAAGATACCAGGAAGTTTTACATAGGGAGGGCAAATGTTATTATCCTCTGGAAAATTTATAAAGACTTTGGGCCAGCACTGTTGGGAAATCACAACGTAAAATTTCTATCACACGGGCAGAAGTGAACATTTACTTCAAAAGTTTGGCAGTAGCTCATGCATTTTCATACAGTTTGATATGGTTTTATTTTTAAAAGTGGTTGTGCTTAAGTGGGATCCCATAAAAGTACTTGATTTTAAATCTCATTATTTATTTGACAGGAAATAAATTAGAAGTGTAATACTAAGCTTAATAACATGTTGGACTTTTTGTTTTCACATCAAGAAACCTGAATCAAGAGAAATTTTAATTTTATGCATTATATATTTTAAACGTTGGCATACTCCTCATTGTAAAGTACTCCATGTAATTATGGTTCCATTATGTTTTTACGACATGTCATTTAACTGTATATCTCACAAAAAATAAATAATTGAACTAGATATTTAAAAAACTAACTTAGATACTTAAAAATTTGTCATGACCACTTTCAATATATCGAAGGTTTTCTCTTTCTTCTTAACAGGCAACATTACAATAGTTGAGTAACCTATAATTCAACCCAACTGGACACTGAAGGGAACAACAGATTGTACAGTGTAAGGGCTCAGACCTATAGGAATGCCTCTCCCTCTGCGTATTTCAGTTGCTAAATGGCAGTCCAAATAATACATGTTCTTATCAACTCTCTAGAGAAATATGATTCCAATAGTCCTCTCTTTGGGTTGTGTCAGTCTTCTCGGACAACTCACAGAACACGGAGTTACTAGATAGAAGAGATGCACTGAGGAAGAAATGGAAAGGAATACAGAAAAAAAATCGTGCCCCTTCCAAGTATGCCTCTCTAGCCAGATCTCCAGGTATTCACCAAACTAAACCTTTTCAAACCCTACGGGGTATTTATAATTTTCAATATCAGAAAGACTGATTAAATGATCTGTTCTTCATTGGTTATTGATAGGTTTCCAGACATTATCCCCATCCCCTGTAAACAGAGGTGTGGCCTGGGAGGAGTGAAAGCAAAAGGTTCAATATTCTAATCAATACCTGACAATTAGGCCCCATTTGACAGTTACCTAGGGACCTTCCAAGAGTAATCTAATCAACATATCAATCTCAACTCTTGAAAAATTACACACACTTTAGAACTGCTATAACAGAAATAACATTGAAGACCAAATTTATATTACACATCAAAAACATAATAAGAATTATAAAATTATACTTGGAAGTCTATATATTTTTGAAAGGTTTCTTTTAATTTCTTTCTTTCTTTCTTTCTTTCTTTCTTTCTTTCTTTCTTTCTTTCTTTCTTTCTTTCTTTCTTTCTTTCTTTCTTTCTTTCCTTCTTTCTTTCCTTCTTTCTTTCCTTCTTTCTTTCTTTCTTTCTTTCTTTCTTTCTTTCTTTCTTTCTTTCTTTCTTTCTTTCTTTCTTTCTTTCTTTCTTTCTTTCTTTCTTTCCTTCTTTCTTTCTTTTTAAATTTTATTGAATCACCATGTGGAGGGTTACATAGTTCTCAGGATTATGGATTATATCAGTTATACAATGTTCAAACACCCTTCCCTTCACCAGTGCCCCTATTCCATCACCAACCACCCCAGTATACCTCCCCCCCCCCGTCGCCGCCCTTGTAAGTGATAAGTTTCACTTCCTTTACGCTTTATCTTGGTTACATTCTATGTTTCAACACATAACTCGCTATTGTTGCTAGGGTTTCCCCCCAAAAAAGAAAAGACAGTCCCACTGTCAAGGAAGCATTTGATAGTTCTCCATTGCTGAGAATGTAGAGATATTAAGTCCCACTGTTTGTTACATAACTTTTCTATTTTTTTTCCCCCTCGTCCCTCGCCACCGAGTTCACGCCTGTTTAGTAGTCACCACGCTGCCTGACAATGGGGAAAAAAAGACGAAAAAGATGGTTATTTCCCGTCATCGGCCGGCGTGGGGCTCTGGCTTAGTTGATAGTCTGGTAGAAAGTCTGCAAGCAGTTTCTGGAACCAAAAGTAGTGCGCTGGTATAGGCCCCGGGCTCGAGATTCCACCAGCATCCCGCTGTTCCCTGTACATAATACTTTATTCCCTTGTATCCCATTCCCATGCCCCAAGGTCCATGTCAACTTAATGGTCATCATACTATGGTTAATGCCACACCGCGATTCTTCCCGAGAAAGAAGGATATTTCTTCTCAGCCGGCGTGGGGATATGGCTTAGTTCAATCTAGAGAGATGGCTGCCACTTTGATTGCCTTCAATATTTCAACAAAAAACTTACTATTCTTGTTAGGGTTTCCCACCAAAGTCCGACCCGTTGAAATTGAATCATTTCATATTGCTGATGATTGGATGATATTAGGTCGCGAGGCCACGGCAGCAGCTGCGCGGTTTTGGGTTTCTGTATAACGTCCAGGGAAAGTACAGCCAGAAATTACATGTCACTACAAACTTTTACCCTTTTTTGGTCCCCCCCAAAGTCCAACCCGTTACTAAGGAACCATTTCATATTGCTGATGATTAGATGACATTAGGTCGTGCGGCCGCTACTGCGGCCGCGCGGTTTTGGGTTTCTGTATAAAATCCAGGGAAAATTCTGCCTGAAATTCTATCGATACAATCTTTTACCCCTTTATGGTACTCATAAGATGGGAAAACCTAGAGAAATACCGGGCCCCCGCAGGGGCAGCCTAGCGGAAACGCTCAGTTCACATACTGCAAGTTGTTCAGTGGGCTGCTGGTGTCCAAAGTAGCTCTTTTGGCCTCTTCGGTCATACTGGAGCGGCGGCAGCGGCGAATGGGGTGGAAGTCTATATTTTTGAAAGTGAGTCAAATATTGCTGGTGTAAACTGAGAAATCAAGTTACTAAATACTCCATGTCTTACATTATTCCTTACTTAAAATCTTGAACTTTGCTAGCTTCACAAACCTCCTAATAACTCTTAATGCCCTTTGCAATTCTGTTCTATTGAGTGTTTTCCACACTTATGCTTTCAAATTACTAATAATAAACAAAAATATAAACAAAACTGTCTTATTTAATTTTTACATTTCCGTATTTTTTCTATATTAGGTACACTTAATTATTCCAATTCCATTTGCAGATTTCTTGTCCAGTGGTATTCAATTACATTCTTCTGACAGTTAAGGTGAGTGCTATTCTACCACAGAGAAATCTGGAAGAAATTTGGGCATAATGTATAAAATACTAAATTACTTTTTTAAAAGTTAACTCAATAACTAATCCTTGTCAATTTAACTCAATAATCAATCCTCCTGTCTGTATAAGTAGCACTGATTTTTTTTAAGATTTAAGAGGAATATCTAGGTGATACCCCCATCTCAAAGTAAAAGATTTTATTTAATGCTTCATGAAGTTATGTATCTTCATGATGCTAGGAAGAATTTCAAAATAGAAAGAAGATAGGAATATTTTTAGTATGAATACTAAAATACAAGGAAGAGAAAAATAGAAAATATCAATGTGATGTGACCCATGAGTATACATTTTTGGGTAGAAAGAGTCACAGTTGGATTAATATTTAGAAACTATTAAATATTATGAATTTCTTGTGAAGACATTTTAAGGATATGAAATTATTTATTTCTTTCAGTTTTCTGATATAGCTCACAAATCAGTGAGCCCTAAAATGTCATTCTAACAGTTCCTTTTTTCTATTTGGTCTTAATATTCATCAATTAGAAGAGTTGACTAAAATATGCTTTAATTTGACTTTTAGCTATCCATGCTTCTTTGTACCATTATAGTGTTCATAACAAATTGTGTCACGCCCTACATTTTTCTTCTCTCTTTTGTCATTCCACATGTAGAAAAACCATCTGTCAGTTTGTCAAAAACCTAAAAGCATTTATAATTTTGTATGAATACAATTTAGTAGGGAACAATAATAACTCTTAGTAATAAAATGATTGCCATATTTTGGATAGAACTCCTGAAATAGGAATCCTGTGATTCAATATAGCTTGAATCAAGTAAGTCTGAACATAATTCTAAAAGGAAACACTTCTTTAAGCCAGTTAGCCTCCAACTGTCTTACATATGATATAACTTTGTTTCATTAGAAGTGCTTATTCAAGTGAGATTGTTTCAGAGAAAATGAGGTACTAGAAAATAGGGAAAAACTAAAGATGACTAAAAAAAATTTATAGACCATAAGAAGTGTAGCAAATCCAGTAATTCAATAGTCACTTGGAGATACTTCTTTGCAAAATAACAAAAATTACAATGATATTTGTGAACATGATATTAAATTTTCTGTTCTATTAAGCTAAGAGGTAGATAAAATGTATAAATTCCTTCACAGAAAAATAATCAAAGAATGATCAAAGAGGTAAGGAGGATTAAGCAAATATGTCAGTCATCATTTTTATCTTCCATCTTTCTTGGAAACAATTTACTTCAATGTGGCTCTTTTATTTTTTCTTAAAAATATTACTTTAAGGTCTCTGGAGATATATAAGAAGGAATGTTAGATGGACCCCTTTTAAATTGGAAAATATGAACTCAAAGTTCTGTTCATTTAATTGTGTAGCAATGTAGTGACAAAGAGCTTTGAAAATTCTTTCACTGAATATTACTTTTACTAGGGCATCAAAGTAAAATTATTGTGACAAGAAATTAAAAACTTCCCATAGTTAATTATATGGTAATAGTTTAGTTTTCATGCCACACAGTTTAAGATAATTGAAATAAAACTTGTAGCAATATGTGTCAAAATTTTAGAAAATTTTAGGGCTGGAGCGATAGCACAGTGGGTAGGGCATTTGCCTTGCACGCGGCCGACCCGGGTTCGATTCCCAGCATCCCATATGGTCTCCTGAGCACCGCCAGGGGTTATTCCTGAGTGCAGAGCCAGGAGTAAGCCCTGTACATTGCCAGGTGTGACCCAAAAAGAAAAAAAAATTTAGAAAATTTTAGTTTTACATTAATAACACATTATCATATAAATATAGCTATGTGATTTCTAAGCAACTTAACAGAACTAACAATTCTAAATAATTTAAGGGTTCTCTTTATATAAAGAAGCAAATCTTCTGAAATATTCTAAGTGCCTTTTGGAAATTTCAAAATTAGTTCAATATGACAAAAACTTCATGTGGAATTTGACATTTGGGGAAAGTTATCCAAAATATTAACTAAAGTGACAAAGATTGAGAGCATGGCCTAGAAATCACTCAGTGGGCTGGAACACAGATCAGAGGATCCAGATCAATGCCAGACATCACAAAGTCCCCCAATCACTGAAGAAAGCCCCTAATACTAATGACAGGTCACTCTCACTGTCATCCTTTTGCTCATCGATTTGTTTGAGCAGGCACCAATAATGTCTCTCATTGTGAGATTTACTGTTTGGCATATGGAATACACCACGGGTAGCTTGCCAGGCTCTGCCGTGTGGGTGTGATACTCTCGGTAGCTTGCTGGGCTCTCCGAGAGGGGCGGAGGAATCGAACACGGGTCTGTTGCATGAAAGGCGAGCGCCCTACCACTGAAACAGGGGGCTAGAAACAAAACAGTTGGTAAGGCTCTTGCTTTGCATGCAACCAACCTGGGTTGACCCAGCACTGTATATGGTCCCCAGAACGCTCCAGGAGTGTTTCCTGAGCACAGAGTCAGGAATAAGCCTTGAGGACGGCTGGAAAGACCCCCAAAGAAACAAAAAGATGAACAAATTAAGGCTGAATATGAGTACAAGTGTTGCACAATTTAAAAAAATCATTTAGCTTTTCAATATTGAGATGTTAGGTTTCTTTTTATTATTGTCTTTTGGGGCTACACCTGGCCAGGTCAGGGATTATTCCTGACTCTGCATTCAGGAATCACTCCTGGCAAGCTTGGAGAACCATATGAAGTGTCAAGTATCAAACCCAGACCTGCTGTGTGCAGGACAATCACCTTTCCTGCTTTGCTAGATCTCTTAACTCAAGAAAATTAGAGTTTTAAATGTAATCAGAGTCTTTGTAAAATGACATAAGGTATAGTAAATTATTTGAGTATTAAAGCAAATTTGTTTTCAAAGCACTGTAACAGTGTAACACCGTTGCCCCATTGTTCATTGATTTGTTCGAAAGGATACCAGTTGTGAGACTTGTTGCTACTGTTTTTGGCATGTCAGATACGCCACAGGTAGCTTGCCAGGCTCTGCTGTGCAGGCTAGATACTCTCGGTAGCTTGCCAGGCTCTCCGAGAGGGGCAGAGGAATTAAACCTAGGTTAGCTACGTGCAACATCCTACCCGCTGTGCTATCACTCCAGCCCTTGTTTTCAAAGATGACATAAAAATAAAGAGAAACTTTATTTAAGTCTTGTTATTTAAAAAGTGTTAATAATTATTTTATTGAATCGTCATGAGATATAGTTACAAAGCGTTCATGTTTGAGTGTCAGTCATATAATGATCAAACGCCCATCCCTCCACCAGTGCACATTCTCCACCTCCAACGTTCCCTTTTCAACCCTCCCCCTGGCTCCATGGCAGAAAATTTCCCCCATACTTTCTACCGAGTATATCCCACCTGTACAGCAGAGTCTGGCAACCTACCCATGGCATATTCAATATGCAAAAAACAGTAACAAGTCTCACAATGGGGATGTTACTGGTGCCCTCTTGAGCAAATTGATGAACAATGGAACAACAGTGCTACAGTGCTGCTCTCTCTCTACTTTGGGGCATTATGGTTTGCAATACAGATACTGCAATACAGGTTATCACGTTTGGTCCTTTATCTACTTTCAGCACACGTCTCCCACCCCAAACAATTCCTCCAACCATCATTGTCTTAGCGATCCCTTCTCTATACCAGCTGCCTTTTCCCCCAGCTCATGAGACAGGCTTCCAACTGTGGGATAATATTCCTGGCCCTTGGGTATTCTGTCCTTGGGTATCAGTCTCATATTATGTTATTTTATATTCCACGAATAAGTGCAGTCATTCTATGTCTGTCCATCTCTTCCTGACTCATTTCACTTAGCATGATTCTCTCCAAGGCATTAATAATTTAAGAAAATTTTGCAATGCTTAAGTTGGCAGAGAGAATGCCCTCTGACAATGAATTTCAAGAAATCATTACGTTGGGACTGGAGCTGGAGTGATAGTACAGCAGTTAGGGCATTTGTCTTGCAATTCCCAGCGTCCCATAGAGTTCCCCAAGCACCACCAGAATTAATTCATGGGTGCAAAGCCAGGAGTAACCTGGTGTGACCCAAGCAGCAGAAAAAAAATCAAAGAAATAGAAAAAAAAAAGAAATCATAAGTTTGAGAAGGATTCAAAATCCGGAGGTTGGATGCACTCCCAGGAAACTCTAGTAGGAACAAACCCCCTTGGTAAGACTTTGAATGAAAAGAATCATTAGTACTCAAAGTTTCTTTGTGAAGTTCTACAAAGCACTTTTATTTGCTTCACGGTCCCAAGCCTGAGTATCTTGAAGACAGCCTATTAAATTAGCTTTTCAAAACAGCCTTGTGTAATCCATTCTGAGATTTCTCATATACTAGCTTGGGTACATCATTTTTTTTCTTTATGGGTCTCTCCCCCACCCAATGTCCTTTATAGTATTCTTTACCTTAAAATAATCATTTACCTTATTGTCTATTAGCACTGGTAGGTTAATCACTTCAGGGAGACTCACGCAGTCAAGCGGAAACCCCCTCTTCCCACAAGGCTTATTCTGAAAGTTGGCAGAGTTAGGAAAAACTACGTAAACCTAAAGCATCGTGGGTGTTGGGACTTAAGTGTGCAAGAATGCCAATATGATGATTAGAACATCCAGAATACAGGACTTCCTGGTGCCTCCTCACCCATAGAATACAGGAAGTGGTGCAGGAAATGGACTTCGTTCTTATTAAGCTCATCTACACAATGATTTTGAACTCCCCTGGATTTTGTTAGACAGTTATAGGAAGAATTCAAAATAGCATCATATGGGCAGGACACAGAGCAGGGGAACTAAACTATTGCAAATCAGGGAAAGTTTGCAAATGCCCAGAGATGGAGAGGGAACAAGGGAGGTAGAATAAACAAAAGCCCTTGCAGCCCAAGTTGGGTGCAGCTTGCATTCTCAGCCTAGTCTGCTTAAATATATTATTCTCAGCCTAGTCTGCTTAAATGTATTATGTAGAATGTAATATTCCTTTGCTTTTCCAAAATATCTCTGCATTACGTAATTTTTCTTTTTTTTCTTAATAGGAACTTTTATTACTCTCCCATCTTGTGTACATTTTTTTCTGAGAGACAAGGACTAACTTAGACACAATTTCAGCACTTTTCCCAGTAATATTTGGGTTCCTGGTAGCATATTTTCCCCAGAAATTCATTTTTGTGAAATAAAAACAAGAATCTGAATCCAGTTGGAGATTGGGACTGACTTTTTTTTTAACCAGTTCAACCTTCCTGGGCATTCACCCCATCAGCAATACTTTTAATGATCAAAAGCCAAAATCTAATTCAACCAGTGTATTTTTTAATACTAAACTGATTTAGAAAACTTAAATAACCCATTCTAATCATAACCAGCTTGACTACACCCCAAAAGTATCATTTTTCAATATCTTTTCTCTAGAGACAAAAGCCCAATTTTTCTATTCAGATTTTTTATACATATATGTATGCATGATATACATATACACACCACTGTATCACTGTATCCCATTGCTCATCAGTTTGCTCGAGCGGGCACCAATAGCATGTCCATTGTGAGACTCATTGTAATTTTTTGTTTTTGGCATAATGAATATGCAACAGGTAGTTTGACAGGCTTTGCCGTGCAAGCGAGATACTCTTGGTAGCTTGCTGGGCTCTCCAAGAGGGGAGGAGGAATTAAACCTGAGTCAGCTGTGTGCAAGGCAAATGCCCTGCCTGCTGTGCTATCAGCTGCAGCCTACATATTCATATATATATATATACACATATATATAAATTTCCTTTCTCATATTCTGGAGGCAGTTATTTTACTATCCTTACCTATTTTTTCTTGCACTTTTTTTTAAGTAGTACTAGGTTCAGTCTCTCAAGCAGTAAAATTGAAAGCAAGATGCCAAAGAAATAATGGCCAATTAGAAAAGAGATTATTGAGAGAAGGAAAAGAAAGGAGAAAGTAGATAGAGAAAAACTCCTGGATTATGGGAATAATCTTTGAAATTGAGATTCCAAAGAAAGGAGAGAACTCCTTAACTTTTTAAATCATTTTAGCAAAAGGGAGGGGTGAGAGTGTTTCACTGAGTTTAAAATGAGTAGTAAAATAGAAGATAGGGTTTTGAGATAATTATCTTTGAGCATCAGTTCATCTAAGTTATTCAAGTTATGAGATACTTCAAAATCTATTCTTGGAAAATTTTATACTAGTAACCCCTTCCATCAGGCCATATTTAACATCTTTTTCTTTTTTCCATTGGACCCATCAGTTTTATCTCATATTATTTCTAAATATTTTAATTACACATATTGATCAGAATTCTTAACACATTAACTATTTTAGTTCTAATAGAAACTAAGATATAAGCAAACTACTGATTGCAAAGAATAGTAATGTTCATGGACTGACAAATTTTTAAGTAAATTTCACAATTTCTGGAAGTTCATTGTTCTATTTTCCTTAGAAATTATATATGATATAAAATCTCACACACACCCACACACCCATTACCCCCCACACACACACACATGCTATGTCAAGGATTAAATTGAATTGAATCCAGGTCCTCACACATACAATGCAAGCACTTTGCCATTGACCTATAGACTTACATATTCAGTTAAGTTGTTTAATTGCTCTTAAAATTTGTGATTAGCTTAGTCATGAAAATAACATGAGACATTAAATAGCTAACTAAAACTGGGCCAAAGAAATTAGGAACAACAAAATCCTCTAGATAAGCCAATTGCCCTTCCTTACTCTTCCCTTAAAAGCCTAAAGATGAGGAGACTCCTCCTCATTTTACCTTTCTTTTATAAGCATAACCTTTACATTATTTAGGTTTGAAGATAATGCAGAATTCGTTTGGAATACCAATCCATGAGGAAGTAATATAGCTCAATTAATATAGCTCACAGTGTCCATTGTTCTGCATCCCATCCTTTCTAAAATCGTCCACGTTCTCTCTACATTAACAACTCCTTGTGACCTAACATAAGATCCTATGAGAAGGTGTCTTTGGGAAAAATGAGTCAATGAGTTTTCAAATCTACAAACATGTTGCTTTTTCTACCTGTCACAATGACTATATATTGATTAACTCTCAAAGGGAAGCCATGACAATACTATTAAGATCTTCTTGATGACAAATTCTGTAAGAGATTGTTTCCACATCCAAATTCGGTTGCTTGCCACTCAAAAGCATGGATGTTGTGAAGAAAAACAGGATGTGTAGGTGCTAGAAAGCTGAGACCTTGAAGAATCTATGTCAAAAAAAAAAAAGTCTGCATGGTCTAAGAAGTACATTTTGTAGAATAGTCAAGCAAAAAAAATACTTTGGGGGAGTTTGAGTGGAAGGGGGGGCAATTTGCATCAGACCTGCTGAGCTCAGGGCTTGCTCCTGAATCCCCTCACCCCCAGCCCATGGTGTTTAAAAATAGACTACTGAATTTTGGATGTTTGATACCGAGTAGCAGCCTCTAGCCGCCTACAGGCAGCCATGGATGGAAGCGAAGCTAGTACCTATCTTGCAACCCTGTGTGAGCCGCGATCCCTGGCCAGCACAGACCTATCAGTAGCTCTGTGTACCCATGGGAGCAGGCATGTCCGCATATTCCTTGTCTGCTCCTCCTGGATGCCCTGCTATGGGCCACTCTGCTTTCTACTGGAGGGAAAGGGCAGCGACTACAGCCCCGAGGGCTGGGGAAATCCTTGCGCGTTTTGGTGCTGTGGTACAGCCAGGAGCATCATGATCTAGTCTCGGCATTGTGCATGAATCAGAGAGGGAAAACCAAGGAGAAAACTTGAGCCTCCAGAACACACACACACACACACACACACACACACACACACACACACACACGTAATTTTTTTGACCCGGAGTGAAAACAATTACAATTACAAATTTCACAGTTTCATGTGAGGGTAGGATCGAGAAGGGAGTTGGAGGGAAAGGTGGGAGGAAAGGGCTGAGTAAAGCTCAGGGAACCTTATTAGGAATCAAAGTGGAGTTGACACCACGCAAGGCCCACACCTTCCCCCTCTACTGTCTCACTGGCCCCAGAGAAACACACATTTTAGGAAGGGTGCTTGGGAACTTGTGATAACCTCTCTCTGATCAAAGCTGCCCAATTGCGTTCTATTGACTCCAACAAGGTCAACGAGAAGCCCTAAGAACACCTGTACACGAACAAAGATCCCAGGCTGCAGAATCTTTAGTCTCCTTATTCTTCACTGTCATGCCATTGCCAGTGGCTCAGTAAAGCCACTCCAGCGGCTGGAGTGAGGGAGGTTGATTCCTTAAAAAGTGTTTCCATGCCTTTTTGCCTCTCCCGGGTATATTCCCAGGACTAGTATTTCTGGGACGAGGAAAGGCCGGTCGAGGGGACGTCACACACCTGTGCCGGAAGACAGTTGTTTGAATGTAATCAAATTAAAGAGAAAATAAAGTGAAATTTATCAGCTACACAGGAGGGGTGGTGGGCTGGGGTGTGGGGGATGGGGGGAGGTTTACTATGGTTCTTGGTGGTGAAATATGTGCACTGGTGAAGGGATGGGTGTTTGAGCATTATGTAACTGAGACTTAAGCCTGAAAGCTTTGTAACTTTCCACATGGTGATTCAATAAAAAAAAAAAATAAAAATAAAAAAAGAAACAATGCAACTCATAAATTCAGGAACAAAGGCATAAAAGTTATAAGACAGAAAATATAATTAAAAAATAAAATTATATTACATATAATAATTTGAAAAGTGTTTCCACATCTCTGCTCAAACCGTCTTCCCCACCAGCACTTGGGGAAGTGCCCCATGTGGTTTAGTGCTGGTAAAGTTGGTTACAAGCATGTAGATGACACAAATGTCCATGTCCTGTAATCCTCACAAGGCAGTCGTCATGCAGTGTGCTATGTCTACTTGTCCTGCATGGTGTGAGGGATGACCCCTGTCACTAGGGGAGCCCTGGACTCAGGCCGGAGCTAGGAATCGTTTTTGTAAGAGAGAAACATCTATTCTAACCTC
Source organism: Sorex araneus (assembly GCF_027595985.1). Lineage (NCBI taxonomy): Eukaryota > Metazoa > Chordata > Mammalia > Eulipotyphla > Soricidae > Sorex > Sorex araneus. The sequence goes on along the minus strand of NC_073311.1, from coordinate 26,181,431 downwards.
CGCACAGACAGTTCCCGTCTGTTGCCTTCCCTCACAGAAAAAAAAAAATAAAAATCTAGGAGGAGGTGAAATTGTGAAGCAGGAAATTTTTTTTATTGAATCTTTCATAGAATAGCATAAAGGGAGAGAAAAAGGGGAAGTATGTAGAAAAAGGGGAAGTATGTGGTCAAGAAAAAACATGGGCTTCTCCAGCGTGAAAAACAAGAGTGAGCAGAGATTACATAGAGACAAACAACTGAGATATTTGTCAAAGAACAGGATCTTGGCAAGCAAGACCAAATGTGGCCTTCAGGAGGAGCTTTCATACAATTCTTTCAGATGTCTTTCTTTTTCCTGGAGTTTTGCACATATAAAAGTTAATCTGGGCATTGCCACAGGAAATCCTTGCACTATTGATTGTTACCTCATAGTTTCATCCCTTCCACTGATGATTTCCTCACACTGTCATAGATTCTTTTTGCAGCTTTTCTTTTTTCTTAGGGGTTAACCCTTCTCTGGACATACCTTAGCTTTCTGCATTTGGGTGGTGCTCAGTTTTCCTCTCTCTAAATAGTTTAGGATTTGTACGCAAAAGGGATGTCTTAATTTATTTGGACTGTGTCGGGGCTAGGGAATCTCTTCCTAAATTTCATTATTTTTCAAAAGTATATTATCAAGCAACCCCAATTGCTCTTTCCCCCATACACACCCATCTGCTTTCAACAATGCTAAACTACACACTATGATGACATTCCTTTCCCATTTTTTGTATACTGGATTAATGTTTTGTTTATCTCGCTCAAGTGTACATGCTAACCATTATCCCCCATGAGTATCCATGAGTTTCCTAAAAATCTGATAGAATATATACTCCATCAAATTGCACAGAACATATATATATGAATATATGTGTGTATACATGACACCCATATAGACATATATGTATACACACACACACACACACACACACACACACATATGCTCTTATGTCTTTCTATAACTTCTGAGCATAAAACCAGACCGCCTACTTCTCCTTAAGTAGGTATACATCTTTTCCCCAACCCTCTTTTCTATTCAGTTGTTCCTGTATTTTTTCTAGGAGGTCCCTGTCCTCTTTGTTAATTTGACCTCAATGTTTCCCAAAGTGGGTGACAGTGAATAGGGTAGGATAGAGTATGAGTGAGATGGAGTTTCTGAATTAACCCAGTGGTTTCTGTTTGCTTGCTTAAAGAAGGTAAACTGCCGTGGGGTGGCGGGGGGGAACTAGGGTGGGGACACTAAGTAATCTTTATTTTTCTGAAAAGAGAAAACTAAATAAACTTTGAAAACTCTATACACGAAGTTCCATGGCTTGAATAATGTGCACTTTCTATTTTCTAACAAAAATGTTTTTTCTTCATATACCTACATGACTGACCCTCTTTACCATTATCTCTTTAATGCAATGTCATGGCTAAATGAGGTCTTTCTTGACTTCTCAAATTTTAAAAATACCAATACTTCCTCCTACTGAACTTTTCAACAACATCGATCTAAAACCCTTCTTTAACATGTACTGTCATTTTCTGAATCTTCCTAAAAGTATATGATGGTTTATTTTCATCGTCATAGCCTTAGGAGTCATAACCCATTGATTTTGATTTGTAAAATCACATTATTATTTTAATTAAGTACTTCCAAAAGTCTCTCTTGGTTACTAATAGAACTTTTCTTAGAGAAAGTAGTGCATGTGATATTGTAATATGTTCTACTTTATTAAGTTGGCTGTTGAATTTCTTTTAAAGTATTAGTGTATGCAATTTAAAATATACACACTGGACACAGATTTAAAAAGCTGTATTTCAAAGGTTATGAAACATCCATTGCTACAAATTAAAAGTTATGATTTCATTACATGATCTGTCAAACTTTTAAAAATAGAGTTGTTATGTTAGTAGCCAAGTTCACTTATAACATAGTAATCTAAATAGCCAAATTAATAGTGTAATTGCAGTTTAGCACCTTGAGATATCTCTCATACTAGAAATACTATTGCTAAAGAGTGTTTCTCATAGATATTAAAAAGCATAAAGTTTTTAAAAACTCAGCTGGTGGTCTTTGTATTTGCAATGGTTCAATTCCCCATGTATTAAAATTCTGGCCAGAATAATTTTCACAGAGAAGAGTAAAACATAAATATAATTAAGACCCCACAATATGTCAGACACTATGCTGGGAATATTATGTGTAGTATCAGTTTAAACATTTATAAAAATTCTTAGAGGTAGTAAATATTTTCCAGCTACACATATGATTGGATTAGAATCAACTCATCTACAGCCAGACTGTGAGGAAAGAGCTTCAGTTGCTGATTAAGTTGTTGCTCTCAGTCTTTTAAGAATAACCACAGTAAAAGTGTAAAATTTTAATATAGAAAAAGTGATTCTGAGCCAAGCACTAGTCAATGGTATTTGCACACTTTAATGTACTTTTTCATTCTCATTACCTCACAAGATAAGTAACCTTATTATCCTTGTTTTATAGAGAATAAAACAACATAAAAGAGCTTTTTTCAAGATTATGCCCATAGAAATTGTAAGTGTATGAGCACCTTTTAGCTCCTATAAGCAAAACCATAACCCACAAGTCTGCATTCTTTGAAGAAATAGAGATTAATGATGAATTCAGAACATTCAAATACAGAAGCCTTAAAAATAATAGAAAAAAATGCGTCCACTGTTTTTATTTTATTCCTGAATGACCAAACAAATGCTACTTTGGTGTACATTAAATGGGAATAATATAAATTTATATATAAGTAGATTTTTGGCAGGTCTAAAATGTTCATTTAATCTATACAGCACACTATCATTGAGAAAAGACGAAACTTCTTTCTACTAGCGCAATTTCTATAAAGATTTGCAACAGATTTCACCCTAAATGGAATGGGATTATAATTTGATTATTAGGAAAAAGACATAAAACATTTGAGATACACACAAATACATTCTAGACCAGAAAATAATGAGATACTAAAAATAAAATATACCTCATTATAACATTTGTTATAGGATTTTATTAGAAAATTACTAAAAAAATCTCATTTTCTCAATTGTTTTTCTTAAATAGGGTAAATATTTTAGTAATTAAATTTTGTAGATATGATTAAAAAATGAACTCATCGTATATTAATTTCAGTAAGAATTGTCTATTGTAAATCAAGTATGTGAAGCAAATGTCAGATATTAGACATTAGAGATATTAGTGATCTGTTTTTGTAATTAAAATATTAATTGTAATTTTATCTATTATGTTCCAAAAATGTTTAACTTTTAAACTTTCATGTAAACTATTAAGAGACTATATATTTGACACCATATTTGCTAAAGAATTCATTATATATACCTTTACTTTAAACTAATCATTTTGTGTCATGCAACAGATGCCACTATCTATCATAAATTTTGGCTAGTTGATTTTCATTTTAAAAATTAATTATAACAACTTTTGCTTTTCTATTTAATACACACTATCCATTCTGATTTATATAGGTGTAGCCACACTTTCATGGCAATAGACATTTTAATGAAAATTTAATAAATTCTTATTGAGTTTCTGCTAGAGCAAGAGATTTTACTAGGTCTAAGAGGGATTTAAAGATAAATAAGGTTTCCTTTGTGACTTTTAAAATTTCACCTGGAATTTGTCTGAAATCCAGGTTATGTGAAGGAAAGAAATGGAAAATTAAATTGAAAGGATGGCCATGTTCAAATTATAACAATTCTTCCCTATTTTGACTAAGATTTTTTTTAATGCATATTGTGAGGAGAGTTAGCTCATACAAAACAGATTTCAACTGATATATGTCCATCTGTTTAGCAGTAGGATATTGATTAATTCACTGTAACTTATTCTCAGATAATAACCATGAAGCCAGCTGGGGATGAAAATGATTTTCTTTTAGTTACTTGCAGCTACTATTTTGCCACTTTTCCTTAGAACTTTCCACTTCCCTAAATTATGGAATTCCTTCAAGTGTTCATGCCATTAATTTCCTCGTTTCTCAATGTTTTGAGACTTGGCATAGTAGAAAATATATTTATGATCTTATATCTATAATGGATCAGCTCCCGTTTATAAATTTTACAGCACCCTGTATCATTTGTGACTTGAAATTATCTGTCTAATTTAATATATAAACAAACACATATAGGGACTAAGATGATTTTTGACTCATCATTCATTTTCTATACTTAGGGTAGTGACTATACATAGATCACATGCAATGTACTTCTAGAGAATAAAGAAACAAAACAATTGTCCACAACCTGAAGTCTTAGTAAACATCTATTTGGCTTAACACACTTAATTTAGATTTAAAGACCTATGTTTAAGAAAATAAATCTGTGAGGAATGTGTTTCTCATAGAAAGGAGATAGAAAAACAGTTGAGACGTAGTATTATTGTGAGACTTCAGTTTAGAAAGAAGATTTCAGAAATAAACGCATACTATCAGTTTTAAAATAGACTAATTATGTGAAAGCACTTAAAATAGGTAGTAACAAAATGCTTTATTCAGTGAACTGTAATTTTAGAAGCTCATAGCATAGCGAAATCTGCAAAAAGATGTTTTATCTGAAAAGGTAAATAGCTGAGACAATTTTCTGAAGTTCAATAACAAATACTTTGTTCATAAAAAGACATTTTATTATGATAATCAAACTAAAATTTAAATAACCACAAATTAAATTGGTAAATATGCTTCTTTCTGGAATGTAGGCTTTCTTATCTAGATTTAAAATATAGCTTTTAAATATATATAGTCTCTATACATAGGAATAATAAGGAAAAGTGGAAAGAAATTGAAACATTTTCTCTTTGAATTTTTAAAAAAAACTTTTGCTCCATTCGGATACCATCTTAAATAACATCTGAATAGGATAACATACAAGAAGCAATTAAACTAAAAGTAGAGTTTAATATTTAATTTACATTTTAGAATTTAAATGAATGAGCATATATACAATAACCTACTGAAAATTGGATTTAAATACATATAATAAAACTTGGGAAGCATTCAAAATGTTATAGAAGGAAGTGAGGTGAGGAAATGAGAAAACCCGTATTTCTTATGATTAGAAATCATAAATATCCCTATAAAATACTCATTATTAAAGCAAGCTTATCCCCTTGTATTCAGATGAACTGATTTGGATATTGACTGAGGAGGGCAAACAAGGAAAAAAATCACTGATTATGTTTTCTTTATTGTACTATTCATATTCCTGACTAGTATCCAAAAAATCAAATGTCTGCCATACTTGGTAAAAATTTCTCAAAACTATTAAATCTAATTTTTCATTTTAAATCTGAGTGATTTCTCTGTTCATTTAGTACTGTCCTTCTGAACTATCAAAGTACATAAGTACATCTCAGTCATAAGTACCCTGTGCTCTCACTAATTAATAAAAAAATATTAAATAAATAAATAAATAAATGAGGACTTTGAATTTGAAAAAAAAATAAGTACCCTGTAGTGAAGTATTCATTCATCAACACATATTATAAAAATCACTGTATCACTGTCATACCGATGCTTGTCCATTTTACTTGAGTGGGCACCAGTAACGTCTCTATTATTCCCAGCCCTGAGATTTAAGCAGCCTCTCCTTACTCATCTTTCCCAATGATTGGAGGCTCTTTCAGGGTCAGGGGAATGAGACCTATTGTTACTTTCTCAGAGAGGTATGTGTGTATACATACATATATGTATATATACATATATATACATATATGTATATATATTACTCTATGATTTGTTGCCTACTGTCTGAAGTCCATCAAATATGGTGTGATAATTATGAAAAATGGGTAGGAAGTGTCTTTTAATGTGTCACGTAGTCCAGAAAGTTGCCTGGAGCGTAGCGATAGTTGGGTATTATAAAAATACCAGTCAAAAAAATTGTGAGACACGTTTTATTCATGTGTCCATTCATAAAATATAATTAAGGATTGAACGTTCTTAGACTTACTATGGAATATTTTACGTGAAAGCTACCTTTAAAAAGAAAAGCTTGCTTTGACAGGTGACAGATAAGTTGAATATTAAAGTGATTTTAATAGGATTATGTGACTAATAACTTTAAATCATTGTAAAATTATTTTGGTTAACTGATTTATAAACAACCACTCCAATCTACCCCATTTGTCAACTGACATTTTATAGCCTCAAAGAATTTATTTTTTCTTTTATTTTTATCACTTTCTAAGGAGGGTTATTAAAAAATATCTAGCTTCCTTTCTCTTCTAATTCTATTTTTAATAAAGCAGCATGTGGAATTCTTCTACTTTTTTTTTTCTTCTCATAAACCACTTTGGGCTAGAGCGATAGCACAAAGGGTAGGGCATTTGCTTTTCATGCGGCCGACCTGGGTTCGATTCCTCCACCCCTCTCAGAGAACCTGGCAAGCTACCAACAGTATTTTGCCCACATGGCAGAGCCTGGCAAGCTACCCATGGCATATTTGATATGCCAAAAACAGTAACAAGAAGTCTCACAATGGAGACATTACTGTTGCCCGCTCGAGAAAATTTATGAGCAATGGGATGACAATGACAGTGAATACTCTCAGAGAAATATCTAAATTGATCACTCCTATAAGTGGCTTCGCTTCAGTTTTATTTAAATGAAACTTTTTTTTTTGGTCAGGTTGCAACCCTGACAAGACATATTGGATCTTTCCAAAATCATATATGAACATGTCATAATTTTGACATAAACACATATGCATACATGTATATCTTTCAAGCCCTTCTTTACTAGGTTATGAACTTATTGCCCGTAAATGGCATAAGAACACAGATTTTTCTTACATTGTGTTGCTCTTTCTCTCAGACTTGTATTACTTATCTTTAAAGTCATAGAAAGAAAGAAAAGGGATTAAAGAAAGCTTAGTTTCCTTTTTATAAGGAAATTTGGTTTCTTTATTTTTTGAATGACAATCTATTGATGCAGATAAATTTTAAAACTTAAATGATTAAAACACAATCCTGTGAAAAATAAAACTAACTATATCTCATATTTCCAGTTCGTTCACTTCCACATCTCTATCATGATTCTGAATAGTTCCACCTTTGGGTGTATATGAACATCACAATCACGATCACGAAATCCCATTAATCATCAATTTCTCAAGCGGGCTCAGTAACCTCTCCATTCGTCCTTTCCCTGAGATCTTAGAAGTCTCTCTCAACTAGGCCCTCCCAAGGATGTCACACTGGAGGCTCTTTCAGGGTCAGGGGAATGAGATCCAGCTTGTTACTGGATTTAGCATATGAATACACCATGGGAAGCTTGCAAGGATGTCCCATGTGGGCAGGAAACTCTCAGTAGCTTGCCAGTTTCTCCCAGAGGGGCAAGTAAGCTACAAGATATCATGCGGGCGTGAAGCAGCCATGCACTTCTGGGAGCTTGCTTTTAAGTCTCTGGATGTTGGCCGTTGATGGGATTACACAAATCTGGGTTCCTCTGCTGGTACCTTCATGAGTGAGGCCTGTTCGAACTTGTGGAGAGGGGCCTCAAGCATGGCTGTAGCTAGGATCCAGTGGTCTTCGGCTGCTGGGAGCTTTGCTCGGGGTGGGGAGGGAAGCTGGAGCCCATCCCCTCTGAGGGGCCCTGGGGAAGTCAGCCAGTCGTGCAGGCAAGAGACTCTCTCTGTGTACATATACACAGTTTTCCACATAGTTATTAATGCTTTACAATGTGGCTTACTAATGACACCTCTTTCCCCAGAATAAATGTAATTTTTTTCTAAGTATTTGAAGTTATTTCAGCCTATATTCACTTATTCTAAAATTTACAAAACGTGATTTAAGGGGCTGGAGCGAAAGCACAGAGGGTAGGGCGTTTGCCTTGCATGTGGCTGACCTGGGTTCGAAGACCATCATCCCATATGGTCCCCTGAGCACCATCAGGAGTAATTCCTGAGGACAGAGCCAGGAGTGACCCCTGTGCATTGCCAGGTGTGACCCAAAAAGCAAAAAAATTAATTTTTTTTTTAAAAAAGGGGCTGGAGCTATAGCACAGCTGGTAGGGCATTTGCCTTGCACGCGGCCGACCTGGGTTCGATTCCCAGCATCCCATATGGTCCCCTGAGCACCGCCAGGAGTAATTCCTGAGTGCAGAGCCAGGAGTAACCCCTGTGCATTGCCGGGTGTGACCCAAAAAGCAAAAAAAAAAAAATTTAAAAAAAAAACACGTGATTTAAAAAGATTCCCTTTTGGTATTGCTATAGATTGCTATAGTAGTGTGTTACTAGAAGATTGCCAATGGTTATCATAATAACATCTCTAACTCTCTATTTTCCTAAGTATTTTTATAATTTAGTTAGCTTTTATTGTATTTCATCACAGTTTTGCATTACAACAAAAATTCCTTAAGGCATTTTACACATTAATAGTTATTTCATCATATATTTTAATCTTGAATATCACTTTTGAGGACTCCTATGGAAATAGAATCCATCTGGACATTGATTTGAATTTGACAGAAAACAAGGAGTTTCCAAAAATTTGTAAAATTATATTCAGGGCCAATTTGGTTTTGGCGAATGTTAATGGAAAATAAGCACTAATGACTCCTTTGCCTAGAATAATATTCGATATTTATGTGGATTTTCTCATCAAAAGATATCAGACATGCAACAAGTGAAAATATTGTTAACCTTCATTAATAATCCCTTTGGGAAAATGGACGTCATATATTTTTATTTTAACATTCTTCACTTTCCGTTCTACCTGTCTGGAGACAAAGTCTTTCAAATATCTGTTCTGCTGCATGAAACCATGATGCTACATCACATAATCATGTAAACTCAGTTATCTAAATAAAAGAAAGACATTCTAAATGATGACCAATACAAATGATGACCTTTACTCACATAGATTATTAAAACAGATTTGCTCAGCTATTGGATTCAAGGGCTAGAGCGACAGCAGAGTGATTGGGCTTTCGCTTTTCACGTGCCAACCCGTGTTTGATTCCTCCGCCCCTCTCTGAGAGCCCGGCAAGCTACTGAGAATATGGAGCCAGCACGGCAGAGCCTGGCAAGCTACCCATGCATATTGGATATGCCAAAAACAGTAAAAATAAGTCTCTCAATGAGAGACGTTACTGGTGCCCGCTCGAACAAATCGATGAGCAATGGGATGACAGTATCAGTATCAGTATTGGATTCAAATGTAATCTTCATAGAGCTCTTTAGAATAATTCAAACACAAAGACATATATTAATAATTATACAGTTCTTCAAAATGTATTGAACATTGATTCAATCTTGTATTGGTCAAGAAGCTTTTTGTTAAACATTTTACACTTATTTAGGATAAACTACTTCCTTGACTATATATATATATATATATATATATATATATATATATATAAACATAGGGGTGGCAGCAACTTAATCTGTTCATTTGTGGCTTTAAAACTATTGTACATAAAACTTGAGTCAAAATTTTACCTGTAACTTGGATTTCTCTGCCCTGCTACGTCTTCAGCTGTCAATTGCTGACTTCATCTCCTTCAAACATGCCATAAACCTCCAAGTACTTCCTCTTTATTACAGTGATATTTTTATGTGTGGTTCATAGACCAGTGGCATCAATATCAACTAGGCACTAGCAAAATCTCAGCCCTCACACCAGCATTGAGCTGAAATCAATGTTTTGAACTGTGAATCTTACTCATAAGAATGTATAGATTCAATACACTTCTTTTTGTAATTATTTTTTTATTTCAATGCACGTTTTATTTTAGAGAATTAGATTCATATTTTACAAACAACTACTACATCACTGTCACTGTCATCCCGTTGCACTGTCATCGATTTGCTTGAATGGACACCAGTAACCTCTCCATTGTGAGATTTGTTGTTACTGTGTTTGGCATATCGGATACGCCACGGGTAGCTTGCCAGGTTCTGCCATGTGGGCGGGATACTCTCGGTAGCTTGGCAGACTCTCCGAGAGTGGTGGAGGAATCAAACTCGGGTCAGCTGCGTGCAAGGCAAACACTCTACTGCTGTGCTATCACTTGCACAGCCTTTGCAGACGACCCAGGTTTGATTCCTCCGTCCCTCTCAGAGACCCCAGCAAGCTACCGAGGGTATCCAGCCCACAGGGCAGATCCTGGCAAACCACCTGTGGCGTATCCGATGTACCAAGAACAGTAACAAGTCTCACAATGGAGACGTTACTGGTGCCTGCTCGAGCAAATTGATGAACAACGGGACAATAGTGCTACAAGTGTCCTTTAACTAGCAGCAGGTTGCATGTTCCTTCAACTACTATGTATTTAATTTTATCAGCTGTGATGCCTAGTGCAACTGTTTTTGTTGTGAATTTTGTCTAAGGTTTTGCTCAATTACCTAACTTTATAATAATTATACAGTCACTTAGGAACCTGCATTAAGCCAACCCTTATTACAGAATAAGTAATATTAATATAAAATATTTATTTTAAGATGCACATGGCTATATTTACCTTTTTAGCTAATCTAAAATGATAGAACATAACTAATAATATCTAGATACATTACAATAATACAATGATTTTATATAATTACCTCTAATTAATATAAAAACTATAATCAATATGGTATACACATATAATTATACAAAATTATAATTTATATATAGCAGTGTGTATTATTATATAGTGTGGCAGGATAGCTGATAAGATATGATCAGGGAAATCTCTACAAATTTACCAGTAAACAATATTAAAAAGTAAAGAAGAAATAGACATTCATATAACCACAAACATAAGCAGAATCTATGAAAAAAACATGCATATAAAAGCTTCTTTACATTGCATATGTAAGCAATTTGAAGAGGGCCAATATGTGTTTAATATGGAACAATGAATATGTGAGAGAGATGGGCAAGAACTGATATATAGAAGCTAGGTCTAACTTATTTCATTTAGAATAACACATGTAAACTTCGGATGTTTACATAAATCAATATTTTTCCGTCCAATTACTTAATTGTACCCAATTTTATTGATATGTTTCAATTTATTATTTTTAGACAATAAATGACCAAAGCATGTCATTTAACTTTTTTTTTTTCTTTTGAGAAGAGGAGAGCCTTTATTGAGGATGAAACAACTTAAGCTGGGAAGAATGTCCATGGGTCCAGTCTGGAGCAAAGCTTTAAAGAGAATGAGTTGGGTGTTTGGTTTTATGCTCAGCGGATATAGAGTGAAGCAATAATATGCATATTCTAATAGAATTTCAGGAAACTATTACATATTTATGAGGGATAAGGGCAAGTATGTTCAACTGATAATCGTATAAAGAGCATACAAAGCATTTAGATTTTATTGCAGTGAGAGATGACTTTGAGGTATATTCACTGTGAGGCATTAACTATGTTGCAGATGAAAGTGTTTGCTTATAGCACTATTAGTATGATTTTAGAATTCCAATTACAGACATGGAATAAAAGGAAAATATATTTTAATAAAATGTAAAATGTAAATCATTCATACCAACACTAATCAGTACTCAAATACTAATAAATGCAAATCAAATGCTAATAAATAAAAAATTAATATTTTTATGGAAAACATTTCAGATATTTCTTCATACCACTTTTCATCGATGTATTATAGTATTGCTAATTTTAATCTCCAGAAATTAAACTTCTAATATTAAGTTTTTACCTTTCACATTGTAATATACGTGTATCGAATAAACAAAATGTACAGCTTAAATTTATTTTTACTTCTAGGCAATTGCTGTCAATGAGTCAATGACACTGGAAGAATAAAATAAATCATATGCTTATGAATCATGTTATTTAAAACATTCAAATAAAAAGTGTTGAATCAGTGACTTTCCTAAAAATAATGATAGAATTCTTAGAAATTAACAAAAGCATTAAAATGCTTAGTTCTAGTGTATGTCAAATATCATTTAGAGAGTAAAATAATTCATAGTTCTTTAGCTTTTTACAATCTAATGAAGAACAGGAATTAATAGTATTGTTTTAGGTTTGCACTGAATAGTGTAAGCACCTGACAGAGGCAAATACTCTCCAAATTAGCTATTAAGATTTGTGATCATTTCAAACACTGAAAAAATACATGTAGATGATGTATATATGGTTTTATTTTCCCATATATCAGCATCTACAAATAAAATATGTAATGGAAAGTCATGTTACATAAGGTGATCCATATGTAAATGATATTAAATGATTACATTTAAATAAATAGCCCATTTAATAAAAATATTAAACAACGGTGAATACACTATATATGTTACATAGTATAATATCTACTATATGCAGTAAATATATACCATAACCTTTAATTGATTATGTTTTCTTACTTTATTAGCTTGGGCTGGAGCGTTTACCTTTCACGCGGCCAAACCCTGTTTGATTCCTCCACCCCTTTCAGAGAGACCAGCAAGCTACCGAGAGTATCGGGCCCGCACATCAGAGCCTGACAAGCTAACTGTGGCGTATTGGATATGCCAAAAATAGTAACAATAAGTCTCACAATGAGAGATGTTACTGGTGCCCACTAGAACAAATCGATGAGCAATGGGATGACAGTGACAGTGACAGTGACTTTATTTACTTATTTATCTATTGCCTTTTTTGCCACTCCTGATGGTATTCAGAGTTTCCTTCTGGCCCTGAGCTGATGGATCACACCCAGCAGGTTCTAGGGATCCAGCCGTGTCAGTCTCATTGGAGACAAGCCACCTACTCTCTGTACTATCACTCCAGCCTGTTTTATACTTTAAAGAAAATCTTTCAATTCAAAAGTTAAATGTGGAAATAAAACATGAATAAATTTAAATCTATTCATGATCCTGGAGAGGTCATGTATTTTTAATCATAGCTAATGCCAAAATGAAAGAAAAATATGTTATTATCACCTTGTGCTGAAAAATTCTCTAAGTTCTTGAAGGCACATAAGTGAAATCATTTAATTTTGTGGTCTTTAAAGTCTTGTTTTTTTCTTTTAACTTAGCACATTTGCAATTCATATCCCTTGCTTCTGAATCAATAGTTTGTTTGTTTCTATTGCTCAACAGTAGCTCATTGTTTGAATATGGCTTAGATTCTTTTTTCTAAACACCAAAGAAAGAATACCTATGCTGTTTCCAAGTCTGGGATAACTGCAATAAAATTATTTTTTTTAAGATTTTCCCTTGTGGACAAATAGTCACGTAGAGGCTTTCTGTGTAAATGTCAGTTCAGTCCCAGTATAAGTGAATGTTTCAATTTATAAGTCACTAAAACACTTCTTCAAAGTGTCTTTACCAGTTTGCCTTTCAGTAAGCAATGCGTTTCATGTTAACACTGTAATTCAGTCTAACTTCAGTGTTTTCAGTTTTTTGGTTTATATATATATATATATATATATATATAGTCATTTGAATGTATGTGAAATGATATTTCATTGTCATGTTAAGTGAAAATTCATTGATACCTGTTTACAAAATATTTTATTTATATATCTATTACTCATAATTATTTGTTGTTTAATGTTTTTTCCTCCATATTTTTGTCTATTTTAAACTTGGACTTATTTTTATTATTGTTATTTATTTTTCAAAATATTTTTGTCTTGTGGGGGCTGCGGTTTGCTGTACTAGTAGAAAAAAATAGAATTAACAGTGATACAAACAGGTGTTAGAGCTATGGTATACATTCATTATTTAAGTTTTGGAAATGGATTCATAGGTGCATACACAATTAAATATTCAATGAGTGCATTTTAAGTTTATTCATTTATTTTATGTCAGCTATGCCTTGTTTGTGGTTTTAAAAGTCATGGAACTACAAATAAAAAGAAAACTTAACTTTTATGGAAAGTTTCAATTAATGGACTATAAGCACTGAAACTTCTCCCATCCAAGTACTAACCAGGTCCGAACCTGCATAGCTTCCAAGATCAGACCATTCAAGTGGTATGGATGTAGACAAGCACTGAAACATCTAAACATATTTTCATCATCTTCTTTTTATTTGGGGGGGCCACACCTGGGAGTGCTCGGGGCTTCCTTTTTGCTCTTTTCTCAGGGAACCGTATGTGGTGCTGGAGTTCAATCCCAGACTGGTCACATTGAAGGCAAATGCCTTACCTGCTGTACTTTCAATGTGTGCCTAAGAAAATCACTTAGTGTAATCAATTTATAGCCAAAATTTTTTAACATTTATCTTTATCCTTTATTTCATCAAAATAGCTATTGAAATCAACTGTTTTTATTTTTTTGGTTTTTATTCTTATTGTTGTTTGGCTCGGGGGCCACACTTGGTGGTGCTCAGGGGTTACTCCTGGCTCAGAACTCAGGAATTATTTTAGGTGGACTCGGAGGACCACGTGGGGTGTCCAGTGTAGAAGCCAAGAGGACCTCATGTAAGGCAAATGCCCTACTCACTTTACTATCATTTCAGCTTTGCCACTGAGCTTTTACAATTTACCTAGCTATATTTTTAAATAATCTGTACTTGAACTGGCCTGGAGTGATAGCACAGTGGGTAGGTGTTTGCCTTTCATGAGGCTGACCCCAGTTCGATTCTCCATCCCTCTCAGAGAGCCCGGCAAGCTACTGAGAGTATCCTGACCACACAACAGAGCCTGTAAAGCTACCTGTGGCATATTCAATATGCCAAAAACAGTAACAACAATCTCACAATGGAGACATTACTGGTGCCTGGTCGAACAAATCGATGAACAAGGGGACAACAGTGCTACAGTGTAGTGCTGTACTTTAATAGTGCAAGGTTAGGACATTTTTCTTATCTCCTCATCCCTGGTCTAGAAACATAAAATTTGGGACAAGTTAAGGAATCTCTGAGGTGTGAATTTTTATTTGAAAGAATGCTTGAATATTGAAGCAGATTTTAGTTTGTGGTTTAGGAAAATAAAATTGGAAAGGAATTTCAATTCAATGTGATTCCTCTTGAGGAAATATTGCCTGATAAATAAGAAACCATGCATTATCTCTTGGCAAAAACAAAGTTTAGGCAAGTTACCTGGGAATATTTGTGATGTACCTTGTCAAAATTAATAAAACTGTAGGCAATCACCTTTCTCCACAAGTCTCTTTGGGATGATCTGTTTTATGCTTCTTTAACTTTAAGTCATATAATATCTGAATAAGCATGCATATGCTTCAAAATAAGAACATTTGGTCCACTAGTGTGGCTTTGAACTACTAAATTTTGATGCCTGTTATAGATTGCTGTTCCCTCTCTAGTAATCAAGCAAATGGATGACTTGCAAGTGCCTATTTTTGTCTCTGAAGTCAAAGTCTTTTGAAGCATTCTGAGACAGAAATCTGACAGAAATAAAGGCTCAGAGTTATACATCTTATTTTTCTGGGTTTTCTTTATATGACAACTGAAAATATTACCAATATACCTTCCTTGATTGCAACATTATTTTTTTAAATATCCTTTCATTTTTTGAAGAAGAATGCACATCATGATGACAGTAAACCTCTCTAAAGTTTATTAAGCAGTCTAGGTCTTTCTTATGGTCACCTAGTATAGTATTTTCAAATGCAATATTACCTTTCCAATACTTTCAATTATTTTGGCTTTGAAATTTAAGGTACTTACTCAATTTAGATAAGTGGACTGACACCTGTCTAGACTTCATATGATGCCAAATTTTTCTTATGCCTAGAATAATGTGAATATTTTATAATATTTTAATGGCTTCTCAGAGTTCATGTATCTTTTTTCCAACATGAGGGTCCAGTATTATTTCATTCATTGGTTTCGTTATCACTGGTTAATATTTATAAATATCCATCATTAATTTCCAACCATTATTAATCTCCCCTTGAGTCTCTTGTGGTGAACCACTTATAGCAAGGAAAGTATGGATACAAAGAGGGATTTTTAAAACGTTTATTCTAATTCCCTCTTGACACTTGCTTTGCTATGAGTCAGGCAAAATATAAGTTCTGACAGAACCTACTTCACATGCAAATTTTATTCCTACTTTTAATTTCACAAAAATATAACATTTTTTCCAACTTTTACTCTTCCCTTTTCCCGAGACACTCTCCACAAAGGTGGTTGTATATTATCAGGATTGTTTCATAATTATATTTACTATATAACCGCTACAAGATACCACTGGCATATGAAAATAATAATATAATTTTCACTCACTCCCACATCTAGTTGCCTGTGCAGAATTTGTTTCTGTGAAAATGGCAAGTAGTCAGCACTACAAGGGCAAAAAAACAACCACACTTAAATTTGTGTGCAGCATCCACTGTCCAAAATAAATCAAATGGCCAAAATCTAGAAGTGATATATTTTAGTCATTAGGAGGTATAGGGTAGGTGCTAAATTTTGAGTATTTGATAAAAAATAGTCTGGTGTAGCACTAAAGTTGGAAACTTTAGTTAGAAAGTTAAATTCTAAAGAATATAATAACAACTAGACTGACAGTTTCAGTGAGAAAGACATTGATTTATTTTCCCATAAAAATATAGTTACATATGAAGATTAGGATCAATTTTTATATTACGGTTTTGGTTAAGTCAATTTGAAGACTGGCCTAAAACCAAACCACCATGAATAGTTTTACTTATGTGTTCCAAGTCATAAAAGTTCAACCTATCAACACTTTCTTGTGGAAAAAATGGTAATTTAAAGATAGACTATATGCTGTGATAGACTATATGCTTTAATATTTTTCTGTTTTTCACAGAATACCTAGAATTTGATTACTGTTTGAGATGATAAAAGCTTCGTGTAAGATGCGAAATATCCTATTAAGTTGCATGTTTTGAGAAGATCGACATAGAACATTTTGTTTCCTAATAAGTTAAATGAAAACTGGCTAAGAATGGCCTGTTTACTCATTTGTTAGACTTTTTGGTATTTAAGATCAAATATTGGTCATTTTTAAAAACTGTCATTTCTCTGTTGATATTATATAATAGAATCTAATCTGATAAACAATAGTTACATACATATGACTCAATAATATACTTTTCAAACAGTAGGTGGGTGAGGCCATAACAAAAATCACAGTGAATGCATGAAAATCCATTGGTGATCAGGGATTACTCCTGGCTCTGTGCTCAGTGATTTCTCCTGATAGTGTCCAGGGGACTATATGTGATAGCGGGGATTAAACCCTGGTGGATCATGTGCAAAGCAAATGCCCTAACTACTGCGTTATCTATATAGCCCCCAAAATGCTTTTATTTATTTATTTGAGTTTTGGCTATACCCAGCTATGTTCCAGGTTTACTCCTGGCTGTGTGCTCAGCAATCACTCTTGTTGAGGCTTAGAGAACCAAATGGGATTCTGAGGACTGAACCAGAGATGTTTGCAATCAAATACCTACCTAGTGTACTATTGCTTGGATTGATTTTAAGTACTCAAAATTTTAGAAAGTCTAATTTGAACATTCTATTAAATATACATCTAGTCCTGCCACTTTATTTTGTAAAACTGAATTTATTCCCACTTAAACAAAAATTCAATATTCTACCACATTATATTTTTACCTTTCTTTCTTCAAGAAAATAATTCTAGTACTGATACTCCTGAACTTGGGAACATTTCTAAAATGTCACATCATTATTCATAATTAAATTTAATGTGCTATTAAATAATGAAATAATTATAAAGCAACTTTTCATAAATACCCCATAACATGTAGAAATATGCATGGCATAAACTAATTTTTTTTGAAATAAATTGGTTAAAAGTACATTGAGACAAATGTTGCTGAAACTTTATTGCTATTTAAAAAAGACTTTATATTTTATTAATGCAGCGTATTGTGACATAAAATGTTTAACAGTAGCTTTGTGGCATATGATTGCAGTTACCTATAAACTATAGTGTGGTGCTACTATATATGGTGTTATAGTATATGTCCATCTCTGAAGCCAAAGCACTTTTTTTATAGTGGCCATAAATCATGATAGTGGTTTGCAGACTAAATGTGGTTAAAGTACAAATGCAAACAAAAATACATTTATGTACTAGAGTTTTTTAAATCTTGATTTTGGAAAGTCCTGTCCAACTGAACTTAAGTAATTTCCAGGTCTCTGAAAAACAAGATATTTCCTGGTAATTCAGCTGTTACCTAACCAGGACATGAAAACCTAGTTTAAATGAAAGGCATATAGAAAGACAAATATGATCACCCCGCACAAACCCAGTTCTCAACTTCCTAGTTATGAGATCACTTATATGTCAATTACAGAGTTTATCACAAAGCAACAAAGATAGTGGAAGGTTTTAACCATGGTAACAGAAGTTTTGACCTTTTTGATCTGAAGCAAGGATCTCTCTTTTTTTTTTCCATGTATACTGTTATCTGGTATTTTGTGACATTCAAATTCTCCCAACTTATTATTTATATTCAAGTAGGATATTTTATCTTTTTGGTATACTGAATACTTTTTCTAAGTGATTAGTATAGAAAGGGGTATGTGACCTTTTGGGAACTTATTTACAGCCTTCATTGCCCTACAGCACCTTTGAGCAAATACATATGTACACATCTGATCTATTAGAAAAAAAGATATACTGACATGCTTTACATCTTCCTCTTATGTAAATACAGGATAAAAGCAAAAATAATACATTGTACTACATCCTCTTAAAAAGCTTCTATACAGAGAAGAAAACTATCACCAAGACTAAAATACAAACTACTAAATGGAAAAAATCAAATGTCCAACAAGAAACTAACTTCCAAAACATAGAAACTGCTCAACAACAGTGAAATCAAACAACTCAATTAAGAAATGGATATTTAAATGCTAATTTTACCACCCAAAAAACCCAGGTTGACAAAAGGAACATGAAAAGATGTTTGTGATCAATTATCATTAGGGAAATGCATATCAAAGCACAGCAGATATTGTCTCCTTCCTGTTAGATAAAAAATAAGAAACAACATCTTAGGGTAGATATAGAGAGAGTGGTAATTCCTCGATGCTATTCAAGGAAATGTAAATTAGTGAAGCGACTATAGAAAATAATATGTTGTTCTCCAAAAAATAAGGAGATTAAAAGGACCAGGAAATGGATCAAAGTTACTGGAATGCATGCTTCACAATGCTGTATCCCCTGGCTCTATTCAGAGCACCTCATGGTATTCTGAGCACTGACGAAAATATTGATCCTTGAGCACGTATCACTGTATTACTGTCATCCTGTTGCTCATCGATTTGCTCAAGCAGGCACCAGTAACATCTCCAAGAGAGACTTATTGTTACTGTTTTTGGCATATTGATTACACCACAGGTAGCTTGCCAGGCCCTGCTGTGTGGGGTAAAGATACTCTCTGTAGCTTGCCAGTCTCTCCGAGAGGGGTGGAGGAATCGAATCCGGGTAGGCAGCATGCAAGGCAATTGCCCTACTCACTGTGCTATGGCTCCAGCCCGATCCCTGACCATTGTGCAAAAAATAGTTTCTTCCCTCATGTTAAAAGATTCAGTGCATTCAGTGCATTCAGTGCTCTTCAGACTTTTTTTACAAATAGGAGAAACACATTTTTTCAATTAAATGAAATTGTTTTGGTGATTACCAAACATCAACATTTTCTTGACATTAGATGCTTAAATGAACACATATACACACATACTAGCAAATAAATAATCTTGACCTTCATACATCACTGGGTATGAAAAACAGTTTGTTGCTTTTCTGATTTTGTTTTTTCATCAGTCCTTTGTTTTGCTTTTTATCTCATAAATGGATTGCTTATCTAAACTGAGTACTCCTTTCTCTGGAGAAGACTCTGTAGCACTGTAGTACTGTCATCCCATTGTTCATCGATTTGCTCCAGAGGGCACCAATAACATCTCCGTTGTTAAACTTGTTACTGTTTTTGGAATATCGAATATGCCACGGGTAGCTTGTCATGCTCTGCCTTGTGAGCGGGATACTCTTGGTAGTTTGCCAGGCTCTCCAAGAGGGATGGGGAATCAAACCTGGGTTGGCCACATGCAAGGCAAAACTGCCCTACCTGCTCTGCTATCAGCTCAAATGTCTTATGAACACTGGTATAAACATGGGTTTAGAGAGCTAGCAGAGGCTAAGTGTGGAGACTGCCAGGACCTAGGTTGAAGGAAAAGGAATCCCTTTCTGTTTCATGACAGCACAGCATTCAGCTTCACCTTCCCTTTCATTGATGATGCCATCATCTCTGTTACTCTCTCTTATTCATCCATGTTTCTAATTAATAGAGGATAATTATTATTTCCTCCCTATTGGGAGCCCTCCTATGTTTTAGGAACAAATCAACAAAAAATCAGAATCTCCCTTGACTATTTCTTTGCCTTCCTTCTATGAACAGATGGGAAAATGGGATGTTTGCAACATGCTACCCCATTCTTAACTAATTCAATAGTAGATTGTATTGTGTTGACACAGATTTCCTGTTTCAATTTTATTCTATGTTAATATTTTCTTTTTTGTGTGCTTGTTCAGTTACAAAAATAACTAATATTGCATTAATATCCATTGTAAGCCTTTGGAGGGTTCATTATTTCTTACAGTTTTTTCTGTACTTACTTATTAGT
This sequence comes from Sorex araneus, assembly GCF_027595985.1. Taxonomy (NCBI): domain Eukaryota; kingdom Metazoa; phylum Chordata; class Mammalia; order Eulipotyphla; family Soricidae; genus Sorex; species Sorex araneus. The sequence continues at coordinate 26,160,869 of NC_073311.1, read as the reverse complement.
CCAGAAAAAAAGTGTTATGGGAACATAGAGAATAGAAATTTCCTTCAGAGTTGAATGTCAGTGCCACACATGCTAAGTGTTTAAGACGATATTATGATGGCATTTAAGGCAATGTAATACCTCCTTAGCCTCATCAGTTATTGAAGCCATGTGAATTATGAATTATATACTCTGATATAATATTCCTATGTCAAAACAACTGCTGGGATGCTCTTTGTAAAATAGACAGGGAAACAAGTGATAGTATGGTTGATAGAATGCTTGCCTTGCCTGGGTTTGACCGTGACACCCTATATGTTGCCCCAAGTCATGCCAGTAGTGATCTTTTGGCACAGAACCAGTAGTAATCCCTGAGAACAGAGCCAGGAGTAAGCCCTGAGCACCACCAGGTATAACACAAATAACTAAAAGAAAAACAAACAACAAAAATATAGGATATGCACTCTAGAAAGAATAAAGCTCTTAAAACCAGCATAATAACAATCTACAATTATCACTTGTCACTTGTCACCATCCAGTTCCTCATGGATTTGCTTAAGCGGGCACCAGTAACGTCTCCATTAACCCCTGTCATGTGCTAGTGTAGCACAATGGCATCTGCTACACATATACATATACATATATTACATCAGTATCCATGTGCATATGTACATAATATACATGAGAAAAATAGAAGAAAGAATAGTATTAAATTTATATCAACTAACTTGTAATCATATCCATTACAAATAATTAACTTGTAGATACTCTATTAGCATGCTTAACTATAAATTAATTTTATTTTTTCTATAAATTGAAGGTTATTAAGATAAATTAAAGATATAAGGTTTTTAAGATAAATTAAAGATAAAGATATAAAGATAAATTATATTTTACAAAGCAAGTTGGGCATTAGAACCTTTGTATTAAAAAGTCTCTATGTCAGGATGAATATTTATGGATGTATTTCCATAAACAAGAATTAGTAAATGTGTGAATGAATGTCTACTAGTTAATATCAATAACTAAGATGACCCCTTGAATAAAATATAGTGCTGTTTATGAGTTTTAGTCTTATTTCTTTCGTATCTAGTAAGAAAATAAGTAAAACATAATTTGTCTCCATGCCAGGCTGTCTTCAGAGTGGGTGTTGGGGGGGTGGTCAGGTGAGAACCCACCAGGCCCCAAGGGACTCAGGCCTGGCAGCCGGCCTCCATTACTCAACTACTGCCACACTCCAGGCCGCTTATTACACCCTATGATTTGCTATATATATATATATATATATATATATATATATATATATATATATATACACACCTCTTGTGAGCCCACCGAGCTACCGAGAGAATCCCATCCACATAGGCAGAGCCTGGCAAGCTACACTTGGTGTATTCGATATGCCAAAAACAGTAACGATAAGTCTCATTCCCCTGACCCTGAAAGAGCCTCTAATCGTTGGGAAAGATGAGTAAGAAGAGGCTGCTAAAATCTCAGGGCTGGGAGGAATAGAGATGTTACTGGTACTGAATTGGGACTGAGCCTTGTCCATCCAGACTCCCCATTTTCCAGTAGCCTGGCAGCCACATTCACAAACTGGCCCCAGGGCCATTTAATTCCACCAACAGCCAACATCCAGAGACTATAAGCCCAAGCTCCCGACATTTAATAGCCTTCTTCTTGGAGAACCTGACAAGCTACCAAGAGTTTATTGTCTGCATGGGAGAGCTTTGAAAGCTCCTTATGGCATATTCATATCCCTCAGGGGATGCTCCTTCTAGGACAGATTCTCCTTCAGCAGGATGATCCACCCAAGGGTGGAGTAACGATAGGTCTCATTCCCTTGACTCTGAAAGAGCGTCTAATCATTGGAAAAGACGAGTAAGGAGAGGCTGCTAAAATATCGAGGCTGTGTAATAGGGATGTTCATCAAGTAAATTGACGAACAACAGGATGACAGTGATACAGTGATATGACAGTGAATACAGTGATATGACAGTGATACAGTGATATTATTATATAGCACTGTAGCACGGTTGTCCCATTGTTCATAGATTTGCTCAAGTGGGCACCAGTAACATCTCCATTGTGAGACTTGCTACTGCTTTTGGCATATCAGATATGCCACGGGTAGCTTGCCAGGCTCTGCCTGAAGGCAGGATACTCTTTGTAGCTTGCCAGGCTCTTCGAGAGGGACGGAGGAATCCAACTCGCGTCAGCCACATGCAAGGCAAATAAATGCCCTCTGCTGTGCTGTCACTCCAGTCCATAAACCAAACAACCATACATAAATCATTACAACAACCAAATCATTAAAATAAATAAGATATTTAAAAAATATATAATAAAGGTTTATTTTTATTAGCATACTATACTTCACCATTAATTATTTTTATCTTGTTTTTGTTCCTGGGACACATCCAGCAACGCTCAGGGGTTTCTCCTGATTCTGCACTTAAATAAGTTCTGGCAGTATTTGGGAGATCTTAAGGGGTACTAGGGATCAAATCCAGGTCAGCCACGTGCAAGGTAGGCACTCTACCCACTATACTAGCTCTCCAACCCTTCATCATTAATTGAAATTTTCTGTGTGCTTTGTTTGGAGGCCACACCCGTCTGTGATCAGGGCTCTCTGATGATGCTCGGAGGACCATATTTTATATTTTGTAAAAATTATAAATAATCGTCATTGAGGCACTATAACTTAAAATACCATTAATGATGATTTCATGCATAAATCACTCCAGCATCACACCACTAACTAGTGTCCACTTATCTCCACTAAGTTTCCAAAGGCCCCTCCTTTTCAAGCCTGCCCTTCCCCCAACTTTCTGTGAAAGAACTCTCCCTTTCTGTTAATTTAGGCAATTTGTACCCTCTTACTTGTAAAAAATATCTGGCAGGAGAGAGCTCCAGAGACTCTCCCTTTTGGCTACCCCCGGGTTTTGGCGAGGGTGGGGATACGGGAGTGGGGGGTGTTGGTCCCGGGCCGCTCACAGGAGTGACCCAGGCCATGGAGGGGCCAGAGAAGGAAATGAGGGCCAAGCCAGTTGCTTGATCAGTTGCGATTTATTCAATTCTTTCTTGTCTCTCTCTCCACTTCTCTGCCGGCACTCAATCCCTCCCTCACTCTTCCAGCCTAGTTAAATCCTCCCAGCATGAGGGGCTTGGGGCTTACACATAGGTGTGATCACAATCAATAGGGGTAAAGTTGCTTCGACAATAACATAATGAATTATTATCTAAAAGATCTTTTTGTCTTAATAATTTTATTTCTTATTCCATTGAGTAAAATAAAATTTACAAAAATTCATAGGCTTTTACAACAGTGATTCTAAACTTTTCTCCACTGTTCTTAGTGTATATGAGTTATCAACTTGCCCATCCACCAAAAAATTGACTCACTGTACTTATCAGAGTGCTGTTGCTTATTTTATTAATTTATGGGCCCTTTTTGACCTTTTAGAACCGTAAAGTACTTTTAAATATTATCTGAGATTTTTGTAATACAAAGTTAAAAACTAGGGGAAGGAATATCTACTTTCATGGGCACCAATGTCACAATCTTATAACTTAAGATGTCATTAAATGTACAATGCAAGGAATGCTGAAATTAATTGAAACTTACTGCTATTAGGAAAGGAATAAACCTAAAAACAGAATTTCTCAAAGATATGTGAGTACAAATAGACATGAATTTGTCGAAGGCGACTCAGAAGAAAATAAATTTTTAATACTAGAAGTTTGATGAATATAAAATAGAAACAATGATACATTAATTGATTAAAAATAAACAAATTTTATCAAATAGACAAAACAGAAAATCAAAATCTAATCAAAAGAGTTCAATGCAAGAAATCATAATTTGACAATTTATAAAAATCTCAGTTTCAGATTGTGATGATGAAGAAAATAGACTGAGTCTTAAGACCTTGAATTCCGTCATAATATTTACTTGTGTTACTGAAAGTAAATATAAATTTCAAAATTTCACAGTGGAAAAATTTATTTAAAGTTATTTAGAAGTTATTTAAAGAAAAAATGCATTATGGGCAAGAAAGCAAAAACAGCGCATGGCCTCAAAATACTGACAGTGGTCTTAAATTACAAGTAGCACTAGAGATTTATTAGTAAACATAATGTATAGGTAAAAAAAAAATCAACGTTGTCTAATGGTTATTTCCCCACTCAATGATCTAAACACGTGAGACATACAATGTGAAGTTAAGGAGTCAATATTTTGAAGACCTCAATAATTTCCCCAAAGTAATGATACTGGAAAACACATTGAGAAGAGTGGGCTAGAGAATAGTGAAAGAAAAATTTCTGTTTTTATGGTTGTAGAAATATTACAAAAAGCAATAGCAGTTACAGTTAATAAAAGTACCTTAGAAATCTAAGAGGAAACATATTTTTGAAATGTTTGTTTATGTTGGCCATAAGATAGTTATTGATGTTCATCATAAGAGCAGTTTCTTGGTTGTCCTGTGTTTGTGTTATAGTAAGAATTACTTTACTAATAATTTTTAGGAACTAAATGTATTTTTAAAATATTGAGGTGATATTTGTTCACAAAAATGTGAATGTCTTTATGTTGTAGGTTACAACGTTATTGCACCAAATTGACCATATTCCCAGTGTTTCTCTACTAACCTCATACAGTCCTTACCAGCTACTGTCATTTCAGTTCTGTAAACTGTCTGTGTTTGTTTTAACTGAAAAATGGACAGTGGTGTGTAAAGAAACAAAACTTTACACACAAATTTTGTGTATAAAAGATTTCATCTTTTTTTTGGAACTAAATAGTATTCTATCACACACATACACACAATGCCGCACAACTTCTGTACCTACTAATCTATTACTACCCACTTAAGTGTTTTTTCCCAGATTTTTACTATTATTATTATTATTTTTGCTTTTTGGGTCACACCCAGTGATGCCCAGGGGTTACTGTTGGCTCTGTACTCAGGAATTACCCATGGTAGTGCTCAGGGGACCATATGGGATGCTGGGAATTGAACCCAGGTTGGCCGTGTGCAAGGCAAACGCCCTACCCACTATGCTATTGCTCCAGCCCCTCAGATTTTTTACTATTATAAAGAGAACTCATTTCTTACTTTATAAAAATTACTAATATTGAGCAAAATTATTTGGCTATTTTAAGGCACAATACATATTTAATACATCAGAAGTAGAAAATCATGGGGCTGGAGCAGTAGTACAGAGGGTAGGGCATTTGCCTTCCCACATGGCCAAGCTGAGTTCGATTCCGAGCATCCCATATGGTCCTCTGAGCACTTCCACGGGTGATTCCTGAGTGCAGAGCCAGGAGTAAGCCCTGTACACTGCCAGGTATGACCCAAAAGGGAAAAAACAGTAGAAAATCATAAATACCATATGATTTTGTTTTTATGTGAAAGATAAAGAAAAAAACAGAATAAAAATAAATAATTTCTTAAATACTGGCAACGAGATGGTGCTCATGATTATTGGTTGAATTAAATAAGTTTCAGTTCATAGAACTACAGGAAATATTTTAACTTGGATATACTACCAGGTATATATTTACAAGGGTGAGAGTGTGGAAAAGAAGTGAAAGTCTCAATTCCTAAAAGTTTAGTAGATATATTAATTAAAAATCTCAATTTTTTGTTAAATATAAAAGCTTTGATCTTGGATAGCAGTGTTCAGGAAAGGAGCTGAATTTTATTGAAACTAAGATGAAACAAAGAGAAAAATAATGACAAATGGTTTTACAAACTAAACTAGGACTGGGGTGATAGTACAGGAGGTAAGGCACCTATCTCACACATGACATAGCTGGGTTTTAAACCTAAGGTACCTCACCTGGTACCCTGGACTCTCTTGGGAGTGATTCATGAGCTCAGAGCAAGAAGTATGTTATGAGTACTTGCTTATGTGGCCCTAAAAGCAAATACAATAACAACAAAAATAATAATGTAAAATAAATAAGCTAAAATAGTGGGGCTGTTTAGCTATGATAGAGAATTAAAGAAAATATAATATAAAGTCTAAGTAAAGCATTAAATAATACACATTCATATTTCATTTGTTCCTTTGATTCAAGAAAATTTCTTCAATCAATTATTATCCTGGAGATTTTTTTTTTACACAAAAACAAAGCCATTGATACTAATTATTATTCTTACTATAAACATTCTCCCTCACAAGCAATTACAAATATTCTCCCTCACAAGCAGTATTTTATTTTAAAAATTAGTATACTTTAATTTCAAAAGTATACTAATTATGTTCACTTAATATTTATCAATCAAATTGTTCACTTAAGGAATGGGTCTTTAATTATGTGAAACAGATACAACTTTTCATTGTGTTAATAATTTCCACTATTATATAAGCCTTTATTTCATCTGTGATCCTATTTGCTCTATTCATCATTTTCCTTTGTTCAATTATTTTCTTTAGAAATGCAACTTGCTACTGTATTATTAAATGTTTCAGAAGAGGCAAATATAAGAAGTCATCTCATTCATCAATCTGTCTCCTGATTAGATTGCATTCAAATTAATCCTATTTATAAACACCTGCAGAAGATGAGATTCTACAACTTCTCTTGAGAACAATTTAAACATTAAATCATAGCTGTTAGAAAATATCTTCTTTAGATTTTCATCAACTGTTGCATATTCACAAGGTAATCAGCGTTCTCCTATTCCCTGACTTTGAAAGTGCTAGTCATAATTGTTAGAATGTAAGCATCTAAAGTTTGCTCTAAGATAAATGAATCAGGTGTATTCTGTATATGATCCCTGACAAAATATAAAAAACCAAATGAACACATTTCAGGCAAATTATTTTACTATTGATTTCAAGTTTTTAGGAATAGATATAGCATTTTAGAATACAAGCCTTTTTTTTTGACTGGTATTTTATCCTGGTAAACCCATGATAAGCTGACAGTATCATTATGTTACAAATCATTTATAGATTTAATGTATCAAACACCATTGTCCACTTTAAACACACCTAGAAAACTAGAAAACTTATATTTTATTTTTTAGAGAATGGGCAGGAGTGTCACAATCAAACTCAACTTCTTTTACATGTGAATCATGAGCCCCATCAATGAGTGATATCCATAGCTCCTAAAAATTTATCTTATAATAAGACTTCAGAATAGCTAGTTGAAGGCATTTGAATGTTAACACCTCGTGGCTAAGCAGACATAGTTCTCTGGGCAGGTGACTTGTTTCGATCATATTTGTTATTCTTTCTTTCTTTCTATATACTTTTATATAGTTAAGTATCCTATATGTATCAGGACTTATGACTCATCCATTACTGATCTACAAATCTCTTAACAGCTTTACACTATCATTAATGATAAAAACAACACAATTTCCAGTTTCTTTGTTGGAATCTAGGGTATACCTTCTTTTTCTGCCTCAACTGATTTATCTTTCTTCTAATTTGACCAGTTCTTTGTCCAAAATGACTTAATTTGAAATGACTTTGTGCTAGACAATTATTTTGAGTTTCATCTTTTATCACTAAAAGCAGAAGATACGAAGCAAAAGATTGTAACCATTATGGGGTTTGTGCAAGATGCTGTTGGCATGGTATACTTTACGTCTGAGAGAACATCACAAGCCCATATAATTTGCCTATGGGGGTGTCATAATTCAAAATAGCTATTGTCTTTAATATTAGAGAAGTTTGATTTATGATTTTTGACATTTTGTTGGTGAGAACATATTGAATAAAAACATAGACAATAGCTAATTATTCCAAGAAAAATTGTACAGATACTACAGAATCTACCTTTTGCACACTTTCCTCTATTATTAACCTCTTATTTATTTCACAAATATATCAGTTTGGTTAATCATAACCTAATCAGTGAGTCCTACTTTTGCAATAAAAATAATATATAATGCTTTATTATGTACTCATTGCATAGTATAAATCCACTTATCATATCATTTAAAAAATAAGCATAGTAGTATTTATCAGTATACACATACACACATTTCTTCTTGAATACTCTGATCCTAGAATTATCAACATATGTGTATTATCAGAATGTGCAAAAAAAAAAAACTTTGATAAATCACTTTTTCCATTCCTAAAATGAATGAGTGATGAGAGGTGTTCATTAGTTGATGCCCACTGGAAATATTAAGTACTCATTCTTGGGACTGGTATTCAAGGGGTAATTTGGAATTGGGCATTATTTTATATGAAACTGTCATCAACAGCTACAAAAACTATGGGGAGTTCAACTGTACTAGGTGGATCTCAAGATATAATGATGTGGCAGAGTGACAAAGTAAACACACATGAGTTCGCTGAGGATGGCAAGTGAAATAATGAAACCAATTGACAGTGGCACAGAATCTCCTGGCACAGATTAATTTTTGTAAGCCTGATCTTCACACCCTGTCACAAATTTTCTCAAGTGCAATATCACATCTCCAAATAAATAACATAATTCATTAACTGCTTTTATTTTTCAGAGGAGAAAAAAATATTCACAGAACCATCATAACAAAATTTTGTGTGTTGGTTTGGATTTTTCAGTTGTATGTATCCTAATGCATGCAACCTAATCTTGCACCAAGCAGAGTTTAGTAATAGATGATTTTTATGCAATACAAAAACACTTTTGAAAAAAATGCACATAATGCCATCATTATATTTTTTAACAAATAATTTTGACATAAAATCTGTAACAATCATACAATAAAATGTGGCATGAAATTAAAGACCTTATTTCACTTGTATTTGATTAGCTCTTATCTAATAATCTTTCCTGTTCTGGGGTTATTCTAGGATGCCATATTATATGATTAATTGTATTGTTTTTGGTTCCTGCTAGCTATGACAGGTTTTTAATCTTTGCTAGTTTTTGATGACATGAACAGTATACAGAAGTAATGGTCATGTATCATGTTAAAAATTCCTTTACTAAAACATGCCTGATGTTTTTCTGATGATTAGGGCTAAGGTTTAAAAAAAAACATTTTTTTTAAATTGTGATATTTCCATCACCCTTTATTGCACATTAAAAAATTAATGTGATTTGTGACTATTAATATTGATATAGGACATAGAAAAATATTTAAAATACCCCTCTTTAACCCTGATAATTATTTTTTCCTAATATTGAATCCCTCTAAAGTCTGGAATAATATTACACATCATTAATGTTTAAAATTGTCATTCACAAATTCACTGCCCTCTTACATTCCTCATTTTTACTCACCATACCACAGAAAATTCAGTGGTCAATCATTACTCTTCGCAGTACTACGAATAACTCACATGCATTCAATAACTTTGCTTCTTAGTCTGTCAAATACATGAAAATAATTTTAACGTTAAAATTATTCTTTTCCTGAGGAAATCTCTTCCTAATCTCCTGAGAATAAAGTACATCTATGCTTTTATAACAATAAAAATCATTTACTTTCCTATACATTGGTTTTGATTAGGAATGGAAATTAGGGATAAAAACTTTGCTATTCTTAAAGATTGCAAAGCAGGAAATATTTTAAAATTTTAAATAAGGTACTAAGAATCAATCTAAATAATGACTTTCTGTTAATGTACTTGTATACAGTCTAATTGGATAAAGATGCAGCTATGTTGAGAATACCTAAACCTAGCTTTGGTGATGTAGCTTTGCTCCTCACAACAAGAAACATTTGTTTGTAAATTTTTGGATAGATATTAAAATTAAAATGTCACTTAGGAACTAACTTAGGCACTCCCTGCAACTGTACATGACTTTTTTTTTCTGTAATTGGTCACTCCATAATTTTTTATTCTGAATTAAACTATACTACAGATCTCAACTACTACACCATAGAAATTACACAATGGGATTTGGCAGTAGGTGTAAATTTATAAATATTTAGTAGATTTATATATATGTATACATATTACATATATTGTCTAACATTGTATGATTTTTTATAGAGATATACTAGCATAATCCCTCTGCATCTTTTTATAAAAATTATGTTCCGGGATTGCAAAGCAGGAAAAAGCATGCCATCCTTGATCACTGCAAGTGTTACTAAAAAAAAAAAAAAAAAAGGAGAAGACAACAATAGCAAATAAGTAATACATCTTAAAAGTAAAATATGCCCTTACTGATTGAGGAGAGTAAAAACAAAATGAAGTCAAGAAGTCAAGTGTTCTTGGATTTATCACGAGGAAGCAGTTAATGACTCCAGAAAGGATCATTCAAAGTAATCGACCATGAGTGGATTACAATAGATTGAGAAATAAAAATGCAATGAAATAGTGGAGATAGTAAATGTGGAATGTGCTTGTTCTGGAAGTCTGAATTATTTCAACACTTTAAAATCAGGTTTTAAATACTTAGGTATAGCTTTTCTCTCTTTAAACTTTCTTTTATTGTTCTCCTTTTATTCCTTAAAAATTTCTAACTTTGACCATAATTTCCCTAAAACTTTTTCTCACAGGACAACATATGAAAAAACACATAGGTTGAAAAATATTCTTTAGTGCGATCATAGAAGTCTAATACTTTAAGTATTTTGTTAGTTAATTTATTATTGGCTGAACTTTCCCACAAGCCATCAGAGTGCTGTTTATTTATTTATTTATCTATCTATCTATTTATTTATTTATTTATTTATTTATTTATTTACTTTTTGCTTTTTTTTGGGTCACACCCAGCCATGCACAGGGATTATTCCTGGCTCATGCACTCAGGAATTACTCCTGGCGGTTCTCGAGGGACCAAACCTGGGTGGGCCTCGTGCAAGGCAAATGCCCTACCTGCTTTGCTATTGCTCCAGCCCCAAGAAAGTGGTGCTTTTTAGGAACCATCTAGTGCTGAGCACCAAATGCAATGCTTTCACATAAGAAGTACAGAGACTAGCCCTTGAACTTCTCTCAGCCCTCAGGTTATCTTAAATGCTCTCTCTGTTTTCTTCGCAATTCTGTTCTGTTAGAAATTATTAGTACTTTTATGTTAATGTAATTTTCATGACTAAATATACTAGAAAATTTCTCCCAGAATACTTAAATAACTTCTATGACTCTGATTTCTAACACTAACATTTGGAAGAGGACTTATTATATTGAGATTAAAAGATTAAAAAAAAAAAAGAACCCCAGATCACATTGTCATCTGCTAGCAGAAGGCAGGAGCCTAAATATGTGGCTTTTTATTAAAGTTTTTGAAAGGGTATTATGAAGCCATCTTTGTGTGGTGACACATCATTGCTTTATGATATAATCAATTCTCAAATGTTTGAATTATAAGTAGCAGGGAGGGTCAACCAGAATAGTATCTTCTGGACAGAACCTATTGCTCTGGGTTAAATGTCATGTTAAACTGCTCACTGCCATTGAGATATCAGCAATATAATTTGAATTGTTTTCATAACACAAAAAAATGACAAATTTCTAATTCTTATTGTTATTCCAAAAATAAGTTGCAAACATAAGAGTTAAATATATTATTTATTAAACCAAAATTACTTAATTTGTGCCCATTCACATCATAATGTTTAGGTGCTTAGTATGGCTAGGTATATCAATTGAATGAGAACCAAATCGCAACAGTATTAATTAAATGAATAATATTTTCGTTTTTTCTGCTGCATATTGCGGCATACAGGCAAACTTTGTTCCATAAAATTTGCATGATTATGAATTAAAATCCATTCTATAAAGAAACTGAATTCTAATTTGTTTAAAGATATTCTAAAAGCTTTGGGGTTGGAGCGATAGCACATCGGGTAGGGCGTGTCCCTACACGTGGCCAACTTGGGTTCAATCCCCAGCATCCCATATGGTCTCCCAAGCACCACAGGGTGTAATACCTGAATGAAAAGCCAGGAGTAACCCCTGAGCATTGCTGGGTGTGACCCCAAAAAAGAAAAGAAAATATTCTAAAAGTTTCAACAAAATTTCTGAGTACAACTCTGCATTCCTAACTGAATAGTTTTTTTTTCCGAAAAACATTTTGAGAATTATATATATTACCAAAGATTCATATATACTAATAGCTCCATGTTCATGGTCTCTTGTAGGATAACATAGCCTCAGGTAGTTTAGGTTTATTGGGTTACTCCCGTCACAGTGCTCCCATTCTTCTTTGTTAATTTGTAGCTTCTTTCTTAGTGTTCTGTTGACTTGTAAATACTGTTTTTCTCTTCTCCTTGAGACCTGTGCATAGTTTATTCAGAGCCATGTCCTTTTTGTATGGACACAGGAAGACTTAGCAAATGTTATGCTTTTATAACCTGGGAGTCTTTTGACTCTATATATTTTCCTCCTGGGCATCTGTTCTCTCAACCTAGGCCTCAGCTGCCCTTACTTCCTTGCACCCCCAAAAGTAGGGTCCCGACAAGGGACGAGATGGACCCAGGGCAAACGGTGAGTTGTGTGCTACCCTGGCATCGAGATGGGCCTGGCCAAAGTGCCTAATGCTTAACTATAAATTAAGAGCTTGATCATGGACAAATGTTGTCATGATCCAAACAATGATAACTAGATTTGGACCCTGCTAGGGTGAGGAATGATTAATCTGGCCTGAGTGCTGTGGTCTGAGTCTGTGGCAAGATGTTGCCAGGAGAACTGCCTTGCAAGCCTCAATGTATCTCTTGCTATGTCCATAGAATAATAACTAGTATTAAGATGTTAATAAGTGGGGCCGGAGCGATAGCACAGCGGGTAGGGCGTTTGCCTTGCACGCGGCCGACCCGGGTTCGATTCCCGGCATCCCATATGGTCCCCCAAGCACCGCCAGGGGTGATTCCTGAGTGCAAAGCCAGGAGTAACCCCTGAGCATTGCTGGGTGTGACCCAAAAAAGCAAAAGCAAAAAAAAAAAAGATGTTAATAAGTGTTTGGGCTAAGGAAAGGAATAAAATCTTAAGAGTCAGGAAGGGCTTTGGAATGTCCTGCTCTCAGGAAGGGCTTTCGTATGTTGATTTTGCTACCTGGCTGGGTGTAGCCTAGAGGGCAAGGTGGAAGAGACAAGTTGGAGGAGAGACTAGAGAGAGGCTGGAGCAGATCCAGAGAGAGGCCGGAGCTGGGGGTGCGGGAGATGAGAAAGATGGAAGATTGTATAAACGGTAACTATTCAGCACCCAGCTTGGTCCTCATTCTTCCTTCGCCTTTCCTTGGCCAACGGCCGTCCCAATCCAGCCCATACACAGGGGTTCCAGAGCACCGAATGCGGGCGGTGAGACAGAGCCGCCCGGAGAGCCCGAGAGTGCACGCCCCTCTGCATGCTTTAGTTTTTTACAGCCACTAAGATAATTTATTTAAATGCCGACGTCAATGCAATTTTCCAGTTTTGAAAACTACGACATAGAAGCAAAGAAAGGTTGTTCAAAGAGAATTTAACAGCATGTAAATAATGTGTTTATTTCATTGTTATTCTATATCCAGAATATTTTCAAACACATGGCAAATGAATCCAAATTTTTAATTTTGAAGATAGAAATTAATAAACATTTGCTTAAATTTAATAGGAAAGAAACTGCAGTAGGCCAAGTGTTTGATTATATTTTAGCTAGTATATAAAACTAAAACTTTAGTTTCTGTGTGGTTATATTTAGCGTTCTTTTTTTATTTCTCTTTATTTTATATTTGTGATCTATGTTCATATGTGTGATTTCTCTACAGTGCTCACATTTCAAGTTCAGAAGTATTTAGCAAATTTCCTATATTGTGGTTCCATTACAAGACTGTGATTCTGTAAGTTATTGAACCAAAGAAAAATTTTCTCCTACCACAGATCACTGAAAGATCTAGAGTAGTCACCTTCCCACTTTCTGTGGATTCCATAAAAAGGAATAAATACTCATGAGAATCATTAGTGAGATATTGACTAAAAGAGCTTGCTTGCAGATAAAAATATCCCTAAGGACTCAATATTTACATAGGTGACTAAAGACATCTAAAGCAAATTATCTGTACATGTCATTTTATTAAAAAAAATGGAAATAAGGCTTCTAGATGGAGCACGAAGAGATGAGGGGGAGAAAAAGGAGGAGAGGGGAGTGAGAGGCATGTGAGACTGGAATGAGGGGCTTAGTGAGACTCGAACAGGCACACGAAGGGAAAATGGAATAAATGGCAACTGATCACCAACCAGCCTGGCCCTTGTTTCCTCCTTTGTCTGCCCATGGAATTGGCAGTCCCGAATGGGAAGTGGTGTGAGACCAAAGCACACAGGCGGCGAGAGAGAGAGCCAATGGGGTCCCCCGAATCTCATGGTGATTTCAAATTCAGCTACTGAAAAAACTGCTTTAAATAAGGGAAGTGATCAATTAAGGTATGTTAATAAGCTAAATAAAGATAACCTAAAGAATAGTATTTGTTCTCCTTTATTTCTCTTCTAGAAAAATTAGAATTGATTGAGAGTAAAGTAAGACAAATTAATTATATAGGCAATAAAAGTACATATGTCTTATAAACATTTTTGATGAATAATCTGCGAATGGAAAATGTTAGGTATAAGAGCTTATATACATGTGTGTATATATGTATATATATCACTGTATCACTGTCATCGTGTTGCTCCTCGATTTGCTCGAGCGGGCACCAGTAACATCTCCATTGTGAGACTTGTTACTGTTTTTGGCATATCAAATACACCATGGTTCGCTTGCCAGGCTCTGCCTTGCGAGCGAGATACTCTCAGTAGCTTGCCAGGCTCTCCGGGAGGGACAAAGGAATTGAACCTGGTTCAGCTGTGTGCAAGGCAAATGCCCTACCTGCTGTGCTATCGCTCCAGCCCAATCTGAAAAGTCAATAAAATTAATTGTTTTGGTTGTGCTTTGGGGTCACAGTTTGTGATTTGTGGTGGAAACATTCAAATTATGGTGGTGGGAAGGTGCAATGTTGGTGGGATTGGTATTTGAATATTAAATGTAATGCATTATTATGAACAAATTTCTAAAAAAACTTTAAAAAATTAAAAAATCTATCACAGATATGTGGTGGCAAAAGTTTTATGATTCATCTCAAATTAAAAAAAAAAAAAGAAGGGGGGTATATTCCTGAGGGCATTATAGGAAGTAAAAGTTGAGTTACAAAGATAATAAATCGGGTAATTGCCTTGCTATCAGCTGACCCTAATTTAATCTCCAGAACCTCATACGATACTGAGCGCAGTCAGGAGGAAGCCCTGACCACAGAACTAGGAGTAAGCACAGTTGGGGTGATCCCCCCAGAAGCGGGAATTATAAAGAAAGAAAAGTTAAGGGCTGAAGAGATACTTCAAGGGACGGGGCACTTGGTGTAAGACCCTGAGTTTGATCCCTGGTAACACACATGACCGCCTGCACCCCTCCCCCACACCCCTGCAGCACAGCATTTCCCAGACTAGTGAAGCGTCTGGCCAGCTGGCATGAATCTCTGGGAACTGGACCGTGAGCCGTCTGCACACTGCTTAAAAAGGCCCCTCTCCCCAAAACGGGGGAAAAAGAAAAAATAAAGTTCAGCTGATGATTACAAATGAACTCATGGGTCATCTACAGAATGTTCTACTCTCAGCGCTGGGCTCTGGGATTTAGAGAGAAACCTGTGTGAGCATTGAATGTCAGTAGGGGCGTTTTCTACACTCACGGAGAGGACCTGTGGGTTTCTTCCTCTAATCCAACAGTACAGTTAATGACATCATTTAAATTTCTAAACCACTTTTGCCTTCCTGGGGTATATCGATTTGGCCACGCCGCTTTTGTTCTGATACAGCACTGGATCTGCCTTTACAACATTTCATCTAGTGTTTGCATACCTGTGATTATGCGTAAGGCTGGTGTCAAGGTTATATTGATTTCATCTGATGAGGGGATGCTTCTCTTCGTCTTTTCTGCTTTGTATAGATTACCATGTAAAGGAGGAGTTAAAACTCTCCCAAGAAAACCTTACGTGAAACTTCTCAGCAGTTCTGTTCAAATCCAGACTTTTGGAAAAACAATTTATTTTTATTATTTAAAACTTTCAACATGATAATGTATTGCAGATTTGCTTTTGTTGGTTTTTGTGGGGTGGTTTGGCCTTAGCCAGTGGTGCTCAGGGGCTATTCCTGACCCTAGGCTCAGGAGTAACCCTGAAACTGTGTACAGACAGTGCTAGGTGGTCCAACCAGGGTTGATAACATGCAAGGTAAGCACCTTACCCCTGTCACATCCCTGTGGTTCGAATATGGCATATTTAAAATTTGCCTTTAGAGCAGTTGGAGTGATAGAACAGTGGGAAGAGCACATGCAGCTGGCCCGTGTTCAATTTCCACTGTCCTGTATGGTCTTCTGAGCCTACTAAGAGTGACTCCTGAGTGCAGAGCCAGGAATAACCCCTGAGCACCACCAGGTGTGGTTCAAAAAAAATAGTTGATAGATTTCAGTTCTCACTGTCAGTGTGCATAAGAGAGTGTGTTAACTCACCTACTATGATAAACCATTTCCACCTGTATATGAGTTTCAAAAGTCTCCATGCTCTATGTAGAAGCATGCACATTGTTTGTTAAATGTGTATATACATATGTATATATGTGTGTATATACATATATGTACATATATATATATAATGTACTAGCTGTCAAGAAACCTCACTGGCTTACTTTAACACATAATGAATTGTATATAATTCCCTAATCAATAAAAAGAAAGATTTTCCAAAGTAAGTCAAACATCAATATTTTAGTTTATCTTAGTTTTATATTTTGCTACATTAATCATTTCAATTTGTGTATAAAGAGCATCTGTAATTTCCTCCAATATTCAGCTATCCACTCAGGTGAATCTCATGTCATGATCTTTATCTACATTTAGTTTGTCAAATTTTAAAATAAGCAATCAGATACCTATTGTGAAGAATGTAATCTCTAAATTCTATTCATGAGAACTACATAAGACTCAACAAAAACACTCTGCCATTTAAGAATCCAAATAGCATTCTCTGCCAAGGGAATTTTATTCCCTATGTCAGTATAATCCTTTCAACCTCTGGAAGACATCAAATACTATTTTGTAAAGACTGGTTTCACCCATCTCATATTAAAAAAGCTATGGTCTATTTTATTACAAAATATTATAACACCATTTTATTATGCACATTAGAGTATAATAATGTTTGCTAAACCACTAAAAATAGTACTACTTTTTGCAAACTATTTAAGGTTTTGGGGAAAATGTATATTTACATTTAAACAGCAATTCATTGGCCTTATGCCCAAAATGAATTCTATAAAATAGTAGGGACTATACTTCAAAAGTACACTGATGCTTTTATTATAAATATTAAATACTTGATGACAGTTATAAGCAAGATATTTAGAATTGCTTATTTGACTCCAAATACATAATGACACGAAATACTATGAAAAATTATCTTTCAAAACTTTTATATAGCAGCCTAGAGCTATCAATTTAACAATGTTTTTTCAAATTAAAAAAAAACCTTTATAATTTCATAATGCCAGGCTTTGATTCTATTTCTGATACTGAATCAAATATTTGATAGATGCCATAATAAATTGTGCAAATAGGAACCTAATAAATTACCTCATGGAGTGATCAGTCTAACAGTAATAGACAAAACTTCATCCATCTAGTTTCTTGCTTTATAAAAAAGAAATAAAAAGCGAGGTTACTGAATTCCACACTAATTTCTGTTTTTGTTGAACCTGAAGTATAATTTCATGTATATTTCCTATAGAAAATAAAGGTAAGATAATGTATGGAAAGAATTGTTTGTAACTTAAGTATTGCAATAGTTTAATATTTTTTAGAACACCTTCAATTAGGTAATAACTGTGCATCTTAATCTAATCTTAAATAGTAAAGATTAGATACTCATGCTGCCTTGAGGTATGTAAATGGTGGTTTAAAAATCATTACTAATGTAAACTAATAATTTTACCAACAGGGATGTTGTCATACTAAGAAAGCAAATGTGCTAGTATTAAGGATTATAATGTGATTTCAGTTTATCAAGTTAATATAATATTTTAACTTGAAACAATACTTTCTTGGCTGGCCATAGGATATCTGTGAATATCATATGTGTGTCTATGTAGTATATATAATTGTGAAGTCACATTGAAATGCAAAATTATAATTATGTGTTAATCATCACTTCACCATCATTCATCAAATTATTTTAAAGTACTACTGAAAGTTTTACACAATATTTATGTACATGTGCACATACATGCACACATCTATATGCACATTCAAAGATAATACAGAACTGCATGCACTGCGCTGTCTGTAGCATTTTCATCCCATTGTTTATCTATTTGCTCCAGCAGGCACCGGTAAGGTCTCCATTGTGAGACTTGTTATTGTTTTTGGCATTTTGAATATGCCAGGGGTAGCTTGCCAGGCTCTGCTGTGTGGGCAGGATAACTCTCAGTAACTTGCTGGGCTCTTCGAGAGAGGGATGGAGGAATGGAACCCTGGTCGCTTGTTAGCAAGGCACACGACCTAGCCACTGTGCTATCGCTCCAGTCCAATACAGAACTAGGCTCCGTATTCTTTTTCAGCATGGAATGGAGATATATTGTGTTAATAAGTAATTGTTATTTTCACCATATTTTCACCTAAAACAGTCTACTCTGCCCATCCATGTCACCTCAGTGCCATCCGCACCTTTCCACAGTCTGTGAATGCGGAAAAGCCTTTCTGCCCTTCCCGCAGCCCAGGAGCACTCCTTGCAAGGCCCGGTGAAGTTGAACTGCCTGTGATCTAATCAGGGTCAGGAATTCTGGGAAGCATGAGGCCACTGGCATGCCTGCATGATCCTCCCCTCCTTCATTTCTCAAGGGGAATGTGCATCGGACATTCTAACTTAAGTCTCTACTCACAGAGACATGCAGGAGTAGCAGCTGCAATAGGGAATGAAATTCCAGCTGTAATAGTGGCAGGGCCAGTGACACGCAAAGCCCTTCCGGAAGCAGCCCAGGAAATTCTGAACAACTGATTAGTAGAGCAACTACCGCACAGGCAGGTAAGATGTGTACATTGGTGGAGAGAAGTGGACATTGGTGAAGGGACTGATGTTTGGACATTGTATGTCTTAAATACAATCATGAATTACTGCAATTCAGAGATTCCCTCCCAAGCAAAAAAAAAGGTTTTTTTTTGTTTTGGGGCCACACTGGAAGGGGTGCAGGGGATACTTTTCGCTCTGTGCTCAGGGATCACTCCTGGCAGGGCTCAGAGTATACATATAATTTCTTTTTTAGAAAGTGTTATCTTAATAAATTTGTTTGAGCTCTACAACTAAGCAATGAAAAATTCCCAGGCAATTCTGATTCAAAAACTTAGCAAGAATTCACTTGATATCCAATGTTACTACTGCAGTTCAAACCACTATTTTAATTGAAATTTTCTAAAAATATAACTTTCAAAATGTTTTCTATTCCACTCTTGCCACACAACATCTACTTTATACAATGCATATATGTCTTAAAAATAAAAAAAAGATAAAGCCTCTCTTTAAGTTACCATTTGGAATATTATTGTAAACACCAACCCAAACTATTTTGACATCATTACAAAGCAATAAAATCTGACCCAACATTTTCACTCTGAAATTTTATAACTTTCTTCTGACCCACTAAACAAGTTCTCAAAATTAATTTTAGGTAGACCAACAACTTTGTATTGTCACCATTAGTTTCCCTTAGTATGTGACATTCTTTTGTTAGTTTCTTTTGATTGTCCCTGGTTATATTTCTAGTTTAATTTTAAATTTTCTTCCCTAACTCATTCAGGGAAATAAAAAGTCATTGTATTTTTCAAGCAAGCTAAGTCCAAAGACCTCTATTAGGAAAAAAGAAAAGAAAGAAAAGTTTTTCTTGTAAAATTCTGATGGAGTTCTGAATGTTTTTCAACATACATTGAATTTATTATTACAATATCAATGTTGTCTGTATTTAGCTAGGGATTAGTTACAACAGGGGAAGTATGTAGAAGTCTGAGAATTTTTTTTCTCTTTGTTATTTTGTCAAAAGAAGTAGTCAAAATGTTTTGTTTTTTCTCATTTTACTTTTATTTTTAATCATGAAAAAATAGCAAACAAATATTGGATGAAAGAGAAATGAAAAGAGGCCTAGTTTCTTCAAATTAAAACATAGATAATAATCTTTAAGTGTATCACATTTAGCAAGTTCTAAACCAAGTCAGGATTTTTTCTTGGGGTTGGAGCAGATGGGCAGTTTAGGGTGGGGGGGTGGAGGAGACAGTGAATTGATGCTGTAACTATTGAAGGAAGAGGACAATAAATTGATGAAAGAGACTCTGATGTGTGACTAAAAAAAGGAAAGGAAACATAATTTAAAGGAGGTGAGAAGACAGCATTTAGGAATGAGGCCAGAATATAACAAGTGAGACATTTTAAAGTCATCACTCCACACCAACACCCATTAAATGTGACAATTTCTTATGTGGTCTATAAGAATAGTAACTTCGTGGAACAAGCCAATATGCCTCATGTTCGAGAAACCTACAAGTAAAGAGAATCACCAGCAGAAATCTCCAAGCAACAACCTTCAGGAAACCAGTGGTGCGGCAAGAAAGAGTATATTGTAACGGACAAGTTACTGAACTCAACAACATACAACTTGACATTTATTAAAATGGCCCAGATCCAAAATTATTGAAACACCAAATCCTGGCAAGGATGTGGACCAACGAGATTATCTAACATTGCTAGTGGGAATGCAAGTAAATAGGACTGCCACTTTAGAAAACAGTTCGACACTTTCTTAAAAACAAACAGAACACTAAACCTGCAACTCAGCAGATATGCTTCTTGGTATTTACCCAAAGGAATTAGAAACATATACACACAAAAAAATGCAAGACAGGTTTAGCTGCTTTATTTTCAATTACAGAATCTGCAAACAAACAAGTTACTCTTCTATAGATGAATATTATAATCAGACAAAACTTATTATTCTGTGTTGAAAAAAAATGAGCTAGCAAGAAACTACATGAAGGAAATTAGGTATATATTACTAAGTATAAAAAAGTGTGATGAAACCTATATATTGTATGATTCCAGTATTTAACATTTAAGATATGGCAATACTATGCAGGTTATAAGATCAGTGGCTGTGTTGCATGAGTGTTTGAGAATAATTTAGGCAAAGAGGACACTTAAAACAGTTAGATACTCCGTATTAAGTAACATAATGATAGATATAAGTAATTATACATCCATAAAACACTGAATATTAAAAAGTAAGAGTGACCCTAGGATTTGCTGAGGACTTTGAGTGAAAATAATATATCATTGTGAATTAATTAATTGTGACAAACATGTTACTCAGATGTGGGATATCGGTTTATGAGAAACTATGGAAGGAAGCATAGATAACAGAAGCATATGAGAATTCTGTATGGAAATTTTATCAATTTATTGAGTTTTCAAATCGTGAATCTGCTTTAAAAATTCCTATTGAAAAAAATAGTCACTTATGAGCTCTTGATACATGATAAGTTCAGGGACTGAAGCACAGAAACAGGTCTTAAAATTGTCATGTAATGGGTATAACCAGTGGACATTCTGTAGAGAACAAAGGTTATTGGAAAGAGGAGGAGGAGGTGGAGGAGGAGGAAGAAGAAAAAGAAGGAAAAGAAGGAGGAGAAGGAGGAAAAAGAAGAAGAGTAGGAGGAGGAAGAAGAGGAGGAGGAAGAGGAGGAGGAGGAGGAAGAGGAGGAGGAGGAAGAGGAGGAGGAGGAAGAGGAGGTGGAGGAGGAAGAAGAGGAGGAAGAGAATAAGGAGGAGGAGGAGGAAGAAGAGGAAGAGCAGGAGGAAGAGGAGGCAGAGGAGGAGGAAGAGGAGGAGGAGGAAGAGGAAGAAGAGGAGGAGGAAGAAGAAGAAAAGAAGGAAGAAAAGTAGAAGGAGAAGGAGGAGGAGAAGGTGGAGAAAGGAAGAAAAGGAGGAAGAGGAAGAAGAGGAGGAAAAGGAAGAAGAGGAAGAGAAGGAGGAGGAAGAGGAGTAGGAGGAGAAGGATGAAAAGGTGGAAGAAGAGAAAGAGGAAGAAGAGGAAGAGGAGAAGGCGGAGAGGGGGAAGAAGAGGAGGAGGAGGAAAAGGCAGAAGAGGAGGAAGAGGAGGTGGAGGAGAAGGAGGAGGAGGAGAAGGAGGACGAGGGGGGAGAAGAAGAGGAGGAGGAGGAAGAAGAGGAGGAGGAGGAGGAAGAAGAAGAGGAAGAGGAAGAGAAGGAAGAGGAGGAAGAGGAGGAGGAGGAGGAGGAGGAGGAGACAGAGAAAAATGACAGAAGCCAATGTACTAACCTTTTGGTCACTTTAGTCACTGTGACTTAGTGGCCCTACAATGATTTTCTAATTGTCACTGCTATTGTGGTTTTCTATTTGTTTGGGAGCACGTGGGGTCACTAAGATGCGATAGATAAGGAGATGCTTATGTATTAGCATAGAAGGAAGTTGACCTTCAGCATGCAAAGAATGCACTCGAGCCCATTTAACTTTCTCTCTGGCTCTATACTAGTTTTAACAGCAGAAGAAAGATCATACCCAGACTATCTACTAGTATACTCTGAGTGTGGCATCAATGTGCATGTATAAATATTATTTTATAGTTTTTCAGAGATGCAAGTTTTACTTTGTAATTAAGTAAATTGTTGACTTTATTTAAGCCCAATGCTCCTAGAAAATGGCAAAAATTAAAAGGATCCATTTGTGTTCTGCAGAATAGCTGACTGCAAAGAATCACCCTATCACAAATGACTTAGATTAAATCTTACCTTTATAAAACAGTATATCAAAAATCCAAATATAGATCACTGAAATTCCATGTCTTTGCTTTATAAAGTGAATATTTGAACTGCTTAATTCCACAAGGCAAAATACTTTCATAACTCAATGTTAGTTCAGCTTCTCTCCTTCTGCTAGCTTCCTAAATTGTGGATTGTTTCACTGTCACCAGCATCGTAGCTGCTTTTTTAAATAGACTCATGTCAAGGTTAAACAGTCTTTCATTTGTTTTCCAATTACATTACCTTTCCTCTAAAATAAACAAAACCTATGTATAACTATTGAGATGATTTCAGACATCAGAATTAGAAAAATTTTTCTATTGAAATAACAATATTTAAAAAAAATCTTTCCTAAGTTTAGATTTATTTTCTATTTGACATGAAGATGTCCTAAATTGTTTATGCATATGTGACATAATATTTTACTGCATAGTTTTACTATTTACTTCTGACACTATTTTCAATACATTGATACCTCATTCAAAATATTTCTGTGAGGACTGGGGAGATAATAGAGAAGGCAAGGCACTTCTCTTGCATGCAGTTGTAGTGACTCCAACCCCTGTTCAAATCTGTAACACTATATATGGTTTTCTGAGCACTTCCAGAGGTAACTCCTGAGTAGAAAGCCAGGTGTAGCACCTGGACACTACTAGTTGTGTCCCACAAGCACTGTAGCACTATAGCTTTGTTGTCCTGTTGCCCATGGATTTGCTCGAGCTGGCACCAGTAACATCTCCACTGTAAAACTAGTTGTTACTGTTTTTGGCATACCAAATATGCCATGGGTAGCTTGCCAGGCTCTGCCATGCGAGTGGGATACTCTCAGTAGTTTGCCGGGCTTTCTGAGAGGAAAGGAGGAATTGAACCTGGGTCGTCGATGTGCAAAGCAAACACCCTACCTGTTGTGCTATCGCTCCAGCCCCCCAAACAAAAACAAATGAACAAAAACTCTTTGGTTTTACAAAGTGTTCAAAATAAGTAATTTAAATAAAAATTTTGTTTAATCACTGTTTTCATGTTTGAATTGGATCTAGGATGTGATAATGCAAAGCATTCAGTGTATCAATAAATCAAAATTACATCCTGAAACCAACTTACTCATTTCTAGCATACACAACATTTACACTACAGATATTACTATTTCTTGTCAGTGATAAATCACTAAAAGCAATCATTTTTAATTTATAAATCACCAAACATTTTTGTAATGAATTCTGCTACTGATAATTTGTGGAGCAAAATTATGACTAGAATTTTCAGCTCGAGGTTTACTGATCAATTATTCCTTTCAAAATAAAGACATTGAGAAATATATCTTAATTTAAATTATTATGTGATTGATGTTTTGGTCTTTCTGCTTACTAATGAATAGCTAAATAACATTTTGCTTCATAAATAAAAATACTGAATTTGAAATTATTTTAAATGGATTTTAATACATTTAATGCATTAAAATAATTCATTATTTTTAAAATGCACTATTTATAAGAATATTAATAAACTTCGGCAAAATTTACAATACGTAAGTAGAATAACTGATTATGGTAGGCATATAAATAAGCTAGCTAGTGTATTTCTAGTTGTGAGCATATTTGTGGATATAGATACATTTATACTTAGAAGAAAAATTAGCAATGGTTAAATCTATGAAGGGGTACTTTAGATATCAATAATTTATTTTTACTTTACAATTATTTTTACTTTAAAATACGTTCCTGATTTTTACCAATGACCGTTTTTAATGGTAAAACTTGAAAAAAATAATTTAATTAAAAACTAACTCTTAAAATGTTATTTTTTTAATAAAAATTTTATTTTATTAAATCACCGTGTGGAAGATTACAATGCTTTCAGGCTTAGGTCTCAGTTATACAATGCTGAAACAACCATCACTTCACCAGTGCCCATATACCACCAAAAAAAAAAACCCCACACAGTATACCTCCCATCCCGCCCCCCCATCCCCTACCTTGTAATTGATAAGTTTCATTTTACATTGTGTTTACTTTGGTTACATTCAATATTTCAACGCAAACCTCACTATTGTTGTTAGGAGTACCCCACTAGATTCAGACCTACTGTGAAGACAAATAAGGTCTCGCGGCCGCTACTGCGGCCGCGCGGTTTTGAATTTCTGTACTTTAACACTAAGTCCAGGGAGATTTCTTCCAGATATTGGATCATTGGATCATTGAAAACCCAATCTGTGGTCGTCTTAATATGGCAGACACCGCGCCCTTCATCCCCGGAGAGAAAGAGGCGAGAGAGAGAAATACCTTTCCCCTCCTGGGCGGGCACGGGGCCGAGGTTTAGTTCTCAGGCTGGAGACATTCTGCGAGGAGTGCCCCATGCCGAAAGAGGTTTTGCTGGGTCTGGATTCACGCTTGTGCAGCTGCGGAGAAGCCACACACGCGTGCGGCCCCCGGGATCACATCTCAGTGGTAAAATGTTATTTTTAAAACTATAATTGATATCAATCATTGTAGACTATATTATGTTATTTTGATGATATGTATCTCACAGTGATTTAGAAAATATTTTAAAATATCAATTATTTGTATAGGAGATGATAAAATTTTAATTATGTATTGATTAGAGCCTAATAGGCAAGGAAATATCATTGAGAGAGACTTTTGGACATTCTACAAAATCCCACATATGTATATATATATATATATACACATATATGTACACATATATATACACAGGTACAGATGTGTTATGTATATTTATTATTGCATATCTATATGTATCATTTTACATATATAATTAGTTAATATCATAAATATAAAAGGCAAAGTTACGTTTTCAGTGGAAAAAGAAAATTTCAAACCTCATAGATTCAAGCTACATGATTTGTATTATTTATATTTCTAACTCCAGTTAAAAAAATCACATAATCAAAGATTTCAGTGTCCTATGTGGGTTGGTCATCCCAGTTTCTATATGGCCTATGTATGGTAATCTTCCCATTTAAAAAAATTGCAAAGATAAATGATTAGATTATAAGCCAAAATCTCTTCAGGAATTCAGGAAGTGTTAAAATATAGTCAAGACCATACCTACACTATTATATAAAATACCCATGAATAAAAGTGAGGAACCTTAACTAACATAAATCTGTGCTGCACTGGTCACTGAAAAAAAAAAAAAAAAAACAGAGAAGATGACCAGAGGATTAGGAGAATGGGATGAGCCATGATTTGCTTTCAGCTCGGAGTTTAATCCTCCTGCCCTTTTGAGTTGCAAGATCCTGAGCATCACCAGGAGCAAACGCTGAGTAATAAATTGGAGTAGCCTCTAAGAATTACCAGGTATAGAGCTAAAACCAAACAAATAAAAAGCAATAACAAAAACAAAGAAAAATATGTTCTAGCACATACTATGTGCTCAGATAGCCCTTGCTATCTGAGATGAGAGTCTGAGATGAGCTAATGACAGATGAATCTTTTAGACAAAGGAGAGCAGTAGAATCTAGTAAGAGAAAGAGAGAGGGTGCTTTCATCAATTCTGTGCAAGCAATCTCAGCAGTGATGTGAGGACAGCAGTGGAAGATTGGCAGTGGCAGGAGGAACCATGTCTCTGTGACAATGAAAGGAGTGCTCAATGCCAACACAATGTCAAGTGAGAGCCATGAAGCAGAACTTCTAACAGCTGGCGTAGTCCTAGAGGCAAATGAATGTAGATGAACACCATGAATTGCTGTTAATTTTAATAGCTGCCAAGGCAAAACATAGATTGTTTTCTTAGCTTCTTGTAGAGCAAAAAAAAAAACAAAACAATAAGGGGGGGATTAAAATTTACCTATTCAGAATTGCATGGGTTAAAAATAAATTGATTTTATTATTACTACCAACAGAATATTTCCCATAGCCAAGAATCAAAGGTTACCAGAAATGATTTGTGGAAATGAGAAGATGATCATTGAAAATATCCTGACATTAGAAGTAAAACATTCTTAAAAGTTTTCAGTGAAAACCTTGAGCTACAGCAATGTAAAGCCTCGGGCATGTCATAGTGATTTTAGCATTGTCTAATGTTTCTTTAGCAATGTGAGACATGCTAGAAAAAAGGCACGAGCAATTTCCACTTTTTCTAGTGATGAAAGAAAATTAAGGTTAAATAAGAAAGAAATAAGGTTTTTGTGCCCTCATAAAACATTCAGAGAATTTTGTTATTTAAGACTTTGATAAGGAAAGCAAACTGCCTGTGCCAAATAGGGTTGTCTCTTACTAGCCCAGGTCTGGGTCTACCAAAGGTAGAAAAGAGCTCTTAATTTAGAAATACAAAAGAAGCTACATGGTTTTTCTCTTGATTATGAAACTAGGGATTAGCCAATCACAAACTGATTAATTATTTTTGAATGATAGTACAAAGAGCATCACCAACTTTAAAATGTCAATTCTAAAATGACAGAAGTTTTGTATATTATAAAGTTCATACAAAATACATATGGGATTATTCAAGAAGAAATAAAAAAGTTACAAATACAATAATAAAAAATATTTTAATAAAAATAAATCCCCAAAAGCACAAACTTTAAAACCTAACAAATACGAGCGTAAATATTCCGGTACAAACTAAATTTTATTAAATGACCACTCATGTTATTATGAAATATGGCCTTCATTATTTGCTATAGATACTCTGATGAACACATATTACCTTTGTGTGAAATTATTTACAATATAAATATCAATATAAATTTTCATATGTGGAAGTAAATGGAATCCCCATATGACTTATTGAAATTTTATCTTTTGTCATTTGTATTTTGTAGACTAGACGTTCATTGTAAATTAGTATTGATTTGGGTTGCAGGTGTTACTCATAATTAGAATGAATGCTTTCCATGACTAAGACCTGGTTTTAATCCATAAACCCTGGAAAAAACATTGTTATTGGTTGGAGATAAGATCCAAGGAGTAGTGGCACTGGAGCCATAGCACAGCGGGTAGGGCGTTTGCCTTGCACGCAGTTGACCTGGGTTTGATTTCCGACATCCCATATGGTTCCCTGAGCACTGCCAGGAGTAATTCCTCAGTGCAGAGCCAGTAGTAACCCCTGTACATCACCAGGTGTGACCCAGAAAGAAAAAAAATAAATCCGAGGGGTAGCTCATGCTCATTTGAGAATTTTTGAGTTGAATGAGGCATTATATAATCCCCAAGAGTCTGAGTATGACTGAGTATTTTTAAATGCTATTGGTAATATCATGTGAGTTATAAAAATAATTTGTTTGTTTTGCTTGTTTATGGGTCTTCTGAATATGTGCTCAGGGATCAAAGCTGGCATGTATCAAAGGACCAGAGAATATGGTGTGAGGGATTAAACCTTTGTCAGCTGTGTGAAAGGCAATCAGCCTACTCGCTATATCCCCCATGTATGTTGTTGACAGTTATTTTTAACTTTAGAACTTCATGAAGATGCAAATACTCATTCTCTTCAACTCATTTTCACAATTACTTGTTCTAAATAATCCTTAAATTAGTAACATTCACTAACCAGTTTATCTGTCTTTGTAGCACAGCTTACAAAGTCTGTATTATTATTTGTTTTAAGGATTTGTGAGAATTTAATGTCTTATCAGTTAGATTACATATTTTGTTTGCTTGTTTGTTTTTGTTTTGAGGCCACACCTGGTGGTGCTTAGGGTTCATTCCTGGCTCTGCACTCAGGGATTGCTTCTGGTGGGCTCAGGGGACTACAGGGAGAACAGGGATAGAAACTGAGTTCGCTGCATGTAAGGCAAATGCCCTACCATCTGGACTTTCAGTCATGACAGAAAATAGTTTTATTACAAACTAGCTATTTATGTTAATATGTAGGGTTAATGCAATACATTGATATAAGATCGATTCATTATATCATATTTCTATAAGCAAAAACACCAAAATCAAGTTTTTTAGCAATTTATTAGTTTCTAACAAAGAATTAAGGGGGAGGGGAAATTATTTGATTTATTTTAAATCTTCTGGTGGTTGACAGAAATTGCTTTGCACCAGTCTACCTTTGTTCTTCCAAGTCCTTCTCTGTCTTCATAATGTTTCTCAGAAGAAAAGACCCAAGACTTGGATTATACAAGATGATCTAATCCCCCAAATCCTTAATTTAAGTGTAATTATCAAAAACCTTTTTCCCTAAATTAAGAAACACAAATTTCAGGGATTAGTATGTGAATATATACTAGTGCATGTGTACAATAGTTTTTATGAAGTGTATCATACATTTTATTGCTCTGTTTCAAAGCCTACTTCATTAATTCTCTTATTTTTATTTATTAATGGTTTCTTTAATGCTGGTGGAAACATAATGCATATCCTTAAATGAGATCTCTACTGATTGATAGCATGTAGAATAAATGCACAACCAAATGTAATTTGGTTTCAATACAATTTAATTTTTTTTGCCTTTTGTGATAAGAAGAATTACATCCAGATTGTTCACGGGCCACTAGGACCACAAATGGCACAAAGTGCTTAGGAGGCCATGCAGTACTGGATGTGACACATAGTATGTTCTATATTATTTCTTTGGAGAATTAAATCATGTTCTGTATACTAGTGAAATAGCGTTGCCATTCTTTTTTATGTATTTAACTCAAGTTCTGTCAATTTTATTTCTAAAGCTGCCATTTCATTGTTTATATTGACAGTGTTTCATCAAGTATATATTTCATAGTTTTTTTCTCATCATCTGTTAAGGTTAATATCAGGTTTGACTACTTTGAATACATTATGAACATATAGGTATGAACGTATAAGTAGAACTAGCTTCACAAATTAGCAATTTTGTATCCTTCATATCAGTATCTAGGAGGAGTTTTGGTGTGTATTACATCTTTTCCTTTACTTATGTTTAACCATTTTAATTGAGGTACCAGGGTTTACAATGTAGCACTGTAGCACTGTCATCCGCTTATTCATCAATTTGCTCAAGTACACACCAGTAAAATCTCCATTGTGAGACTTGTTACTATTTTTGGCATATCAAATATGCCACAGGTAGCTTGCCAGGCTCTGCTGTGGATACTCTTGGTAGTTTGTCAGGCTCTCTAAGAGGAACGGAGGAATAGAACCCAGGTCGGCCGAAGGCAAGGCAAACACCCTACCATCTACCACAGCAGGTAGGGTTTACAATACCATTGCTTATACTATTCACATGAACATCATCCCAACTGCTCACCATTACCAGACAACCTACTTTCTGAATCTCAAGGACCTCCTCCCTTGTAAACTCAATACTAAAGAAAACAATAGAGGATGTTAAGATGCCACAGTCATTCTGACACATATTAGCTGTACTATGTGGAATAGTGTGAAGACCAAAATATAGTTGGAATTTGAGTCAAGTCCAATTAGTTTTCTCTAGGAAATATACTAACAAAGATGTTGGTGTCTCATTAAGATCAAGTTTTCATTGTGAGAATCTTAAATAGTTTACTAGTGATAATAAAACAAACCAAACATACACAAAAAAATACCCCACAAAAATCAAAGGCGGATGGATTCTGTAAAATAAAATATATATATATATACATATATTTCTAAAAAATTGGGTATAGCATAAGTAGAAAGGAAGGAGTCAACTTAATGAAACTGATTTTGCAGGAAAATTTATTCTGGAGTAAAAATATAAAGGACTATTATCTCTAACCATGTCAAAGGACTTTGCTATTATTAGCACAGAGGATAGGGTGAGGATAGATACTCCAACTATAGTCTATAACCATCAATCATAGACACCAACAGAGATTTGGTGAAAATATGAGGTCTGTGTTTGCTTAGCTATTATGGCTCTAAAGGGAAAAATCAAATTAAAGACAAAAGTGTCATTCAAATATTAACTCCGTGGGAAAATATAAAAGTACCAAGGGTTATTGAAATAGAAATTAATATCACTAAGAGAGAATTGGGGAAAAGACTACACAGTGAATTAGGATAAGAATATGTGCAACTATTCACTTGGACAAGGAAGAGGATCCTTTGATGTTTGAGCTTAAATGAGTTAACGCAGTGTATATTTCTTTCTAATTTTGTTTAGAACTTATAATTCTCTTATACTTAAAGTTCCTCCTTTCTCTATCAATCTATTTTTGATGCATGAATGAAAATGTTATGCCAGTAAAATTTTAATAGGCTATCCTCAAAAGTAATTTAATCCACACTATCTTCTCTATCATTTTAGCCTCCAAATATTCTGCTATATAAACCTTATGATACAAATTAAACTTGCTATTTCTCATAAACTGCAGGTAAGTTTATGAAACTAGAAAAAAACTCTCCAAACATATCTAAGAAAATGTATAAACACTGCTAAATTACTATTATATTCAAAGTACTTTTTCAAGCATTTAGGTGAGAGAAATAAAGATAACCATGTTTCATGTGTGTTATGTCCTATTGGGAGAGATAAAGTCAATAAATAAAATACTGTATAATTTTGATTAGTGAAGTGATAAAAAAGTAAGTTGGTAATAATATATGAGCAAAATATGGTTTAAAGAAACACATATATAGAACAAACTAAGGGAGCATTTTAAACAGGATCCTAATCCCTTTATTACAAAAATATCTGAATCAACAAATTGATGTTGAAAAACAGCTGTTAAGTCATATTTGAGCTGATGATTGAGGTGGAAGTGGGCTATATCCAAACAGTGTTTATAGTAGTTGCAAAGTCTCTGTCATTAGAATTAATCGCTATATTTGAATACCAGAAAAAATACAAACCATTGGAGCACAATATGTAGAAATTTCATTAGAAAATTTACTGAGAAAATCAGAAGAGTTCCAGAGAGCGATAGTACAGCTGGTAACGCATTTGCCTCAAACACGGCCAACCCGGGTTCAATCCCTGGCATTTCATATGGTCCCCCAACACTACTAGGAGTAATTCCTTAGTGCAGAGCCTGGAGTATCCCCTGAACATCTCTGAGTGTGACCCAAAAAACAAATTTTAAAAATCAGAAGATTACCATATATTATAAAATTTACTCAACACAGTAAAGAAGTATGGATATGTAACACATGACCTAACTATGTAATCACCATAAAAATGCAGTGTTAAAAATTGTTAGTTGATAAGGAAAATCAATTATCAAAATATGATGAAAATTAAAATTATAAAATTATCAAAATCAATCCCTATAATTTCAGTCCTCTATCACCTTAAAATTCCATTATGAATTATACTGGTCTTCACATCATGTTATCCATGAAACATTGTTCTGGAGGCCAAGTACCATTTTATACATTTTACTCATTTTCATAGCTTTCAAATGCCTTAATTTTATGAAATTGTAGTAATTAATTTTGATGTTTGAGGTACTCAGGGTTGTTAAGAATAAAAATTTAAAACTAGTTAAAATTAATATGTAAATGATAGCTAGAAATAATCATTGTGGACAAGAACTGAGTGCTGAAAGGAGGTAAAAGGGACAATATGATAACCTTTTGCAACTGTGTTGCAAGCCATAATGACCAAAATAAAAGAGAAAGTGAATGAGAGAGGGATAAAGAGAGAATTGTCTACCTTGCAGGCTGGGGTAAGGGTTGAGGAGAGGAGAATGGGGAAAACTGGTGTTGGGAAATGTACACAGGTGAAGAGATGGGTGTTGAAACGTATGACTGAAACCCAATCATGAACAGCTTTGTAAATGTTATTGTGATGAAACAATAAAAAAGTGATATAGAAATATTTTAGATTAATTAGCATACATTTTTGAAGTAAGTTTGTATAGAATAAAGTCTTCTTTTTTTTAATTTATTTTATTGAATCACCATGTGGAAAATTACAATGCTTTCAGGTTTAAGTCTTAGTCATACAATGCTGAAACAACCATCCCTTCACCAGTGCCCATATCCCACCACTGAAAAAAAAAAAAAACAGTATGCCTCCCATCCCACCCACCCCCACACCCCCCCTTATAACTGATAAATTTCACTTTACTTTCTATTTACTTTGGTTACATTAAATATTTCAACACAGTCCTCACCATTATTGCTAGGAGCACCCCACTAGAGTCAGACCTGTTGTGAAGGGAAATGAGGTTTTGGATTACTGTACTTTAGCAACTAAGTCCAGGGAGATTTCTTCCGGATATTGGATCATTGCAAGCTTGTAAATCCCATTTGTGGTCATCATAATATGACGGTCCCCACACCCTTCATCCCCGGGAAGGGACAGGCGAGAGAGAAATACCTTTCCCCTCCTGGGCGGGCATGAGGTCGCGGCTTGGTTCTCAGGCTGGAGACATTCTGCAAGTAGCTGCCCATGTTGAGTTTGGTTCAGCTGGGTCTGGATTCACGCTCCTGCAGCAGCAGAGGAGCTGCACATGCGTGCGTCCCCCAGGGTCACATCTCAGCAGAGGGAATAAAGTCTTCTTGATGTTATTTGATTCTTTGTTATACTTTAAGTACAATTGAAACATACATCACATCTATGTATGTCTAAGTACATGTTAGATTTCCTGGAAAATGAGGGCTTATATAATTAAATATTATTAGTGTATTTTTTAGACATTAAAACAATTCTAATGAAGTTAGTAAACCCAAATAGAAACCTCACGCAAGTTGAAACTTCTAATAAAGTTAATTAAAGGGACCCAAGTAGTTAGCACGGCAAATACAATATATCAAATCTAAATATGACCAAGGAGGTCAGACTATTGAAGGAGGTCATGCTTATATTTCA
Source organism: Sorex araneus (assembly GCF_027595985.1). Classification (NCBI taxonomy): domain Eukaryota; kingdom Metazoa; phylum Chordata; class Mammalia; order Eulipotyphla; family Soricidae; genus Sorex; species Sorex araneus. Next base: position 26,127,422 of record NC_073311.1, on the reverse strand, counting down.
GGAACAAAGTAAAATCAATGGCTAGAAAATAAAATTTATACTAGTGCCTGTGCTATTCCATATATCATAATATTACTATAAATTATTATTTGAAATGCTATGCTGTAAAATAAATCAAAGTAAATGAAACAATATATGGAGATATTTTAGGAGAGAAAATAGCATTATCTCCACAGTCTTGTAAATAGAATTTACACGTAAGAAACCTTTAAATGACTATTTTAACAACTTGGGCTTTTTTTCTATCCAAAGTTTCCTGAAACATTCTTGGGGGGCAGTGTGGTGGTTAGGATGAATAATCCAAAGTAAGTTCTCTTTTTAGAAAATCAAGACAGCAGTCTTTTGTTTTTTTCTTGACATGATAACACACAAAAAGATATCAAGGCCTGACTTTAGTTTATTGATCATTCATTCTTGGTTTGATTTCCTTGATGTTAAACCATCATTGGTTGCCAATGAAAATTAATGCCTTTTGTTTTGAGAAATAAAGCCACAATAGATAACTTTGATGGCAAATATAAATCTCTACAATGTTCACTTCCCAGGGAATCAAGTAGATTTCTGTCTAAATTACAAAAACTTGCCACAATGTCAAGTGCTCTGAGGAAGATGTATTTTGTTCCAAATGTTTAATTTCAAAAAGTCCCATGTAATCAAACTAGTCCTGCCTAATTACCACTTTAATATTTTTTTCTTAGCCTGAACATATAAGTATAGTTTAAAAATTATAGGTTGGAAAAGCCTATGTTCATCAAGTGTCTGTTGCTTTGTTTTGATGTTTTCTTGCCTTTTAGAGAATCTGATGAAAGCTGTCTGATCCACTTTTCAAAATGATGCACAAAGGCCACCACCCACAAACTTTTATATACAGATTCAAAGGGTTTATAACCTTTGATTTTGTTCATTTCTGTAATATGTACAAAGAAAAGCAATTCACTACCATGTTCCTTAAGCTCTTAAGAAAAAAGTATCCCAAACATCACTTAGTAATGCATTCCAAATGACTTCAAAACCTTTTTTAATCAGTACCACATCTCAGAAAAGATCAGAGCTCAAATGTCAGTGTAGACAAAAATGAATCATCTTCCTTTTTCACTGTGCATTGGTTTAATTGAACAGGTAAAGAGGACAAAAAAGTAACTGATAGTGCAGATGTAAAAATCCAGATTTCCTTTGTACCACTTTCACTTAAATCAAACTTCCCTTCTGATCGATTGACATGGGAAATGTTTAGTGAACTTCTTTATAGGACACATGCATTCAATTTTTTTAGCATATTCACAAAAATGTAAGAGTATGTTCTGGGATTCTAGATCACACAGAACTAATGTTTAAAAGCAATAATTTTGTCAACAGTTTGTATAAAATGTCCGCTCACAATCTTCTTAATACCTCCCCTATTCTTCATTATTCCTATTTTTCATTGATTCTAACTGAAATGGAAATGTTTCACTATGCTTGTTATTCTGCCATTAAAGAAGATCATTTTTATCAACTGCTTCAAGAAAACATCATTTATTTACATACACCCTTATTAGATGTTTATCCTCCATAAATTTGTACACTAAATTTGATATTGAAATACAATATAACATTATTATATTTATTTAAAGAAAATTGAGTTTTCTAAGATTTTTATCCTTCATGAATTTAAGCTTTCAATTTGATATTGTAATGTAATATAACACTATATTTATTTGAGGAAAATTCAGTTTTGTGAGATTTTTATTCTTCATGAAATTTGACTCTCAATCTGATATTGAAATACAATATAATATAACTATTTATTTGAGGAAAATTAACTCTTATAAGATATCACATTTTCTAATATTTTTACCCACACCACATATTTGAATTTAAATTATTTTTAAATATAACGTTTAAAATATGTGTGTACTTGCAACACAATTTTACTTCTCAAGCCAAACATACATTTAAGAGTGTACTAAAAAAAGTTTCTTTTAGTCTCAATTATTAAAACTCAGTAATATAAATTTATCAGAAGACTCCTTTTAAGATGACTATATGTATGATTGAAATACAAAAAAGTACACCAGTAATTTTCCTAAAATCAAATTCAGTGATTTTTTTTCCACTTCCACTTATACTTAGAATAAAATATTTATTTAGTCAGTAATATTTATCATCTTTAATTCAATGACTAGGATTCCAGAATTTTCAGTATTTTTTTTTTTACTTTCTTGGGTCACACCCAGCGATGTACAGGGGTTACTCCTGGCTCATGCACTTAGCAATTACTCCTAGCAGTGCTCAGGGGACCATATGGGATGCTGGGAACTGAACCTGGGTTGGCTGAGTGCAAGGCAAAGGCCCTACCCATTGTACTATTGCTCCAGCCCCTCTCTTCAGTATTTTTGCCATTATTTGCAACCAAACATTTCCTACCCAACCTGGTAGGTAACAATTTAATCATGTGCTGATAGAAATAATGCCATTGTTATATATTTAAACTTCTCTCTACTTACAAATAATAAAGTAACCATTATTATTCTTAAAATATTGGGGGGTCAGGAAGACAGTACATTAGGCAGAATACATGCCAACCAGGTTTGATTCTCAGCACTACATATGGTTTCCTGAGACACAAGGTGAGTGATCCATAAGTAAAGAACGTGGGGTAAAGTCTGGTTCTTCCCCCAAAATTTTTCCTTTCTATCCTTAAGGACTTACTCTTTCAATAAGTTGTGAGTTGATCTACTATTTAGATAATAGGGTAGTCAGTACTAGAAAAGAAAGGAGATGAAAACAAACATCGATTTACTTCTACTTTTCATACTAGTGGTACAACTATGCTAGAAGTTCTACTTTTCTGAATAAATATATAACTGCTTCAATATCATTTTATTTATTTCTGTGTATCAGTTGCTCATATTCATAAATCAGAAACAAAATTAATGTATTCAACAAATGAACTGAAATAGAACTGGGCAAGTTTTACCCAAAATAGATGCAAATAAAGGAGAACATGTTTCTTTCTTTTCCTAATTACATGCAGAACATCCCTTGATATGAAACTATGAATATATTTTTATTTGATACCTTCCCCAAGGGCTGGAGTGATAGCACAGCGGTTGGGTGTTCGTCTTTCACACGGCTGACTCAAGTTCGATTCCTCCGCTCCTCTTGGAGAGCCCGGCAAGCTACCGAGAGTATCAAGCCTGCACAGCAGAGCTTGGCAAGCTACCCGTGCTTATTGGATATGCCAAAAACAGTAACAATAAGTCTCTCAATGAGAGATGTTACAGGTGCCCGCTCGAACAAATCGATGAGCAACTGAATGACAGTGACAGTGACCTTCCCCAAGATATTTATTTAATTGTACATGATATTAAAAATCTTAACACTAAAAGTTAAGACTTTTTATGGTCATTGAGCAATCCTAACATCCACGTGAATAGATAGCAATTTAAAATATTATCAATACCTTTCTTTGAAAATAGTGACTTATCTCTCTTTTTATCTCATATCTAAGGAAAACGTGCAACCAAAGCCTATAACCTTATATCGTCAATGCAAGATTACTTTCAGAGGGAAGTGTTGCATAGATCATCCTTTGAAAAAAAAGTGTTAAAATAATTTCAGCTTCCATCCAAAAAAATACATACTAGATGTATTAAAAACTATCAGTGTATCTTTCAGTCTTCTTCCCGGAAATCTAAGATCAGAACTCCAGCTGTTTTTTGATGAACATTCTTTGGCTTGTGGATAGCTACATCGTCCTTTGTGTTCACTGAACCTCTTCATGGATGGGGGACCAAGCTTCTGCTTTCTCTTAATCAGAATCTCACTAGTTCTACAGAAGAGAGCCCTTGCCTTCTGACCTCTATTAATCTTAGTTATTTCCTTAGAAGTCTCATCTCCAAACACCAGAGCTTAGTAATCAGCATATTGATTCTGAATGAACACAAACACTCAGTTCATAATAAGTATTTTTTGAGCTGAGAAAAATGAAAACAAAGAGAGCAACTTCAGCAGCTTCATGCAAAGGATTATTTAAAGTAGTGCATTCTTTAAAAAATAATACAAAGTCGTGCATTCTTTCAAATGTAAATATAATATATTCAATTATAAACATAAGAAGTGAAAAAAATAACATATGATACTTGAACAGTGAAATATTTTTACTTGTCTGCCAAGTGTTATATAGCATATGGATGATGGAATGAAATTCAGCAAAAATAAGTACTTTTCTATTTAAACATAAGGATGTAGCATTTGGAATTCTTGAATTCTATACGAGTTTAAGTATTGCACATTGCCAAAGTAAAATCATAACAGAATGAAACAATGAGTTTCTTTAAGAATATTTATACAACAATACCAACAGCAGTCCTCAATTTATGCAAAGGTCAGATTAAGGTTATTATGAGTCACACTGATGCAGTTTTATGAGTTGAATGACCTTTGACCTTCACATTTCCAGATGTTACTATTTGCTGTTTAATAGTCAAAACAGAAATCTAACTCACACTGAGAACTGGCAGAAATTCATGGTACAGTAGATGGGGCTATTTATTTCATATATCAACAGAGTTTGGGTGTGTACCAGTAAGTATAATATCATAAATCACTATTATACACATGTTTTCTAAGGATTCTTGGAATTAATAACTGCGTGGAGTTCTCTTCTTTCTTCCCTTCTATCTCATTATGAATATATTATTCCCACTAAACTAGCTGAGGATACAAGTATAGTCTCCATATTTAAGACAAATTGAGTAAAACAGTTAGCAGGTATTCTTCTGCATTTCTATGTAACAGAGAAATGATTTTCACACTTCAAAAATATAGATTTTAGACAAATTCTAATGGTGCTATATAAATGTGTGATAACATGCAATTTTGTTTAGAAAAATATGCTTAACATAAGATTGACATTGGATTTTTTAACATTGGATTTTTAAATGTAATATGTACCTTCCAAGAAAAAACATCATAGATGTTATAATTAAAATCATTAATAAATTTGCAAGAGAAGAATACAGGGAGTGAATTCATTTATTTCTATTACATTTCTGGAAACAAGGCGGGAATTGCTCTCCCTAGAACCTTAGGATTTGTTGAGGTATAGTAGGTTACTTCCGTTATTTATGATATGCTCTTTGAGCAATACCTGAGTTTGTATTTTCTTGGAGAATAGTTTCAGAGGAACTAAAAAGGCAACTGAGAATTAGACATGTTGGACCCATTTCCCCACTTTAACTTAGTTAACTTCATTTAACTATATAATGAAGCCTCCCATAATCTCTAACCAATAGGAGAGGATTTGGGGGCCAATAAAACCACTGAGGTTCTAGGAGACTGCTGTATCTGGTAATGATATTGATGCCATCTCATCTTTGGCTATACATCATTTTCATTGGCTATTAATTAATTAATTTATTTATTTATTTAAATAGTGAATCACCATGAGGTACAGTTACATACATACAAACGTTCGTGTTTGTGTTTCAGTAATACAATGATTGAATACCCATCCCTCCACCAGTGCCCATTCTCCACCACCAATGTTCCCAGTATCCCTCCCACCCCCCATCCCCCACTCCCAACCCTCCTCTCCTCTGTGGCAGGGCATTCTGTTTTGTTCTCTCTCTCCTTTGGGGTGTTGTGGTTTGCAATAAAGGCATTGAGTGGCCATTGTGTTCTATCTATAGTCTACCTTCGGCACGCATCTCCCAACCTGAACGGGTCTTCCGAATATCCTTTACTTGATGTTCTATTCTCTATCCATACTGTCTTTCCCCCCAGCATATGAGGCCAGCTTTCAAGCCATAGGGCAAACCTGCTGATCCTTATTTCTACTGTTCTTGGGTGTTAGCCTCCCATTCTGTTACTTACATTCCACAAATGATTACAATCTTTCTATGTCTATTCTTTTCTTCTTACTCATTTCACTTAACATGATACTTTCCATGTTGATCCACTTATATGCAAATTTCATGGCTTCATCTTTTTTAACAGCTACATAGTATTCCATTGTGTATATGTACCAAAGTTTTTTAACCAGTCATCTGTTGGGCACTCAGTTTTTTTCCAGATTTTGGCTATTGTAAACAGTGCAGTAATGAACAAATAAGTGCAGATGTCATTTGTACTATACTATTTTTGCCTCTCTGGGATATTAGCTACTCATTTAAATGATTGCATTCTTTTGTTATCAATGGTAAATGTAAACAGATAAATATTCTCCTGAATTTTATGAGCTGTTCTAATAAACTACAGAGCCTGAGGAGATGGTCTTGTAAGTCTTAAGTTCATAGTTGGTCAATCAGAAACATAAATGAAGACATGAATTTGCTGTTGGCTTCAGAAGTGGGTAGGAGTCATGTAGAACTAAACTCTAATCTGTATAGGCTGCACTAATGGCAATTAGTTTCAAAATAAAGTAAGTGCCAGAGAGATAGTACGGAAGGCAAGGTACTTACCTAGCATGTAACTAACCTAGCTTGAGCTCAGACACCACGTATGTTCCCCCATAAAAACCAGCAGGAGAGATCCCTGAGCTCAGAGACAGGAGTAAGCCTTGAACACTTCAGATGGGATTTTCCCTCAAACACACTCCAGTACAGCTTCATGGTCCAATAATCAAAAATAAAATATGAATGAAGTTGTAGGATGACCAGTTGGCATTCAAGGAAGTAGAAAACTGGGTGATATGGCAACGTTCCCCACACGTGCTTGGGATCATAATGTTATGAAAATAGATGAGAATGTTTTATTAACTTTGAAAATAAAGAGGAAAAATATATCAAACTAAAAATTTCTTCTGCACATTCTTAGTTTTCGTGCTGACTTTCATAGCATTTATCACTGCATATTTGATTAATTTTTGGGTTATATTCCTCTAGCTGAGGCTAAATATTTATCTGTTTATTTCAGCGACCATAAGAATCATTTTAGTGCTATACAAATAAAAGTTACTCAATGTGCACGATGACCAGATAAGTGAATATATTTTCTAACCTAACTGAATTTTTAATTCAGGTCTCCCTTTTATATGTCATTTTTTCCCCCAAAGTTTCCTTTAGTGAAGACCTATTAATGATAAAAAATCATAGGTTTCTGCTAGTCTCCCAATGTTATAGAGCTTTGGTTCAAATATTCAAAATTGAAAGCAGACTTGTGATAGTTATCTAAATATTTTCTTACATGTGTTCTCTGTTATGGCTTAGGGAACATGCTTGATTTATCTCCAGTATAGTTTTGTATTTTACTTAGACCTGCATCTTGGTTATGTACCTTAAGTTATAGACTAATTTTTCTAGTACCTAGCTTGATTGTAAAGTAAATGCACTGCTTTAGTTACAGATATTCTGGAGATCAGTATCCAACACAGGAGCCACATTTGGCTGTTGAGCACTAAAACTATGTAAACGGAATTGAGATGTGCAATAAAAGCTTGACTCTGAAGAAGAGTACAAAAATAAGAATATAAATTAGCTCTATTATAATACACAAAGTACATATCAGTATGTACTTGATTGAATAAAATATGCCGTTAAAGTAATAATATGTCCTATTTTTGTTGCTTATTAGTGGGAATTATATAATAGACTTTAATCAGGAATGTTTTCATTCTTCAAAACATAAGAAACCACTTAAGATCACTTGATAGAAATTTTGGTTTGTTTGTTCTTGGGCCACATCTGGCAGTGCTCAGAGTTTACTCCTGGGTCAGTGCTCAGGGGCACCTCAAGTGGGCTTGGGGGTCACAGAGGCAAACACAGGGGACAAACACATTTGGCCACATGTAATGGACAAGCCCTACCCATTGTACTGTCACTCTAGCCCCTTGATGGGAATTTTTTTGCAGTGTTATACAACTTTATTTCAATTGGCCACAAGTTGGGGGTTATAAAAGGAGCAGTTTAAATTCCAATGATGTTCCCCCTATGCTTGGAAAGATTCAACAAAATATGAAGACAGATGTGATGATCGGATCCAAGTGTGACAGCATTTAGGAGTATTCTTATGAGATAAAAGCATATTTATTCCACAATAACACTGACTCCTTGGACATATCTTCGAGACAAGATAAAAAACAAATGATAAATTTAAATAATTTTTAAAAAATGTAAAGTTGATATTTAAAACAGAATTACATTTTTGTAGCAAAAATTTAAAATTTTCACAATATTTTTCAGGTTCAAAACTGAAATAATTTTTCCTTAGGTTGCTTAAATAATCGATGAGCTATTAGCTGAAAATTATATGGCAATAGGCTTATAAATTTATTAAATAAACAGAATTGCTGATATATAATAGTTCCACTGTATGTTTTAAAATCTTTCTTTCTCTTATTTGCTATTTTATTATTATAATTAATTTTATCTTTTCCTTTGCCCACTGTTTTCTAACAGAACAAATTATGTCATCATGCATTCTATAATAAATTTCTTGCATTAACCAAGTAAGAAAAATAGTATATATTTAATAAAATATATATTGGTTAATATTATATATTACATATTATGTTATAATATATAATAATATATAAATAACCAATACAATATATTGGTTAATTAATACTTGGTTAATACAAGAAATATTAAAATTTCTTGTATTAACCAAGTAAAAATATATTTTAATAAAATATATATTAATAAAATATATATTAAAATATATATGCAAAGTGGGCTGGAGCTATAGTACAACGGATAGAGTGATTCCTTTGCACACAGCTGACCCAGGTTCAATTTCTCACATCCCATATGTTCCCCAGGGCACTGTCAGGAATAATTCCTGAGTGCAGAGCCAGAAGTTATTCCTAAACATCGGTGGTGTGGCTATATATGTATGTGTGTGTGTTTGTGTGTATATAACTGTGTGTATATATGTATAGATGTGTGTATATATATGTATATATATATACACACACACACACACAGACACACATACAAAGGGGTTCAGAGTTCAGAGTTATAGTACAGTGAACAGTGGGTAGGGCAATTGCCTTGCACACGGCAGACCTGTATTTAATTTCCAGCATCCCATATTGTTCTGCAAGCCCGCCACAATTAATTTCAGAGTGCAGAGACAGAGTAACCCCTGGACATTGCTGGTATGGCCATATGCATTAAAATACACAAACATTATATATACATATCACTGTCACTGTCATCCCATTACTCATTGATTTGATTGAGCAGGAACCAGTAATGTCTCCATTGTGAGACTTGTTGTTACTGTTTTTGGCATATCAAATACAACACAGGTAGCTTGCCAGGCTCTGCTGTGCGGTCAAAATATTCTTGGTAGCTTGCCGGGCTCTCAGAGAGGGGTGGAGGAATCAAACCCTGGTCGGCCGTGTGAAAGGCAAACTCCGTACCCCACTGCACTATCACTCCAGCCTATGTATACATATATATATATATATATATATATATATATATATACACACACACACACACACATATACACACACACAAAAGGGCTACTCTGCATCCAGCTGGCCTTGGTTCAATCCTTGGTATACTTTATGGTCCCCTGAGCACCGACAAGAATGATTCCTGAGTACAGAGCCAGGAGTAACCCTGAAAACCACTCAGTGTGCACATCCAACATAAAACAAACAAATAAAATAAGTGCAAAGGATAGCAAATTATATAAAAGGTATAGTGACTGGAAGCATGTTGCTAAGGCTTCTATCATATGTATTATGGATGTATTAATTCCTCATCTTCTCACAAAGACATTGTTAGTGTTTCTATAAACATTTAGTTGCTCTCTTCAATGTACTGATATTCAAACTACAATTCCTATCTTTATATTTTCATTAATGTGCTGATTTGCTTTCTTTGAAAGCACATTTAAAATAATGTATGCAGCAAGCTGCTCTTCAGATTTTTTTTTATTTTGAAGTGGTATAATTTTCTAAATTATTTTTTAGAATTATATTTTGTGTTTATAAAATATATTTTATAAAGTAGATTGTTTAATCTTCACGTTTATTATTTTAATAGAATCTAGAACAGTACTTGGTATTCAACTTGGTATTCAACAAACACATTCAATATGAATGAATAACTTTTTGGCTGATTTTGGCATGCCCTCGGGTTGGTTAGTCACATGTCTACTCTTAGTGATTTCTCTGTTTTACCTACTGAATTTAGTTTAGCATGGTTAACTCTGATTTCTATTACCACATTTCCCTGGTGTGAGTTGTTTGACAGTTTTGCACAACAAAGACTTATGAGAGTGTGCAAGTAGAGCTCATAAGACAACTTCTGTCTAAGGGACACTTACAGCTTGAAGGATTCCTTGCTATTCTATTATTTAAAAAAAAATTATTAGAACCATAATGTTGTCTTAGAGTGTTGGGAAGTGGCCATAAGAATTTAGATACAGGGCTGGATTGATAGCATGGAGGGTAGGGCTTTTGCCTTGCACGCGGCCTACCAGGGTTCCATTCCCAGCATCCCATATGGTCCCCTTAGCACCGCCTGGGGTAATTACTGAGTTCAGAGCCAGGAGTAACCCCTGAGCATCGCTGAGTGTGACCCAAACAGCAAAAAAAAAAAAAAAATACAGATAAAACATTTGCCATATTATTAAACTTCATTGCTATTACCATCTTTTCTTGTTATCTTAAAGAAAATAACAAAAATATCTAATTTTGAAGCCATTGCTAATTAACTTTCTAAATTATGACTAAGATGATTTATACTTTGAAATCCAGATGTGGATAACCGCCAAATATAGTGACTGCCAATTCACTGTTATATTTTATGAAGCTCTTTAATAAATTTTATTATTTGAGTTTTTATCAGAAAACAATACAATGGCATTTACTTATTTAAGGACTTATTTAGTCATAATTCTACTTACTTTTATATAGTGAACAATAAAATTATCTTTCATTGTGAATTTAATTTTATGAAATACTTGTGTGGCAAAGAATTTAGTTTATAAGGTTGTTTGCATTTTAAAAAAATTCAGTGATTTAGGGGAGAGTTATCTATCTGCACCAAAATGTAGGAATCAACATATACACAGTGGACTATTATGTCAAGTATGCAATTTGCAGCAGTAGGTTGGAACTGTATTCTACTGAGTGTATTCATTCAGAAGAAAAAAGATTCAGAATAATTTATCTCATATGCGGAACTTAAAAGATACATAGCGGGCTGGAGTGATAGATAGCACAGCAGGTAGGGTTTTTACCTTCCACTAGGCCAACCCAGGTTTGATTCCCAATGCCCCATATGGTCCCCTGAGCACTGCCAGGAGTAATTCCTGAATGCAGAGTCAGGAGTAACCCCTGTGCATTGCCAGGTGTGCTCCCCCGCAAAAAAAAAAGCATAAAAATAAAAATAAAAGATAGCAAGGCAACAACAAATGTCCGAAGGCAACATAATGAACTAATCCACTAATCCACACAATGGAGTTGGTTTATGGGAAGTAGAGAGGGAGAGTCTTTGGGGTTCTTAGGGGAAGGATGTGGGTACCTTGCTAAATGGTATAGTGTTGAAATTACACTCATGAACAATCATTAATAATACTATAAGTCAGTAAAATAATATCAAAAAAAGTATTTTCAAGATAAAAAACAATATAAGAATCAAAACAAATGTAAGCTTTGACCCAAACTCTGACATGTACATTAAAAAAAACAAAATCAAAACATGTCAATATAATTTAAATATAGAATTGATTGCTCAGACTCATGAATAAATATTGGAAGATATCAACTAGCCACAAAAATTCTTGAATAAATAAAAGTTAAAAGTTCTTGGCTGAGAAATCTGAGGTACCCTCAGGACAGGGCAAGTCAAGTTCTGACATTGTCTAAGTTCAGGATAAAAATTTCAGGTGCATCATTTTTTTTTTCTTGCTGAGAACTCTGGGGTTTTCTCAGAGTAGAACCAGTCGATGTCTTTCCAACGTCCTTACCCTTTACTTTCAGAAGTCCCTGTGACAGCCAAACTGACATCCCAAAATCACTGTCATGTAAACTTATCTACAGTGCCAACTCTATAAACTGCTGTGTTAAATGTCCCCACGATGAAATATAATGATTTTCACAAATTTTCTTTAACTAAAGTATTTTGATAGTTCCATTAGCCATTTAGTAAATGTAATATAAAGTAAATTATTTTAGGACTGCTACTAGAACAGACTTGAAGGATGATTGGGAAAATCAGGGCAATAGTAGAGGGAAGGTCAAAGTGGTGATTGTATTGGTGTCGGAATATTTAATGCCTGTAACAAATGGATCATCAAAAACTTTGTAAACCATGGTGTTTAAATAAAGTTGAAAAAATAATTTATTGTGCAAACTGTAAGTCTTTTAAATGGTTTGATTTTCTTCTTAGGAAAGAAATAATAGTGAGAGGAAATATAATTCAATGATCCAATGCTTTTGTTCTCACCATTTTTATCTCTATAATTTGAAATTAGATGCAATGAGAGAAAAAAATTGATTACTGTTCAAATTAACTTAGTACCCATATTTTTAATAATAATTATACTTTAATATTTATAAAGGTATTTTAAAAATTTCTTTCTGAGCTATGATGGTCAAGGTGTCATTTGACATTTATTTTAAAGTTTCAATACAATTTGTGGGTACTTAAATTATTTTATATATGTGTAAGTACCAGATGTAAGATTTTCTCAAAATTGGAATTCCCAAACCTCTTGCCTACTCATGTGTTGTAAAATGGTTTTCTCCAGAGATTTCTGGAGATTCAGCAAATAATTTGCTACCATTAGCTTCACCATGTTGGGTTAGAGGCGCTTCATAAACCTTTGCATGGCCATTTTAATTTTATGGTTTTTATTGAGATAAAACCATAAAATAGTCTAACCCATAAAAATATCAAAGACTAAAATGGCTTTGCTTTAAAAAGACATTTTTTATTTGAATATTTCAGGGCTTGAAAAACACTTATAGTATGTGTCATAATTCCTTTTAAATTCCAGGTTCATTTAAACCAGGCATTAACAATGAAATATACCCACTTAAATGGCATAGGAAATTACCTGAGCTACCCAGCCCCGGCAGCCAACCTCCATTACTCAATCGCCGCCATGTTCCAGGCCCACTTTCTACATTTTCCACATGCTCATCCGTGAGGAGCCTCACTGATGAGTGAACATATTACTGGACACATTATAAGACACTATAAAGGGATATATATATATATACATATATATATAAATATATATATATATGCCTCTCAGAGAGGTCGGCAAGCTACCGAGAGTATCCCACCTGCACGGGAGAGCCTGTCAAACTCCCCATGGCATATTTGATATGCCAAAACAGCAACAATAACAGGCCTCATTCCCCTGACCCTAAAAGAGCCTCCAATTGTTGGGAAAGATGAGTAAGGAGAGGCTACTAAAATCTCAGGGCTGGGACAAATGGAGACGTTACTGGTGCCAGCTCGAGTAAATTGATGAACAACAGGATGACAGTGATACAGTGAAAGTGAAGAAAATATTAAATAATATTATTATTAATTACTAGCATAAGATCATTTTGTCTTAAAATGCAAAATATGGAATTTTCATTATATAACACATATCACTAAAAAGCTGTGATTTATATTTGAGCTTGGCTGTTTTTTAAAGAGTTAAATTTCTTTTATAAGAGAAACTGTATCAAGAAATCATTTTATTAAATGAAAATATTCAAGATACAAGTTGTTCTCTACATGTCACTAATCACAACTAGTTTCAAGCTCTATAGCTAATTAGAAATATTACATTTCTAATTTATAAAAAATTGTGCATTTGTTTCTACATTTTAATTAAGTTCTACTCTTTTCTTTGCAATCACTAATTATAGTTTTATATATTTTATTTTGTATTGTTGGCATCATTCAAATCAAGATCCAAGGTTTGTATTCTTAGGTAATCTTTCTTTTAAATATATGCATTATGCAGTATATGAATTTCTATGAAGACTTTTTTAGTCGATACAATTTACATTGACATTATATGCTAATTATGAAGTCTTTTACATGTATAAAAGATACAATGAAATATTTTATTTAATAATAGTTTTATTCTTCTGACAACTATGTTGCTGCTGAGAAGTCAATCATCTGTAAAATTGTTTTTCATAGCAATGTCTAATTTTATCTTCTACATTAATGTTCACCTTGATTTGATGCAGTTAATTTTATCTACAATTGTTTCATCATAGATTGTATTAAGCTTTATAGTATTAAGAATTAGGAGTTACAATGACACCTTATTTGAGGTCACGGTCACTAAAAAAGGTATATAACATGGACTAATTGCCTGAGTTACTCAATAACTGGACACATATGAAGACTTAACTTAGTGAATGGTACCTTTATGAGAACATCACTAACATCTGCAGACTGAAAATAAATGTTAGGGATCCAACTTAGTTTTTTCTATAACATAAAGTTTTTCTCTGTAGGCTTAAACCATTAGGGTAGCTCGTATTTCTTATAATGCTAGTCAGAATTTCATAGGTACTTCTAAGAAATATAGCTAGGCAGAGAGGTACATGCTAGCAATGATGCAACTTCTGGCAGAAAGCCCTCTGGACTTAGTGACTAAAATACAGAAATCTAGAACCTCGAGGCCACTACTGTGGCCACACGACCTTATATCTTTTCATTCTCAGCAATGGAAAACAAATTATCAAATGCTTCCTTTCCAGCAGGCCCAACTCTGGGGGGCAGGGGGAAACTCCAAACAATAATAGTGAGTTTTTTTGTTTGTATGTAATCAAAGTGAAGAGAAAGTAAAGTGAAATTTATCATCTATACAGGTAAGGTGGGAGACTGGGAGCGGGGCGGGGGGGGGGAGAAGTTTACCATGGTTCTTGGTGGTAGAATATGTGCACTGGTGAAGGGATGGGTGTTCAAGCATCATGTAACTGAGACTTAAGCCTGAAAGCTTTGTAACTTTCCACATGGTGATTTGATTAAAAAAAGAATCAGCATTCTTTATCATATATTCAATAATCAATAAAAAGAAATTTAAAAATAAAAAAGAAATATATTTAGGTAGTAGTTGTATTTATAAGTTATCTGAGCTTTCCTCAGAAATCAATAGAATCATTTTCATCATGCTCTATGATGAGATGAGGTAAGGAATATGGCTCAAGGAGTACAACACATACTTAGCATTTGTGAGGCCCTCAATTCAACATTCACAATTACATTCCCCTTAGACACTGCCTGGAGAGGTCATATAAAACTTTGTGAGCCTATATGTATATGTATACATATATGTGTGATATATATATATGGAATATATGTGTATAAGTACCAGATGTGGGTACCTTGCTAATGGATATAGTGTTGAAATTACACTCGTGAACAATCATTAATAATACTATAAGTCAATAAAATATCAAGAAAAGTATTTTCAAGAGAAAAAACAATATAAGAATCAAAACAAATGTAAGCTGTGACCCAAAGTCTGACATGTACATTAAAAAAAACAAAATCAAAACATGTCAATATAATATGACTTATATATGCTTACATCTACTTATACACATATGCACATATATATGCATATAATAAATATATAATTAAATGCCTGATAACATTCACAACACATTTCTAGGCTAAATTTTATTTCAGAGATTAAGGCAACAATTTTATGTTTTTGTGGGATGTTTTTGCCTTTTGGGTCACACCCAGCGATGCACAGGGGTTACTCCTGGATCATGCACTCAGGAATTACTCCTGGCAGTGCTAGAGGGACCATATGGAATGCTGAGAATCGAAGCTGGTTTGGCCGCGTGCAAGGCAAATGCCCTACCTGCTGTGCTATCACTCCAGCCTTACAGCAACAATATTATGAGCCCTCAAGGAGAATACATTATGATTTCAAATTTTTAGAGATGTCTAATGTTTAATTCAATATAAAATTTTTCATATTTCTTTTGTGCATAAAAGTTTGTTTATAATATGGTGGCAATAAAACATCTCATTTCATAGCCATCATTTTCTCTTTACATGGGACCACCTATTTTAACTCCTCACACTGTATGTAGCAATTTATACATTTAGACTCCACTTTCTCAATCTTCCATGACTTTAAAATGTTAACCTGATGAACTTCATCCTTGAAAAGAAGTAGGGCATGGAAAAGAAAGAAACAACTTAGGCACTATAGAGTTTTATTATGCTCTGTTCATTTTAAATATATGAACTGATTGAATTTACTTTATGGAGACAGATGTGTAAACTTATAATTTTGTCCTTTATATTTTATATTGTCTAAAAAGTAGTAAAGGAAGCAAAAGCTGAACTAATAGCTGTGGAAAATAAGTGATCTATAAATCATGTATTATGTGTTATTATACTTCATACAAGTATAGTATTATATATGTATAATTTGCATATTATTTAATATACACTTTCCCTCAGAATGACCTGCTTCATTTTAATTCTTTGTGTTTATAAAAAGGGAATTTTTTATAATATCTATTCCAATAAATAGAACACATACAGAATTTTTCATAATAAAGTATTTTTAGACCATTTAAAAAAATTATACAAACCTGCCACCATCCTCTCAAAAGTAGTACAGATTTCATAGAAATATTACAAATTTTCAAAAGAGAGGCCATTTTATATTTTGCTTTAAACTATCGGCATTCACAAAGAATTGTATATCCAAGATAGAAGTAGCCTTGTCATTACATTAAAATCAAAAGTAGAAACTTATTTAATAAAGGGAATGAAAAAAATTAAGACCTACAAAGTATAAGCTAAAAAATCAGCATTCTTATTTATACAACTTCCAAAAATGTTTTCAACAAACTATTTGATTAAAATATTTGGGGGTTTTATTTGGTTGGGGACCACATCCAGCTATGCTCAGATTCTACTCCTGGCTCTGCTCTCAAGGATCAATTCTCAGGGATCCCACATACAAGGCAAGTGCCCCACCCACTATGCTATTGTTGCTATCACTTTGACCCCTTGATTTTACTGTCATACAGAAATGTGACAGATTTTATTGACACATCCACCTCATTGGTGAAACGCCTTACATTGTCTTCTGACTTGATCTTCATGGTTTCATTATTTAAATGAATATTAAATTACAACAATTGCTAATTTATCCAAAGTTAATAAAAGATGCTCTCCAAAGTAAGCATGTGATCACTGTACTAGGCCACAGCACACTGAAGAAAAAGTTTGTGATGATGGTATTCAATAAATAGTACAGTGAGCAGGGTGTTCTCTTTGCATGCCTCGGTTCAATTCCAAGCAGTCAATTTGGGCCCATGGGTCCTGCCAAAAGTAGTCCCTGAGCTCAGAGTCATGAGTGTGCCCAGAGTATGACTGAGTGTGGCCCAAACCCAGCCCACTACGAACCTCTCCTCACCCCAACAACAACAACAACAACAAATGTGATTCTAGTTTTACTGAAGGTGAAGCAGCTAGCCTTAGCCTGATGTGATTTTGTTTCCTTCACTTCCCTCTGTTATGGAGTGTTGTGATGGTGTCTGGGGTCACATGCTGCAGGGTGCAGTGCTCATGAACTTGGTTTAAGTGTGTTGAGGGAAACACATATTGTGGTTCTTGGGGTCAAATTGGCAGTTCTGGGTTCACACTTCTATATGGAGAGTGGTACTGGCCACGGAATTGAACCATGACATGTCAATTGGCCATGAATTGGTAATTTTAAAATGCAGGCCACTCACATTGGTGCTCAGAAACCACCAAGTCTATACTTGTCAATGCTCAAGAAGTCATGAGGTTCCTGGACTGAATTCAGGATCCCTCGTTTGTTCAGCTTGTGATATATCACTTGAGCTATCTCCCCAACTCTTGAATAGATTTTTAACCCAACACAGTTCAAGCATACCTATTTCCTTCAAGAACTCATATTGACTATTTTCTAATGCACTATCAATCAGAACAAAAGTATATATATATATATATATACATATATACATATATATAAATAAAAGTCAATGTCAAAAGCACACTTTCATCTTCTGTCCTCTTTTTTAGTCTTTTAAATTTTTAAAAAGTCAGTAGTTGTGTTTGGGATTGCATGCGTTAAACTTTCTGAAATCAAAATCACTACTCTTTCTATGCTTGAGGGCATGCTGTTTGTAGGTTTCTTACTGAAGTCCAGAGCCTGTTCAGATAAGCCAATAATTCTAGCTAAAACCAACTTATAGTAGGCATGGTGATTCCCTTAGGAGAACTTGGCATTTGCCCTATGCAAAGGCTAGCATCAGTTGTAATCAATGCCTTTTATCCCCAAGCTAACATGTCCACATTTGTACATGAAGCAGGGTTTACTGATCTCAGTGGGAACCATGTTTTTTGAAACTTCTCTATCAGCAAGACTCTCTCTCAGACAAATTGTTCTTAGCTGATAGCAGCTTCATTTTTAAAAGAGGATGTCATGCAGTTCCAAATTTAATTTATAAATTCTACTCGTGGTTTTATGTAACTGACATATTGAAATAGACATATCTCTGATAAGGCAGTTGAGTACATTATATGATAGTGAAAGGAAAAGCAAATGTTAAATATTCCAGAATAAAACTAATTACATAATTAAGAAATGACTTTTATAACAAATGCAGATGGCTCCCTGACTCTCAAATCTAGACTCTACAATATATTTGTAAAGTGTGATTGTAAAAAAAATGCTTTTTTTCATATTCAGTTTTCCCTGGAAGTCAGACAATATATGATGATTTTTCAGTAAGTGTCAAAACAAGTAGCACCCTCCTCTCTAGCCACACCAAACCACATATGTTTTTTGAATATGGCTCCAACTCATGCTGGGCCTTCTGCCTAGATACGCATTTCTTCCTCTCACCCAGCCCCACCAAACAGACACATGCACACAAAAAATAGAATATGTTTGCTTTGTAAACTGTGTTTTATTTCCTGACTGTAAGTTTTTACTGGTATGCAGGCATGGTAATTTTTATCATTTAGTAGAGAAATGGTTACAAAGTAGATACTCATTTTTAGTAATTAAAGGGTGAAAGGAAGGACAAAATAAGCAATCTATGTATTATATTATCTAAAACACTACAATAGAGATTTGCAGTAGTAAATTCCTTTAGATAACCAATTTGGGAATTCCAGGGCATATCAATATAACTAATAATTTATCAAGAGTACTTTCAATTTTTACAAATTAATGAGAATTGGAATATTGGAAATAATTTATCAGAAAATGAGTATATAAGATTCTGACAGTAAAATAAAAATCTTTTATTTTCTATAGGAAAAAATGTCATCTGTTGAGAAAACTGTCAACTCTATGTGTGTGATGCATTAAGGAAAAAATGTGAAATCAAGGTTGAGATATAAGTCATGTAAGTTTTCTAGAAAGAATGTATGTTCAGGAATGAGAAAGTCTTATAAAAATTTTCTTGGAGATATAGTACAACAAGCAAGGCTATGGTTTCCTGATCACCAGTAGGAATAATCTTTGAGCACAGAACAGAGAGTAAGTCCAGAGCACCATAGGGTGTGTCCAAAAGAATAAAAATAGTTCTAATTCTGGAATTCACAGCAGAAAAAGCCATTATAAAAGAATGAATGAAGTCATGCTAAACATTTCAACACACTTGCACATGACAACTTCCTAGCTAAAAAGTATATACAAAGAATTAGAACTTTAAAAAAAAATTGCTTTTTATTTTTTAATTTTTATTTATTTATTTTTTTTGCTTTTTGAGTCACACCCAGCAATGCTCAGGGGTTACTCCTGGCTTTGCACTCAGAAATTACTCCTGGATTGGGGGACCATATGGGATGCCAGGGATCGAACCCTGGTCGGCCGCGTGCAAGGCAAACGCCCTACCCCCGTGCTATCGCTCCGGCCCCTGCTTTTTATTTTTTACTTTCTTTTTGTTTTGTTTTTTTTTTGTCATGGGGCCACAACCAGCAATTCTGTGTGCTTACTCCTGGTTCTGCATTCAGGAATTACTTCTGGAAGTGTTCAGGGGATCATATGGGATGCCAGAGATCAAACCCGTATGCAAGACAAGCCTTCTACCCACTGTACCATCTCTCCCACCCATAAAACTTTACTTTTATTATTTGGTAAAATATGTTGTCCCTTGATATATTTATGACTCCTGTTTATATTTTTTATTGTTGCTAAAATAGAATTTCACTTTGTTATCTGTTACTCATTGTCAGCATAAGAATACTTCCTGGAACATGGGAATGAATTTTGGGGCATATTGAAAGTAATAAAATTGGGCCAGAGTGATAGCACAGAGGGTAGGGCGTTTGCCTTGCACTCGGCCTACCTGGGTTCAATCCCCAGCATCCCATATGGTCCCTCAAGCACTGCCAGGAGTAATTCTTGAGTGCAAAAGCCAGGAGTAACCCCTGAGCATCGCTGGGTGTGACCCCCCCCCCAAAAAAAAGTAATAAAATTACCCAGTCCTTTTTCCTTCCTTGCCTATCTGAATCTGCTGTTGTTTTTCAGATTCAAATCTATAGGTCCACACTACTTTCTGATTTTTCTTCTATTTTTTTTTTAGCTATACGCAAAGTTTCCGTGGGTCATATAATTATTTTAAATAAACATAAAATGCTTTCATTATTAATGGGTACCCGGTGCTTTCAGATCCTACCAAATATTTAAAATTGCATTTTTTGCATTTGTTTAAACATAATAAAAATCACATTTTCAGTCAAAAACTATAAATTTTATGTACATTTATACATTTATTATGTTAGCACAATAATATTTAAAGATGTAAATGTAAAATATACATTTAAAGATGTTAGCACTATAACATCTTTCAATGCAGAGATAGAAAGATTATTACTCTTTCCTCTCTAGTGTCAGAGCTTAATACCTCTATATCATTATGTGTGCTTTGAAAAACTGCCTAATACTCATTAAATAATGTATCAAGTGGTTGGAACTACTTTATTAAATCTTGCATGCCTTTACTGTATTTAAATTATGTCTAGCTTACGATTAATTTTAATAATTTTGATGTTAATAAACATTGATTAATCTCTAATCATTACCTCTGCATGAATTGCAATGAGTCATATCTGTTCAATTATTACCTTTCCTGTTTTATTCTTTGGTACAGTATTTTTCAGAGTAATAGTTTTTAAATATGTTTTAAAGCATGCAGGATTTTTAAATCCCTCTCTTTAACTACAAATAAATCTATAACAGATCAGATTATGCATTTCTATTGTAATTTTCCAAATGTTTCTTAGTAAACTCTGCATGAAATTTTTCTAGTATGTTTTTATAAGTATATTCTTTTTCTCTGTACATAGGCATCTTAGCTCCTATTTTGTTTAATTATGTTTCAACTTGCATGGTTGTCCTTAGTCTAGTGTTCTGCCTATTCTATTCAGGATGACATGAGTGAACAACTTACAGACGACAGACAGAAGGCAGATTGGGCGATAGTTGCCGATGTCATGGATGTCTCCCTTCTTGTACAACAGAACAGTCCTACTGGTTTTCCACTGAAACAGAACCTTGCATTCAGACAGGTAACATGTAAAGAGCCGAGCCAGTGTATTGATTAGTACTGACAGCAGATTCTTCAGGTGTTCGGGTCTGACCTTGTCTGAACCAGGTGATGTTCGACTCTTTACCAACAAAATGGCATGTCGGATTTCGGAAGGGAGGATATTAGGAACGACATATCGATCCTGCGGAATTTGGTATGTGGGCAGGTGGACATGGCTGTCAAAGAGATTCTAGTAGAAGTCTCGAATAATCCTCTCCATTGCCTTTCTGGAGGATGTGATAGATCCATTAGGACGTCGGAGGGCAGTCATCTTGGTCTTGTAGTTAGCAAAGGGCAGGCAAGTATTGCGAATACTATTTCTGGCTTCTGCCACATCAGCCAACAATGCTGCTCTTCCTTTATCAGATCTCTGCACAGATTTGTGAGCTCAGAAGTTAGCTTTTGGTTGCATGAGGCTCGCACCAAACCACATCGATGAATGAGCTCGAAAGTTTCCAAAGACAGGTGTCTGTGGCTTTCTCACTCTCAGCATTCTTTGCACAGTCATGGAGGTGCTGAACCAGTCGATCATACTCCTCGTCGATGTTGTCAAGGACAGCATCTTCCCACATTGCTGCAATAGTGCCAAAGAGCTCCCAGTTGGTGGTCATTCTGTGAGTTGCCTTCTGAGACTTAAATTTTGCATACCTTTCTCCCTGCTCTGTGAAGTAGAATTTTGCACGAAGAAGACAGTGGTTCGATCCCATTTGGAATTTTGGGACAACAGCGACATCGGTCAGGCAAAACCTTCAATTGAATATAGTGTGCTCGATTTCATTGTGGAAATGTCCACTGGGAGACTCCCATGTCCAGCATTTAGATTTGGCCTTTTAGAACTGTGAGTTACTATGCATGGTTTAGGTCGACATGATAAATTCAGACAGTCTCTCACCCTGATCATTCCATTTTAGGCCATGTGTCCCAATGTGGAGTTCTTCAGGTGACCTTCGCTGACCTATCTTGGCATTAAAGTCACCAACAATGACCTTGTAGAAGATGTGATGTTCTTTATAGTACTTCTCCAGTTCCATGTAGAACCTCTCAATTTCTTCTTCATCGTAGTTGGATGTTGGTGCATAGACAACGAAGATAGAAACTGTAGGCAGTGAGCCACACCTATTCAAGCGTAATCATCTGATTCAGGTTGTTAGGCATTTGAATGAATCAATGCCCATGGACAAGTTCATGTGGACAAGGACACCAACACCACTGACACCTCTGTTGTCACATGATCTGAAGAACAGTTCTTCTCCAGTGTTGAAAATGGCATGATTTGATTGATGTCTTCTCATTTCAGTCAGACCAATGATGCTATACTTGATCTTCTGCGCTTGCACCATCAGATCCTAGATGGATGCTTCTGATGCCAGCGTACGTCTGTTGAAAGTACAGACAATCATTTTAGTCTTTCTTTGCTTTGGCATTCTAGTTCGTTCCTGAGATTTTTCAGCCTCTCCTTAACTCTTTCTTAACGCTGCCATATCAGGGGTTCTTTTGGTGTCAGTTGAATGAGGCCGATTGATGTTACTGTTGTTGGCATATCGAATACGCCACAGGGTAGCTTGCTAGACTCTGCCATGCAGGCAGGATACTCTCGGTAGCTTGCTGCGCTCTTCGAGAGGGATGGAGGCTTTTAGGCTGGCTTCCAGTTGCCCTTAGAAGTGTTTCCATGGTGCACACCATATTTGAACCCCATCAAATATGGTTCGGGAATAATGGGCATTAAGTGTCTTATGGTGTGTCGAGAGGTCCGGAGAGCATCCTGGATCATGGCAGTGGCTAGGAAGTGGATGTAGTGGGGGTCGGCCACTGAGGTATTTATCTGGTTTGGGTAGGGTGCAGTGTCTGGGTTGGACCCCTCCCTTGGATGCCGGAGACTGGAGGAGGCAGACAGAGGATCTTGTTTCCGGGTCTCATTGAACCTAGAGTTCAAGGTGGCAACGTTCTACTTACCTGGTTTTGTGGGGCTTCACTCGTGCGTGAGGTTCAGCCCAAGTGTCCGGAGAGTGGCCTGGAGTGTCAACGTGACTGGGTAGTGGACAACCATGTAAGCAAGCAGGGTTCCAAAAGGGATTCAGCATGATCGACCATATCCACATCGTGTCTAAACACATTGAAGTTTCGAGAGAGTTCAAGATGCCACTCTGTCTAATGATCATCAACTTAAAGAAGGCCTTCAATTCTGTTGAGACTAAAGCAGTCATTGAAGCCCTATCCAAACAAGGCGTTCAAACTCAGTATATCAAAATCCTCCGCAAGCTGTATTGTGGATTCACCACGAGGATCTCACCATTCTACAAGGAAGTGATCAGTGATGTAAAGAGAGGGGTGTGGCAGGGCGATACCATTTCACTGAAACTCTTTAGTGCCACCCTCGAGAACATCATGTGACAATTGGAATGGGAAGGAATGGGAATGAAGATAGACGGTCAGCAATTATACCACTTCCGCTTCGCTGATGATATCATTATCATAACACCAAACATTAGCCAAGCGGCACAAATGCTGGCTGACTTCAACCATGAGTGTGGAAAGATTGGATTGCAGCTGAATCTCAAGAAGATAATGCTCATGAAAAACTAGTACCTGAAGCTCGATTTGCTCTCAATGGAATGAACATCTCTGAATGCAGCAGCTATGTGTACCTGGGTCGAGAAATCAACATGAGAAATCAACGTGGCGCCAGAACTGCGCAGGAGGAAGAGAGCAGCATGGAATGCCTTCAAGAGCATCGAAGAAGTGGTTAAGAGGACGAAGAACCTCCAACTCCAGGCACATATTTTGATTGCACCATTCTCCGTGCACTAATATATGCCTCAGAAACCTGGGCCCAATGTAAACAGGATGAGAATGCTATTAGTGTATCCCAAAGAGGAATCAAAAGAGCTATGCTAGGAGTATCACGTCTCACTCAAGTGAGAGAAGGAATCCCGAGTTCTGACCTCTGTCGATGGTCAAGAATCAGGGATGCTGTCACATTTGCCAAGGTGTCAAAAATCAGATGGGCTGGTTATGTAATGCAATTCAGAGACAACCGCTGGACTAGATCTGTTACCGACTGGATTCCATGGAATTCTGAGTGACTGCCTACCAACTAGATGGTCAGATTTCTTCTTCAAATCCCTGATTGAAAGATTTGAGCCTCTTCCTGTTCTGGGAGCAAGCAGATATCATTGGGTTACACTAGCATGCGATAGGGACAAATGGCGGCATTACTGGTGCCCGCTCGAGCAAATAGAAGATCAATGGGACGACAAGTGATACAAGTGATGTTTCCTCTTTATTCTTGTATTATTTTATGGCTTAATGTTTTAAATATATGTCAAATAGTGATATGCTTATAAAATTATTTTCTATTTTACTACTTTTCATGCTAATTATAAACATAATCTTACTCATAGAACATTTAGAAAATTGCGGATGGTTTTGCTTTTATTTGACTCATAATAAATTTTTAATTTAAAATAGTGAGCAGTTAAAACTTAGTATCTAAGTAATTTAACTTACATGTCTGATTAAGAACTAATTTTTGATTTCTATTACTCTTTCTCTAAGTAAAAATCCAAAATTATTGCTTGAATTATTTGACACTCTTTGGAGTCAGTACTCTCACTAATTTCATAATATTATATTTTCATCCTTCTGATAAAACCTTAATGATTGCCAAGTAAGCCAAAAGCTCTCTCTTATACTTTGTACTAGTGTTTTACACTGAAATAAACTCCTCATTTATATGAATACTTCCTTATTCTGTCAAGTTTATTTTCATATTGTAATCTAAAGTTAAAATCTCCAATGCTTTTTAATCTAATAGTCATTTCTCCAGCTTTCTATGTTCCTAATGCTATTATTATTGTAATTTATAACATTTATGACTATGCAACTAAAGACTTATTGAAAACATTTTATTCTGTAAAATTATAATTTAAAATCATTTTATGCAAAAACTATTTAAACAAGGCACTCAAAGTGAACAACTTTGTAATAAAGAAACTAGCAATATATTAATATGGATAATAGGAATATAAATATAAAATGATGTAAAATATCAAAATATATCAAATACATGATATCTGACTATATACCAGAATATGTTAATATAAAATCTAGCAATACATTAATATTACATATGAGAATTTAAAAAATATTTTATATTCTGATGAACCTAGTCATTAAAGAGTTTTTCCATTAACAATAAAGGTGATCTAGTGCAGAGATTTTAGCTCAGTGTTACAGCACTTGCCATGTAGGCATGAATCTCCAGGTTTGAACTTTGATAGGAAAAAAATTAATAAAATATGATGACTGGATATATAAGAAAACATCAAAGTTCCAAATTATTTATGGGAGCAAAAATGCACAAAATTTCTAGATATGAAATACACATTTCTACAGAACTGTACATTGGTCAAAACAGAGCTATCATGGGCTGGAGCGATAGCACAGCGGGTAGGGCGTTTGCCTTGCACGCGGCCGACCCGGGTTCGAATCCCAGCATCCCATATGGTCCCCTGAGCACGGCCAGGGGTGATTCCTGAGTGCAGAGCCAGGAGTAACCCCTGTGCATCGCCAGGTGTGACCCAAAAAGAAAAAAAAAAAAAAACAGAGCTATCAGAAGAAGAATGGGTTATTGAGTATCAATACAAACAGAGTGTATTGAAACTGACTGAATTAGTATATTTGTCATTTTACCAGTATAACTGGTATGACTGGTTTTTGTATCTTGGTGCTGTTTCATCCATCCATAGCCAGCTAAATAATTTGATGTTGATTCTATGAAAATTACATTTTTTTTCATCATCTGGTTTCCCTATATGTTTAACCAATAGAGAACAACAATAGGAGATTTGGATTTAAGAGATTATTTGTTTCTTGTTTGCTTGCTGATCTTTTCAACATCAACCCACCAAAGGCAATTTACTGTGACAAATGCAGTTGGCTTCAGTTTCTAGTTTTGTGTGGCATTCGTAGAAACAGTTCATGGAATCCATTATAACATACATACCAGCACATTTGGGATATATCCTCTTCTTGGTGGGCTAAATGCCATCTATTCCCTGAGCCTTGAAATACTAGTGCAGCAAAATATTTGGTAGCATACATCTACTGATTTCTTTACTGCTTAACTGTTCCCACTAGAATATATGTTCCAAGATTTAAAAAAAAATCTTTTTGTTTTCACTCTTAAAACTAGAACCTAGTGTCAAGCACTAAAAGAGATCAATAAATATTTGTTGAATGAGAACAGACTTCTTGGCCCAGGGAGATAGTTCAAAATGTTTTAGGCAGCAGTAGGCAGCGTTAAGTCAAGTCTCTGGGACCGCGTGACCCTCTGAGCACCACTTGGAATGACATCCTTCTTTAAAAAAAAAAAGGAAGAAAGAAAGAGAGAAATAGAGAAAGAAAGGGAAGAAAGAAAGAGAGGGAAGAAAGGAGGGAAGGAAGGAGGGAAGAAAGGAGGGAAGGAAGGAAGGGGAAGGAAGGAAGGAAATAAGGAAGGAAAGAAGGAAGGAAGGAGGGAAAGAAAGGAGGAAGGAGGGAAGTGAGGAAGGGAAATGAGGAAAGAGGGAAGGGAGGAAGGAAGGAGGAAAGGAAGGAAGGAAGGAAGGAAGGAAGGAAGGAAGGAAGGAAGGAAGGAAGGAAGGAAGGAAGGAAGGAAAGAAGGAAGGGGAAGGAAGGAAGGAAAGAAGGAAGGAAAGAAGGAGAGAGAGAAAGGAGGAAGGAGGGAAGGGAGGAAGGGAAAAGAGGAAGGAGAGAAGGGAGGAAGCAAGGAGGAAAGGAAGGAAGGAAGGAAGGAAGGAAGGAAGGAAGGAAGGAAGGAAGGAAGGAAGGAAGGAAGGAAGGGGAAGAAAGGAAGGAAAGAAGGAAGGAAGGAAAGAAGGAAGGAAAGAAGGAAGGAAGGAAGGAAGGAAGGAAGGAAGGAAGGAAGGAAGGAAGGAAGGAAGGAAGGAAGGAAGGAAGGAAGGAGGGAGGGAGGGAAAGGAGGAAGGAGGGAAGGGAGGAAGGGAAAGGAGGAAGGAGGGAAGGAAGGAAGGAGGAAAGGAAGGAAGGAAGGAAGGAAGGAAGGAAGGAAGGAAGGAAGGAAGGAAGGAAGGAAGGAAGGAAGGAAGGAAGGAAGGAAGGAAGGAGGGAGGGAAAGGAGGAAGGAGGGAAGGGAGGAAGGGAAAGGAGGGAGGGAAGGGAGGAAGGAAGGAGGAAAGGAAGGAAGGAAGGAAGGAAGGAAGGAAGGAAGGAAGGAAGGAAGGAAGGAAGGAAGGAAGGAAGGAAGGAAGGAAGGAAGGAAGGAAGGAAGCCACCTGATTTACTTTCAAAAGTCTCAAAGTTCAATCCTAACTGTCCTTCTATATGCACACATACAAAAGAGATATTCATATATGTTGGGGACTGCTCAGGACCCTGAACAAAAGAGGACCCCGAAACCTTTGCCCTGGACAAACTGGAAAATTCCATTACCAGCTTTGCTTGGCCTGAGGCAAAGGTGCCCTTGTGACAAAGGAAATAGCTAAACCCAAGAGGTAAAAGTAGCCCAGGGCAGTTAACTAAGAGACGCCATAAAGCCCTAAAGTAGAATAGCTTCCTCTACCTTGTGCATTCCTCCTGCCAGATGCTCCTGCCAGATAAACCCTTGCCTTCCCCTCCCCACTATTTCTCAATCTACTCTTGAAGAATGTTGTAAGCCCACCTAATACACCCCGAACCTTTCCTTATTTGGTCTGAGAAGACACTTCCCTGATGAGTGACAACTTATGTACCAACCCCCTGCTAAGAAAAGTATAAAACCAGCGTGGCAGTTAATAAAGTTGCCCTTGATCGGTATGTGTCGTCTTGGGCCCCCTATTTACTAACCTCACTAGTCTTATTTCAGATCGGGACCCTCACAGAATCCACCTAATTAGGAGCGCTTTCCACTGTTGTCTCTTCGCGGGCCGGAGAGATCTCCAGGGGAACGCGCACATATATACTTTGTTCTTCAATTTTCTTCCTTCCTTCCTTCCTTCCTTCCTTCCTTCCTTCCTTCCTTCCTTCCTTCCTTCCTTCCTTCCTTCCTTCCTTCCTTCCTTCCTTCCTTCCTTCCTTCCTTCCTTCCTTCCTTCCTCTCTCTCTCTCTCTCTCTCTCTCTCTCTCTCTCTTTCTTTCTTTCTTTCTTTCTTTCTTTCTTTCTTTCTTTCTTTCTTTCTTTCTTTCTTTCTTTCTTTCTTTCTTTCTTTCTTTCTTTCTTTCTTTCTTTCTCTCTCTCTCTTTCTTTCTCTCTTTCTGTGTTCATATATTACTTACTAGAGAAATAGCACCGTGGGTAGGGCTTTGCCTTGCACGCTGCCAACCCGGGTTCAATTCCTTTGTCCCTCTCGAGGAGCCTGGCAAGCTACAGAAAGTATTCCACCTGCATGTCTGAGCTTGACAAGCTCCCTGTGGCATATTCGATATTCCAAAAAACAGTAACAAGTCTCACAATGGAGACATTACTGGTCCCCATTGAGCAAATAGACGAACAAAGGGACAACAGTAATACAGTCCTACAGTGTACATATATACTTTGATGGCTCCACTAGCTACTATTTTCTTAAGGAAAACAAGGAATGACTAATGAATATCCATATAATCAACTTAAGAAAATTAAATCTTCTGAGAAAAAAAGTGATATTTATATGTTAAACTAAAAAAAGGTATTTTAATTCTCTAATATATATTCAGTTGTTGTCACTTATGTTTGCACAAATAATTTAATACTGACTTTAATATTTAACTTGAAATAGGACTAAAGAAATCAACTTACTTTGTTTAATAACATTGATTTGGGGGTGATCACAAATTGGGGGCCAAACCTTGCAGTGCTCAAAAGCTACTCCTGACTATTTGCCAGGAGTCTCCCCTAACTCTACTCTTTTGCCTTAACTCCTGTACTAGCACCATTTTCTACCAGTACAACATTAACTATAGAGAAATTGTGAGAATCTTAAAATGATTATTATAATTCATTGAGGAATGTATAATATGGTAATACATAGACTCGTTGCCAAAATTAAAAAATAAGTATTAATCAGCTTAAATACATTTTATTTAAGTAAAGAAATTCATGTAGGAAAAAATAGAAATATCCCCCAAAAGTACAAATAATCATACAATTCAATAAAATATTAATATTCACTTGAAATATACATGGATAAAATATTCCAATAAAAAACTTTTAAATGACAGGTGTGAGAGTGATAGTACAATAGTCAGGGCTTTTGAGTGCATGTGGTTAGCCAGGGTTTGATCAGTGGCATCCCAGATGGTCCTCCAAGCACAGCCAGAAATAATTCCTGAGTGCAGAGTCAAGAGTAACTCCTAACTATTGCCAGGTGTGGGCCAAAAGCAAAACCTTTTTAAATGACATCATTTAAAAGGTGAGATTAAGATGAAATTATATGTTGTTTTTATTAATTTCATGTACCAAATTGGTTGCTGACATATATGACTCTATCTTATTTCTGAATATGTCTTTGATGGCATTTCTGTAAGAGAGCATCATTCGAATCTAAGAACTGATAAAAGCAGCTGGCTTCCCAGCATGGAGGACTTCCATTAGTCCATTCGACACCTGTATAGAATGAAAATTTTGGGAAGAAACAGTTTATTTTATTGTAATTAGTTAATTAATTAATTAAATTTATTCTATTTTTTGGGGGAAATACCTTCTGAAGTATATTCTGGTAACGGTAGATAAAAATATCACTTAATTAATTTTTTCTGTATATTTATCAAAGCAGCTCCAGCTTCCCTCCCCACCCCAAGTAGAGCTCCCCCGGTGGCCGAAGACCACCTAGCTGCAGCCATGCTGGAGGCTCCTCTCTACACGTTCGGACTGGCCTCATGCATGAAGGTACGGGCAGAGGAACCCAAGTGTGTGTAATCACATCAATGGTCAACATCCAGAGATTTAAAAGCAAGCTCCCAGAAGCGATATCTTTAGCCTACCTCTCCCTCTGGGAGAAACTGGCAATCTTCTGAGAGTTTCCTGCCCCCATGGGATAGCCTTGCAAGCTCCCCATGGTGTATTCATATGCAAAATCCAGTAACAAGCTGGATCTCATTCCCCTGACCCTGAAGAGCCCCCAGTGCAACATCGTTGGGAGGGCCAAGTTGAAATAGACTTCTACGATCTCAGGGAAAGGATGAAATGAGATGTTACTGAGCCCGCTTGAGAAATCGGTGATTAACGGGATATTGTGATTGACTGATTGATTGGTTTATCAAAGCAGATAGACCATAACTGTTAATAGTTATCTAGAGAGAATGAGAGCAAAGAACAAAGAGTGATGGGGAAATACAGAGAGAGAGAAATAAGCCAAATGCAAATAACAGGTAAGTTATTTTTGCACAGGTGTTGTGAAAAGAATATGTGATAATTTACTTGTTATTTTTGCCTTTTAAATTTGAAATTATATTAAACAAAGAAAAAACAAAGCTAAAGATTTTTTTCAAGAAAATCAGTGTAGGCATAAGACATATTTATTGTGATTCTTATTCCTTTGGTCTAATTAGAAAAAAATACTATTTCAACTAGAAAAAACTTTGTATCAATTTGGATATATTTACAGAATGGAAGCAGGTCAACACACACATCCACACACATACACACATTATGATTTAATATTGCCTTAATTCTATTATGTGCTACAATTTCATGAAAGTTAGTGTACATTGTTGAAAGAATCCATTCTTTTAAACATGGGCTACAATGCCACTTCTGAAAGGCAACAAATGAATGAATTCAGTAAATGCTAATTTAGACAAGTGAGGCATGTCAATTTAGTTTAAAACAATAGAATTCTTCAGCTTCCAAATTGTTAACATTCATGGACTTTTCTTCCTGGGGTTTTATATTCAATGATCTTCCCATATATTGCTCAAAAGAGACATGAATCTGAGGAAATTGTTTTCATAATTAATCATAAATTATACTTGTGACTCTAAAGGCAGTGATCTGTAAAAATTTAATTAAGAAATGAATAGTGCCAAGTTTCAATTCTGATTCAATGGCTCTTCAATTCATTTGTTCTATTGTATTTATTTAAATAAATTTCTTGGTGATAAAATGAAAAAATATAATTGAGGTGACTCAATGATTTAACTCTTGATTATTCATCTCAGAATTACCTACTTAGAAATTCAACAAAGTCACTCATTATCACACATAACTAAGTCCAAATCTTACGAACGTTTGAATGTGGAAGAGGGTCTATCATACAATACTAGAAAATAGTCAGTTTATTCTAACATGAGTCTAAATTCTAAAGACAAATGGGGGCAAACTAGAGATATATTTTCTTAGTTTAAAAAACCTGATGTGTTAAACTAAAAGAAAGTGAGAATTTACATACGAAAAAATGAACGGATTCATCTTTTGGGGACGGGGAACTTCCCAAGTGGTGTCAAGAGGCCAAAGGCTCCACCAGCGATGAACTGGCCTTGTTCTGCCAGGGATTACTCAGGACAGTTGAGCCCCAAGACCAAGCAGGTAGGAAGTAGAGGAAACCACATCTGAAGAATTAAAGTTAAGTTAGGAAAGGGAAAACAGTCAATAATAATAGCAAAAACAACAAAAAAAATGTTGTATTATTAAATTAGTCACTATTGTATTAAAAGCTTAAGTGTGTTTTGTTTTAAAACAATATAATATATGGCGAAAAATCCAGAATATATTTTAGTAACTAGATTTGGGAATAAAATTTTAATTAATACTGAAAAACTAGAGTCTATAAAAGATGAGACCACCTTATTTGAGTACATGAATAAAGTTTGAAAAATATAGAATAAAAAACATTACATAAAAATAAAGTTTTCTTTCCAGTTATCAGATAATTGATTCCTATGTTACTGCAAATACATATACATATTGCAAATTCTGAAACAAACACTTCAACAGGAAAATTTAAGAAATAATATTTCAAAGAATAACTATTTCAAGTTTCTTTTAAGGATACCAAAATATACCCAAAGTCACATTTTTATTAAAAATCAATGAAGATTATTCTAAAGTAATAACTAAAGGTTATCTATTACCTATATAAACAAAATATTAATAAATGTAACATCTAATACGTGTGAAGGTAATTTTTATATATTGCTAGTATAAATTTCAGTAATTAGCTTATGAAGTCATTTATAAATATGAATTAAACTATGGGCCTAGAGTGATATAGCAGGTAGAGCACTTGCCTTGCATATGGTTGACCAGATTTAATCTCTAGCATACGATATTGACCTTGGAGCCCATCAGGAGTGAGCCCTGAGCACAGACCAAAGAAATGCCTGAGCACCACTGGATGTGGAACACAAACAAATAAACAAAATAAATAAACCCTCAAATCAAACATAAGTAAAATAAGTAGTTTAATCTGACAAAAATAAAAGCACATCAATGTATACAGAAATGTAAAATACTGTCTGTGTTGATTTTTCTTGTTGAAAATCAACATTAGAAACATTACTGTGCATCAATTGGAGAAAGGTTGAAAAAATACTAATGATCTAATTAGCACAAAGTATTTTCTTATGAAAGTATTTATATCTTCATCATTGAGTTAAAGAGATTTTTCCTGAGGTATTTTTAAAATTGGGTCAAAATATGCCATTTGAACAATGTGTATCGATGATGTTGTAAACAACTACAGCAATTCCTTTTTAAATAAGTGTGCATGTTTGTGGGATATCATTTGTGTATATAAATATGTGGAACATTGTATAGGAAAAACACTTCTTGGTTAATTAACATTTTTTTCTTACTTAGATATAAATCAGGCTAACCAAGCAGAAATAAGTTGTAAAAATTGTGTAGAACCAGAGTGATAGTAGAGTGGTTAATGAACTTGCCTAGTGCACCATTAGGTTCTTCTCCCCTACAACCCATATGGTTTGTGGGGCAGGGGGAGGTTATTTAAAAAATAATAAACTAAACAAAAAGTTGTGCATCATAAAAATTGCCCATATGGTTTCCTACAAAGTTTTGTGTGTAAGTGCAGACCTTAGAAAATTGTAGCAACCGCAGAAACTCAGCAATAAACTGTATTTATATTCAAGAACAGATTTTTCTTTCTCTAAGATGTTTCTTTTGTAGAACCCAATAAGAAAACATTCAGTGTCTGTGTCTCTCTTCTGTATCTCATACGGTATGTAACAACCATCAGTATCTCCTCGTTTTTTTAGAAATTCACAATGTTAATGGATTGGCAAATTATTTTTTGCAAAATAACCTTCATTTTTAAACGTTTGATATTTTCTTGTAACTAAATTAAATCTGTATTGGCAAGAATACCACACAACTGGTACTCCATTCTCACTGCATCTTATCAGGGATACATAATATCAGTGTAATTTATGAGAATTTGGATTAACATGTATTTCTCTTGAAATGTTTCTCCAGTATAATTTCAAATAAATTAGCCAAAGTTCATAATTAGTGGAAACAAATGATATTAATAAATAGCTGTAAAAAAATGAAAATTTGGAGATGGCACAGGAATTGTAATTTACAACTAAGTCCATAGCCCTAGATAGGTTTGTAATTTTATAGTTTATTTCTTTTTATTTTTTATTTTAATCAATTTTATCTGAATTGTATTTTTACAAATAAATTGAGGTACAATAAAACAATATCTAATTTGAGAGTTCTTTTAAATATACTTTATGTGTCTAGCCATATAAAAAAGATGAGCAATTTGAAAATAGCATAATTACCTTTGTATTCATAACAGTAAGGGCATAAGTCTGATACTCTAGCTAATGGGTAATCTGTGAAAGAATAATTTTGTATTTTATTAGTGTAATGATGCAGTTTTCCTAGGAACCATAAAAAAAAATGGGTTGCTTTTTAGGCACTCTTTTGAAAAGAAATCAACTGGTTTTTGATAACCAACCTGGCACTCTTTCTTGATTTCAAATAAAACAGTATAGGCAGACTTCCAATGCATTAAAAATATCTGATGCTAGCCAATA
The DNA here is from genome assembly GCF_027595985.1 of Sorex araneus. Taxonomy (NCBI): domain Eukaryota; kingdom Metazoa; phylum Chordata; class Mammalia; order Eulipotyphla; family Soricidae; genus Sorex; species Sorex araneus. The sequence goes on along the minus strand of NC_073311.1, from coordinate 26,092,933 downwards.
TTTTCCCCCAGCATTAAACGTGTTATGGGCCTCAATTTCATGTCAAAACTGCATTATATTAATATTATAGTAATCAATTGTGAAGGTCCCATATGTATTGTGGAAGAGAAAGGGAAGCTTTTTATCAAAAGCAAGTTCCTGCTTCCTGAACAATGATACAGTTTCTTCAGTTTCTCTCTAGAGAGTTGGACTTACTTAGTATTCATAGAATGGGAAAATGAAATTTTACAATAACGGGCAAAACACACACAGTATACAATCAAACTTGTCAATGACAGTAATGTCTTTTTCTTTTGAATATGTTTATTTCAATGACTTATTAAGATATGTGTCTTTCCCAATATATGATTTAATATTGTACATTTTAATTATCTTTGACAAAAGAGTGTTGCTACTTATTTTTTGCCTTTGGAAAGGATTTTGCTTTTTTTTTTTTTGCTTATTTAAATTATAACATGAAGTTAGTTTAATGACCAGGTGCAATACTAATGTAACTAGGTCATCTGTAGATTGTGCTTTAATTACTGAAGATATTCAGACAAGGAAAAAAATTAATGGGCTTTTAAAAATTCTATTTAATTTGAAAGCATAGGGATATATCCTGAAAATGTTGTTCTTCAATTTACCATGTTAGCAAGAACTCTCACCTATTACTTAACTTTATAGCAGTCTGCAGTATACTTTACTGTTCAAATCAATTTGTTTGGCTTTAGATTTTGAAGCACAGTAATATTTGTTCCCCAAATTACAGGATATTATTGAAAACACAATTTCTGATCTATAAAGTCTCATTTTATTTGTGCACAATTTTATAAAATATATGTGTATGTACATACATATTATATCTGTATATACATATACAACTATATATACATATGTATGTGTGGATGTATGTGTGGATGTGCATATATATATTTACATATATATATATATTTATGGCAGTGCTCAGGAATCACTCGTGATGCTGCTCAGGGAACCATATGTGGTGTTAGAGATTTAAACCTGATCACTGAATGCACTGTTTACATCCCGTACTATCTCTCTGGATAAGGACAGCATATCAGCATAAAAGAAAACATGTCCTTACCATAAAAGAAAACATGTCTTTATCATGAAAGAAAACATTTGCATTCTTGTGTATATGCATGTATATGTTTTCAAGGCCTGAGAAGAGTTTTTGTTTTTTTATTTTTTTGTTTTTTACTGTTCTTCAGGGCTGCCTTGGGTATACACTCCTTTAAGTCTAAACTTAAGGTGAAAAGTTTTCCTACTTCATTGGCCCTGAAGTTTTGTCTATTCTTTTTATCTCATATACCATCAAAAACAACATTCAATTTTGGACTGAATATATAACTGCCCACGGTAATATCCAACTTCCTGAGGAACACGATTTGCAAATGTTTTTGTTTTTTATTTTTTTAGAGGACTTTTAGGGTAGTGCTCTTGGGAATATAATTTGTGAGTTTAAAAACGTGAGATATTATATGAAGGATTAGGAAAGTGAATGTTACCTGAATATAATACCCAAAACAGCAATGGGAAAATGTTGAAAAAAGAACCTGGATTTTTGATCTTTGTCCTTAATTGTCATTAGATAGAAATTATACTGAGGGAAGGTGCAATATGCTGAGTATCTTGATCTATAAAAGTTACCATTAACATAATTTTTAAAGATATATAAAGACATAGCATTGGCACAATAACATATTGTTATCTAGGGCCCAGAGAGATAGTACCATGATTAAGGCTCATACTTTGCATACAGTGGACAGTATCCAATTTATGAGTCCCAACAGATGTTCCCCTGTAGTTCCCAGAAACATTCAGAATGACTCAGCATCATATTCTAGGTCCCTTGCACTGAACTCACTAGCGAAGAATCCCTGGGAGGATCTCACAGCATCCTGAAAGCCCCTTCTCCCTGTTCCACTAAAAAAATGTTGAATCTGAGGACCCCACGGTAGGCAAAAGAGGGCAAGAAGACAATAATCTATGACCCAACCCTCCCAAAAAAATAACTGACATAAAGCAATCTGGAAAGAAAACATTTGGACACTGCCCCCTGGTCTTTATCCCAAATTGAAAGGTTAATGAATAGTTGAATTTCACTTTTCCCCACTAGACCCTGTAGCTAAGAGCACATTCTTTATCCATCTGCACCCTGAAGATGAAGAGAAACCCCTGAAGAGGTATATCAGCCGGTTAGGTTCGTTGTACAAAAGAGCATTGCCAGACAGTTCACCTAGTCAATGCACCACATCCAAAGCCGTAAATTCATGGAAAACCAATTAACTGCTCCAGATGGCCAAATTAATAAGTAGCGAGTTTGTAGAACAATTAATTTGCCAGATTAACTTGTTTCTTTAACTATTTACTTTAAAGTATTTTGTATAAATGTGTATATAACATTTATTTACGTGATAAATTAGTCTATATTTGAAATTCACTCATAAATGTATTGGTTACAATTTTATCTAAGGATAAAATACAAAGAACATATTATTCAGGAAAATAGTTAATATATTCTGGAGCATTTATGTTTAGATTTGTATGTCTAGCAATACAGTGAACAAGCCAGATGTTTAGAGAAAACCTTTCAAGAGTTATACATATTTTACCTTAAACACAGTATCAGATCAAACACAACTTCAAGGACAGCTCTTATAAAATATAGTTTTAAGATATAATTTCTATAGCTCTGTGGAAGTGAACTGGGAACATTTACTAAGGTCAAAAAGAACAAGACCGTGTAATTAGGAGTTCAGCTCAGTGATAGAGCAACATACCTTGTTTGTGTGTGGTCTTGAACCTGACCCCTGGCATACTACACACACACACACACACACACACACACATGCATACACATCCCCCATTCCCCTCTCTCTCACATCTTTAGTAACATCAACAACAAAAAGAAACAATAACAACAAAATGAAATCTAATCAATGAAAAGAAAACACAAACATCTATGGCCCTAGATATATCTGCCTATCCCTGGAACACTGAAATACTTTTGGCCAAAACTGGTACCTAAGGGAGCTGAGGTGAGAAGACGCAGCAAGGTGCAAATACAACTATTGTACACCAGGATATGTGATAACTTTGCAGATAGATCAAATAATAACCTTCTCAAAGGAGAGAAATACTCCGACAAAGACCTTGGCTCTGGGACATTCCTTAAGCAGTATTTAGAAATTTTAAAAACTAATATGGAAATTTCCAAAATAAATGGTTAACATCTGAGGATTAACTAAATAAATATTGCTCATATCAAATGATAAATATAATAGGGTATTATAAAACTAATTTAAAATGAAATAACTCAGTATAATCATATTGCATTAACAAAAGGTATGTCTAAAGAGATATTTTGATAGATAGAAAAATAGAATATACTCATAATAAAATCAATGTCACTTGTCACTTGTCATCCCATTGCTCATTGATTTGCTTAAGCAGTCACCAGTAATGTCTCCATTGTGAGACTTGTTACTGTTTTTGGCATATTGAATATTGCCACGGTAGCTTGCCAGGCTCTCCAAGAGGGGCGGAGGAATCGAGACTGGGTCGACCTCGTACAAGGGAAATGCCTTACCCGCTGCACTCCAGCCCTATAAAATGAATGCATTTAAAAAATAAGATTCATAGTATTTTTATTTCTTTGGCTTTTTGGGTCACACCCAGCTATGCTCAGGAGTGTCCTGGCTCTGCACTCAGAAATTATTCCTGGTGGTGCTTGGGGGTCAATAGGGGATGTCATGTATTAAACCCAGGTCAGCCGACTGCAAGGAAAATGTCCTACCAACTATACTATAACTCCAACCCCTCAAATTCTTTGAATTTTAGTGATGCTAACAGTGGTTGGCTTAATCCTGCCTCTGTAATCTGTGTTCCTTCTGAGAGCATTGTATACTCTTTTTTTGAGTAGGCTATTATTTAAGTTGTCAATGATATGACTTTTGAGGTCAAATAAACAATACATCATTGGTTATAAGAGACTGAAAGCACTGTAATTGGTTTATACTCTTGAAATTAGCTATTTCTACTATATTCTTTATGTATATGAATAAGTATTTCTACTAAGTATTATATCTATATTTAGAATATAGTCATTTGCATAGTCTTTGTGTTTCAAATTAAGTTATATGTGTAGGCAAAATATAGATAGAGTTGATATTGCTTATATTCACATAGATCAGTTTCTTCTCTTCTGGTTCAGGATTTTTAAAATTATTTTTGCCATCAATAGCATATACATAGAGTATACTGTTTTATGGTTCTATAAATAATTTCAGAATATCATTTTTGGAATTCAGAAGCCTATGAATGTCAAGGTATTGTCAAAGTAAAACTTATGGGTAGAAAATGCGTGCACGCGCGCACACACACACACACACACACACACACACACACATGCATGTATGCAACATAGACTCAGCTCAATCTCTGTGAACCAAAGCCTGTAAGTTTTGCTTAAGTTAGTTCAGACAGGGTTCAGATCAAATCTGAGCTCATAGTCTCAAGCCAAAGCAAATAAAGTCCTAAATCTTGACATTGTCTGAATATTCTTAATAATTTCAACATCTGTTGTTACATAGTTTTCCGTCTGCAAAATATTAGAATGATAGGAGATTTCTTATCAAAAATATATTTTCATTCTAACTGTGCTGTTTTGCTATTCATAAACTATACTATAATTAATACTTGCAAACTTTTGATGAAATTATTTTCAACATCCATTCTATAATATTCTTTCATTCTATAATATTCTGATGAAATAACTCAGATATACCTTCTAGGTTCAAACTATGAAGGAAAAGTGCATAGAGTCTGATGTATATCCTATTTGAATTTAGTTATTTTGCTCTTGTTAGTCTATTTAACACAACAAGAAACATGGCATTCTTATATTTAGAATAGCCATAAGAAGGATTATGGAGAAGAGATTAATTACACTGGGGTAAATAGAATATGGAGGAAGTGAAAAGGATAGCCTAGAAACAGCTAGCAACATTGAGCTGTCATCACTCACAGACCCAAAGGAATGCTGGTGGTTGTTGGTGGGGGTGGGGGTCGGTGGTTACTGGAAACCAAAAGGAAGGGCAGTCGTGTAGAGTGGACTCACTGGAGAGTATCTGTGATTTTCCCTTGGAGGAAAGTCAGTTCTGGTAACCCAAAGGAATCTGGAAATAAATAATTGCTTTTTTCTCATCCTTTCCCATGTTTTCTTTACACAGTTTAAATTGAAGGCAGGGTGTCCATGTTACAATGCCATAACACCTAACACCATAAGTTGTGAATATTAATAACCCGAGTTATTATTAGAGTACAATTTAAAGGTATAACCAAAGGATCGGGGGCCAGAGCTATAGCACAGAGGGCAGTGTTTGCCTTTTATGCGTCAGATGTGAGTTCAATACCTAACACTTCCTATGATCCCCTGGTGCCTGTTAGGAGTGATTCCTTAGTGCAGGACCAGGAGGAAGCCCTGCACACCACCAGGTAAGCCCCCAAACGCACACAAGTGAATCCAGTTTACTTAAAGGGAAATTGAAAACTCAATATATGTTAATATTTTGTTTTCAAGAGGATACACTAAAGGGAATACATTTAAAATCATATAAAAATGCCAGATTTTCAAAGCTCACTGAGAAATAACTGTAAATAGTTGGATGCAACAATTTATTTGTACCATTTTCCTCTAGGATGCACGTGCATGTATACCTGCATATTTCATTTATTAAGAAAATTTTATACATTAATTTAAAATTCCTTACATATGCAATAAATGTATAAAGATGTATATTAAAATTCATACAACTCTTCAGTGATAAAAAATTCCAGTATAATGAATATTTTCATAACAAAATAAATGTCATTTTCCTTAGTAATTAAACTCAAGTGGTAGTCTTCAAACATAATTTTTCATCAATACAGCAATATTCAAGTAATAAAAAGTGCAGATATAAACAATTTATAAAGCTAGAAATGTAGCTCAGTAATAGACTTCACTTCTCATAAGTAAAGTCTTTGTTTTGATCCCCACCACCAAAACTAAATAAGTAAAATCATTTTAAAAGCAAGCTATACGTCTTAATCATTCTGCTCTTTTCATCTTCGTGGTTCCTAAGACATTTATAATATTACAAAGCTTAATTTCCCTCTTTATAAACACAAAACTTTAAATTCTTTTTCCTCCAATTTTATTTAAATGTGGTATTTACAATACTGTTCATGATAGTTCATTGTAGACATGGTTTGATATCCTAAGAAACCCTACCTTTCATCTGTCCCCCTGAGCCCACTCACACACAACAGGTAAACTCAGCTCAGTAGACCAACTCTTTAGTTCTCAAGTCTCCAGTACTCAGAAAAACTCTCTGTGTGTGTGTGTGTGTGTGTGTGTGTGTGCGTGCATGTGTATGTGTGTGAAGCAAAAGAGTTTTTATTGAATATTATTTAGAAAGATGTGAGGGGAGAGAAAGAGAGAAGTTTGTGTTCAAGATAGAAGACAGAATTTTTTTTTTTCTTTTTGGATCACACCCGGCGATGCTAAGAATCGAACCTGGGTCGGACCCCATGCAAGGCAAAGAGACCTACCCGATGTACTATCATGCTAGCCTCGGACACAGAAATCTTGTGATGTAATTCATTCTGGGCTACAGACCTGAGTACGAGGAGCACTGTTGTCTCAGTGGATAAGATGGATACTTGACTCAAGTAAAAAGATTAAACCCACCCTTCTACCATTTTGCTTTATTCAAGCTTGCTAGAGATTGGCTGACAGCCACACTCAAAGGTAAGATAAATGGATAATTTCTTCCAGAAAAACCCTTTCACATGCAGACAGCAAAGAGTATTTTACCATTGTTTGGATTTTCATTATTCCAGTCAAGTTGACATGTCCAATAAATAATCACAATACCCAGTCCCCACCCTCATCAATCTTATTATATTCCAAATAAATATTATGGTTTGGATGATTATCATCTTGGCCTTTGTCAGTTTGTTCTCAGCATAGCTTATAAGTGGTTTTCTTAAAATTATGTCGATTAAGTCAATTCTCTGCTTAAAACCCTAAAATTATTTCCTTTTTCAGCATAAGTGAAAATCAAAGTGTTTATAGTAGCCCTAAACTGTCTGCAAAAACATGGATTTATTCCTGAGTTTGTGGATTGTTAAGTACTATATGAAAGGTTTCTCTACAAGACTCCAGGTACTTAAGAAGTAAATTTACTGTAGACTTCAAACAGATGTTCCAGGTCCCTCCCCAATATCCAGGTCTCTCTTTTGAATTAATCCATACCATCAGTCATCTTCTATGGTGATTTCCTGGTCCTGCCACATCACTATTCACTCACCTCAGTGTTTCACAAGTTTGGGTGCAGTGTACAGCTCCTGGGTCTGAGGTCTTTGGCTGGAATCCTACAACAGGAGCCCCTTGCTGGGGCTTGCTACTCTACGGACTGTCTCTGGGACATTCAAGGACCATAGTTATTACTTATTGCTTCCCTGCTGTCTGCTGATGAGGCACAGGTAAGTAGCCAAATATATATATATATATATATATATATATATATATATGTGTGTGTGTGTGTGTGTGTGTGTGTGTGTGTGTGTGTGTGAGTTCCTTTTTCATCTCTTACCAAGACATTTCTATCACTTATTTTAAAAACTCTCTCACCAAAAAGGTCACTCAATTAAGTATGTTAGTTGGGGGCTGGGGACCCGTCCCCCCATTTCCACTAAAATGAGGACACTGTAGAGATCTGTAGAGAAAAGAAGTGTATTGTGCAGATGCCTAGGAGAATAGCAAAAGTGTCTGGATTTTTTTCTTTTTTTTTTTCTTTTTGGGTCACACCCGGCGATGCACAGAAGTTACTCCTGGCTCTGCACTCAGGAATTAGCCCTGGCGGTGCTGAGGGGACCATATGGGATGCTGGGAATCGAACCTGGGTCGGCCAGTGCAAGGCAAACACGCTACCCACTGTGTTATTGCTCTAGCCCTCTGTTTTTTTTTTTTAATTTTGAGTGACAAAAATATCCCCAAATGAGCTATAATAGTATTGAACTAATTACTTAAATTCTTATATTGCATACTTTTATAGGGCTGGAATGATAGCACAGAAGGTAGGATGTTTGCCTTGCCCAAAGCCGACCTGGGTTTGATTCCCCCTACCCTCTGAGAGCCCAAAAAGCTACCAAGAGTATCCCACCTGCATGGCAGAGTCTGACAAGGTACCCATCGCATATTCGATATGTCAAAAACAGTAACAAGAAGTCCACAATGGAGACATTACTGGTGCCTGCTCGAGCAAATCAATGAACAACAGGACCACAGTGCTACTTTTGTAACCATGGTGATGTGGTTTCATTATTCTTATGAGCCACAATGGTTGAGAGACATGTCCGAATATTTAGGAAGAATTTTATTAACAAAATGAGGAGTGGTTAGAAGACAGTGAACTTGAGTCCGCAAAATAACAATTTTGTCTGTACACTCACAATAAAGGGGTTGTTGTTTTTGTTGTTGTTTATGGAGAAAGACAACAGGAAAGCAGGAAAGACTATAGACAGTCTGGGACAAAATGAAAAATAAAATCCTATTGTGACAGTCACCAGAGGTATACTTAGCTTTATTTGCAAACTTTAACAAAGTAACTATCAGTCTAGAAGGAAGAATAACAGGAAGAGAACAGTGCTTGCAGTTAGATCATTGGTGGGGAGAAAGGGACAAATTTAGTACCAGCTGTCCTTATCTTAGTTTTCCAATAAGGCTTTTATTCTTGGCTAATGTTTATTTCTGAACTGATTTTACATTGAGTGAGTGAATACATGGTATGTGAATTCAATCTTAATAAATTTGGCTTTCTCATTATGTCCTTCAAAAAAGACAGACGTATCTTAGTAGGTCCAATATTTTTGCCATCAGCATGGCAAAAAATGCCTCTGAGATGAGGTATTCAGAGGCTATTCTCTCTTTTCTTTGAAAAGAGGGCCTTAATATGTGCCTATTGCATACAAAATAGCACTTTGTGCAATTCTAACACCTTACAGAGCAATGAATTTATTTTTCTTAAATTTTCTTTGTAAATATTTTTTGAAGATTATAAGTGACAGTATCCCAATTTTCTCAGATGACTATTTAATGGAATTGTACTTAAGAAGATATGATGACATAATTTTGAAAATACTTCATATAATAACTACATCTTGCAAAATTTACTTTTAAAATTAAGATATAAAATCATTTTAAAGGAAGATCTGTGGTAAAGAAAGCAATTTTACATTGCTTCTGTAGTTCCCATATGAATGTAGGCAGAGAAAAAGGACTCATGTTTATATTACCTCTATAAAGTATCTCGTAAAATTTCTCTTTATGGTATGCCCTATTAAGTAAATCCATTTCCATACTTTTAATGAAAGTTTAGAAATAAACTTTGATCAATTGATATAAACACATCACCTCTGAAAACTGTCACTCCAAATATTTTTATAGTAAATCTGAGACATATATTTTTTTATGGCTTACCGTCAACACCTGCCAGTGTCCAGGAATTACACCTGGAACTATGCTCAGGGATTACTCTTGGCAGGAATCTGGGTGACCTGGGGGTGACTTACTATCTCTCTGGCCCTTGTGGCTTTTATTTTTTCTTTTTGCATCCAGAACTGCTAAGGGCTTACTCCTGGATCCATGCTCAGAAATAATTCCTGGCAGGATTTGGACCGTATGGAGTACTTGATATTAACCCCCTTGGGGCATAAATTTAGTGAATAAACTATCTCTTACATATTACTATTTTTTCTGTTTGTGAAACCATATTTATTTTAGAAGACTAAATAGAAATTAGGTATTTTGCAAATGAAACAAAGTAGTTCACAGGCTGCTATAATTTTTTATTGTCACAATTTAAACCCAGGTAATTTAGATGCAAAACATGTACTTTACCACCTATTCTTGGTCTTTTCTATAGATTTTACCTGTTTATCATGAATCTGAACTTGCATAAACCTAATCTCATTTTGCTTAACCTGTTCAGTGAGGATGGGAAAATGACATGTGGTATTCAGAGGCTATTCTCTCTTTTCTGTGAAAAGAGGCCCTTAATATGTGCCTCTTATATACAAAAGCATGTGCAGTAGCCTTTTGAATCATCTTCCTAGCCCATGATTGAAACTTTTACACTTTCTGTTTACAAACTCTTAGCACTTCTATAAATTCACAACGAAAAATTGTGGACTATACTCACCACACTATGTGTTATATCCCCCAAATTGCTCACTGCACACAGAAGTAACTTTGTATGACACATCCACATGGAGTGATAAAGTGGCCTTCCAGAAATAGGGAAAAAATCTTCAACAAGTGGTGCTGGTAAAACTGGTTACTTACATGCAGAAAAAAACAATTAACTCAGACTTGTTTTTCTAATGCCAAGCACAAAAATCAAATTGAAATGATCTTAATATCAGACCTGAATCCATAAGGTGCATGGAAGAAAATAGGCAGAACCCTCCATGATATGAAGTTAAAGGTCTCTTTAAGGATTAAACACCACCGACCGGGCAAGTGGAAGCAGAGAAAAACAAATGGGAATACATTAAAGGAAGATGCTTTTGCACTTCAAAGGAAATAATGGTTAGTGTACAAAAACAGCCTATGGAATAGAAGAAAATATTTACCCCATACTCATTTGATAAGGGGTTAATATCTAAGTCATATAAAGCACTGATAGAACATTACAAAAAAAATGCTATTAAGAAAATGGGAAGAACAGATGAACAAAAATTTCCACAACGAAGAAATACAAATAGCCAAAATGCACATGAAAAAAGCTCTCTATATCATGGAGCTAATTATTATGGAGCTGCAAATTGAAACAACAATCAGATATTATCTCACACCACAGAGATGGCACACATCAAAAAGAACAACCAGTGCTGGCATGGATGTGGAGAGAAAGGGACTCTCATTCACCATTCACTACTGGTGGTCCAGGCTTTTTGGAAAACAGTATGGACATACCTCATAAAACTCGAAATTGAGGGCTGGAGCGATAGCACAGCGGGTAGAGCATTTGCCTTGCATGTGGCCGCCCAGGTTTGATTCCCAGCATCCCATATGGTCTCCTGAGCACTGCCTGGGGTAATTCCTGAGTGTAGAGCCAGGAGTGACCCCTGTGCATCACCGGGTGTGACCCAAAAAGTAAACAAACAAACAACCAAACAGACAAACAAAACTCGAAATTGAGCTTCCATACAACCAACCCAACAATACTAATCCTGGGGATATACCCTAGTGGCCTAAAACCACGGGAAAACCATCTCCACTCCTATGTTCATTGCAGCACTATTCAAATAGCCAGACTCTGGAAACAACCCAAGTGCCCAAGAACAGATAAGTGGATAAGAAAACTATGATACAACTACACTATAGGATACTATGCAGCTGATAGGAAAAATGAAATCATGAAATTTGTTTATAAGTGGATGGACATGGATCGTATCATGCTGGGTGAAATCAGAGCGAGAGACAGACATAGAAAGTGTGCTCATAAATGATATGTTAAAAAACAACAATAAAAAAATATACTGAGTACTACCCTGAGACATAGAAAGAAGGGCCAGGAGAACTGGCCCATGCTAGGAAATTTGCTATAGATTGGAGGGGAGTGAAGTTAGGACAGAGAAGGGACCACTATGACAATGATAGTTGGAAATAATCACTCTGGACAAAAACTGGGAGCTGAAAGTAGGTAAAGGGATACATTTGCATGATGATACACGTTCAGTAACAGTATTGCAAATCACAGTGGATAAATGAGAGAGAGAAAGAGAGAGAGAGAGTGAGAGATAGAGAGAAAATTTTCTGCTATAGAATCAGGCTGTGGGGATTCCGTGAAGTAGGGGAAAAGGAAAATTGGTTTCATTGGTGGCATGACAAGCACACTGGTGAAGGGATATATGTTGGAATATTGTATGACTGAAACTCAATCATGATCAACCTTTTGACTATATACTTCATGCAGATTGAATTAAAAAATAAATTGTAAGGACTGGAGCGATAGCACATTGGGTAGGGTGTTTGCCTTGCAGGTGGTCCACCAGGGTTCGATTCCCAGCGTCCCATATGACCATAGAGTAATTCCTGAGTGCAGAGCCAGGATTAACCCCTGTGCATTGCTAGGTGTGAACCAAAAATCAAAAAAAAAAGAAAGAAAGAATAATAATAATAAACAAATTATAAATATAGGACAAAAGATATCACTGGAAAGAAATCCTGCTGGCACCTTGATCTTTGGCTCTAGCCTTCAGGACTATGAAAAAAAAAATGTTTGTTGTTGTTCAAGTTTGTAGACAGCCTCAGCTAAGCAATTCAAAAAAAATATTGGAACACTTTTTCAGCAGAAAAGTTATAGATTTAAATCTTAAGTGACCACTATGTCATTCATAAAATTGTTTAGAGAATGTAACTAAAGAAAACTGTAAAGGTGGTAAAAGATTGTAAGAAGATAAATTTGTGCTGTCATTTTGAAAGCAGCTAAACAAAGTGTGTATAAGTGCATAATATTTGTTGAAGAAATTCCATTTTAGCTATTTTATGGCTGGAGTCACACAACCCTCCAAAAATATTTTTGAACCAGCATTAGAAATAGTAATGCAAATTTGAATCTATGTAAATTTCTGTCTATAAAAATAATGATACAATTCTGGTATAACAATAACTAGGGAGTATAAGTCGACAATATTTAAAATATATATTTATGCTATAAATAGTACATATGTATGTTTAATGCTGTATATATTGATATGTTTAGTGCAAGAATAGGAATATAATTGAGTATTAATGTATGCAACAAATTTTTCTGTAAATAGAAAATTTGTCAAATTATGCATAAATGTGGTTAACAATTTCATACTGAAAGTCAAAATGGTGAGATGTGTAGTGTATGACAAGAAAGTGAGTATTGCTTCTCTTTAATGTAACTCTATAGTTATTTAATTTTTATGAGAATTTGTTCTCATTAAAATGGATTTATCTACTTTAATATTACAAGTTAAATACAAATTTTTGAAAATTTAGTCTTTTTTAACAATTTGCTCTACATTCTATAATTTCAAAATAAGTTGATTTTAATTTTATTCTGTGCAAAAAGAATAGAAACCAATCTATTTTAAAAGCTTTTTTAAAAAAAGAAAATAGTTTGATAAGAATATTTGCATATATATGCATGGGATTTTAAGTTGGTAGACTAGTGCAGCAAATGCAAAATACTATATTATCTTCAATATATTAAAGAAAAAAAACAGTGCCCGAAATCGGAGACTTTGTTCATATCTCATTAATTGCTGATATACACCTGTGGTCTTAACCAAGGCATTTCCATACTGCTTGTTACCCTAAATAAAGCATGTTCTTTCATTTCTCATGTAACTAATGTAAAAAGACAACTATATAAGACAATAAAATTTCAGGACTGAGAGATAGTACAGGAGTAAGGTGCTGGCCTTGTATGCACAGATCCTGGTTTGATTTTTCTGAATCACATATGTGTCCTCCATCCCCATCAAACAAAATCCAGGGTTGCTCCTGAGAACAAAGCTAGAAATAGCCCCTGAGCACTGCTAGGTGTGACTTCAAATCCTCACTCTAAAAAAATACAAAATTTCTTCCATACCTTTGCAGCAATCTAAGCATTTCTAAATTTATCTATATCATACTAAGACCATTCTTAATGTTACCATGTAGCAGCAATTGGTAAATATTCTTAATCATACTCATAAATCTTCATTTGTGGTCATATATTATAATGTTCTCAATGTTCTCAATAGTAAACCAGTCATGTAAGTTATCATTATTTTAGAATATGTTATTTTGAAATTGTCTTACCTTTTTCTGATTCATATCTATTCTCACAGCTTTTATGATACCATGCTTTTCTAAGCCTACTTGATTGTTTAGTCTTGCTTGTATTTGCACCATTTTAAATACTTTGGCTTATGTGATCACTAAATTATCATTATCATGTCTCTATGACCCATTTTTTTTTTGCTTTTTGGGTCACACCCAGCAATGCACAGGGGTCACTCCTGGCTCATGCACTCAGGAATCACCCCTGGCGGTGCTCAGGGGACCGTATGGGATGCTGGGATTTGAACCCGGGTCGGCCGCGTGCAAGGCAAACGCCATACCCGCTGTGCTATCACTCCAGCCCTCCATGACCCATTTGTACAGAAAAGACCCATTTATACAGAGAAGTGCACTTGCCATATAATGCCACATGGCATTATATTGTGCACATGTTTTACCTGAACGTATTATTGAATATCAAACATTTGTTAACCTTTTATTGTAAGTAACATAAGACAGGCATATCGAATACGGAATGATATTTGATATGCCAAAAACAGTAACAATAGGTCTCATTCCCCTGACGCTGAAATAGCCTCCAATCGTTGGTATAGACGAGTAAGGAGAGGCTGCTAAAATCTCAGGGCTGAGTGTAATAGAGACATTACTGGTGCCCACTTGAGTAAATCGATGAATAATGAGATGACAGTGATACAGTGATATAAGACAGATTTTGTTTCTTTGTTTTATATCTGATTAATCCTATATTGACATAGAATAACTGAATGAGAGTTTATTGGTGATAAAAATAAAATCACTTTGTTATGTCTTTCTTCCTGATATATTTCTTCAAAATTATAGTATTTTTAGTAGTAACTTTGATGTGGACATGAAAGTTGTTAAAATGTATTCTTATTTTGGTAGTTTGTTTATAAATTGTTATTGTCTATGACAATTTAATATAAATACTGCACATATGGGGCTGGAATGATAGCACAGTGATAGGGTGTTCGCCTTTCACGCAGCTGACCCGAGTTCGATTCCTCCGCCTCTCTCGGAGAGCCTGGCAAGCTACCGAGAGTATCGAGCCTGAGCGGCAGAGCCTGGCAAGCTACCCATGCATATTGGATATTCCAAAAACAGTAACAATAAGTCTCTCAATGAGAGACGTTACTGGTGCCCTCTCGAACAAATCGATGAGCAACGGGATGACAGTGACTGCATATATGTCAATACAAATGAATATACACTAAATCATCTTATCTATTCTCCTACTCTTTGAGCATATAGTTTTTCCAAAAGTCATTTAATTTTGAAATTGGTAGATTATGTTTTATAAAATCAAGACTTTGAAAGAAGTTCTCTGTTGGTACTCTAATATTTGAAGGAGGGAGACTTATAAAACTTCCTTAAAGAGTTATAAACCTAGAAACAATAGTGTGAATACTTAATTAAAGGGCTATTTCTTTGCCGCATATATATTCTAACTTTTGGTAATTATAATTTTCTCTTATTAAGTAGTATTATAAATATTTTAAGCATCCATTTATTATAGTGATTTCTCTGGGTTATACTCAATATGTTTGCATAACAAGTCTGTATTAAATGGAAGTAGATAAAATTTTAGAGTCAATGAATCCTATATTGATCATGTACACATCTTATTTTGATAAAATATGTATGTGACATTTTAAAGCTTTTATTTTCTAGAAAAAGAAATAGTCTTCAACTTTTCTATATATTGTTACATATTTTATCTATGCACAATATATTCCAACTATTAGTAATTATCATTTTCTCTTGCTAAGTTATATTCTATTTCTCTTATTGTCTCACTCACTATATTGTTTTCTTGGTGTTTATAATAGCTATTTTTAAATCATTCTGTATTAAAATAGTAGATTAGGGCATGATAAAATTAGATGAAATCTTTTTTTACACCTACACATCTCACTTTGATAAACTACACGATCTTGTTGATATTTCTATATTGTAGCATTAGACAAAGTCTTCAAATTTTTTGAAATTTAATTCACTTCTCTATCTTCATTTTTTGTTGTTGTTTGATTTCATTCTTTCTATTTCATCAAATTTGAATTGCAGAAAATAATTAGATGCAGACATATGCCTCAAAGAACGTTAGGGAACTTAAACTTTAAAAGATAAACATTGTTTGTAGGAAAATCACAGAGAAATAAATAATGCATCTACTTTAGTTTGCCTTGCTATCATAAACCAAGCATTTATATCTATATATTTATGCTGTAAAAGCAAGCATTATTTAGCTTTTCTAAATAAAATTGATAAGTAAAGTTTCATAACTATTTTAAACAATTTTTGAAAGTAATATGGTGTTAGTACAAATTTCTTTATTTTTCCTTTTGGGCCTCACCTTTTGGGTCTCAGAGCTCACTCCTTTTGGGTCTCAGAGCTCACTCCTGACTTTGTATTAGGGACTATCCCTAGAAGACTTAGGACTTAGGAGACAATATGAGGTGCTGGGGATTGAAACTGGATTGGTAACATTCAAGACAAACCCCCTACACACTGTACTATATATACTATATATCGGGGCTACTCCAGACCCAAAAAGTTCATACAATTGTACAACAGTCTTAAATCTAATTCTCTTTCTTTCTCATATTTAATTATACATTGCTACCTAAATATCACTGTCACTGTCACTGTCATCCCCTTGCTCATCGATTTGTTCGAGTGGGCACCATTAACGTCTCTCATTGTGAGACTTATTGTTACTGTTTTTGGCATATCCAATATGCCACGGATAGCTTGCCAGGCTCTGCCGTGCGGGCTCGATACTCTCGGTAGCTTGCCAGCCTTTCCGAGAGGGGTGGAAGAATCGAACACGGGTCGGCCACATGAAAGGCGAATGCCCTATCACTGTGCTATCGCTCCAGCCCACTACTTACATATGTCTAATAAAGTTATATTAGAAACATGCATGTTTACGATAAACTTACATAATAATATTTAAAACTTAATATTAACTTGACTATAAATATAATTTTAATGATTTATTTTGCTGTTTAAGTTTGGAAAGAAGAGAAAATATAACAAATGAGTGGAAGCTTATGGAGATTCAATTATACATTACCTTTTACCTTTCTCTTAAAGTTTTAGAGTTTTCTCTCTCTCTCTCTAACTCTCTGTCTCCATCTCTCTCTCCCTCTCTCTCTCTCTCTCTCTCTCTCTCTCTCTTTCTCTCTGTCTTTATGTCTCTCTAGTTTGATAGAATGTGCCTTTATGTATTGTTTGTGTTCTTCTGTTTGCAATCTTTGGATTTCCTGTAGCAGGGCACAAATTCTCCTTCTTATATAGAGGAAGCTCTTGAATATTTATTTTACTTGGTTATTTATTTTACCAGCAATTCTTTCCTCTTTTTTCCCTCCCTCTTTTTCTGCATTTTATGTGATGTAAATAATTTTCCTATCCGTGGAGTCCCATGTATTAGTCTTGCTTTCTTTCAATTTTAAATACATTTCCTCCTACTTTTTTGCTGATGAATGCTGTGCTTGGCCCTTGAGGTCACTGATTCAAGATTTTGTTTTTCCATTCACTTGCTAAACTCCAGTAAAGTGTTTATTATTATAGATATTTTAGGCTTCAGCTCTTTCATTTCCGCTTGGACCAGGTTTTTTTCAAACTTTGAAATTTTCTATGAGTTTATTAACAGTACTTTCTACTGTTTAATTTTTTAATTGACCATAAACAGTAGTGTTGGACTGCATTATTTCTCAGGAAGTTGGTAATATTTTGGTGTATATAAAACTCCCATGGGCTTTTAATCCCCATTATAAAAGCAGCTGGATTTTTTATTATTATTACTATTATTATTATTATTATTATTATTATTATTACAGATACAATATGATGGCTAGGTAGTAATCCAAGTACTATGTGAGACATGATTAGATACTCATTTTCATAAAATCAAGCTATGTCTGTAGCTCTCAGTTTATGTTAATTTGGATGACAGCTTGGCAGTTGTGGTTATAGATGCTCTGTAGCTCCCATAACTGAAAGGAATGGGTGATTTGGGTTCTAAACCAGAGTTAACAGTTCTGACAACTTACATATAATCAAGGTCTGTGCATTCTGGGCACTCTACTTGTGGTTACATGTAGCCTATAACAGTTATGGTATAAAGCTGAATTTAGTAGCTACTGGAAATGTGCATTTGTCATTACTAGTAGCAAATGCAGAGTCAAACTTTCACAGATTTGGGAACTAACCAAGGTGTGATGCTCTGATAGTTTGACTAGACCTCTGGCATTAAGTTAGAGTGGCCTTTGATGTTGTCAGGTGAACTAATGCATGAATTTACTCATGTATTATTGTGTTTAATTTAAGCTGTTCTGAAAGATGATCTAGTGGTATAATTTCCACTAACCTGCTATAGGTCTGTACCAGTTTGATCTTGCTTATTAGAATAAACAGTATACTAATTCTCCAGCACTTTGTGATGCATTTTCAACAGTTTTGACAGACATAGGTTTCAGTGACTAGACTATCAAGATTTGTGTGAAGACAAGGACAGATTCATTTACCTCTGGGTATTTGAATATCTACTGAAAGTGTTCAAAGGGGGCCTCTATTGCCTATGCTTGGCAAACTGACCTCTATCTTGAAGTATTCTGCTAGAATGATCAAAACCCTCATTCCGATAAACAATAAGTGTAAAAAATGTAAGCACATGTGCACTCAGAAGGGATGATGTGTTTGGGGGCTCTTGGGGTTGCTCCCTCTCTCCACTTGAGTTTCGTGCTCTGGAGTCGTTATGTATGGGCTAGATCGGGATGGCTCTTCCTTTGTGCTCTGCTTCTGTGTGTGCCGCTTGCTCTTTTCTGTCTGTCTCTCTATTTCTGACTCTGTTGTCTCACCTCTGGTCTCTTCTAATCTCTCTTCTTCCGATCTCTCTCTCCTGAGCCCTTCTGCTTCAGGCTCTGGAGTCCTTCTGCTTCTCTCTCTGGAGCCGCACTCACTCTCACTTCTGACTCTGACCCTTACTTCTGACTCTGACCTGATTCTGATTCTCACTCCTGACTCTGACTCTGACTCGATTTGTGCTCCTTCTTTCCCTTGCTTCTGGCTCTGATGACTCCCTTATTCTATTTCGCTCTGTGCTCTGCTTCTGTGTCTTCTCCCTGATTCTGTGTCTTCTCTCCCCTTCTGTGTCTTCTCTCCTTCTCTTAGTTTATATAGCAATCACATAGGGTGGTGACACAAAGGTGGGCTGAACATTAACAAATCAACAAAGAGGGGTAAGACCACTCCTCCTCCAGGAGATTTACAAAATCTCATCTAAAGAGATTATTCCAGATTACTAGGAGATCCGTTTAAGGGCGGGTTTCCATCCAGGGTGTGTCACTTTCTTCTTTCCTCAGCCAGTAATCCACTTAAATAGTTCGAGTAAATTTACTTCTAATATTTCTATAAATGTCATTCTGTATGAGCATAGTAAGAGATATATCAAACTTAAAGTGTGGTTCTTCCTGAGGACATCTCACTATATTGTCTAGACCACAGTACTCAAGTCAGGTTAGTCTTCCTAATCTCAGCAGGATCCTAGTCTCGTCATTACCTTTGCATCATGACAGCATTTGTCTATGACAATGTTCTCAACTTATAGTTGAGTATTATGGCGTCTTGGCCTGACCCATTTTGTTGCTAGGGTAGCTCACAGCTTGCCCTCAGTCCATTCTGTGTCTTAAGACCTCGTTGGGACCCTGCTTTTGGGGTGCTAGGAAATAAGAACAACTGAATTGATAAAACAGATGTCCAGGAGTAAATATTATTGGAGTCAATCAGCTCTCAAGTTACAAAGAATAATATTAACTGTCTTCCTGTGTCTATACAAAAAGGACATTGCTTTAAGGTAAACTAAGTTTCCATGCAGCAAGGCTGAAAGAACAAACCCAATGTTATCCCTACAAATAAGTCCAAGACCCTGTCTTCTTGGTAGCTCTCCAGGGTGAGTTTGTCAGGGAAATATTGAAGGATTTGTTCAACTGCTGCCCTTGAGGGCAGGGTTCCCCACAGAATGGATGATCCCAGTCATCAACTAGGGCAACAAGGCGCTGTGTATTCTGGCTCCAGCCAGCACTCAGTCCTTTTAGGCTTGAGAGAGGTGTAAGCACAGACCCGAACTTATAAAATCTGTGTTATTGGTGCCACCTGCTTGCACTGATAGTGGTGGTTTAAATCCAGCGCCAATGTTCAACTTCCAAGTTCCCTTTTCTCAGCATGAAGTTCTAAACTTTCAGTCTCTTCTTTGGCCCCCACCTCACGTCTGAGCCAGCATGAGTATGAGGATGTGTTTCTTAGCTCTGCACAGAACCATTGCTCTGTTTAGAGAGGAAGGTTGAGTTCTCCAGGGGGTCTTCTCAATGAGATCCCATGCATGATTTGGTATTTAATTCAGGTTTTGTGTGTTTTCTTATGATTATACCACAAAAGCACTCAGACATGACCCTTTGGGGTTGTCATGGACCTTCCCATTCCTGTGTCATTTTTAGGATAGCTGAAGAAAAACAACCCAACCCTGATAATAGGTATCATTCTAAACATATAATAAACTTAAATCAGTGTGTTAATGTGCTACAGTTGATAGCACTTCATAGTACATTTATCCTAACATTTTCCCAAATGCATGTATCTCCGTTCCATCATCCAATGCTCCTTTCCTTTCATCACTTGTATCACTTATAGTCCCGCTGGTCTTTGATTTGCTTGAGCGGACGCCAGTAACATCTCCATTTGTCCCTGTCGTGAGCTAGTGTAGCCCAATGATACCTGCTCGCTCCAGGAACAGAAAGAGCCTCAAATCATTTATTCAGAGATTTCAAAAAGAAATCTGACCACCTAATTGGAGGGCGGCCACAAGGTCTTCTGACATACAGTGGAATCCAGTCTGTAACAGCTGTAGTCCAACGGTCTTCTCTGAATCGCATTACATGAACGGCCCATCTGATTTTTGATGCCTTGGCAAACGAGACAGCATCCCTGATTTTTGACCATTGACGGAGGTCAGAACTCCAGATTCCTTCTCTCACTTGAGTGAGACATGA
Organism: Sorex araneus; assembly: GCF_027595985.1. Classification (NCBI taxonomy): domain Eukaryota; kingdom Metazoa; phylum Chordata; class Mammalia; order Eulipotyphla; family Soricidae; genus Sorex; species Sorex araneus. The sequence continues at coordinate 26,071,990 of NC_073311.1, read as the reverse complement.
TATTCCCAGCATAGATAGCTCTTTCGATTCCTCTTTGGGATACCCTAATAACATTCTCATCCTGCTTGCGTAGGGCCCAGGACTCTGAGGCATATGTTAGTGCAGGAAGAATGGTGGAATCAAAAGATGTGCCTGGAGTTGGAGGTTCTTCATTCTCTTAACCACCTCTTCGATGCTCTTGAATGCATTCCACGCTGCTCTCTTCCTCCTGCGCAGTTCTGGCACCAAGTCATTCCTCATGTTGATTTCTCGACCCAGGTACACATAGCTGCTGCATTCAGAGATGTTCATTCTATTGAGAGCAAATGGAGCTTCAGGGACCAGTTCATTTTTCATGAACATGGTCTTGTTGAGATTCAGCTGCAATTTGACCTTTCCACAATCTCGGTCGAAGTTGGTAAGTATTTGTGCCGCTTGGCTAATGTTTGGTGTTATGAGAATGATGTCATCAGCGAAGCGGAGGTGGTGTAATTACTGACCATCTATCTTCACTCCCATTCCTTCCCCTTCCAGTCATTGCATGATGTTCTCAAGGGCGGCACTGAAGAGTTTTGGTGAAATGGTATCACCTTGCCACACCCCTCTCTTTACATCAATGATCACTTCCTTGTTGGATGGTGAGATCCTGGTGGTGAATCCACAATACAGCTCATGGAGAATTTTGATATACTGAATTTGAACGCCCTGTTTGGCCAAGGCTTGGATGACCGCCTTGGCATTCGATGATGAGACTGTGTGGTTATGGTCTACCATGCTGAATCCTCTTCGGAACCTGGCTTGCTCGCATGGTTGTCCTTCGTCTAGTGTTCTGCCTATTGTATTCAGGATGACACGAGTGAACAACTTGTAGACAACAGACAACAGGCAGATTGGGAGATAGTTGCCGATGTCGTGGATGTCTCCCTTCTTGTACAACAGAACGGACCTACTGGTTTTCCACTGGGACGGAACCTTGCATTCAGACAGGTAGCGTGTGAAGAGTTAGGCCAGTGTATTGATGAGTACTGGTGGCAGATTCTTCAGGTGTTCGGGTCTAACCTTGTCCGGACCAGGTGCTGTTCGAGTATTTACCAGCAAAATGGGGTGTCGGATTTCAGAAGGGAGAACATTGGGAATGACATATCGATCCTGCGGAATTTGGTATGTGGGCAGGTACACATGGCTCTCAAAGAAATCCAAGTAGAAGTCGTGAGTAATTTTCTCCATTGCCCTTCTGGAGGATGTGATAGATCCATCGGGACGTCGGAGGGCAGTCATCTTGGTCTTGTAGTTGGCGAAAGACAGGCAAGCATTGCGAATACTTTTCCCGGCTTCTGCTGCACTGGCCAACACTGCTGGTCTTCTCTCTTTGAGGTCTTCCTTTATCACATCTCTGCACAGCTTTGTGAGCTCGGATGTTAGCTTGTGGTTGCCTGAGGCTTGTGCCAAACCACGTTGATGAATGAGCTCAAGAGTTTTCGAAGACAGGCATCTGTTTGTGGCTTTCCCACTCTCGGCATTCTTCGCACAGACATGCCCCAATACGGCAGTGTTAAGAAAGATGAACAGGGCTGTGCCGGATAGCACAGCGGGGAGGGCATATGCCTTGCACACCTTGCACACGGCTGACCCGGGTTCGATTCCCAGCATCCTATATGGTCCACTGAGCACCACCAGGGGTGATTCCTGAGTGCAGAGCCTGGAATAACCTCTGTGCATTGCCGGGTATGACCCAAAAAGCAAAAAATAAAAATGAAGAAGAAGAGAGATGAGCTAAGAGAGGCTGAAAATATCTTGGGGACGAACTAGACTGACAAAATGAAGAAAGACTAGATGATTGTCTGTACTTTCAACGCACGGACACTGGTATCAGAAGCATCCATCAAGTACCTGATGGTGCAAGTGCAGAAGATCAAGTACAATATCATTAGTCTGACCAAAACAAGGAGACATCAATCACATCACGCCATTTTCGATACTGGAGAAGAATTGTTCCTCAGAACATGCGACAACAGAGGCGTTGGTGGCATTGGTGTCCTTGTCCACATGAACTTGGCCATGAGCATCGATTCATTTGAAGGCCTAACAACCCGAATTCGATGATTACGCTTGAATAAGATGTGGCTCATTGCCCTGCAGTTTCTATCTTCATCGCCTATGCACAAGCTTCCAACTACGATGAAGAAGAAATTTAGAGGTTCTACATGGAACTGGAGAAGTTCTATAAAGAAGACCACACCTTCTACAAGATCATTGTTGGTGATTTTAATGCCTAGATAGGTCCGAGAAGGTCGCCCAAAGAACTCCACATTGGGACACATGGTCTAGAATGGAACAATCAGGGAGAGAGACTGTCTGAATTCATCATGTCGACCAAGACCATCCATGGTAACTCACAGTTCCAGAAGGCCGAATCTAAACACTGGACATGGGAGTCTCCTAGTGGACAGTTCCACAATGAAATTGACCACATCATATTCAATTGAAGGTTTTGCCTGACCGATGTTTCTGTTGTCCCCAAATTCCAAATGGGATCGGACCACCGTCTCCTTCATGCGAAATTCTACTTCACAGAGCGGGGAGAAAAGTCTGCAAAATTTAAGTCTAAGAAGACAACTTCCTGAATGACCACCAACTGGGAGCTCTTTGGCACTATTGCAGCAACGTGGGAAGATGCAGTCCTTGACAACATCAAGGAGGAATACGATCAACTGTTTCAGCACCTCTATGTCTTTCCTATCATACTACGAAATAATAGCTGTACTTTCTTTTCCGTTGGAAAAATAAATCAGAAGAGATGTTCTTTGTACTTTCATTACCAAATCTATCATTCACTTTCCACAGATTCATATCTCCTCTATTGTTCCTATGGAATAAGTGATCTCTATCTTATTTATGGCCAAGTCTTTCACATTTGTTGCCAACCCCTCTTACTTATTCATAGGACATGTTCAACAATTCAATTATTTATCAATTATGTCACAAATCAATCCATTTTTTTCTTTCCTGCTATATCACTTTTATGAACTCATGAACCATTTTTTATTTCATTCATCTACAAAGATGCTCCTCTGATTTGATATTCTTCAACAACCAGCATCATGGTTTTTATTTTTTGTAGAAAAAAATAGACAAACAAAACAAGACAAAGTAATATAGTAAGTTGTACAAGCCTACTTAAAATTCAGGGTCATCTTTTAAAACTGCTCCTAGTATTGGCAACTCACAATCAATTTCTAGGGTCACAATACATTTGTCTAGGGTAAATTATTATTGATGATAACACTATATTTATATTTCTGCAGAACGAACATCTTGCCTTTCTGAAATTTACTCATGGAATGACTTGCATATGGGACTAACTTTGAAGAGCATGATTTTTCTCATTAGGTTGTCTTGCTTAGCAAATTCTATTCGAATTTTTAAAAATTATTTTAATAAATGAGGGTCCTCCATCTTTATTCTTCCATTTTACTCCCATCACTTGCCAAGTATAAAATCAAATTATTTTCTAGCTTGGTGTTCAACTTCTACATGGCAGAAAAGAATGAAGATAAATAAAACATTGAAAACCTTTCTAAACACAAACAAACAAACCAGCATCCATTTCAGCTATCTGAATATCGCACATCATTTTTTACAATTAATTTGAAATAAAATGCTCTCTTTTAATTTTCTTCATAGGACAATTGTCAGGGACAATTTTATTACTAATTCTGTGGTTTTAACCATTTTACCTCGTAATAATACAGAGAAAAAATGGAATAATAACTTGCAGACCCATGAGAACTAGAGCCCAGAAGACACATCTGGTCATCAGAAGGGAATGTAGAATGTGCCAGTAACAAATAGTCACACTTACATGATACCATCTGCTATAGCAGAACTAATGAAGGAAAGAAAAGAGCTAATTTGAAATAAAATGGCATGGATGTATGTTACTAAGTCGCATAGAAGACCTGAGAGTGAAAGGTATCATTCACTCATATTTGCAATAGTAAATGTGGAAGTAACATTGATGATCTGGGAGATGTTTGTTACTCTTCAATTTTGATAGCTTTTCGAGTAATAAGTATTTCATAAGGTTTGGAAGAAGCTACTATGCCAATTATATAATTTGAGGGATTTAGGATTTTAGAACAAAAAAATGTAACCTAGACTTTGAACACATTAAGTTATATTGCAGAATAAAAAAGTCACTGTTAAAAATGATACTCACTTTCTTTGAAATGTAGGTGAAGAGTTTATAGATTTTTCTGTCATATCCAAAATTCTGACAGCAAGACTTTTATTTCTCCCCTGAAAATAGTGTCAGAAATGGCTTAGCTGATTTTCACTCAGTCTAGTTTCCACCCCACCCCAGCCCTGCAGCAAGTAAAAGATGAAAGCTGACTTAGGTTAGACTAAAAATCTAAGATAGATAAAAGATAAATAAATGAATAATTGAATAATTTTGAACCAGGGAGATAGCTGGCTCAAGGGCTACTGTACATGTGGAAATCCCAAATTCAATCCCTGGCACTGTAATATCCTCAGTGCACAATCAAGAGTGATCCCAAGAAATACACTGGGAATAGTTCCTCAGTGTTCCCCCCTAGACCTGGCTAATGTGGAGTATAGAGCCAAAAATACAATGGAAAACAAAAGAAAATTTAAAGTATTGCCTTTTAGAGCAATCTATTGACAGGGATAAATTATATTTTGATAGTATTTTACCTAATAATGTTTTTATAAAAGTAATAAGACAATATTATTAGAGATATAGTAACAATGAAGTTGTCAAAGTATTTCACACATCTTTTTGAATCTAGGAAAGAAAAACTCTGAAATCTGCTGTGATTGTAATCAATAATGATGTAAACTATTGATTTAATATTGAATTCAGCCTCACAGAAGTGCATAAATATATGTTAACAAATCACAAAATCTTACTAGAGCTTTATTATTAAGAATCATGTTATGGAATAATTAAAATTACAGTAATTCATTAATTTCTTTCTATCTTTAGAAATTAACTAGTTTTCTAATTCATGTTATGAAATTGTCTGTGGTACGATTTCACTCGCCCATAGTGAACTATTTTTATCTTTGTTGTTAGGGTTTTGCAAATTGAATGTCTTATGTCAAGATTCATATATATATATCAAAATTTACATATATAGTATATATGTATATATAGTACATATATACATATATAAAACAGGTGCCATTTTATCCCTAAGATATTTCAGTCTCAACCTATATTCAGGGAAGATCACTAATATTTAAGCAACAATTGGACATAATCTTAAAAGATTTATCATTTATCATTTATCCATTTTTCTCTGTAAGAGTAAATAAGTTTTCTAGCCAATAAGGAACATTTTTAAAATGCATAATTTTTACTATATATTTAAAATAATATAATTTAATATCATTCATTTTTGCTCTTCTTATTTTAGTATGATGGAAATTATTATCTCCATACCTGTTTTCATGGGTTTATATTATTATTCACAGATGGAGAAATATCATATCTTAGAGATAACGTGTTGCTCAAGAGAGTAAAAATTCAGTAAAGGCAGTTATGTCTTTCTGATATATTAAGGTTTATATTTGGTGAACATATGTAAAAGCACATGAAACTACTATAATAACATACAGACAGATGCTTGAAGTGCTCACATACACATTAGAAGCCAGGAAGAGTTGATTTGTATTATTGAAATAAGAATATTTTTAGAGTCAAGTCCCAATTTTGAACTTGTATATATGTGACTCTCAGTGGCAACTTTTCAAAGTAGTAATTTTTTTTTAATTCTATTGGTGTCTGGCAACAATTTTTCCTTAGCTTTTTACAGTTTCTAAAAATATATCTTGAGATTCTCAAAATACATAAAAGCAAATTCCCAGCCAGTTCTTCACTTGAACATATTTGCAATAGTGGTAAGATTCTAAAAATAATATTTATGTTTAATGTATCCTGCTTTGAGATTTGTATAAGAAGTTTTATAGCTTTGTGAGCTGTTAGTGTGTATTATTATATAAATTGTAAAAGCTGAAGCCAATGCTAAATAAATGTCAGCGTGGTTTTGAAGAGGGGAAAAAAATTGCAGTCATTTACATCAGCTACCAAGTCTAAACATTGTATAAATATGGTAAAACCTATAAGAACTTCTTCTGATAAAGAAGATTGGATTTTGTAGCTACAGATTCTGTAAAGGATAAAATATAGAACTGAACTAGCTTCCCAGATTGGTGAAACTTTGAAAATTTTAAAATGTCAACTTGAAAGTCTAGAGAAAATTAAACCCAAATGAAACTGGAAAAATAATGTTTTATTTCATACACTTTTCAAAGAGTAAAGTGGTTCACAGACTCTTTTGATGGCACACGTTTCCATGTGTAGTATTGTCCTGGTCATTTTTCTTTCTCTCATTTCTGTTATTCTTTAGATGTTGAAGACTTCTCTCTTCAACCGTTAAACTGACAATAAGGAAGAAGTATAAATACTTGGTACCCCCAAAATTATAGATGATCACCATTCTGTTTTCCATGCTCAAAAATTAGATTTCTTCTTATTATAAAATTTATTATAAATCTATCTTCACATAGCAGTGCGTCAGTAACTGACTTGGAAGAAAAGTGAGGTGTCACTAGAAAGAGGGTGTTTTCTTCTAGTGTAATGAATATCAGAGCATCTGTGACACAATTTGAATTAAATAAATTTAAGCTATAACTGAGGAAGGTGTGATTAAGCCAATGATAAGAGAATTCTGTGCCCGATAGACCAGCAGAGTTAAAAAATGTAGGATACTGGAAGCAGGGGGGGAAAAAAAAGAAATGAAGGATACTTTCTCACTGCTTCAACAGTATATTTTCTAACTGTATTTATTAACTTTTTTCATTATGTTTACTTCGGAAGATCTTCCAGTTGTAAAAAAAAAATACTTGTAGCAGTTATTTTTAATAGATATGATGCTGTTTGAAACTACTCTCATTCAAATTATTTTAATATTAGTGTTGTTAGCTTTTCAATTTTATAACATATACATTAGAATATTGAAGGTATGCTAATTAAAGCAGTTAAACTACTGTATAAAACAAAATGTGAAGACTTCCTGAATGGAAATTATTTTGGAAAACAAAATCACATGGACAGATTGAACAAATGATTATAATGAATGTCTAAATGAATAAAAATATGTTAGACTACCTTTTCTTTTTGCTCGGACTGGAGCAATAGCACAGTGGGTAGGGTGTTTGCTTGCCTTCCCCGTGGCTGACCTGGGTTCAATTCCTCTCTCTTGGAGAGCCTGTAAGCTACCGAGAGTAACCGCCTGCATGGGAGAGCCTGGCAAGCTACCCTTTGTGTATTTGATATGCCAAAAACAGTAACAATAAGTCTCACAATGGAGATGTTACTGGTGCCCACTCGAGCAAATTGGTGAATAATGGGATGACAGTGCTACAGTGCTATAAAATTTTGTTTAATATTTCTAGTATATCCTGTAGCAGAATTTTCAGCTTTGAATTATTAATATTTAGGGCCAAATAATTTATTTTTGGGACAGAAAATCTTATAAATAATAGGATATTCGGCAGCTTCCCTGGTCTTTGGTTTATTCTTGTTCCACATAGAATTATCAATAAAAATTGACTCTGGACATGATTAAAAATCGCCAAAAAGACATTGAAAACCAGTTACATATAGAATAATTTTAGAATTTGAGAACTTATTGTAACAGAAGTATAAAGGCAATATAAGCACAATATTACATATATATGTACATAGACAAGATGTCTAAAATAAATTACACATGAACCCAAACGAATAATTGGCAAGGTCATTTGTTGAGCATGAAAAAGCTTATGAAAGAAATGCTATATTTGAAACACAGATTTTTTTTCTACCATGACAGCTATGCTTGACTTTCTTCTTTCTCATGAAAAATGTGTGAGGTGCTTTACTTTAACAATATATTTGGTCAATTTAGTTGTTAATTACCACCATTTACAAATATTTAATATATTCCTATTTTCATATTTCAAATGCAATATAATGTAGTGTTTTGATAAAGTATTTATATGTAAATGTCATAAAAGCAACTTCAAATGCCATTTGCTTTAAGGCATTTTGTTAGGTAAAAAAAGTTTATGCTAAATGAAAATTTATGTTGTTTAATTGTTACTGTTAAAGTCTATATTTCTGTGTTACAACTATAGAAATTTGGTTGATTTTATGTATTGAAGACATGGATTAATAATATCATGCTTCCATGACAACAGCAAATCCCCTTCAGCTTACAAACAGCAATTTTAATTATAGCTTACATTCTCTTAGTAATAACTCTTTGCTATCCATACACTATTTTCTATAATGAAAGTCTTTTTTCTTGGTGCTTAGCTATTAAAGCTTCTGTCTACAGAGGCAGAATGTCAAGTCAATGTACATTAAATTTCAAAGTGTTGCTTAGATACTACACTTTGACAATTAGCACTAGAAATGTTAATGTTAAATCATCCATGTGCTTAGTTTCTAAAGAATAGTTCTCTATAGACTTATTACTGAGAATAACTATTTGCTCTTATCCATCAAAAGTATAAATAAAACATATGTCTAAGTGATCAGCTTTCTAGTGGAATAGAGCTGATTAAAGTGTAGTGAAAATACATTAAAATGATCAGCTTAATCAGGGTGTGAATCAATTGAATTCATTGAATATACATTTTTGTTTAGTTTGCCACTACCTTAAAAACCCTTTATTTGATGATATCATGAATCCTTTCACCTTTTGAAAGGAAACACAGATGTCCTACTTCACTGACCTGTTTCCTTTATAATGAAAATTTTTGTGTATTTCTTTTATTCCCTGCCACAATTTTTTATTGAATCACTATGAAATACAGTTACAAAAATTTCCTGTTTGAGTTTCAGTCATACAATAATTTAACACCCATCCCTCCAACTAGTGCATATTCTGCACCACTAATGTCCCCTGTATACCACCCCTCTTTCCATACCTCCTCCTGCCTCTATGGCAGACAATTTCTCCCATACTCTCTCTCTCTACTCTTGGGAATTATGACTTGCAATATAGATCTTGAGAGGTTATTGTGTTTGGTACTTTATCTACTTTCAGCACACATCTCCCATCCCGAATGATTCCTCCAACCACTATTGACTTAGTGATCCCTTTTCTATTCCAGCTGCCTTCTCCCCCAGCTCATGAGGCAGGTTTCCAACTATGGACCAATATTCCTGGTCTTGTGTCTACTGTCCTTGGGGGTCAGTTTCATATTATGCTATTTTTTATTCCACAAATGAGTGCAGTCATTCTATGTCTGTTCCTCTCTTTCTGACTCATTTCACTTAGCATGATACTCTCCATGACCATCCACTTATAAGCAAATTTCATAGCTTCATCTTTCCTAACAGCTGCATAGTATTCCATTGTGTTGTACCAAAGTTTCTTTAACTAGTCGTCAGTTCTCGGGCACTTGGGTTGTTTCCAGATTCTGGCTATTGTGAACAACACTGCAATTAACATACAGGTGCATATGTCATTTCTACTTGGGAAATATTCCCAGAAGTGGTATTGTGGGGTCACATGGAAGTTCAATTTCTATTTTTTGAAGAAATGCTCACATTGTTTTCTAAAAGGCTGGACCAGTTGCATTCCCACCAACAGTGAAAGAGCATCCTTTTCTCACTATGTATTTCCTAATGACTAGGTTATTCACAGATATAAGTGATGGAAATAAACTTTATAGGTCACTTCATAATCTTGAAATGTTTGTGCTTTTTCCAGGAAAGTTTGTGATGGAGTTTTACTTGTAAATATAGTTCTTATACTTTCTCAGATACAAAGACAGAATTCATTTTCAGCTACTTTGTATAACAAAATCACAAATTGATTCAAGATTATGGGACTGGAAAAACAATAGAGTGTGTGGGGTGTTTGCCTGGCATGAGGCCAACTCATGTTCAATTCCCAGCATCCCATATGATTCCCTGAGTATGACCAGGAGTGATTCCAGAGTGAAGAAACAACAGTAACACCTTAGCATTGCCCATTGTGGACCAAAATCCAAACTCCCATCCCCTGCCAAAAACACAAAACAAACAAAACAAGATTAACTTATACTTGCCTTGTAAAGATATCATCTATGAATTTATATTGTAGTATACAGGTGATGCTAGGAATATTCCTTTGGAAACTACAACAAAATGCACATGTACAGGTTTTAGCATAGTACTTGATATGTATTTGTTAAGTTGAACCATAGATTTAATTTCAGAGAATTTTGTTTGCCTTTCTGAAAAATTTGTGGATGTTAACTACATTGACCAACATATGCAAATTAGCTATTACAAAGTAATATGAAGAAGTTTATTGCATTTTTGCGTCATTTTATATCAAAAATAAATAATAATAAAATTAAGTAATGCTTTTGTACCTTCAAACATAATTTATAAGGTGATATTCAAAATCTTAAGATACCCATATACATATTTTATATGTGCAATCTATAAGTCCCACCACCCTTAGTACTTACAAACTTTGACTTTTTAAAAATGTTTTAAAATTACTAACATACACTCTGATTTGCAAAAATGTTCATAATACAATTGTTTCAGGCATAAAATATTCCAATACCTATCCTAGCACCAGTGTTATCTTCCCTCCAACAATGTCCTCTGTTGCACTCCCAACCCCGCCTCCTCAATCTCCCCCCTTAGTAGGCACATAACATCTTACTTGATATCACTTGCTACAACAAAATTGCAAGTGGAGTTATCAGAACATAGATTAAAAAAGAGCCAGTTTATGATGATTTTGTACCTCATAATGGTGTTCCTAAAGTCATTGTCTGAGGATTATTGAGCTTGTCTGTGCTAGTTGAGCCTTCTGTGTTATTTTCACTTACTGGGCTTGGTAGGCTTCTACACAACTTCCCTACCAAATTTGGTGTGCTTCTATGGGGCTATACTCTGAAAACTTGGAGGAGGAGCTGCAGCCACATGCTTCAGGAGCTGTGAAACTGGGATCAGTTTATGGCAGGCAAAGTCAGAGGTAGTGGCTGATGAACATAGTTTGAGGGGATTCTGCTTCTACCATTCCAACAAGTCCCAGAGTTTTCAGTTTGGAGATATCTACTTGGATATTAGGCTTTTGGTGACTTATTGAGGTTTGGCTGTGAAGGTGGGCCCCTTTAAATACTGGAGGAGTAGTTTTGACTCATTATATAACTTCATGAACTGAGATGCTACTCCTCATTTTCTAATTAGAAGCATTTCCATATGCTACTGAAAATTTAGAATCAAATGTCAGCTCCTCAAGATGCCCTTTCAAGAAAAAGAAAAGTCTATTATTAGAAAAAATAACCAAGGGAAGTAATTAATTTTGGTTGGTTGGTTAGAATGAAAAACACTTTTAAAATATATATAAGTTAAAAAATAATTTATAACCTGAAATATGATGGTAAAAAAATCAAGTTTTGGAGTGTAGAGAAAAAGAAGTCAGTAGTAAAAAGAAATAATAAAAATAAATGTTTATAAAGCAGGTATAATAATACCAAGGTCTTTAATGAAAAAGTATTGCTGCTTTACTTTTTTGTTATTTTTCATACTATAACGGGTTTCCTCTATTTGAGGACAATGTCTCTCAAAATGGGCCCCTTTGACTGAGACTTTGTTTTTTTCTATTTTTCTATTTTTTTTATCTAATAAGGAGGACTTGACAAGCTATCTGTGGAGAATCCCATATGCCAAAACCAGTAACAATAATGGGACTCATTCCCCTGACATGACAGGAATGAATGAGATGCTACTGGCACTCACTTGAGCAAGATGAGCAACCAGACAACAGTGATATAGTGATAAAGTGAATAAATAGGACAGTTGAGAAAAAATCAGAAAAAGGAAGACCTTTATGGTCTCCTTTATTGGGCTAAATAGGGAACATTAAAGTCCTTTATAAAGGTGGCCTCTGTACTCCCTTATCAGATAGAAAAAAAAACAGATAAAATGTATTTTACAGCGTCCTTGTTTTGTCATACAAAGACAAAAATAATAATAAACTACAGTATCTAACTGTGTCTACTAAGACCTTTCCCTCTATATCTGTCTTTTAATAAACTACCACCTTGTGAGCAGCAACCCACATTTCCTTTGTTTAATCACTTCACCACAATGTATGACCCTTTGGTGAAATAGTTTGTTTTGATTTAAATTTACAGAAAGTTTTGCTATAGATTTAAACATTTTTATTGTTTAATTATTTTTATTTTTCATTATTTTTATTTAAATTTGGAGAAATATCTCTTAAGATCTACAAATTATTGGTATTAAGCTGCAAATATTTCTCTGATGAGACAAAATTCAATATTTGTATTAAATTTTTTGCCCACCTCTTTCACTTTTAGTGCTAGCTTAAAGTTTAAATTTTGCTCTCAATTCCAGGTTTTGCCCATACCTTTTCCTGAGTTTACAGGTAACCAAAACCTTTACTGACAATTTTATATAGTCCTTCAAATTAAAGAAAAATCATCTCATAAAGTTGCATTATAATTAATTTCTCAGAGGATGTTTTTCTTATAGTAGAATATAAATATTTCATAATATATCCAAGCACAATTTTCTGAAAGTAAAAGTAAAATTTTACCTAGTCATTCATCGCTGAGAAAAGATAACGTCAGCGAGAGTAGATACTGAAGATCTTTATTTAAAGATACAAACTGAGACTAATGTAATCTTTAATCAATAAGCCAAAGTTTTATTTTATCTATATCAAGAATCAATTATACCTGAACTACTGAATTGATACTACAGATAAAGTGACTTTAAGTAATATGTTTGCCAAACAAACCTCTTTTTTTAATATAACATATGTTCTGGGTCTAAGTTTAAATCTCAGAATAAGATGTCTTTTATTAGCCACAAATTTAATCCATGAAGAGTTTCAAATTTATTTATATCTACGGCAAAAACAAAGAATTCCACAGAATATAACCATGTGTAAAAGCCATTGTTGATTCATTAGATTTTAAATTATTTTTAATCTTCATCAATTTATAGGATTTATCATCAATCTTTGTAAAAAAATAGATTACAAGACTATGTTTTGACTTACCCTAAACTAGAAAAAAAAGAAATGTGTATGCTATAGTTAATGCAATGTATTTATAGTGGTGTATTTATGGTGTTTGTATCATTAATTTTTGCATTCACACAAGAAGAAAAATACCTGAGAGCTAATATAGAATTATTACAAAAAACTTTCCTATATTGCATGTTTGTGGTGTGTGTGTGTGTCTGTGTGTGCATGTATATGTGTGTAGATGAATTTTCAGTTCAATAGGTTACATACTTTTAACTTCAATACTGGCAAAATTTTATCATATTTTAACTATTTTGATAATAAGATAACTTCCAATTTTCCTGCATCCTTATATGATTATCTTTCCTAAGTATATACATAACATATCCACATAATAAAAAAAAATTATCCCGGTGGTCATATTGTCTAGAGGCAGAAGGAATTAAAGATATAGCTTAGATTTATGATCAGATATCTTTGAGTTAGTCCAAATGAAGGCAATTAAAAAGAGTGGTTTAATCAACTCAGATGAACACAGAAACTTAAAGTGAGATCATTTAGGTCACTCTGACAAAAGCAAACTGCCACACTAAACAGAGATGTATGTGGCAGGAGACTAACTGAGAATCACCCTTCATTTTCATAAAGCAAGAAAGCAAAGACCTCAGTTCTACGGCCACAAAAAATTAAACTCTTCCCACAAGCAATGTGAAGAGTGCCTTCGAAATGCCTATGAATTTCAGCTAAGAGTGCAGTTAGTTAGCCTGACTACTTGACTTCAGTTTTGAGAAATCTAAAAAGGAAACTGATACTACATCCCTGGGCTTCTGATATACAGGAAATATTAGATGAGGAAAGGGTGCTATTTTATGGGGTTTTGTTGGGGAGGGGTATTTGTCTCTGCACCCAGTTGCTCAGGGGGCTACACTGTGCCCTGTGATCAGGAGAGTGAGTGTCCTGAAAAGTGGGTCTTGCACTGGGATGAGTCACATGCAAGGCAAGTACCTTAAACTCCATGCTGTCTACGAGCTAAACGATGGGTGTTATTTTAAATCACTGTGTTTGTAGAAACTAAATCTCTAGGTTTTGCACTAACTGTTATGGAGCAAAGAAAACAGTGTTGATGTCTGTGGACCCCACGGGTGGCCTCCGTCAGGGAGGGAGGAGAGAGAAGGTCACTTTCTCCCAATCAGCCTCTTGCCACTCAGGACTCAGGGGCTCAGGGATCTTATCTTGACTCACAAAAAAAGAATTTTAAGAGTAGACAGTCGTGAAGTAAAACAGATTGTATTTGGAGGTTTCTTTAGAAAAGAGAAGGAGGAAGAGAGAGTGACAGAGAGTAATATGCTCAAGAGAGGACCTGGGCTTCTCCCGGGGCAGAGAGGGCCCCCACACAACACAGCATTAACTAGGAAAGCACGCATCTCAAGATGTGGACATCACATGGTCTCGGCCTCATGGGCACAGGGAGCACATGGGCTCGGCAGCATATCCGCGCCCTCCCTTTGTTCCAGTGGCTTTTAGAGGATTTTTTCAACCTGCCTCTAGGAAAGGTTCCTACCTAGGGAAAAGTTCGTTACTCTGGAGGTTGCCAAGAGGGTAGAGTTGGCAAAGGTTCACGGTGTTTAAAATTTCTTCCCTGGCCTTCGGTCCCTGCTGGATCTTCCCGCAGACAGTGGGTCCAGGCTTCTCTGTTCTGGGCTAACTGAGGGCTAATCAAATGAAAGGAAGAATTGAGGGTTCTCAGTTAATTCCCTACGGGCCCTCTCTATAAGGAGGGGACCAGTCTCCTCGAGGTCCGCTGCTGCAGAAGGTCTTTTCAGCTCTTGATTTCTGTAACCGCAAGGTGAGTTAGACTTTGGACTGGTGGCTTTATTACTCCCCAGAAATTTCATTGCCGTGATGTGGGGGTAGGAGGGGAAGCTTGCCTACATCAGTGTCTTTAATAACGTCTGTTGAGGGGGTGGAGGTCTGAGGAGATTGTGCAGGGATTAAGGCATTGCGTTGAACTCAGACCAACCTTAGCTTAATCTTGGCACCACATATGGTCTCCTGAACACCACCACAAGTGGTCCCTGAGCACGGAGCAAAAACAAGTTCTGAGCAGACCAGATGTGTCAACCCAATTGCCCCCCACCCACACACACAGAAAGAAAACAAAAACCCATTTCTAAAGGAATAGCTCAATGAGAGTTGGAATTTTAAGATATTAATTATCCCTGCCAGTTGCCAGTTTATGCTGTTAAAATATATTTAGTAGAGAAAGGGTATATAAGGCCTGAATCTATCCTGGATGTTTAAAGCTGTATTTTTATGGACCAGAGGTGTAGTACAGCAGTCATAGTTCATGCCTTGCATGTGGCCAATCCAGTTTGATCACCTGCCCCACAGGATCCCCTGAGTATGGCTGGATGCAGACCCAGCACCATGAGAACCACGGCATCCTCACTCCATTCCACATGAGTACTTGTTGGAATAGTTGAGAATCGTGAGGAGAGGCTCAAGGTCTTTGGATCAGAAAACTTCTTGGGGGGCTGGAGCAATAGCACAGCGGGTAGGGCGTTTGCCTTGCACGCGACCGACCCGGGTTTGATTCCCAGCATCCCATATGGTCCCCTGAGAACCGCCAGGGATAATTCCTGAGTGTAGAGCCAGGAGTAACCCCTGTGCAGAGCCAGGTGTGACCCAAAAAGCAAAAAAAAAAAAAAAAAGAAAACTTCTTGGGATCCCCAAAATCCCCCAAATACATTCAATTCATTGTGATTAAACATTTACAAAGAAAATTGAAAACTGAAAAATCAGCTAATGAAAATTGATTTTGTAATCAAGACTTCAAAAACATAGGCAAAATAGTAAACTAAAGAACTAGACACATGTTTCAATTTTATCAAAACATTTAAATTTCATTAATTTTACCTTTAGTCAATTTATTCATATCCATTTGTTTCACATCTTCTTACTACCCTTGCTTACTTCTTATTATTTTATTTCATTCTTTCTCTGCCCCTAAGTAGTGGGCAATTAATTCCACAAAATATTTTTAATGATTATATTTTAAAATTAATAACATTTAGTGATTAAGGATTTAGAGAAGAATGAAAATAAATTAAGAATTAAGTTTCAGTACATTGGGAAATTGCAACTTAAAAATCATTAAAATTTTAACTTTGAAACAAGGCACTGAAATCCATCTATAAAATCTGCAAAATGAAAATTTTAACTAATAAGTAAGATTTGGCAGGACATAAATGGAAATACGTTTTATTGGCCAACATGTTCTGGAGGCATATGAGTGTCTAAATAGATGATGATCAAAAGAATATTTTTGGCATAAAAATGCCTCCAAACATTTTGATCAGGAATTTGATTGCCATATGTCCATATCCTCCAACTTAAATGATGAACATACTTAATGTCTCTGGAGATTGCTTATTTCTTGGCAATACTGACTTTATTTTCTTTTTTAACATTAAGCATTGAGATTTACAAAATAACTTGTATTTCTGTTATTTATAATTATACTGTATGCTGGTTTTCAAAGCAAAACTTGACTGGAATGTCAGCTATTTATTGAAGCTCAATATTGAAAATATCCACGATTAGTACTTGGGTTTGGACAGTGTTTATCAAGCCTACTGTTATGATGCAGCTATTAAATTTCCTATATACATATTTGTTTCAAAGCATAGATGAGATGCTCCTATGTCCAAATGTCAGTCCAGAAAGATAGTACAGGGATGAAAGAAGATGCTCTGCATGCAGCAGATCCAGGATGGAGCCTCAGCACCATCCGCTGCCCTGAACAGCACTAGGTATATCTTGAAGCCCTTAAACACTGCTGGATAGACCCCAGGATCTGTGGACACTATCCATGTGGCCTGGGAAATTCCTGGTAGCACAGGGCCTGAACAGCACTGTATCCTAAGCACCTATTACTTAACTACAGTACAGTTGGCCAAGAATTGTCCAGAGAAGTTTCAAGGCCCCTGGTTCTCTTGTGTACTTCCAAAGAACAAATGCATAAAAAATAATGTGCGTATGTTATCTTCATTTTTATTGCTCCGTACAACCGTTCAAAAAGAAGTCATCAGAAAATGTTAGCCAATATATTACTGAATAAATATTTTACTTGTATTAATAAAGCCACCTTAGCATAGCAAAACCAGCTGCTATCATGAAAATAGAAAAAGAGTTTTAAGGTTGCATTTAAAATTTATTATAAATCCTCAAATAAACAAATATGTGTAATAAATAAGGAAACTGTTAACTTTTTCTATTTCATTCCTCCATGTATGTTAAATTTTTATGATAGTCTTGATATGTTTATAAATTGTAAATTGTAAGCATAAACAATGCTTCAAAAGTGAAGTCTTGAGATAATCTCATAATCAGCCACCACCAGATTCCATGGCTGCTTCTCCTGGAACGGAGCATAACATGAGGCCCCCGTAACCATGTCACTGGACTCTGCGCCAGGCTGTTTCACACGGGGCACTCCAGAGGTGAGTGGGTGAGAGCCCTCCCCTCCCCAAAGGGCCCAGCTACAGCAGCCAAAAAACTCCATAACCCACCCACCTCCTCACTCAAGGCCGCTTCCCACACGCTTGGATGGAGCCTCACATATGAGTGAGCATACTCCTGGCACATCATAAGACATTCCCTACCCATTCTCCATAATTACCACACCACCTTTGACGGGGTTCAAATAGTAGGCAACAAATCATAAAGGGAAATACATATATATGTATATATACGTATGTATATATATACACATATATTATACACATATATATGAAAATCTCAGGGGTGGGACTAATAGAGACGTTACTGGTGCCTGCACGAATAAAATGATGAACAGCAGGATGACAGTAATACAGTGATATATATGCATATATAAATATATACATATTTTCAGATATATAAACCAAAGCCCACATCACCCAAACTTTAACAACATGTTAGTGATATCCTATAGAATGTCTTAATGGCTCCTGCCAAAATAGAAGAATCTTCACAATGCTTCCTATTTAAATACTTTTTTGTAAGCATGTTTAGCATTTCTTCATAACAGACAACATGAAATATATTATTTTGGTTGTGTTTTGGGACAGGGCTTGGGGCTTGGGATGGAAACATCCCGAATTTGGTGGTAGGAAGGTGTAATGGTGGTGATATGGGTGTTTAAATATTAAATGTAATCAAATATTTTGAACTAAATTATAAAATTAAAAAAAACTTAATAAAACTGAGAAAAAAATTTCCCTTGTATCACTTGTAGTCCCATTGATCTTCAATTTGCTCGAGCGGGAACCAGTAAGGTCTCCATTTGTCACTGTCAAGAGCTAGTGCAGCCCAATGATCTCTGCTTGCTCCAGGAACAGGAAGAGCCTCAAATCGTTCATTCAGAGATTTGACGAAGAAATCTGAACATCTAGTTGATGGGCGGCCACGAGGTCTTCTGATGTCCCCTAGAATTTAGTCGATAACAGCTCTAGTCCAGCGGTCATCTCTTAATCGCATTACATGACTGGCCCATCTGATTTTTGATGCCTTGGCAAACGAGACAGCATCCCTGATTTTTGACCATTGATGGAGGTCAGAACTCCAGATTCCTTCTCTCACTTGAGTGAGACATGATATTCCCAGCATAGCTCTTTTGATTCTTCTTTGGGATACACTAATAGCATTCTCATACTATTTGTGTAGGGCCCAGGTCTCTGAGGCATATATTAGTGCACAAAGAATGGTGGAATCTAAAAGATGTGCCCGGAGTTGGAGGTTCTTTGTCCTCCTAGCCACTTTGCCGACGCTCTTGAAGGCATTCCATGCTGCTCCTTCCTTCTGCGCAGTTCTGGCACCAAGTTGTTTCTCATGTTGAATTCTCGACCCAGGTATAAATAGCTGCTGCATTCGGAGATGTTCGTTCCATTGAGAGCAAATGGAGCTTCAGGGACCAGTTCGTTTTTCATGAACATTGTCTTGTTGAGATTCAGCTGCAATCCGACCTTTCCACACTCGTGGTTGAAGTCGGCCAACATTTGTGCCACTTGGCCAATGTTTGGTGTTATGAGAACGATGTCATCCGTGAAGCGGAGGTGGTATAATTGCTGACCATCTATCTTCACTCCCATTCCTTCCCATTCCGGTCATTGTATGATGTTCTCGAGGGTGGCACTAAAGAGTTTCGGTGAATAGTATCACCCTGCCGCACCCCTCTCTTTACATCAATGATCACTTCCTTGTTGGATGGTGAGATCCTGGTGGTGAATCCACAATACAGCTTAAGGAGGATTTTGATATACTGAGTTTGAACACCCTGTTTGGCCAGGGCTTCGATGACCCCCTCAGTCTCAACAGAATCAAAGGCTTTCGTTAAGTCAATGAATGCTAGACAGAGAGGCATCTTGAACTCTTTCGAAACTTCAATGAATTTGGTCACTGTGTGGATATGGTCTATCGTGCTGCATCCTTTTCGGAACTCGGCTTGCTTGCATGGTTGTTTTTCGTCTAGTGTTCTGCCTATTCTATTCAGGATGACACGAGTGAACAACGTAGTTGACAGACAGACATCCAATACCCAGCCACCGCCATGCTCCAGGCCGCTCTCTGGACACTTGGGCCGAACCTCACGCACAAGTGAAGCCCCGCAAAGCCAGGTAAGCAGAACTTTGCGACCTTGAGCTCTAGGTTCAACGAGACCTGAAAACAAGATCCTCTGTCTGCCTCCTCCAATATCCGGCATCTGAGGGAGGGGTCCAACCCAGATGCCCCACCCTACCTAAGCCAAATAAATACCTCACTGGCCAACCCCCACTACATCCACTACCCAGCCACCACCATGCTCCAGGTTGCTCTCCGGACACACCATAAGACACTTAATACCCATTATTCCCGCACAATATTTGATAGGGTTCAAATTTTGTGTGAACCATGGTAACACCTCTAAGGGTGATTGGAGGCTGCCCTAAAAGCCTCCATCCCTTTTGGAGAGCCCGGCAAGCTACTGAGAGTATCCTTCCCGCATGGCAGAGCCTAGCAAGGTACCCGTGACGTATTTAATATGCCAACAACAGTAACAACAATTGGCCTCATTCACCTGTCACAAAAGAGCCCCCAATATGGCACCATTAAAAAAAATGAGCAAAGATAGGCTGAAAAAATCTCAGGGACAACACTAGGCTGCCAAAATGCCAAAACGAAGAAAGACTAAAATGATTGTCTATACTTTCAACGACGGACACTGGCATCAGAAGCATTCATTGAGGATCTGATGGAGCAAGAGCAGATCAAATATGACATCATTGGTCTGACCCAAACAAGGAGACATCAATTACATCACACCATTTTTGACACTGGAGAAGAATTTTTCCTCGGAACATGTGACAACAGGGACGTTGGTGGCATTGGTGTCCTTGTCGACAAGAACTTGGTCATGAGTATCGATTCATTCAAATACCTAACAACCCAAATTGGATGATAACGCTTGAATAGATGTGACTCACTGCCTGCAGTTTCTACCTTCATCATCTACGCACCAACTTCCAACTACGATGAAGAAGAAATTGAGAGGTTCTACATGGAACTGGAGAAGTACTATAAAGAACACCACACCTTCTACAAGATCATTGTTGGTGATTTTAATGCCAAGATAGGTCCAAGAAGGTCTCCCGGAGAACTCCACATTGGGACCCATGACCTAGAATGGAATTATCAGGGTGAGAGACTGTCTGAATTCATCATGTCGACCAAGACCATCCATGGTAACTCACAGTTCCAGAAGGCCAAATCTAAACGCTGGACATGGGAGTCTCCCAGTGGACAGTTCCACAATGAAATTGACCACATCATATTCAATTGAAGGTTTTGCCTGACCGATGTTGCTGTTGTCCCAAAATTCCAAACGGGATAGGACCACCGTCTCCTTTGTGTGAGAAAAAAGATAAAACAGTAAAATGAATACCAACCAAAAACAAAAGTGAAATCCTTACAAGTATCCTTATTTCCATTTTAGCTAACTTTCTAGGATATATATTCATATTTTGTAGAGAGTTAATGATTATATGCTCTCAAAAATCAACAAAATCCATACTTAGACATTAATTTTATGTATATTAAAAATACATAGAGAATAACTTTACTTTAATTGCAACGATTTCAATTATTTGATCTATGTACCAAATTTTTGCTCTAGAAGTCTCCATTTAATTTTATATCCCAAATAAAAGTTTTAATTTGTCTTGTTTAAAATATGTACACTATTTGAATATATGAGTGTTTAACATGAATGTCTTATTCAGGAACCAGAAGAATTATGAAATTTAAAGCATCAAACTGAAATATAATTGATTGATCTATGCTAGAGTTGATTGTATGCCTTTTAGGAAGAAACAGGAAATATTCAATCAGGAGCTCAAGTGTCATAATTGAAAAGATTTTATATTTAATGCATCACCTAATGAAAAAAAGGAATTTTATTCTTGTATTAGATAGCTTGAGGCCTCAATCTCATATCTAATAGTATCTAAACCCGTTTAGTTATATATCAAGTTAAATAGCTCCCTGGTTGTCAGACATTAATGAGTAGAATTTTGAATGATCTCAATTTTTTTAATTTAATAAAAGAGATAGCATATCCTACTAGTTTCTGTGATTCAGGTAACCTAACAGAGCCCAGCAAACACTGACTATAAAGGCCTTGAGGACAAAAATAGTCACGATCACAATCATGAAATCCCATTATTTGTCGATTTCTCGAGCGGGCTCAGTAACCTCTCCATTCCTCCTTTCCCTGAGATCTTAGAAGTCTCTTTCGACTCAGCCCTCCCAATGATGTCGCACTGGAGGCTCTTTCAGAGTCAGGGGAATGAGATACAGCTGGTAACTGGCTTTAGCATATGAATACACCATGTGAAGCTTGCAAGGCTGTCCCATGTGGGCAGGAAACTCTCAGTTGCTTGCTAGTTTTTCCCAGAGGGAGAAGTAGGTTATAAGATACAGCTTCTGGGAGCTTGCTTTTAAGTCTCTGGATGTTGGCCATTGATGGGATTACACACACCTGGGTTCCTCTGCCAGTACCTTCATGCATGAGGCCTGTTTGAACATGTGGAGAGGGGCCTCGAGCATGGCTGTGGCTGGGTCCCAGTGGACTTTGGCCGCCGGGAGATCTGCTCGGGGCAGGGAGGGAAGCTGGAGCCCATCCCCTCCAAGGGAAAAAACAGAGAAGCATTACATTTTCTGTTCATAACATGCATAATGCAATCCTGATAATAGTGCATGGAATGACCTTGTTTCTTGACATGGTATTTTGCCATGTTTGATACATTCAGAAATTTTCCTTCATAGAACTTTTCCTCTGAAACCAAGTGCTGGCACTGCAGTGAAAATAAATAGTAATTTGTAGAACAAGATCTGAGAGTACAAAATACCACTGAACAGGCAAACTGAATTTAGAAGACAAAATCATCAAATTTTTTAAAGACACATGTGAAAATAGACTATTGCAATCTATATGTTTTCAGGTGATCCAGATTTTAGACACATATTGTTGTAATCCATTCTAAGATGCTGACCATAAGAGAGCTAGCCCACTATACCAGATATACTCATCTCTCCATGTATATATATATATATATATATATGTATATATATATATATTTATCTATAACTTGTCAAGCAGGTATTTACTAAATCTATTTCCCCCTTGGAAAACTCAGGTAAAATCTGTTTTAAGTGTATTTGTTCACATGTTGCTACTCGCTGCAAATTTACCTTAAAATAAATATTGAGAGCATTAAACCGTCTTATTAACAGTACTGCAAATTATGCAACCTAAAATTTGTAATAAATCAGACTATGAGTCAGAGAAACAGTACAGCAAGCAGGGTGCCTGCCCTATATGTGATTGACCAGATTTGATTGACCAGATTCCATTGACCTGGAACCCCATGTGGTCCCCTATCCCCTGTGAAGATTTATCCCTGAGCACAAAGCCAGAAGTAAGTCCTAACCATAGGTGTGCCCCAAATCAAAGTAAAACATATAAGCAAAAGTAAAATATGATTATTATTGCAAATTTTAAAAATAAGATTAATAATTTGGGGAACTGGAGGTAGATCTGGGGTTACAGAATATGACTGGTAAGGTCAACGCCATTATCATGTAATGTACATGAGCAGGTGGCTGAGAAATGCAGGAGGGGTGTTGGCAGGGCCCCATGGGCACTGTTTGGAGGCCACCCCCAAAATTAAATACAATGATTTCTTTTTTGCTCCAGAGTGTTAATAAAGGTTTGAGTTTGAGTTTTTCCTCAAATTTATAATTATATTTTACAATTTTAATCCAAGTTTTAAATTTAAGTACCATAAGTTATAGAATTGTCCATCATACAGTTGTTTCAGGTCTTCAATTCTACCACCAGTGTGCCCTTCCCCTCAACACCTCCAGTTTCCGGGGCAGGAGTAGGGCATTTGCCTTGCAAGCAGTCAACCCGGGTTCGGTTCCCAGCATCTCATATGGTCCCCTGAGCACGGCCAGGGGTAATTCCTGAGTGCAGATAAAGAGTGACCCCTGAGCATCGCTGAGTATGACCCAAAAAGAAAAAAAAGAACACCTCCGGTTTCCAAACGTGTCCTATGCCTGCTTCCTTAAAAAAATATTTCATATTGCTTGTCACAACAAAATGGCAAATGAAGTTATCAGAAAATAGGTCAACCAAAGGCAATGGGTGATAATTGCTATATCTCACACTGGCAGTGGTGAGCCTAAAGTTATTGAGGATGTACAGAGCGTGTTAGTATAAACTTCTGTAGTTGAAAGTTCTGTGTTACTGTTTTCCCTCACTGAACTCAGTGGGCTTCTACTCAACTTTTTCATCAAGTACTAACAGCTATGTTCTTACCAGGCTGTTAGTACCATGACATTTGTAGATGTCACATAGCCCCTCGGGTGGCTCCATTCTAGGAGCTATGAAGCTGGGTCCATTTAAATGATTGGGGATCGGGGCTGGAGTGATAGCACAGCGGGTAGGGCATTTGCCTTGCACGCAGCCAACCCAGGTTTGATTCCCAGCATCCCATATGGTCCCCTGAGCACAGCCAGGAGTAATTCCTGAGTGCAAAGTCAGGGGTAACCCCTGTGCATCACCAGGTGTGACCCAAAAGACAAAAATAAATAGATATATAGATAGATAGATAGATAGATAGATAGATAGATAGATAGATAGATAGATAGATAGATAGATGGTTGGGGGTTGAGGAGGGGCTGGGGGGGATCACTGCTAGGTCAACCGAGAAGGGAGGGGAGTTTGCCATGCCCGCTTCAAGAAGGCCACAGAGTTTGCAGCTGGAAAATCAGTCTACCAGTGATAATTTGCTGGCTTGGCAACTTGTTTCAGGTTTACCATTTTCTAAATTCTGATTTTATCGCCACAGCCAGCCATGCTTCTCCAGTATATTAAGTACTAAACTGTCTCTCTGTGTAGAATTTTATCTGTCTAGATTTTCCGATCTATGGCCTTGTTTTATGACTCCACAAATAAACTGTAAAATTTTTCACGTTAGAAGTCACATTTTGTTCATCCATGTATTTGTCATTTTAATACCTCTTACCATTGCAAATAGAGCTGAGATTTGTTTTATTGGTAAAAAAGACTATCTTTTACATGTCCCTTTTAACCTAGTTCAGAATATGGGTATTTTAGTATATGTAGCATAACTAAAGTTATCTTGAGTTTATAAACAAGCCAGGCTAATCAATATTTCTTATATTTTCTTATATTAAATACTGACACAAGACTAGGGAAAAAGGAAATGAAATGAGGACTGTGGAGATTAAGTAACTTGTCCAGATTCAAAGGTTTTAGTCAGCAATACTAGAGTTTATTCATAAAATTTAATAAGTCCTATCATGGGTTTGTTGGTCTAATATTGTAACTACTTAGGTTTAGAATATGTGGTAAAAATTCAAGGTTCATTTTTCCTGCCATGTCCTAGACACCTGAAACCACTGAATTTTCTCACCCTGTTGATTTTAGC
This sequence comes from Sorex araneus, assembly GCF_027595985.1. Classification (NCBI taxonomy): domain Eukaryota; kingdom Metazoa; phylum Chordata; class Mammalia; order Eulipotyphla; family Soricidae; genus Sorex; species Sorex araneus. The sequence goes on along the minus strand of NC_073311.1, from coordinate 26,046,897 downwards.
ATTGGATGTGATTATTTAGAGATGAGATAGAAATAGAAATAAAAGTTCCTTTCCTTTCAGAAGCGCGGAGTGCCAGTTTGTGATCGTTCATGTTTGCTCATAACAGCTAAACTGATCCTGGAAATGTACATTTCTATGAGTCTTTAATCAATTTCATCCAAACTGATATAACAAAGATTCATTCTTATTGAAAGTGACCATTTTCCAGTTTTTCTTGTTATTCCTGTTTATTGTTAAAACAACAATCCACTCCTGCTAAGATTATAAAGTTGCAATACTTCAACATTATAGTCTCTAATGTGCCTTGTAGTTAGAGGGTCATTTTTTACAGAACATTCATACACAGATCTGAAGATCCTTCTATCAGAATACACTGATTTTAGTTTTGCTTTTATTTTAATGCAGAATCTGGAATTTATCCTTAATCTATCAAAATTTTTTCAACATAGATCAAAATTTCTCAGAGACCATAAAATATTTGCAAGCCTGTGGGGTGGGGGAGGAGGGAAGCTTGGGCCATTGGTGGACGAATATGGGTACTGAATGGATTTTTGAACACTGAATATCCAAATTTAATATGAATGCATTTTCAACACTGAACATCCAAAACTCTGCTGGTAAAAACTTCATGATCAGAGTTCCTAAGTTAAAAACATAATAATATGTGTTTTCTCTGATAACTTATTAAAGTATCCTATAGACTTAAACATGAGGATTAGTAAGAGACCTTTATTTTACATACTTAAGTTCTGGATTCAATTTCCTCATTTGAACATTGCCTTAATATTTTTTTGGTGATAATCATAAATTAAAAAAAGTAGAAATAAAAATGAGAAGTTCAAGAAAATTTCAGTTTTGAACAGAAAGGATAGAGGGATGAAAGATACAGTATAGCAGGCAAGGCTTTTTTTTTTTCTTTTTTGCTTTTTGGGTCACACCCAGCAATGCACAGGGGTCACTCTTGGCTCATGCACTCAGGAATCACCCCTGGCGGTGCTCAGGGGACCATATGGTATGCTGGGATTTGAACCCGCAAGGCATTTTTTTGCATGAGGCTGACCTAGTTATAATTCTCAGCATTCCATATGGTCCCCTGAGCACTGCTGGGAGTCATTTACTGAGTGTAGAGCCAGGAATAACCCTGAGCATTGCCAGGTTTGGCCCAAAACAACAAAAAACGTAGAATACAGTAAAAATATGAAATTTACAAAAATAAAGTGGAGGCTAAGATAAATATAAAAATAAATACAATTATTTCAGACCATATACTTATAATAAAAAATTATAAAATTATGTTTCCATGAAAATATGTAACTACAAGCAATAAATATAAAATAAAATAAAGTAACTCAACTGTAATTTATTTATACATAAATATATACATATATTTCCAGACCTTTTCTTCTTTTTTGCTATAAGTTCTGATAGGATATAATAATATGCATGCAGCATAAGAGATATTATGCATTCAACAATGTAAAATAATCTGGGGGATATTTTTCATTTTTTATTTTATTTAGGCAACAGAATATCAAATACTACTGGTAGCAAAGGCTCAGGTATGTAATATTCCAACATCACACTCACCAGCATACTATCAGTGTCTCTCCACAATGCCTCAATGTCTTCTACCCTCTTCTAACGATCTTTGGTAAAAATTCTGTAGTGTGATTTCAGGGTCTGTTGTCTTTGGCTATTTGTTATTCCCTTGCTGTGCTATGTTAGGTTCCACACATATGAAAGATTATTCATTACTCTCCCCTCTCCTCTGGCTGACTTCACCAGCATGCTACTCTCTAGTTCCATTCATGCAGCAGTGAATGGAATGGTTTAAAAAAAGAGTGAAGGAGGTATGCAGGGGCAGATAAGGAAGTGACCTTTCTAAAATAACATGTTAAAAAGAACCAGGGAACTTCTCACCCTTACAATTAATTTCCTATACCAGCAGACAGTCAGCAAGTCACAGTTGTTTACCAAAGAGAACACCAACAAAAGGACAGAGCCAATGGCTAGTTTTGATTTCCCTACTAGCTGTTTTTTGTCTTTCCCCTAGAGAATACTAGCACTACCTGTAAGAACTCTCATCCGGTTTTTTAGAGATGAACCAGAATATAAGCCTACTTGCAAAGGTTGATGAGAGTTTTATGTCCCCCTTTAATTAGTCAGAATTGGTTGTTTGTATTCTTTTTGATGTTTGCTAAACTTCCTGGTGTGAGGAGCATTGCTTTGATTTGCATTTTCCTGATAATAAGTTATCATTTTATTATTTTAAACAATATTGTCATGCTTATGGTGGTAAGTAAAATAAATAAATTCTCAACTTGAAAATTTGAAGGTAAATGGACAATACAGACTGAAGACAGTTTTGCTAATAATTTATTTCACCGAGTCACCCTAGGTTATTTAGTTTCTCTGATCTTCTCTCTCTCTCTCTCTCTCTCTCTCTCTCTCTCTCTCTGTGTGTCTCTCTCTTCCTTCTCTCTTCTCTTTCTCCTCTCCTCACCTCTCCTCACCACTTCTTGCCTCTCCTCTCTTTTCTCTACTCCAATTCCCTCTCCATCTCCTTCTCCCTCTCTCCCTCCCTCCCTCTCTCTCTCTCTCTCTTCAGATATCACTCTTGGTAGTGCTCAAGAAGCACATAGGATGCTGGAAATTGAAACTGTGCCTGTTGCCTCCAAGATGAGTGTCTAAACTCTTATCTTTTTTGTAATTTAAATTGTCCCAGTATTATGTAACCTTTAATTATAATTGTAACTATAATCAGTAATAATAACCTATACTGCCTAAACCTAAAGACTTTATATTTTCTCCCACATATTTAGTAAGGATCTGTTTTCCTCATGTTTCAAAACACAAACACATATAACAATAAACTCTGACTTTAAATATAAGAAATTATTCATTATAAAATTTAAAATAGGTCACTTATTCTTTGGATGATAGCACTATAGCTCTGTCCCATTGTTCATCGATTTGCACAAGGGGGCACCAGTAACATCTCTATTGTGAGACTTGTTCTTACTGTTTTGAGTATATTGAATATGCCACAAATAGCTTGCCAGACTCTGCCATGTGGGCGGGATGGGGGATGCTCTCCTTAGCTGCTGGGCTCTATGAGAGGGACAGAGGAATCGAACCCAGGTCATCTGTGTACAGGGCAAATGCCCTACCTGCTGTGCAATCATTCCAGTCATTTGGATGATATCATCAAAAAAGGCAATGTCTTAGGAACCAAAAAGATCCACAGGCTGCAAAGATTCTCTCTAGTACCTGTTAATTTCTGTGGACATGGTTAAATTCTGTTTCTTACAAAAGGGTAATAATGAAGATATACGAAATTTTCTCTTGAAGCCATAGAAAGCTAATTCAGTATCTAAACCTATTTCATACAGTAAATGAACAATAAGTGTTTAAGTTCTGTTAAAATTTCACAGAAGTATCAGTTCTACTTGAGTCAATCACAAATTTTAAGAGCATGCTCTCCAAATACACAAGTGGTAGTTTTCTAAGTGTTTATATTACTTTACTGTGTAAAAACACAAAAAAGAAAAAGGAAGGGGCAGAGAGCACCTCACCGCACTGAGCCAGGCACAGGGCACAGGGCAATGGCACTGTCTCTCCCGCCACCCTCTTTCGGTAGTCTCCAGCCGCTTCTCCCATCCTGGGGAGGTTCATGGCGATGACGAGGCAGGTGAAGGAAGTAACAGAGCCAAGCTGATTTCTCATTCGCAGTTTATTCCAATCTCCTCTCTACCCACTCCCATCTCTCTCTCTGCTTCTTCCCCAACTCCCTCATACAGCCACCTTAAATCCCCCCTACATCCGGGGATTAAAGTTCTATCCCTTAGGGGATGCTTTCACTAGGACAGAATCTCTTTCATCAGGACATCCGCCCAAGAGCGGAATCCCATGGTTGTGTTTCTCCTCTATTTGTCCAACTAACATATAAGTAGTCATATTATAAATCATTTTGTATGGACATAGCAAGAGATGCATTATGCTTATAGAATTGCTCTCCTGGGGTCACCTCGATCTCAGACTACAGTGCTCAGGCCAGATTAGTCTTTCCTAGCCCTAGCAAGGTCCTAGTCTCGTCGTTGCTTTTGGATCATGACATGACATGTCCATGACCAAGCTCTTAACATATAGTTAAGCATTAGGCACTTTGGCCAGGTCCATCTCGATGCCAGGGTAGCACATAACTCACCGCTTGCCCTGGGTCCATTCCGTACCTCGTTGGGACCCTACTTTTGGGGGTGCTAGGAAGTAAGGGCAGCTGAGGCTTACGTCCAGAAAGCAGATGCCCGGGAGTGAATAATATTTGAAGCCAATTAAATTCCATGTTACCAAAGCATATTAGCAATTGCCTTTCTTTGTCCATACAAAAAGGATATTGTTTTAAAGTAAAATTTTCAAAAGACATAAGGAGTGGAGAAAGGCAGTATTAACTTACAATACAAGTACACTGTCCTAGCAAGGTCTGACCTTACAAATTAACAGAGTTTGATTTGAGGAAGAGAAGAATGACTAGTTGGGGAAGGGAGCATAGAAGTGATTATGGATAAACAAAGGAATGGGAGTGACTTGGGAACACCTTGATGGGTGTGACTGATATACCTAAGCTCATAGTGGCAAGGGGAGCAGGACATACCAATGTAGTCTAGAATTGTTTAGAGATTATTACCAGATAAGCCCAAACTCTGTGGCAAGGGGGAAAGGACAAACCAATGATATTCAACAATTTACTTCCATTGAATGACATTTTTTCCATTCCTTTTATCATTTTTGTAGATATTTTTGTCAAAATTTTATGATTTTATCCAGGAATTACTAAAAGGTCATTCATGGTTACTATAGTTACTATAGTTCAAATGATATCTAGAGACTGATAAATGTTTTGCTTATTGTACAACGTTAAAAGAATTATGCAAGTGTAAATAATTATAAATTTTATTGACTCTAAGAGGTTTGTTTATTTTATTAACAAAAGACACTACTATCTATATAAGATTTTAACATTTGTTCTTTCATGAACAATAAAGGTCATCTAGATTTCTTTTCAAAATGTACCCTGGTTAAAAAATCAGGTTTGGTTTGATTATAAATAAGGACCATGGTCTTTGCATTAAATGGTGTATGGTTAAGCAGGTCACATTCATTTGACTTGCCAGACAGCCAGAGTTAGACTCAAAAGTAGCTAATTGCCTTAGGGACCTCCCTTTGGCATTTTGCCCGATAGTACTCTTCGTAGGAGGACTAGCTTTGCACTCAGCGCTTAAAAGCATCTGGGTTGCTGTTGTTCTGTATGCTACTGCTGACAGATTTACCATCTGCCTTTGAGAAAGAGAACAGTCTGGGGAACTTTGATACTAAGCATTCACATGATAGCCTTTGACAGTCAAAGTCCTCATTAAATAAGAGACTAAAATATTCTAACTAAGCTAAACAAAAAATGAAGGGGCAGCTTTGTTTGAAATTTAATTTCCTACAAATGAAACAGAAATTCATTGATGATGGTGAACTTATAGCAAAGAAATTATGTTCACATGTTAAGTACTATATGTTTTCATTTTTAACCTGGAGAGTCACAACCTTGGGTAGATATAATTTTTAATCATCATTTCAAAAATAAGGTAATAAATACCTATAGAATGCTTAAAGTACTCAAAATAACTCTACATAACAAGTTCATATTCTGGGTACTTTCCCAGAGGGCATATTCAAAGAAAATATTTTGTTGCATAAATAATTTGTCCTCAGGTAATTTTGCCATAAATGAAGAAAGGCAAAACTATGAGAAATATTCAAAATGACATCATAAGACATATAAAATTGATGACAAAATATATGAATAAAGACAAAAAATGAGATACTAAAAATGGCTTAAAAATACATAAAAGAAGATGACAAAATAAGTCAAATACAAAAATATTTGAATGAAATTATATTGCAAAATCTGTAATAGAAAATATCAAAATATATTTAAAATTCATGTAGACTCATGAAAACATTGTTCCAAAAAAGGAGATATTCATTCTTTAAGGATGTTTTGTAAACATCCTTAAGCACTTATTTTTAATTATTTTTTGTTTATTCATAATATGAAAAATGCATGTATTCATAAGTTTATATATAATTTGTTTAGAAATATATATTTATATATTTTTTGTTTAGAAATCTTACTGAAAGTGTAAAAGTAGACTTTATTCGTAATATTGGATGCATAGAGCTATTCATAATAGCTTATGGTATAATAGTTTGTTCAGCAAGCTTATTGAATGTGTAAAATCAGATTAGGTAAAGTTAAACCTTAGTATCTGGTACTACTATAACAAAAAACTTACAAACTGGGTTGCTTAATTCATAAATGAAGAAATGAAGCCAAACTACTTACTTAAACATGCATGTGGTTTGTGTACTGAGTTACAAATAGTGAATAAACCAGTTAACCAGTTTGTTCTCTTCTTTTTTATGGATAAATTGCCTAATGACCAATTAGGTATGTGGGAAAGATGTTTTCTGGAAAACTGTCATACCAAATGCCAGAGAAGGAATTAAAAACAGGTAATAAGCACTTTATTTTTTTTTATAATTAGTTTATTTTTAATTAGAGAGTCATCGTGAGGGTACAGTTACAGATCCATACATCTTTATGCTCATGCTTCCCCCATATAAAGTTCAATAACCCATCCCTTCACCAGTGCCCATTCTCCATCACCCGTAAACCCAACATCCCTCCCCCCATCCCCAGACCCGTCTCCCCCTACCCCACCCTGCCACTATGGCAGGGAATTCCCTTTTGTTCTCTCTCTCTGATTAGGTGTTGTGGTTTGCAATAGAGGTGTTGAGTGGCCATTGTGTTCAGTCTCTAGTCTGTATTCCGCCCGCCTCACCCTTCCCACACATGACCTCCAACCACATTTTACTTGGTGGTCCCTTCCCTGAGTTACCCAGAATGAGAGACCAGCCTCCAAGCCATGGAAACAATCTCCTGGTTCTTATTTCTACTATTCTTGGGTGTTAGTCTTATAGTCTATTATTCTATATTCCACAGATGAGTGCAATCTTTCTATGTCTGTCTCTCTCTTTCTGACTCATTTCACTTAGCATGATACTTTCCATGTTGATCCACTTATATGCAAACGTCATGACCTCATTTTTTCTAACAGCTGCATAGTATTCCATTGTATAGATGTACCAGAGTTTCTTCAACCAGTCATCTGTTCTAGGGCATTCGGGTTTTTTCCAGATTCTGGCTATTGTAAACAGTGCTGCGGTGAACATATAAGTGCATATGTCACTTCGACTATACTTTTTGGCTTTTCTGGGATATATTCCCAGCAGTGGTATTGCTGGGTCAAATGGGAGCTCAACCTCTAGTTTTTTGAGAATCGTCCATACTGTTTTCCAAAAGGGCTGGTAATAAGCACTTTAAAACCAACCTCAATTCTCATTTTTTGAAATCTATTTTCTCCTGGACTTAATGTTTTGGGATGCCTTAGCAGAGATTGCTGATTTAATTAATGACCAAACATCACAATATATTTATCTTACAATAGATTATATAGTTAAGATATATTTCTCTGAACATAATTGTATTGAGACAAAGATTGTAGAATTAATCTTTCTTGCTTCAATATGTTCTTACAGGGAAAAAATGTTATTTAGGGAGATATTTACCTCTAATTTCCATTGGTAGATTCGAAATTGTGAAATAGCTTTTTAAACATCCAGAGCACTTATCAAAATGATGTGAAAGTATGTTATGCAATTGTACTATATGTGAAAATATCATATTTGGCTAAAACTATGCTTATTAACAATTTTAATTTATAGAATAAGTATATTTATCCTCATTGTGTATACTTTCATATATAATTGGTAAAAATACATGCTCTTACCAAGAGAGATGTGATAGGCATGTCTAATCATATTTACACACTACAATCGCATATACTTATTTTCTTAAACATTCTTGAACTGATCTTTAAACACTCAAAAGCTGATGATTTCAATGACATTAATAAGATATTTACGTTAACTTTAAGTGGAGATTTAATTTAAAATCCCTAAACAGAAATGCATGGGTACATTTAAAATTAAATTGCATCTTTTAAAATAGGTCTCTGTGGACATTTCCTTCTGTTCCTTAAAAGGCAGGAACATTCCAGCTGTAAGCACTTGCAGTTGGAATGCATATTGTGACCGATAGTTGCCCTGCTTTCTTTTCTCTTGGGGAAATCAACCAACCTGGCTACAGACTGCCAGTAGGAAGATAGGTAGAATGATTTATAACCAGCCCGTGGCTGTTTATACAAAAGTGCATATAGCCAAATTACTCTGGAGTAGAAAATGGAGTGTTTTGTATTGATTCATATTTTAAGACCCACCCTAAGCCCATATAAATGTAGAAAAAATAAAAACGAAAGCAATAAAGTAACAAATGTAGCAGGAATGAAACACACAATGATGACATGCATAAGTTGAAATTCATGAATTATGATTGCTAAATATAGATAAGATTGATTTTCTTGGTATAGTTGAGGTTTGAGTATCTCTTACTGATATAAAGTTAGCAAGTAGGTAATTTATTAGTTAGATAATGTGAAAGTTTTAGCAGATCAAATGAGAGTGATAGAATTGAATGTGCAGAATCAATTAAATCTAGGGCAATACATATATATATGCAGTAATCATAAGAGTGTTATGTAGTGTGTGAATAATTAGGTAGCAATATTATTCTACTTTCACCAATGTGGAAAAGTTCTAGGATTTGAAAACTAATCCCAAGGGGAAAATCTTGACTGTTTGCCAGTTGTGCATCTTTATATAAATTGCTTAATTTGAGTTCTTTCTGTAAAAGGGAGAGTAACACATGGTTTTTGAGCTTTAGTTGAGGGAAGAGGAAGTAGTTTTCACATTGAAAGCACTGAGTAAGTGCATTTCTGATGTTCTTCTCTTTCATTGTTTATTGAAAATGACCATTGTCTAATACCTAAGCCCTCACCTAAATCACTCCTGTCCCGGTCTTTCAGCATGATGACTCTGTAAGGAATTAACCACAGTGGATTTTGGGTAATAGTGAAGTGTCTGACAATATATATTCATGAAATTTAACAAAACATTCCATTGAGGATAAGGTGGAAAACTAAGCATCCTTAGAACAAAAAGTTCAGAGAACCTGTCAACCTTCTGCTGTAGTTTTAAAATTGCTTAAAAATTAGTCAATTAAAAAAGACTTGATTATAGTTTTTATAAGTAGTCTTTTAATTTTACACATCTTATACAAAGCCTACTCTTTTTTTGGATGGGGGAGGGGAGCATATCTGGTACTGCTCAGTGAGAACTCCTGGTAGGTCTGGTGGGACCATATGTGGCACCAGACATCAAACAAGTGTTGACCATGTGCAAGGCAAGTGCCTGGCCCTATATACTTATCTCTCTGGAACCTAAACATGCTACTCTTTACCACTGAAAGTAAAAAGATATTTAGGTCTCTCCTGATAAACTAGAACTAATCTCTAAATCATCTTTTGATTTTGGGTCATTCAAAAGATCCTATTATCTTTTGGTCAGAAACCCTGTATCTTTCAGTTTGGTGTGTGTGTGTGTGTTAATTTAAATTCCAATTAGTATTTCAAATTGGATCTATAAAATGTTTTCAAGAGCAAAATAAAATAAATATTTTCTTCTTGCCACACCTCACTTCATATCTCAAATAATTTAAGCTTACTTATATCATTCCTATGATAGGCTTCTGTGTTACTGAAGCTGTACTTACTAAGAGAAATTAAAACTAGAAAGGAATTTTATAAAGTGCTCAAAAATTCACATCAGTAAACTGGGTAGATAGATTCAATATTTAGGAATTTTAAGATGAATACAAAACATTTATTTTACTGAAGCCAAATTCAAACTTGTTCAAATGAAATAAGAGTAACATAATAGAATGCAGAAGATCTTTATAATAGGTTAAATATGAAACAACAGTATATCAGAACATAAGGCTCTATTTAATCTTTGGTTCTCATTATCTCTGTAACCATCAATCATTTATTATCTAGATAGATAGCACTGCACTGTAGCACAGTCGTTAACCGATTTGCTTGAGTGGGCACCAGTAATGTCTCCATTGTGAGACTTGTTACAGTTTTTAGCATATCAAATACACCAAGGGTAGCTTGCCAGGTTTTGCCATGCAGGCAGAATACTATCAGTAGCTTGCTGGGCTCTCTAAGTGGGATGGAGGTATCAAACCCGGGTCAGCCTCGTGCAAGGCAAACACCCTACTCGCTGTGAGATCACTCCAGTCCATCGTCACTGTGGAGAGGAATGAATTTACTATGCAACCTCTGGAAGTTTTATTATTTAAATCAGGCAGCATGAAGGGCAGACATGTACCTCCACAAGGATTTGAGACTTTTTCACTAATTTTTCTTCAGTTGTATCATTTAGAACATAGTCCTCTGAATTAGCAACCTCCTTCCCAGCCTCTTCAGTACAGTAGGAATACTTGAAAAATGAGTGACAACACTTGTATCCCGATCTGCCATCTTTTCAGTAAGAGCCCCAAAATGAGTATGGTTGTGGATCATCACATTCTCCTCGTATTTGGAGCAGGCAACAGCCCATTCCTGCCCTTTGACGATGGCCCCATGTCCTGAGTATTCTACATAGTCTTCGGTTTGAGCTAAGAGCAGTTCTTCTACAGGGGCATCCAGGTGTTCTTGGCCACCATACTTCTCTAAGATGCTTACTTTCTGCTGCTCTTTGAAGTCTTCTTTTTTGACTTTGAAAGAGTTATACAACAGTTCAAGTTTCATAGAATCAGCTTGTAGCTACACTTCTGATCCTTTGTCAGAGGCTTCCCAAATGAACAACTGTGTCTGATCCACTGAAATGGAATCACCCATTTATGTATCTAACAAAGTTATTGCCCACATAGCTCACTTTGACCAGATTCTTTCCTGCATTGGAATATGGATTCTCTCTCATTGCTCTGGTTTTGCAATCTTAGTAGGCAGAATTTGGATCTAAGTTCCGCAAATATTTTGCAATATCTTCTTGAATCCTGAAATTCCGGACAGTGATCTATCTTTTGGAATCAACATTCTGTCCAGGCATGTCAATGTCATCTGCATATTTATCTTCATCCTCAATTTCACTGTTATGATCCTTTTCCGCCTGAGAATTTGGTTCCTCTCCTCCCCACTGGTGTTTGGAGAATTAGCCTATTCCACTAATTTTCCCGAGGCTAATTCTTCTTTGAGTTTCTGAACTTTCAGTGTCCGCTTTGCTAGATCCACTTTGGCATATTCTTCTACAATTTTCATGTGCTCCTCTGGATTGTAGCTATTCCACTGATCCTGCTTTCCATCATGATCAAACATCAACTGAGGCTGATTATGTTCATCTGGAGCTAGATTAGTCCCTGTAAATTTTGCTCCAACTTGCCTAAGTCTCTCAAAGCAGTCTTTTTTTTTTTCCGTATGTCATGTTCCCACAGTTTTCACATGCTCCCTTGCGGTATTTGTTTTTTATGGAATTCTCCTTTACACTCCTCTTGTACCATTCTCCAGATAGGCTGTACTGCTTCTGTTTCTCTGACTGTGGTCTATGGCGCTTTAAAGTAGGTTTTTTTGATGAATCAATGTACCATGACACTGAATATATATATTGAGGAATATGAAGGTTGATGTCTTTTCCTTCTTCATCAACTTCGACAGGAGCATTACCCAGTTTCCAGTGTTCTTCCAGCTCCTTCTTCTTTCTCCAGTCTTCTCTAGTCATTTTCTTTGGTTCTTTCAAACTCATTTCTTTGGATCCTTACAGTGGAGCAGCTGCATCCACAGCAGTAGCTACCATAGCGATCTGACCTCCTGGTCCCACCGCTGGTGATTGAAAAAGGCTTCACTTCAATTCACTTTTTTTTAAATTTTATTGAATCACCGTGAGATAGTTACAAGCTTTCATGTTTGGGTTACACTCTCACAATGATCAAATACCCATCCCTCCACCAGTGCACATTACTCACCACCAATATCCCGGGTATACCCCCCCTTTCCCACCCTCTCCCTGCCTCTATGGCAGACAATATTCCCCATACTCTATCTCTACTTTTGGGCATTATAGCTTGCAACACAGACACTGAGAGGTCATCATGTTTGGTCCATTATCTACTTTTGGTATGCATCTCCCATCCCAACTAGTTCCTCCAGCCATCATTTTCTTAGTGATCCCTTCTCTATTCCATCTACCTTCTCCCCTCTGCTCATGAAGCAGTCTTCCAGCTATGGGGCAATCCTCCTGGCCCTTGTACTACCATCCTTGGGTGTCAGCCTCATGTGATGCTACCCTATACTCCACAAATGAGTGCAGTCCCACTATGTCTGTCCCTCTCTTTCTTATTTATTTCACTTAGCATGATACTCTCCATGTTTATCCATTTATAAGCAAATTTCCTGACTTTATCTCTCCTAACAGTTGCATAGTATTCCATCATGTAGATGTACCAAAGTTTCTTTAACCAGTCATCTGTTTTAGAAAACCCGGGTTGTTTCCATATTTTGGCTATTGTGAACAGTGCTGCAATGAATATATAGGTACAGATGTCATTTCTACTGTGCTCTTTTGCTTCCTTGGGACATATTCTCAGAAGTGGTATTGCAGGGTCATATGGAAGCTCAATTTCTAGTTTTTGAAGAACCCTCCATATTGTTTTCCAGAAAGGCTGGACCAGTCGGCATTCCCACCAACAGTGAAGTAGCGTCCCTTTTTCCCCACATCCACACCAGCACTGGTTGCTTTTGTTCTTTTAAATGTGTGCCAGTCTCTGTGGTGTGAGATGATATCTCATTGTTGTTTTAATTTGTATCTCCCTGATGACTAGTGATGTGGAGCATTTTTTCATGTGCCTTTTGGCCATTTGTGTTTCTTTTTTGAGGAAACTTCTGTTCATTTCTTCTCCCATTTTTTGAGTGTTGGAGGTTTTATTCTTATACAGTTCTACAAGTATCTTGTATATCCTGGATATTAATCCCTTATCAGATGGGTATTGGGTAAATATTCTTTCCCATTCTGTGGGCTCTTTCTGTATTTTGGTCACTGTTTCTTTTGAAGTGCAGAAGCTTCTTTGTTTGATGTAGTCCCATTTGTTTTTATTTGCTTCCACTTGCATGGTCAGTGCTGTTTCATCCTTAAAGGTGGTTTTAGCTTCAATGTCATGGAGAGTTCTGACTACATTTTCTCCTATGAACCTTATAGATTCATGTCTGATATTGAGGTCTTTAATCCACTTTGATCTGACTTTTGTGCCTTGCATTAGATAGAGGTCAGAGTTCATTTTTTTGCAGGTAGATATCCAGTTTTCCAAGCACCACTTGTTGAAGAGGCTTTCCTTGTTCCACCTTGCATTTCTTGCTCCTTTGTCGAAGATTAAGTGGTCATATATTTGGGGGTCTGTGACAGGATATTCAACTCTATTCCATTGGTCAGTAGGTCTGTTTTATCCCAATACCATGCTGTTTTTATTACTACTGCTTTGTAGTAGAGTTTGATGTTGGTGAAGCTGATGCCACCCATCTTATTTTTTTCAAGGATTGCTTTAGCTATTTGTGGGGTTTTATAGTTTCATATAAATTTCAGGAGTGTTTTGTCTATATCTTTGAAAAATGTCATGGGTATCCTGATAGGGACTGCATTAAATTTATATAGTTCTTTGGGCAGTATTGCCATTTTGATAATGTTAATTCTCCCAATCCATGAGCAAGGGATGTGTCTCCATTTCCTAGTGTCCTCCTTTATTTTTTGAAGTAGTGTTTTGTAGTTGTCCTTGTATAGGTCCTTCACCTCTTTGGTTATCTGATTCCAAGGTACTTGATTTTCTGAGGAACTATTGTGAATGGGATTTTGTTTTTAATGTCTCTTTCTTCTCTTTCATTATTTGTATATAAGAAAGCCATGGACTTTTGGGTGTTGATTTTGTAGCCTGCCACTTTACTATATTGATTTATTGTTTCTAGGAGCTTTTTTTGTAGAGTCTTTAGAGTTTTCCAAGTATAGTATCATATCATCTGCAAATAGTGATAACTTAATCTCTTCCTTTCCTATCTGTATGCCCTTGATATATTTTTCTTGTCTAACTGCTATGGCCAGGACTTCCAGTACTATATTGAATTGGAGTGGTGAAAGCGGGCAACCATGCCTTTTGCCCGAGCTTAGAGGGAAGATCTTCAGCTTTTCCCCATTGAGAATGACACTTGCCGTAGGCTTTTGGTAGATGGCTTTGACTATATTGAGGATAGTTCCTTCAATGCCCATTCTGCTGAGAGTTTTCATCATGAATCGGTGCTGAGTCTTGTCAAATGCTTTCTCTGCATCTATTGATATGATCATATGGTTTTTATTATTTCTTTTATTAATAAGATGAATTATGTTGATTGACTTGCGGATGTTAAACCATCCTTGCATCCCTGGGATGAATCCTACTTGGTCATGGTGGATGATCTTTTTGATGAGTCGTTGGATTCTATTTGCTAATATTTTGTTGAGGATCTTTGCGTCTGTGTTCATCAGGGATATCGGTCTATAATTCTCTTTCTTTGTGGTATCTTTGTCTGTTTTTGGTATCAGGGTAATATTTGCTTCATAGAAATTGTTTGGAAGTGTTTTTGATACTTCAATTTCCTGGAAAAGCTTAAAGAGGATTAGGAGTAAATCCTCTTTAAAGATTTGGAAGAATTAACTAGTAAATCTATCTGGGCCAGGACTTTTGTGCTTGTGGAGACTTTTCATTACCATTTCAATTTCTTTGATGGTGATAGGTCTGTTCAGGTATTCCAGGTCTTCTTGGTTCAGCCTTGGGAGGCTATAGGAGTCTAGGAATTTATCCATTTCCTCGAGGTTTTCATGTTTCATGGCATAAAGATTCTCAAAGTAATCTCTGAGGATCCTTTGAATTTCTGTTGTAATGTCCACCTTTTTATTTCTAATTTGGTTTATTGGGGTTTTCTCTCTCCCTTTTTTGTGAGTCTTGGTAGAGGTTTATCTATCTTGTTTATTTTTTCAAAGAACCAGCTCTTGGTTTCATTGATCTTTTGACTTGTTTTTTTGGTTTCCATCTCATTAATTTCTGCTCTGAGTTTTATTATTTCCTTCTTTCTGTTGGGATTGGGCTCCTTTTGTTGTTCATTCTCCAAGTTCTCAAGTTGTGAGGTTAGGTTACTTATGTGGGCTCGCTCCTCCTTCCTGAGGAATGCTTGTAGAGCTATGAACGTTCCTCTTAACACAGCATTTGCTGTGTCGCATAGGCTTTGGTAACTCTTCTCCTTATTGTCGTTCATTTCCAAGAAACTTTTGATTTCCTCTTTGGTTTCCTTTTTAAACCACTCATTGTCTAATAGTGAGCTGTTTAATTTCCAGGTGTTTGATTTTATTTTCGGTTTGTGTGTGTGATTTATTTCTAATTTCAGCACATCGTGATCTGAGAAGATCGTTGATAGAATCCCTATCTTCTAAATTTTGTGGAAGTATGTTTTGTGGCTCAGCATGTGGTCTATCTTGGAGAATGTTCCATGCACACTTGAGAAGAATGTATATTCAGCTTTTTGAGGATGAAGTGTCCTGTATATATCTACTGAATCCTTTTCTTCCATTTCTTCCCTCAGATGCTGTATGTCCTTGCTAAGTTTGAGTCTGGTTGATCTATAAAGGGGTGATAAAGCGGTATTGAAGGCTCCCACTAGTATTGTGTTGCTACCGATGTTTTTCTTCAAGTCTATGAGCAATTGTTTTAAGTACTTGCTGGTCCTTCATTAGGTGTATATATATTTAGTATTGTTGGTTCTTCCTGTTGTACAGATCCCTTTATCAATAAAAAAATGTTCTTCACTGTCTCTTGTGACCTTCTTCAGTCTGAAATCAATGTGGTCTGATACTAAGATGGCTACAACAGCTTTTTTATGGGAGTTGTTCACCTGTAGGATTGTTTTTCAGCCTTTAACTTTGAGCCTATGTTTGCTCTGACTGTTGAGATGAGTTTCTTGCAGGCAGCAGAATGTTGGGTTTAATTTTCGAATCCATCCTCCCACTCTGTGTCTTTTAATTGGTGTATTTAACCCATTGACATTGAGAAAGATTATTGTTATGGGGTTTTGTCCCATTTTTCTGCTAAAGTTTGGTGTATTTGAGGGTCCTGCCTTTCTTGTCTTAAAGTAGCCCATTCAGTTATTCTTGTAACCATGGGTTTGAGCTATGAAGTTTATGAGCTGTTGTTTATCTGTGAAACTGTGTGTTTTTCCTTCTATTATGAATGAGAGTCTAGCTGGGTAAAGTATTTTTGGTGAGGCATTTATTTCATTGGGTTTTTCACTGTATACCACCACTGTTTTCGGGCCGTGAGGGATTCATCAGACAAGTCAGCTGTGAATCTTAAGGATGCTCCTTTATAGGCAATTTCTTTCTTTGATCTTGCTGCTTTCAGGATTTTGTCTCTATCTAAGGTTTTGGTCATTTTGATCAGGATGTGTCTTGGGGTATTTTTATTTGGATTTCTTCTAGCTGCTACCCTTCATGCCTCCTGAATGTGGTCACATGTGTTCTTCAGCTCTGGGAACATCGTAGCAATAATGTCTTTGACAGTTTCTTCTTCATCAGGGTTTTCTTCCTGTCCCTCTGGGATGCCAATAATTCTTATATTACTCCTCTTAACTTCACCACGATCTTCTCTTGCCATCTGTTCCCGGACTGTCAGTCTCTTTTCCATTTTCTGTTGTTTTCTAGAGAGTCTCTGTACTTCATCTTCGAGTTCACTAATTCTGTCCTCAGCAGCTGTTACTCTGCTGCTGAGGCCATCCAGTGGGTTTTATTTTAATTTTCCTACCAGGTTTTTCCATGTCTGACATTTCCGTTTGTATTTTCCTCATCTCTACCTTCAAATCTTCTTGCAATTTATTGGTATTGCTTTCCATTGTTTCCTTTAGCTCCCTCAACATCCTCAGAAGCTCCTTTCTAAATTCCATGTCAGAAAAGTTGTATAGCACTTCATTGCTGTTGGGGTCTTCTGGGCTAGCCTCTTTATCAAGTAAGCTTGGTGGGGATCTGCGATGCTTTACCATTGTGACCTATGTGGCTCAGCCCTTCACATTCACTGATATTATTCTGCTTATGATGCAATATTAATTTAGGTGGGCTTAATGAGATATTGGCTAATGTGTTTCTGTTGGTTAAGCTAACCTGGTGAAAGTTCTAGCTAAAAGGGTAACTTCTGGTTCTTGTGGAATATGGAGGGAAGAGAAAAAACTCTCGGCCGCATTAGCGGCCACGGTTCTGGGTAGGAGCCCCGACCCGGGCCTGGTACCTGGATTGGGTGGCAGAGAGTGTGCGGCAAGGCTTCACTTCTCTTATTAAGTCTTGCTATTTCTTCTTGGTTAGTACCTTATTGTTTCTGGGGCTTAGTCTCCCTCCTGTCCCAGGAGTACTTGGTATTTTGAACTACTGTAGTACTGTTGGCCTCGGAGCCTTGTCGAGGGGTGCTGGCTGGTTCCGGTTTTATGGATGATAAATTGGAGAGGTTGATGAGGGCTGATGGGCCAAACTGGTTCCTCTGAGGAATGTGCTCAGAGGGACGCTCTCAGAGGGATGCTCTATATCTAGATTAGATGTAATTGTTTATGCCAATTCAAATTTTCCCTTGTCACAACCAGTTTATTAATTCTGTGTTAGTGCAGATAAACGACTGAAATACAACACATCTATACAAGCACTCAAAATGTATTTTCAGTGAATGAATGTTTAAGGAACTGCATTGCCTTGAGATAGTAAGAAAATTTAAAGCCTGAAATGACTGAGACAATACCATTACTCATGTTCTAGATATCCCTTCCGCTTCTGTTTTTTTCTCTCCTCTCTCTCTTTCTCTCTATATATATACATGTATATAGGTGTGTGTTATTTCTGTATGAGGGAATATCTATATCTACATATATATTAAATATATATCTAACTATATATCTATATTGATAAATATATACACTTACCTACTGTTCTTGACTAAATATTCATCAGTACCAAGGTCAGGCTCTAGATTCTGACAGGCAAAGTTATCTCATTAAGAAAGAGATACAGAGAAAAGAGGGGGGAAAAAAACAGCATAGATAATATAGGGTAATCTCAGACGTTCAAGGAATGAGCATGTACAATCCCATCCTAGGATGGTTAACAGAAGTTTGATGAGACAGTCAAGTAGGATGATTTCTGACTACTCTCCTTTTGCCTATTCTTGGTGAAGTCACTTCACATATGCTGAGACAATATATTTTTGTTAAAATAGTATGTTAAATACTATAAATTACACATGGACATGCACATAGATAAATGGAATCAAGTAAAGCTCATTTTATATGAGTTTATTGCTCAACTCTTATGCATTTGACTTTCAGAGTTTTAGGAATTGGTTGTGTATAAAGTACAGGTTTTCAAAACTTACTACTTTTAAAAGCAATTTTATTTTTCCCATCCCCATTCCTCTGTGTCTCCTAACCAGATTTTAAATATATCTACCAGCCTAGTTCATTTGTCATTTGATTCCAAGATTCATTTTATCTAATCCCAGTACAAAATAGCTAGTTTTCCTAAACTTGAAAGAACTGGGTTTTATTTTTTTTTTGCTTCTACCTTCTTGTGAGACATATTTTATAACTTAAGTTACAATTATAACTAAGTGTTCTCTATCTTATTGCCACTATTTGAGTAGCCATCAACATTATTTCCAGATGTTTTGTGCATCTGGGCTGAAGCAAATATGAAAAGAGTAGCTGACTTCCATTTCTCTTAGAGACTGAATAAGATTAGAGCCAAGGACAGTGTTCACGGGATTGGGTTCTTGCCCATATATGCTTGGTCCTCGTTCCATACCCAGAATACACATGGTCCCAGACTACTGCCAAAAGTGATCCCTGAGCACTGCTGGGTGTAGTTCATAAGAAGGAAGGAAGGAAGGAATGAGAGTGTGAGGAAGGAAATAAGGAGGAAGAGATGGAGGGAGGGAGGGAGGGAGGGAGGGAGGGAGGGAGGGAGGGAGGGAGGGAAAGAGGGAGGGAGGGAGGAAGGGAAAAGGAAGAAAAGAGGGAGGGAGGAAGGAAGGAAGGAAGGAAGGAAGGAAGGAAGGAAGGAAGGAAGGAAGGAAGGAAGGAAGGAAGGAAGGAAGGAAGGAAGGAAGGGAGGGAGAAAGGGAGGGAGGGAAGGAGGGAGGGAGAGATAGAAGGAGGAAGGGATGGAGGAAGGGAAGAAAATTGAATAGGGTTAGTAAAATTTAATTTACTTTTTTAAATTAAAAAAATCACCGTGATTTACTAATAAAAAATTTAAAAATTAATTTTTGTAGAATAAATTTTATAATACCACAATAATTGATTAGCTAGTGGTATAGGATTGGGAATTTCTGATACTGATATCTTTCCTTATAAACTTTAGCTATCTTCTTGGATTGTTAACCCTCCCTTCAAATTGACAGCCTGCATATGCTTTTTCCCCCTTATTATCATTACTTTATACATTCTGATTCAGAAATTCTAGAAATGTTTTTTCTTTAATTCAATTTGGAATATAAACTTTTATCTACATTTCCAACTCTGTCTTCTTGTATATATGTGTTTGAAGTACACAATCAAGCTACACACCACTTCACTTTTACGACTCATTGATATAACCACTGAACGCTTCACTGCATTCCTTCAATCCTTGGGACCATATAGCCCCACTGACACTGCTGGCTTTGGCCCTGGTGCCTCAGCTCTGCTGGATCTGACCAGCAAAATGTTTGACCTGCAACACTAGTCCGAGTATCATTGAGCAGTCCTGGTTCCCTATGTAGTGTTTGGGAGATCCCACAAATAAGAATTTTAAATAAAACAACGTTTGTCCCCCTTCCTAATCTGACACACAGATAATCTCTATATGCTACTTTATTATAAAGGATAAGTGAGTATCCAGATAATGAGGTACATACACTAAGCACTACAGACTTCAGGGGTCTGTATCTCTAGGGTATTGTATACTGTATCTGCCAGGCATGTGGGTTTGTATTTACCAAACAAAATATTTGTTTTTGTTAAAATGGCATTGGCTTACAAGAATTTAAATATGCATAAGCTTTTGGAATATAATATTACCACACTCTACTCTTCCTGACCTAAATTCCCAGGCTGACCTGCAATGAATCTTATGGAATGTCACTTTATATGTTAGACTTTGCTTTTCTTTCAATAATTTTAGGATTAATTTCAATATTTGACTCTTGCCGCTTTAATTTCAATATGTTTTGGGTATCTGTTTGTATTTATGTGTTTTTAAAAATTTTTTATTTTTTAATGAATCACCTTGAGATACAGTTACAGACTTAGTGTTTTTTTTCATAAAGTTCTTGAGCTTCCTGGATCTAAATAACTGCGACCTTAGATTGGTAAGGTTCTCCACAGTTATTTATTCAACCAATCATTTTTTCCCTTCTTCTGGAATACTTAGAAGAGAGCTAATCAACCAGGATTACCCACATTAGAATGTAATGAACAAACAAAAAAAAATCACATTTTATAATACTGTTTATATCTGAAGATTTATCTATTATGCTAGATAGCACTTCCCAAAGAGAAGTAGCAAAATTTCTAGAACTACTAAAATTAAACAAAAACAAATAATGCTGTCTCAAATGAGAACTTGTCATTATAGTAACAATAATAAAAACAACAAAAACTAGAAGGAATCGACAAGTCTTGTAAGCACTCATTTTGTCAAAAGTGAGTAAAATTCCAAGGACCAAAAAATTATTAAAATAATCCCTATTGTTCTGAGATTATATATTATGGGTAATAATTTTATTTTAAAATTACTGAACTCCTGTTTAATTTTGGCATATGCATATCTCAACTAAGAGATGTGAACATAGCTATTGCACTTAGATGCCATTTTTACTATTAGCTGTCATTCATTTAAAAATATTTTTAACTACTTCATTTAGTTTGAGTCCATTTATTATACACATTTAAATTTTTGCCTTCACAAGCATTATATCCCAAGTAAACACAGTTGGGAAAACAACTGTCAGTGAAAAGAAATATCCAAAGTCAAAATTCTGATTTTCATTTGTGTTCATGAAGTTGAAACTTTCTGTTTTTATTCTATTGTTTGACTTTCAAAAGTAATATGTGGGCTTTACTAGCATGGGTTTCCCCATACAATCATATAAAGAATAATATACTAAAGTAATAAGAAAAGATCTGTATTTCACTTTCTTCCCCTTTGTGTTTCAAATTAAGTTATTGGTAAAGGTGTGAAATATATTAAACCATCTAGAAAATATAAAACAGGTTATAATTTCAATACTTGTTGTGTAACTTGGTCACTTAATTTACTCTTTGAAAACTAAAAAATTACTCTCTCATCTCTAACAGAAAAATGTGATTAATAGTATCTTGCAATGGAGTTGTATAAAATAATCTATTATATAATGTATCTCGCTTTGTATTTGCAAATCACTGTATCACTGTCTTCACATTGCTCATCAATTTGTTCAAGCAGGCACCAGTAACATCTCCATTGTGAGACTTGTTGGCAAGCCACCGAAATTATCCCTCTGCATGGCAAAGCCAGGCAAGCTACCCGTGGTGTATTCAATATGCCAGAGACAGTAACAGTATTCATAAATAACAACAAAAAAAATTAACTAACTCTTTTTAAATAACAGTGTTCAATATAGGTCTTATTTTTATGTGTTTTCACACATAATATCAGGTCTCCAAAAAGCAATCCTAATATCCCTTCATTATTCTATAACTGATGTGAATTACAAAGAATTTAGTCCTGACATTAGGATCATTGATAACTAAAGTAATTAGAACTGTCGCTAAATAATCTTATGTTCATATCTTATAAGCTTTTGCATAGAAATTAAATGCATTCTCAATGAGTTTTTTAGCTGAACCTTAACATTTTTGAAAGAAAAAAGATTGTTTTGGAAGAAAAAGAACATTTAGAATCAACATTTAAATAAAAATTAGCTGAGCAATGATAT
Organism: Sorex araneus; assembly: GCF_027595985.1. Lineage (NCBI taxonomy): Eukaryota > Metazoa > Chordata > Mammalia > Eulipotyphla > Soricidae > Sorex > Sorex araneus. Next base: position 26,024,831 of record NC_073311.1, on the reverse strand, counting down.
TATTAAATATAATATTCCAAACTTAATTTCATAACATTGTTCTAAAATTATCATTTTTGAACAAACAGAATAATCATCTAATCATCAAGAATCAGAAAGCTTTATTTCTGCTATCTTAATAAATTTCAAAATAACAAGAGAATAATGTATAGCGTGTTCTTCTGCATAGAAAAAGGAAAATGGATAATAAAAATTAATAAAAATATGGAAATGACAGAAGAAAATATTTAAAATGATAAAACTCAATAATAAATTTTCTTGGCATTATAAGATAGAAGGTAAGTATACCCTACTAAAATAAAATAGTAAATGAAATAGTTACCTAAAATAAAAGAGAAAAAAATAGAATTCAGAGTAGGGTTATATGAACAAAACCTGATGCATACTATCATTAAAAGGCATCTAAAAAAAAAGGAACTCAAGGAATTGAAGGTAAGTATTTTTCAATTCATATTAAGTGTTGTGGACTGTTATATGTATTATCTTCAGCAGTTGACAAGCTTTGCAATTTCCTTCCTTTCTTGGTGGAGTTCTAAGGAGTAGGAAAAATATATTTAATTCAAGGATCGCCCTGCACTCTTCCTTTTCATTATCTGTCTAGATTATAAGGTTTGCCCTGGGGTCTTTGTTGGAGCAAAATGATTTTGTGTATGTTACAATACTTGCCAGGAGGAAAAGACTTGCTGAAATTAGGAGAAATAAAGCCAAGAATTTCTAAGGAATAACTGAACTTGAATATAAGGAAATGCTCGTTAAATTAAATTCTAGTACAGACATCAAGGCCACATTTTTATAGCTACATCCTCAAGCTTGTGAGTTATACTGTTCTGAGTTTTGTTTTTTATTTCTTTTTTAAACTGCCAAGAGATGTCCTTTTATCTTTTAGCTACCTATAATTTTATTTGAGAAATTTGTGAATGCAGAAGTCTTGAACCAATATCCCAAGGAAATACCTAACTTTAGAAGATGCCAGTCAAGATATTAGTAGTAAGACAATATTGTCAACAAGTTATAAAATACCTTATAAAGCAAAGAAGGTCACTTAATATGACATAGAGGGAAATGAACAATGGCTAAGTAGCTGCCAAAAATATTTTGGCAGGAATATTTCCATAGGAAACTATGTAATGCAAAAATGATATGATACATGAAAGAGAAATCCAGAGTATATATTTGAAGGAAAATTAATATATTTCTTTCAACATTTGGTTGTGATAAAACAATTGGTAAATAAGAACAACCATAAAAATTTAGGTTTACATAATTAACAAATATGAGTTATTAGGATGAAATAGACAAAACTATATTTTCTAAAGTTAAATTTAGAAAATTTAGACATGGTATCCTTTAAATGTAAATATATCATTTCAAAAATATACTTTAAAAATTCAGAAAAATTAATTATCTTAATATTTCCCTCTCAAGAATTTTTTAAAAAATTCTTATCACATTAAACAAAGTTTTGTTTTTGTTATGTATTCATATTGGTTGGGGACCATACCCAGCAGTGCTCAGATTATCCCAAGCTCTGCTCTCAGGAATCACTCCTGAAGGCTCTGAGATCATGTGTGTTGGAGACCTAACCTTGGTCAGCCATAATTCAGTCAAGTGCCTTATCCACTGTGTCTCTGGCCTAAAAATTTTTTTGATAAAAAGAAAGGTTGCCATCATTGAAATGGAATCAAAAACGCACAAGGGATGATGGATTGATAAAAATGCCTGGCTTCTTGGCAATACTTCCCTTTGAGACAGCATACATTTGAATTTGGCCGAAAATAATTCTGGGGGTAAATTATCCTCATTGAGAGAGGACAGCAATAAGGATATGGTAACTTTCTTTTGCCTTTTGACAGGCTTTTTTTGGTTCTCCTTCATTCCTTTAATGTTCCCACAAAAAAGCATACAGTTTCTTGGACAAGTCCTTTTCCTTATCTTTTATCTCGCCAGTATCAAGAAACCTCTAAAGTTTCTGCTACACCTTTATCCCCACACCAATTTTACTTCTGTATTTTGCAATTATTTAAGACAAAAGGTAGTCTCATTTTGAATTAATGTTTCTTTTTCCTTAACTTGTCATATTAAAAAGACTTCCAGAGATTAAAATTATTTTTTCCATCACCTGGGGTGATATTTCAAGGAGGAAACACACACGCATAGCCTGTGTAGTCTCCTGAGTTAAATTCCCAGAATCACAAGGCTTCTTGTGTACCACCAATTGCACTACCAAACGGTGGCCTTCAGCACAACTTAGTGTGACAGAATATGATCAAAGCAAGCACAAAACCCTAAGACCTAATATCTTAGGCAGTGGTTATCAACACTTCAAAACCCTGCTGGGGTTGGCCTCTATATAAAAAATACCTTATATATATATATATATATATATATATATATATATATACACATGCATACATATATATGTGTATATATACATACATTCTCAGCAGAGAAAGATTTCACACAATCTAATCTATTGCTGTCACTTGTTAGAGTCTATAAACATAAATAGGTCATATTACATAAAAATAAGATTATAACCTATGATCACAAGTGACAGTTTAAGATACCACTTTAAAAGATTCTGATATACAATAACAACTGTTTCCTACTTTCCGTCATGGAAGTCCTTTTAGGAATTGAAGATAGAACCAACGATAGCACTGTAGCACTGTTGTTGCACTGTCATCCCGTTGTTCATTGATTTGCTTGGATGGGCACCAGTAACGTCTCTTTTGTGAGACTTGTTGTAACTGTTTTTGGCATATTGAATACACCACGGGTAGGTTGCCAGGCTCTGTTGTGTGGGCAGGATAACCCTGGGTCCCATACATCTGGGTTCCTCTGCCGGTTCCTTCATGCTTGAGGCTTGTTCGAGCGTGTTGAGAGTGGCCTTGAGTATGGCTATGGCTGGGTTGCAGAGATCTTTGGCTGCCAGGGCTCTGCTTGGGGCAGGGAGGGGAATTCACCCCATCCCACTCCTAGTTCTTCAAATAGTTCTTCAAATGTTTTGAATTTATCGAAAAAAAACCGAGAGTATTACTCTAATCCATATACCCAATAGTTATAACATTTTTTTCACCAGAGAGCAAAATGTTTAACTGGTGTCTTAGTGAGACTTGACTGTTTCTCTTGAGAAGAATAAGCTCTCATGAGTGAATCTTGCCAATTATTTGTGTTTGACTGCAAATAAATATAAAGCTATATAATCTTTGCAAAAAGCATTTTACAAATGAAGAAACTGAGTCCCAAAGATGTTGAATAAATATATACACATAGTAAATGGCAAACAACAGTGATTTAGGTGACATTCTACCTCAAAATCTACTCTCAGTTCCTCAGCTATATTGTCATACTATACAAGTGACAGTCCCCAAAAGGAGTGTAATGCTTTGCAATGTGCCTAGGTTTAGACCAATTACAAAGTACTATGGATTAGTACAACTTCTCCAGAAATCATTGTTGGATGGCAGAAGGATGCTAGTTTTAATTGCTATAAAATCCAATCTCTCCCTTGAGCTCTCTCTCATAGAATTATTCTCCATAGAAGTATTCCGGAGAACACTATCTTCTGCTTCCTACTCTTCCCTACATTTGATTAAGTTTTCAGGAAATGTGACTTAAGAAAAAAGGAAAATAATATATCATTGTACTTACAATTCTAATATTTGAGAAAAGTATCTATTTACATATAATATCTGGAGGAAAAACCTTGCAATTTTTTAATTAGTGCCCATGCACCTCTTTCATAAATACAGTTGGATTTATAGGCATGTGGGATCAAAAAGAGAACTGTATTTTCCCATCTCTAGGTACTTAACATCTTTCATCTGATTTTATGTGTTTGAGATTTTTAGCTTGCTTGTTGTTTATCTTTAAGTCATACTCACTGATGCTCAAAGGCTATTGCTTGTGCAGGACTTTGGGTTGCTATTTATGGTGCTCTGGGATTGAACCTGATCCTCCCACATGTACAGCATATGCTCCCTTTGGGCCATTTCTCTGCATTCGCTTACTGTTTTAAGCAAGATAAAAATGTACTACAAAGACACAAGAAGTACAAAAGTACATGCAAATACTTTACAGACATGATAGTATTGCTACTGTATTAAAACTTGACTCTTTCAAAATAGTCTCTGCCATTTATTTCTACTTTAATCTCTATGCAGCTTCATTCTGCCTTTGTGTTGGTGAATGTGGTTTGATGTTATTATGACATAATCAAGATGTAACCTTGTGTCCCTACACTTTACAACTATGTATAATCCCCATCCCAAATGTAGATGCATAATTCTAGTTAAAAAGGCAGAGAATTATGATTGTCTTTTTGTAAATTATATTTGCCATTGAGACAAACACATCGGTTAGAATAATTTAAATAATCACATTAGTTTCCCATCTATATTCAGTTCTTTTTCCCTCTTAACTAGACATATAAAAATTAATAAAAACATTACATGAGCTTTGCAGTTAATTAGACAAGGCATGAAGGAGATAAGCATGGAAATGGCATACTTGAAAAACTGAAATTGTTTTGATTACAAGAACTGCTATAAAATAACCAGCATTTTAATATTTATTTCATACTTACTTAAATATATTACTTGAAATTTTCTTTATATTAAATAAGTGTATGGTTTTATATAAACCAAAATAGACCATAGGTGACTTTTGAAAACTAATGTAACAATTGTGTGTGTGTGTGTGTGTGTGTGTTAAGGAATCATAAATTCTGAAATTGATCCCAACAATATACACTTGGAAGCAATTTTGGTAAATGTCAACAACAAGAAATTTTAACTCTGTTCTCTAATTTCCACCCATTCAAAAAATATATTGAATACGTGCCAGAGCAATAGTATAGCATGTACTGTTTGCCTTATTCGTGGTTGATGCAGGTTTGATCCCTGGCATCTCATATGGTCAGTCAACCTTGCCAGGAGTAATTCCTGAGTGCAGAGCCAGGAATAACCCCTGAGCATTGTCAGATGTGAGCCAAAAAAACCAATTGATTAACTAATTAATTAATTGAGAAAATGTTTCAGATGTCACAAGATAAACTCTGTATAATTCATATGAGATGTCTTCTCCAACCATTTGTATTTTATTTTAATCATCATTACTAAGAAAATGAAAGCCAATATTAGCGCTCTCTTCAACCAATGTGATTTTAATTTTTTTTCCAATGCAAGGGCATTCCGGGGTTTTATTCATACAAAATTTGTGATAAATCTTGTCCAAAGTAAGTTTTCATAAACCTCAGTATTCTATATCACATGTACAAAGACTCCATTCCTAAGCTAGTGTTATAACAATAGAATCTTCCTCAATAGAATGTGTCTTTAATATTTAATACTTGAATATAGGGGAACAAATTTAAATTTCTTTTAACATTCAACATGAGGTTTAATGAAAGTCATAAAATCTAATGAAATTTGGGGCTGGAGAGATAGCACAGCGGGTAGGGCATTTGCCTTGCATGTGGCTGACCTGGGTTCAATTCCAAGCATCTTATATGGTCCCCTGAGTACTGCTAGGGGTGATTCCTGAGTGCAGAGCCAGGAGTAACTGCTGAGCATCGCCGGGTGTGAAAGCAAAAAAAAAAAAAAATCTAATGAAATTTGGCCAAGTAACTGTTTGTTTTTTTTTTTTCTTTTTGGGTCACACCCAGCGATGCTCAGGAGTTACTCCTGGCTTTGCACTCAGGAATTACTCTTGGCGGTGCTTGGGGGACCATATGGGATGCAGGGGATTGAACCCGGGTCGGCCGCGTGCAAGGCAAACGCCCTACCTGCTGTGCTATCGCTCCAGCCCCCCAAGTAACTGTTTTTATGGTCTAGTAATTCATATACAGTCATATGCATGCATATTTATATATTATAATTTATTATACAAATTACATTAACATACAGAATAATAAAATATTATATTATATATTATATAATGTCTAAAATAATTTTATATTTTTATGTAAAATAAATATGTTTGTTGTTTAATTTATATAACCTCAAATGTCTATTTTGAGTCAAACTGTTTTCATTTGGATTGGTTTAATAAAATAATATTATTAATAATATAATATATAAATGCATTTTATTTATTCTTAGCTCTGTGGTCACACTTTGGTTGTTAGGGGTTTTTCCTAGCTCTATGTTCAATAGTAACTCCTGGAACTAACTGTTCAGTGGATTCTAGATCAAAGTTGGGTTTGCTGCATGCAAGGTAGATCCTACTTCCTATATTATTTATCCAGCCCTTGAAATAATCTTTTAAAGAAAAGCATTATTAAGGGCTAGAGAAATAGTATGGTGTGTAGGACAGTTGCCTTTCACAAGTGGTTTTGATCTCCCACACCCCATACCTACGACGAGCAGCTGGGAGTGATCCCTGAGCACAGAGCCAGGTGTAAACCCTGAGTACCTCCGGCTGTGGTAAAAAAAAAAAAAAAAAAAAAAGTGGGGCTGGAGCAATAGCACAGCGGGTAGACCGTTTGCCTTGCAAGCAGCCGACCCGGGTTCGATTCCAAGCATCCCATATGGCCCCCTGAGTACTGCCAGGAGTGATTCCTGAGTGCAGAGCCAGGAGTAACCCCTGTGCATAGCCAGGTGTGATGCAAAAAAAAAAAAAAGAAAGAAAGAAAAGTATTCTAATAATACTGGAGACAGGAACAAAAGGTATTAAACAAAAAAAATAAGGAAAATATTTGGTTATTTCACATTGATTTATTCAAATAAAATATTTTAGGACTTAATTTTCTAATTAAATTATACTCCTTTGTAATGATTGTTCCATGTTATTGCTAATCAACTCTCTTCAACACTCAAAGATATAGAAATGCAGACATAATTAAAAAGAACATAATTTCTGTATTCTTGTGCTTGGAAGTCTTTTGCCCTGGTTTTGTCTTCGGTTACACCACCAATAACATAACAAAAGAAGGTCTGGTCCCTGAGCATAGAGCCAGAAGTAAGACCCAAGCACAACCAGGTGTGACCCAAAAAATAAAAAATAAAACAAAACACCAACAATAAAAATAAAAGTATGAGACACGGCTTCAATATGGAAGAACAAAAGTTCTAAGGCTAGAAAATGGTACAAATATTTATCTCCAAATTTGCTTTTAATGTTGTTACTGAGTATCATTCACAGTCAAAATAGTGCAACTTAATAGTGCATAGTTAACTGAGTACAGAACGATATAAATACTGGAGTATATCAACCATTTAACCACCACTCTCACGTTTGATGTAAGGATTATACAAAATTTGTGAGAAGATAGAGAAATGGGTTTAGTATCACAAAGGAATTCGGGAAGAATAGGACAAAACTCTGGCATAAGAAATACGAAGAAGGAATGTGAGGTTCCCCATTCTACCACCACCATATGACGTTGGGAGCAGCTGTTTGGAGCCTCTTAGATTTACTAATTCAACTTTTACACGAATAGCTTGATAAAATTCATGGAGTATGGTTCAAGAGGACGTGGTCAAACATCAAACTTTTTTTAAGTAATTTTCAAAATATTCAGACTTTTTAAATTTGGGGACTGTTTCTGCCTTTATATTTTCCAGTAAATTGTAAACATTTAAGGCTGGAGCGCCCAGGGTTTAAGGTGCTTGTTTTGCATGAGACAGACCCTGGTAGGATCCTTGGCCCAGCACTGCCAAGGTTCTTCAAGCTCTGCCAAGAGTTAGTCCTTGTACCCAGAACCAGGAGCAAGTGCCAGGGCTGCCAGGTGTTGCCACAAAACCAGTCTGTCTGTCTGTCTGTCTGTCTGTCTGTCTGTCTCTCTCTCTCTCTCTCTCTCTCTCTCTCTCTCTCTCTGCCTCTGTCTTTCTCTGTGTGTCTCTCTCTCTCTCTGTCTCTCTCTAACTAAAAGGAAAAAAAAATGAACTGGGAAAATTTCCTTTTGAAATTTTTTTAATAGTAAAACAGCAGATTTTTTTTCTTCTTGAATTTGAATTAGAGGCACCCCTGAAACCAGTATTTCATCTTATGGTGATTATCACACTGGGGTGATTTTGATGTGGCTATTTGTGGCTTTTGAAAAATACGCTCTCCAAAGTGTACATTTACAAACGTTGTATAAATAGTTTAGTCTTTCACAGTGGAAAAATCTAAGTGGGGGTTGAGGACTAGGGGTAGGGGGGAGAGAAATCCTGAGGTTGAATAACCCGCACCCTAATTTAATGCTCTTGACAGCTCTTAGAACCTGCTAACATTGCCATTTTAATCTCAGCTTTTCTCAGCGTTGCACACAGTATTAGCTATGCGCTGCGGCCTGCTGATGAGAGCCGTGATGTTCTGAGGTCTCCTAAACCTTAAAGAGTAAATATAATCTTTATTGTCTTTTTTAAAAGTCTAAGCAAGTTGGGGAAAAAAACCACATGTTTTTTTCAAACCACAAGGGAAATTATACTTAAAAAAATATATTAAAGCATTCCCACTAGAAAAAGGGTACTCCTTCTGTTTATCATTATGTTTTATGAGGTAACTTCAATGAAATCATGGAAGTATTATCAAATGAATGACAAAGGATAAAATCTTTCTTGCCAGGACCCTCAAAGGATCGGAAATGTGGGATACGGCACAATTGGAGCTCATTTTCCACACTGCAAATAAGATTCAAGATGTGGTATGGGTGAGTGAGAGAAAGCTTCTTGCCATCAAAGAAGATAGTCAACATTTTCTAAACTTTTATGTGGGATATGGGCATATATTTTACAAGCCCAATTCAGGAACTAAACTGCTCTTTCAATTTAGTTTATACTGATATTTTTATGTGGGTAGTGTTTGTCTCGGTTGACTCAAATGTTCCAATGTGAGGAGGCAGTACCAGGAAACACACATACACACACGGAACTCACTAAATCAGTACATAAAGTGATAAGATTTTTTTTCTTTTGCAGAAAATTGATAAAGCCATAGCAAGGGTAATTTCCATCAGATGAAAACTACCAGTTCTATCCATTCATTTCCTTTAGAAAATAGAAAATCAAAGACAAATATTTAGTATAACATTTTCTCTCTAATAACAATGACTTTTACAATAATAATGTTTGCTCTCCTTTCCATATGCTCTTTTATTCATTTGTCAAAGATGTGCTATGTGATAGACAATGCCATTACTATAGTAACAGCAGTCAGCATTTATATGCCCTTTATTATGATTTTTAACAGGATATTTTCTCTATACCTACTGCAGGCACATGAAAACAGTGATGGAAGTGTTGATGTTTTAGAGCAAATCAAAATGGGACTTAGTGAGGTTGTGAAAATTATTTTCTTAATGTTATGGAAATGATATTTGACTTCAGGATAATTGATATCATAATCCAAACCTTAATGACTTTCCTATCCTCAAACAATAATGTCTCAGAGAAAACAGAATGATTATTTTGTCATCAAAAATAGATATATAGGCCACTCAACACCTTTATTGCAAACCACACCAGCTAATTAGAGAGAGAGAACAGAAGGGAATGCCCTGCCACAGTGGCAGGGTGGGGTGGGGGGAGATGGGATTGGGGAGGATGGGAGGGAGGCTGGGTTTACTGGTGGTGGAGAATGGGCACTGGTGAAGGCATGGGTTCCCGAACTTTGTATGAGGGAAGTATAAGCACAAAAGTGTATAAATCTGTAACTGTACCCTCACGGTGATTCTCTAATTAAATATAAATAAATTTAAAAAAAATAAATAAAAATAAAAATAAAAATATTTACTCAAAAAAATAGATATATAAATAAACAGATAATTCACATGAAAATAGCAGATGTTTTAGAATTCATAAGAAGGGACAAAAATCTACTAGAAAAGGGTTACATTATTAATTATAATTTTATTCATGTTTATTTTGGTTTAGTGTATCTAGGGGAACTATATCTACCTAGTTTTAGTTTTATTCCTAACTCTGCACTTAAAAATCACTGCTGGTGGGCCTGGAGGAATCATATATGAAGACAGGGTTCAAAACAAGTGTTGGCTATATACAAGACAAACCACTTACCCAATGAACTCTCTTGCCCTCTAATTATTATCTTTAAAACAATAAATAGTATTAGAAATTCACTCTACTTAGTAAACACAGCATTAATTTATTCCTAAAATTGTGCCAAATACACAATGGAGACAATAGGAGTAAGGAGTCCAATAAAGAACAACAACGGGAAATACGATCAAGTTGTGTTATTTGCAATGACACTAAGTTATGAGAAGACAATAAATTTCTCTGGTAGGCATATTTGAGATATTCCCACAATCTTACAAAAATTGAGGAAGATTTCATAAAGGGATTAGATTATCCAGAGTGTCAGCTGGAACAACCAAAGAGTTGCCACAAGAAGACAGATATACACAACTGAAGAAATAGCAACTTGTGCAAATTCTAGCATTTGTTAATTAATATACATAGATGAATATATGTATATGTGAACATATATAATTGTCCAAGTTTGCACAGCCAAGTGGCTAACAGGTGGTAGATTTTTGATGTTCAGAATTTTTTATGTCCAAATCCTGGGCAATTACCATTAAATTAGTCATAAAAACACTTCACCTTACCATAGGGGCTAAAGAGAAAATATAGTGAGTAAGGCTTCGACTTGTATGTGACCCACCCATGTTTGATCCTCAACTCAGCATATTATCCCCCGAGTCTACTACTAGAAGTAATTCCTAGCACACAGCCAGGTGTATTCCCCATGCACTGCCAAGAGGGCCCAATGTGAATAACAAACAAAAAGCATTTTACCTCAATGTGTAAGAACTTTTTCATAATATTTCTGCAATTGAAATCTGACCTCTTGCTTTTAGGTCATGTTTAAATAAAAATGTAGAAACAATGCAGAATTCTCTTTCAAAGACATTTTCTTTCATTTTACATACAGGAGTGAATCCCTGTATGTAAATTAATAAAGTATGTCTTCCACTTTATTAATTAATAGTCAAAATATTTGTTCTGTCAGTGTACCCTTCAAAATATACTTTGTGCATTTGCTCTTCATTTTTTGACAAAGAAACTAGTAATATCAAACCTCTCATAAAAATAAAATTGAAATCATTGAGAGTTCCCATCAAAATGATTTTAGGCACAAACCACGTAAATTCAGGGTGGAAATGCTATAAATTGAGGATATGAAACATGGTATGTTTCATGATATGTTTCATATCCTCAGTACAATTTGGTGATTTTTGAAGGTTTGGATGAATTTAAATTTTAAAATCATTTATGAATAACATTCTAGTCTGAATGGTAACAATTTTACATATAAATTATGACAATATAATATGGAATAAAGCCTATATTATTGGTTTATCTAAACTTAGAGCTCTAAAAGAAAGGAATTTATTTTTTTTTCTTGGTGTGTGTGTGTGTGTGTGTGTGTGTGTGTGTGTGTGGTTATGTGTTCACAAACAAGCACTTGCTAGCAATCGGGTACTATACAGTGCCTAGAAACAAATCAAATTTCTAGCTTGCATGTTCTCTAACCCTATCATCTATCTTCTTGATCATTAAGCTCTTTTTTGGTGAGGTAAATTGACTTTATTTATTGCTTTTTATTACATTGACACATGCCTATTTTTGTAATATCTGTAGTTTTATGTAGAATGTAGATTTTATGTATTTATAAAATATATGCAATTATTTTCAGCATTACTGAGTTTACCCTGGTGCCCCATCCTTATAACAAAAATATTTGCATTAGAAAAATGAAAGATAAATTTATTTTATAATTATGAGTCTATATGTGAGAAATTATTCTCTCCCTTTTTTTTAAATTAAAAAATCAGAAAAGGCAAATTATTTATCATTATGTGTCTTGCATTGAATTCCAAATAGTCCAGATAGAAAGGCAAATTATGACCATTATTGAAACATAGGACTCATCAAGTTCTAAAGTCAAGTTAATAATGAATATGCTTTTTATAGTCTTGACAATTGACAGGCTTTCATCATATATTAAGAACTGACAAGACATTGATAAATTAGATTTGTTTTTAGACAGCAGAGACTATTGCTTATCAGTTAAAAATGCAATTTAACTTTACAATAATAGTAAAAAAATAGATAGACTTGTAGATTTTGAGTAGATTCAGAAGATATACACAATCCATACTAGCAAATTAATCATTGAAATTAAATGCATAAATATGACTAAAAAATATGCATGCTGGTAATAGTGAAGCAGAACAAAGTTTTTTAAAAGGCTATTTAAGAAACAGACTAACTAGTGACCCAAAAGGATAATTTTGTGACTAATTTGTTTATGGACATGTTTCAAAGGTGAAGGATTTCATATTTCTATTTTTCCTATACCTTTTTTTCAGTTTTAATAATGAATGCATTGGCATATACTTGACATTTATATTAAATGTGCTTCTTCTTTTTAAGTACATGTAATGAATGCAATTATTTTTAATCTAAAGTTGTATGTTGAATTTCTTTCACAATTTTTGATATTGTTCTCTCTTTAATACTGTGAGCTATTGTTAGTAATTTTAAAATTTTATAATAAATCTGATGGCTTTATTTTTCCTTCTAATTTAAAAATATTCATATTTGTGGTGATGTAATTGATATTCAACAAAGGTTGCCTTTTAGGTATAAAGATCTATGAATTTTGACAAATATGTAAAGCTATGAAATCAGTCCTATAATAAAAGTGTGGAATACTTTTATCATTTCTCAAATTCCCTCATAGGCTTTTGTAGTTAATGGTATTTTTTTTTAATTACACATTCCTAACACCATTAAATCTATTTTCTGTTCTTATATGTGCACCTATTCTAGAAATTTTATAAACATGGAATCATAAATGTTCCACTCTTTATTTACAACTTCTTTCACTTAGTTTAATTGCTTCTTAATAATCAAGATGTCTATGTTTAAGCCATTCACTTTATGCTTAGAACTTCTTTTATGATTATATGTTTTATTCATTCACTTATTGATGACCATTTCTATTTTCATCTTTCATAAATTTTGAATAAAACTGCTACAAACATTCTTATATACATTTCTATAAACATGTATTTCTGTTTCTCTTGGATGAATACCTCAGAATAAAGATAGTGTTTATGTTTATTTACAAGAAACAGTCAAATGATTTTTACAAATTTTAAATACTGTTTGTACATTAAGCTATAAAGCTTAAGAATTCTCATATTTACTATATTTGTCAATCTTTATTATATTGTACCTTGTGTTTTCAGTACACTCTATTTCAATCTGGTTTCATTTTAAGCAATTCTAGTCAATATTTAGTGATTTTACATATGGTTTTAATTTTTATTTCTGAGGATTAATAATGTTTAGCATTATTCTATTCCTTATATGCACTTCTTTACTATCTTCTTTAGGTTTATTTTTAAAATTTTGCTTACTTGATGATTTTTTTATCGTCGAGTTTTAGATTTATTTTGTATTAGTCCCGAGAATATCTCGCCTGCACAGCAGAGCCTGGCAAGCTACCTGTGGTTTATTAGATGTCAAAAACATTAACAAGTCCCACAATGGAGATGTTACTGGTGCCCGCTCAAGCAAATCGATGAGCAACGGGATGACAATGATACAGTGATACTGTGATTTTGCAAAATTTTCTCCAAGGTAGTTTAAAGGGTATCTCTGTGTTAGACCCTAATTCCATCTTCTGTATTATCTGGAACCCTGAGCACCAATGACCTGGGAAGAGCCTGTTTAATTCACTGGTGATGAGAGAAAATTACTTGTATAATTTTGTTATTTTAAATTTGTCAGTTTTTTTCCCTCTGACTCACATTATGGTCCATCTACTACATAGTCCACTTATGTAGCTTGGATCAAATGAATGTTCAACTTATTTTTTAGTAGTGTTATATAAATATCTATAAATTTGGTAAAACTTTAAATCATATATTCTATTTTATAAAATTATTCTAGAAATTTCTCATATAATCATGTTGCTATTTCAAACTGTCACTGTCACTGTCATCTTGTTGCTCATCGATTTGTTCGAGTGGGCACCAGTAACATCTCTTATTGAGAGGCTAATTGTTACTGTTTTTGGCATATCCAATACGCCACAGGTAGCTTGCCAGGCTCTGCCGTGCGGGCGCAATACTCTCGATAGCTTGCCAGGCTATTGCATTCAAATCAAATCAAGGTAGACATCAATGGAGAAACAGAGGAAATACAGGTAGGCATGGATGGAGAAATGGAGAAAAAGTATAAATGTTACCAAGTCCTTAGTTTGAAACCAAGAGTAAAATTATATAAACTTATATAGAATATCTTGTGAATAATTATATATGTACATCTATGCATACAAATACGATGATAACATAGTAAATGGATTTAGCAGCCAATTAAAATGTTTTATCGAATCATTACGTAGGTATATGATAATGCTGGTCACTTAAATGTTAACCATACCATAAAACTTTTTAAAGTCTTTGGTAATTAGACTTTAAAAATGATTTTATCCATGATTACAACTTTTAAATGTAGTTACCCTAATAAGTTTTTAAAAATTCTCACATTTTGCATTATTACTCTAAGCAACCTCAAGAATTGCTGTTAGTTTGTTTAAAGTAGAAAAAAGAAATAAAATCAACAAAAGAAAGAAGTTATAAATTCCTGAGATGTATAATGAGCTTGTTTTAAACTGAGGCTACAGAGTTTGTGGACTTGCGTATTTGTGCAAAATGTATTCAAAATCACTCACTGGAAAAATGCCTTCTTGAATATCATGAAAAGGAGCGTAAACAATGTTCTTTGACTAGAAGTTTGTTTGTTTTAAGGGCCTTAAACATGAACTACAGATGAACTTAAAAATTTGGAATAATTGAAATTTGAATTTGCAGTCTAAGCACATGATTTGAGTTTTTCCTCTGTGGCTACTATGCTTTGTGTTTCTAATGTACTCATCTCTATCTCTTGTTAAACTAAAACATCTTATCTCTGCCTTGTTAAAAAGTCAAGGGCTCTGTTTCCACTAAGGTATTGTTTCATCTAAAGAACTTCAAAGCATCCAGAGTCCTCAACTTCAGACTTGTATAAAATCATGTTTATAATGATTTTGTTCCAAGTTGTTGGCAAAATCTTGACTGGTAGGAAGAAAATTTTACATTAACGTTCTAATTTGGGCCAAAGACATAGCACAGGGTACTTTTATTGCATTTTTTTGATCCTGGTTTTATATCAAACGCTGGTAAATGATCACATGAGTACAGCCATGAGTGGTACCTGAGCATAGACCCAGGAAAAATTTGGGGCACAGCTGGGTATTTTGGGAAACATTTCCTCTTAATATTTAGAGGAATTAATACAAAGTCAAGATAGCCCCTTGGATTAAACAAGTTTAATTAGTTTAGACATGATGCTTCAATTATGTGAACAGCAAGAATAGAATATAATAGGAAGTTACCATGACTTTAGTAGCACTTAGTAGCACTGTCACACTATCATCCCATTGTTGATGGATTGGCTCAAGCAGGCACAGTAATGTCTCCATCGTGAGACTTGTTACTGTTTTTGACATATCGAATACACCACGGGTAGCTTACCAGGCTCTGCCGTGTGGGTGGAATACTCTCAGTAGCTAGCCGGCTCTCTGAAAGGGATGGAGGAATTGAACCTGGGTCAGCCACGTGCAGAGCAAACGCCCTATCCGCTGTGCTATCACTCCAGCCCATGAGTTTAGTACTATACTTTAAAGGTGTTTGCTAACTGTGTATCACCATTCAGCCACAGCGATGAAAATATCCCTTCCCTTGCTCTTAATGTACTTAATGGAAGCAATGGCTCAGCAATACCTAGATCCTGGGAGTCAAGAGAGCGGAACAGAAATAGTGCCCAATAAATGGCCAGCTCGTTCTTTTGTTTGGAGCTATTCAGTCTTGCTCACTAATAGGGGTTGGAGCTCCCCCACCCCTAATATAATTTCATAAGTAAAACTGTTGTGTCTTTACATCTTTTGATTTTTTTTTGTTATTGATGTTGCTATGATGTTGTTGTTACGCATCACCCAAGTGGTCCTCAGAGACACTGGAAACCTGCTGATGATACTTGGCTGACCAGGCTGGAAATGTAATGCTAAGGCTTTAGAAGGTAGTGCTTTTTGAGTTTTGTAGTATCAGAGACCACCAGGACAGTTCTAACAGTTTTCAGGGGTCTTCAAGGGGCACAAACAATAGTTCAAAGGTCATGTGATGCTGGGGAGCAAACTCAAGGAAGGTGCAGTGACTGCTATAATAATTCCCAGGTCCCATGATTCTACATTTTGCAAAATTAAATAAAAATCATAGAGTTTATTTTCATGATGTTCCCAAATCTCATGTAATTACATATAAAAAGCCTCAATGCATTATTAATTTGTTTAAAGTAGTGAAAAGAGGTCTAGGCTACAAAATAGAATAATATTTATAAATGTGATAAATAGTATAATTAAAAGCATCTTATCAAGTAGCATGTCTGAAAGTGACAGAAATGTTTAATTTGTGTGTTCAGAGGGATATAGAATTACATACAATTTGAGTAATGGTTCATAAAATAATTGGGAATGACCCCAAATTAGTAGCAAATAATACATGTTGTGAAAACTAATCTCTTTTATATATCTACCAATCTTTGATAACTAAGACAATTTACATCAAAATTGCAGTTCATTGTTAATAATGCTTTTTATTTGCCTACAGACCTAATGCAACCTTCTGATTAGCTTTTTATCACTAACAGAAAATTGGAAGCAGTTGTATTAACTTTCTGGTAAAATAACCCATAAGTGTTAAAGAATACACTTGAGGCTAGATGAATCTTATCTTCATATATAAAATTATTTACTATTTGGAAGCTATGTCTAAGTTTATGAAAATTTTATGTATGTATATAATTTTTGTATGTACATAATTATTATTTTTGCAATAATGAACTGTTTTACAAATCTTTATGAAAGATTTTTAACTAATTTGAGGTATATTAAATGATCACTAGAATAGGCTGAAGTAGGTTTGATTTCATCATGTTCCTTGATTTTTAAATCCCCATGCTTTTCCTTGTGTGTGTTTTTTTTGTTTTATTTTATTTTATTTATTTATTTTTGGATCACACTAGGAGATGCTTAGGGGTTATTCCTGGATCTGCACTCAGGACTTACTCCTGGTGGTGCTGCGGGGATCATACGGGATGCCAGGGATTGAACCCTGGTCGGCTGAGTGCAAGGGAAACACTCTCCCCATGGTACCTGAGCATTGCTGGGTGTGACCCAAAAAGTGAAAGAAAAGAAAAAAAAATTTATTAACACATTTCAAATTAAAAACAATTCTCATAGAACAAGAATTATGTTCTAGATCTTTTTTTTTTTTCATTTTGGGTCATCCCGGTGTTGCACACAAATTACACCTGGCAGTGCTTGAGGGACCATATGCGATGCTGAGGATCAAACTCTGGTCAGCCGTGTGAAAGGCAAGTGCCCTGTTCGTTGTGCTATCGCTCCAGCCCCTCTAGATCTTTTAAGTGTTGAAGGGTGGCAGAGTAAGTCACACAAAAATATGCCACGTTGGCATATGGAATATTTTGTATTGGATGCACTTATAAAACAACACATGCAAGAAAGTCATTCTAATTTCCCCTTTTCTTCCTGAACATATGATAAAACCTCTGGTGTGAAAAATGCCCTTCCTGTACAAGGAAGAAACAAACATTCTACTAGAAGATGTCAAATCTGAGACATTTCTGTTAAAACATAGTATTAAAATAATTTTTATGTGCACTTATCTTTTGAACAACTTAGTTGTTACACCATAAAAACCTCCCATTCTTCAAAGTAATATAAAAGAAAGTATTTAGGATTGGCCACTTTTGCTGTCTTTGTTTTCTTATGATGACATATACTATGCAACTCAGATTGTAAAAATATACATTTACATGCTTTTCTCCTGTTAATGGTTCATGTTAGTTTAATTCTCAACCCACTCAGAAATTTTAAGAGTTGAGATAAAATGTTGCCTCCCTACAGTTTTTTATAGACTTTTTGTCATTTAATCATTAGCATGAAGGAAAGGGAATAGGAACAGTGTCCTCATTATTATCATTTGCACAGTAGGAAACAGAGATTTGAGGCTTATGAGTGTCTCAAAGTTACAGAGGAAGTAGCAGAACAAGGTCGTGAAACCAGGAATTCTGCTTTCACAAAGTTTGCATTAATCACTCAATTATATTGCCAAACCTGAGAGTGTTGAGAAGGTAAGAGGAGATCTCTAATTAAACCTTTTAATCAATTGACAAAACAATTATGATAGCCTAACTCTGCAGTCAAAAAAAAAAAAATTAGCTCCCCCACACACCCCTCCCCCAAAAGAAAAAGACAGGAGAAGACCAGAGTGATAATGCAGCAGGTAGGACATTTGCTTTGCACATGGCTGACCATGTTGGCTCAGCGCGGATGCTGCAGTAATCCCTGAGTGCAGAGCCAAGAGTAAGCCCTGAGAATTGCTGCTATCTGACCTTTTAAAAAAGGGCGAAAAGGAGCCAAGAAATAGTAAAGCTGGTAGGGAACCTGTTCATGATCACAAGGTTTATGTCCCCATCCCCCATGTGGTCCCTTGAGTCACAGGAGGAGTGATAACTGAAAGCAGAGTGATGAGTAAGCCCTAGAACCACCTGGGCTTGCACCTACAAATAAAAAAATTAAAAGGTGGGGCTGGAGAAATAGCACAGTGGGTAGGGTGTTTGCCTTGCTCGAGGCCCACCCGGGTTCTATTCCCAGCATCCCATATGGTCCCCTGAGCACTGCCAGGGGTAATTCCTGAGTGCAAAGCCAGGAGTAACCCCTGTGCATCATCGGGTGTGACTCAAAAGGAAAAAAAAAAGAAATTAAAATGACTTCTTATTTTTTTACATAAACTCTAATGAAAATATTTTAGCATCCCATTGTTAAACCTTCAAATACATATCTCCATCCTTTTTTGAAACCAGTTATTCTCCTAAAAATAGATTACTTTTAAGGTAAATAGTTAAGACATGATAATGACATTTTTTTTCAGAGTTTTTGTGGCTGGGATATGGATATGGTCAACACATTTTCACTGCATTGTTGTATTCACAGAATGGAAACTCTCCAGAAGAACATATCATATACTGAACAGTATTCCAATGCCTATGTCTATTTTAAGGCCCTAACATAACATAGTTTTAGATTTGCTTACTAATAACCTCTCAGTCAGGTAAAAATATGTTCAAAGGGATTGTTCAAAAATAATGTTTGTTCTCAGCTAGAAATGCTAACTAAAATTAAAAAAATAGCGGCATAGTCACTGATCTAATTCCACGCGCTGCTGGTATTGCCCTATGTCATCAGCAAATATTATTTCCAAAAGGAAATCAATTTGAAATCACATATATTTAATAATTATATCCTACAAAATAAATTTTAATGGATTATCTGGATAATTATGAATTTAAATATTTTTTACGGTCACTGTCACTGTCATATCGTTGCTCATCGATTTGCTCAAGCGGGCACCAGTAACTTCTCCATTGTGATACTTGTTGTTACTGTTTTTGGCATACCAAATATGCCATGGGTAGCTTGCCAGGCTCTCCCATACAGGTGAGATACTCTTGGTAGCTTGATGGGCTCTCCACAAGTGGCGGAAGAATCGAACCCAGGTCATCTGCGCGCAAGGAAAATGCCCTACCCACTAGACTATCGCTCCAGCCCTTAAAATTTTAAAAATAAAATGCAAAAGTAATTAAATTTTGGATGTTTTACTGCACTGAAGTTTTAAAAGATTTTTATTGAATCACAGTGAGATATACAGTTATAAAAGTTTTTCATAAGTGGGCTTCAGTCACATAATGTTTCAACACCAGTCTCTTCACCAGTGTACGTTTCCTACCGTCAATGTTCTCAGTTTCTCTCTCCTGCCTCCCTCCTGCGTTTATGGCAGGCACTTTTCTTCTCTCTTCCCCCGACCCTCTCTCCTTCTCTCTCTTTTGCTCTCTCTTTCCCACCCCCACCTCTTCCTCTCTCTTATTTTAGGCATTATGATTTGCAATAAAGAAACTGAAAGGTTATCATGTATATCCCTTTGCTTACTTTCAACACTCAGTTTTTTTCCAGAGTAATTATTTCTAACTATTTTTTTTTAAATCTTTATGTTCCTTTATTGGTCAAGATTCCTGGCCACATACAGCGATGTATTCACTGGGCAGAGGCCCGCACAAAGCACACCTCCTCAGAAGACAGCTTTGTGTTACACTTTGCCTATTGATGGGCAATTCTATTGAGTTTCATACATCAAAGTTTTTTGACCAGGCTGTTAATTCATCTCTGAAAAAGTGGCATTTTACTTAGCTACTATATTTTAAAGCATTAAAAAGCCTATTTGCATTAGGTAACTTCTCCCACCATACTCTGCACAACGGCATTTGACAGTTAAGCACGTCACCCCAAGCCGGACAGCTCTCCAGAGGTGAATGCCAGAGCAGGCGCAGAGAAATGTGTGAATTCCGGAGTTTCTCAGCAACCCGGACACCTTACTCTGGGAGCCTGTCTCCTTGGCCACGTATGAGCGCGCCCAGGTAGATATGCCAGCGGTCACCCCAGTGTAAGTTGGCGTTAGAGCAGCAGACCTAATGTGATGGCAGGCGCTGTTTTGGGGTACAGGTTAAGGCCCACGGCTGATCTGATAGACGCTCCCCAGCTACTGAGACATACATGATCCAATCCCTTTGCTTCATCCACAAAAGCCTGAGGATATACCACAAAATTCACCATCAAAAAAATGAACCAGGGTGACAGTTTGACAATGTTTTATGGGTCAAACCTGGAAAACTCATCTCAAATAAGCTATTCTGAGAGAAAAGCATCAATCCTTTGTGTACATATTTAGTTTTATTGTAACAAAGCAACTTGTACACTTTTTAACGTTTAAAACTGAGCATCTTTCCTTTCCAGTGAAACAAAAAGAAATTTAAAAATAAAACAGGAACAAAATTACAATAGAGAATGTCAATTCCAAATAAGATCCTACAGGTTCTGCTGATTCTCCCATCGAGTGGCAGGGCTCAAGTCATCATTAGGAGAGAATTTTATTTTAAAAGTGTCACCTTAAACTGCAAGGATGTCCGTTAAACATCACAATTAAACATGCCAAAGGAGAAGCCATGTTGTCAAATGCCCACTTAACCCACCCACACATCTCAAACCCACCCTTTTGCTGACCTTCTATAACCCCATTTTTTTAAAAGATTTTTTTCTTTTTTTAAACAAGAGAAAGTAGACATATACATGTTGGTAAATGCTAACTGTCCATATTCACATAGAGACACAGTGTCATCTCTGAGCCCAATATACAGAGAAACGAGGAAAAAAGCTAGAATTCTATGCACTACTATACGGGGGCCTGGCCCCTCCAGCTTCCAGCAGAGCTAAGGATGCAGAAGGTCTTTCTTTTTTCCCACAGCGCACGGTGGTGTGGATTCCATAAAGTCTGTGTTGAGACGAGAAGTGATAAAAATTAATTTGGAACAGAAACCAGCAGTCTTTCCCCACTGAACTCTGTTCAAGGTATTTCCCCGAATTAAGTTGAGAACCATGGTGTAAAGGAGAGAAAAGAGACCTCAAAAACAGGGCGACTGAGCACTGGGAGTGGGGGCGGGGGGGGGGGAGAAAAGAAAAAAGACTGCAACTTGCTCCCAGGGACTGGAGAAAATTAAAAAAGATTGGAATCCGTCAGTGTTCCATTAGTCATCTTCTCCTTCATCCTCCTCTCCTTCCTCTCCCTCGTCATCATCTTCATCTTCTTCACCTTCATCTTCATCCCCTTCTTCATCAATATCTTCCAATCCTTCTTCCTCTTCATCATCGTCGTCATCTTCTTCTCCTTCCCCTTCTTCATCATCCATGTCAGGAACCAAGTAGTACTGCAAGGGGTTTGGCCAGATGTCGTCTTTGATAACCTCGCCGAGCTCATCTGCACCAGCATCCGAATGGTCAGTGAACCAAGTGAAGAAGCTCTCGGGTTCCTCATGCTGTCTCTTCCTGCTGGCTTTATTCTGTGTTTGACTTGAGCGTTTCGTCAAATCCTTTCCAGATTTCCATTTGATTTCAGTGGCCTTTGACGATGGATCACCACTCTCATTCAGATGAAATTCTTTGGAGAGAACTTTATTTTCAAAGTAAGGGTTTTCATCAAAATAAAAATCTATTCTGTAACCTGATTTAATATCTTCAAATTCTGTCACTTCAACTCTTGTCAAATAATGCAGCGCCTCTTCATCCTCCTCCCCCAGCAGCGCGGACACTTGTGGATGGTTGACAAATGTTGTTACCCAAAAGTTGGGGATTTTGGCGATCAATTCCGACCTCTTCTGAAAAAATGGTTGGCGGAGTTTGTTATATTTCTGTTCTACTTTCAAAATCTCCTCACTGGCTTGCTCATTAAGTCTGTCTATTTCATTTTGTACTTCATCAATATGTTCAATCGCTTCCTGCTGCTCTTTTTCTCCCTTGCGCACGCCCGAGGAGTTCGAGGCGTCCTCGGCCTTGGGGGCGGCAGCGCCCCGGGGTCTCTTGGTCTGCGGCGGCGGCGGCGGCGCAGGCTGGCGCTTGGGGGTCATGCGGGAGGGCAGGTGGGCGCGGGCGCGTGGGCGGCGGAGCTGGCGCTGTTCTGGCCGCCCCAGGTGACCGCCATTTCTAACTATTATTGCCATACTGGACCCTTCTCTATCCTAACTGCCATTCACAAACCTGTAGTGAGCTTCCAACCACTGACCAGTCTTTCTGGCATATAGTTTTCCTGGCCTTGGATTATTAATGCCATACAATTTTTTTAATATCCTACTCATCTGACTCAGTTCACTCAACATGATACTCTCCATGTATCCACTTATAATCAAACTTAATTACTTCATTTTTCCTAATAGCTGTATAATATTCCATTGTGTGAATGTTTCTTTATCCAGTCATCTTTTCTTGGGCACTTGCATTGTTTCCAGATTCTCACTATTGTACTGCAATGAACAAAGAAGTTCACATATCATTTCTGCCGTGTATTTTTTGGGATTCCAGAGTATGAGCACTACTGAGTTTTGCATTTTCAAATGGAAATGCAAATTCTAGCTTTCAGAGGTGTGTCTACATTGTTTACCCAAAAGTCTGGACCAATTGGCATTCCTACCAGCAATGAATGAGTGTCCCTTTTCTCCTTACCTCCCTGCAACTACTGGTTATTTTTATACTTTTGATCTGTGCCAGTCTCTGTGGTGTGAGATGATATTTTGTTGTTTTGATTTGCATTTCCCTGACTATTAGTGATCTAAAGCATTTTTAATGTACCTTTTGGCAATTGACATTTCTTCTTTAAGTAGGTTTCTGCTCACTTTTTCTCCCCATTTTTTGATGGGTTGGGTATATTTTTTTCTGTAAATTTCTATCAGAGCCATATATATCTTTGATGTTAAACACTTATCATATGGGCATTGGGTAAATGCTTTTTTCCCATTTCATGTGTTGTCTTTGTGTATTGGTCTTTGTTTCTGTTGAGGTATAGATGCTTAACTTAAGTCCTATTTGTTTATGTTTGCTTCTCTTGCTTGATCAATGTTTCCTATTTGAAGATTACTTTAGCTTCAATGTCATGAAGTATTTTGTTCATATTTTCCTTCATGTATCTTATGGATAATGTATAATGTTGAGGTCTTTAATTCATTTTGATCTGACTTTTGTGCATGGCTTTAGATAGCAGTCTGAGTTCAATGTTTTACATGTAACAGCCCAGTTTTCTCAGCACCACTTGTTGAGGAGGATTTCTTTGTGCCACTTCATATATATTGCTGCTTTATCAAAGATTAAGTGATCATATATATATTAGGGTCTGTGTCAGAATATTTAATTCTATTACATTAAAATGCTATTTTAATTACTATTGCTTTGTACTACAGTTTCAAGTTGGTGAAGGTGTTGTCTCCCATCTTTTCTTAAGGAGTGCTCTAGCATCTGTGGGAGATTACTGTTTCATGAATTTCAGGAGTGTTTGATCTATGTCTTTGAAAAACATCCTGGGTATTCTTAGAGGGACTACATTGAATCTGTATGATGCTTTGGGAAAAAATTGCCATATTGACAATGTTAATTCTCCCAATCCATGAGCACAGAATATGTTTTCATTTCTTTGTGTCCCCTTTTATTCCTTGAGTTAGTGTTGTAATATTCTTCAGCTGATTCTGATGTACTTGATTTTGTGAGGCACAATTATGAATGGGATTTCATTTTTAAAATATGTTTCTTCTCTTTGCATATTATATTGCATTGATATGCATTGTTTACATATAGAAAAGCCAAGGACTTTTGGTTATTGATTTTGTAATTTACCAATTTACTGGAACTATAGCACAGCGGGTAGGGCATTTGCCTTGCATGCAACCAACCCTGGTTTGATTCCTCCGTCCCTCTCGGAGAGCCTGGCAAGCTACCGAGAGTATTCCGCCCACACAGCAGAGCCTGGTAAGCTGCCCGTGGCATATTCAATATGCCAAAAACAGTAACAAGTCTTACAATGGAGACATTACTGGTGCCCACTCGAGCAAATCCATGAACAAAGGGATGACAGTGCTACAGTGCTACAGAACCACATTACTATACAAATCTATTATTTCTAGGAGCAATTTTTGTAGAATCTAGGATTTTCTTAGTATCATGTCATCTGCAAATAGTAAAAATTTGTTTTCTTCCCTTCCTATCTGAATACGCTTGATATCATTTTCTTGTCTAGTGGCTATGACAAGTACTCCCAATAGTATACTGAATGGGAGGGATGAGAGTGGTCACCCTTGTCTTGTCCCTGATCTTAGAGAGAAGGCTTTGTGGTTTTCCCCATTAAGATAATGAGGAAATAATGCTGCAGTGGGTGTGTTTCATTTTCTCATATCCTCTTTTATTTCTTTTTTTATTATTATTAGTGAATCACCGTGAGGGTATAGTTACAGATTTACACATTTCCGTGCTTGTTTTTCTGTCATACAATGTTCGAGAACCCATCCCTCCACCAGTGCCCATTCTCCACCACCAATAAACCTAGTATCCCTCCCACCCGCAATCCCGCCCCCACCCCCACCTCATCCCGCATCTGTGTCAGGGTATTCCCTTTTGTTCTCTCTCTCCTTTTGGGTGTTGTGGTTTGCAATAGGGGTATTGAGTGGCCATTGTGTTCAATCTATAGTTGACTTTCAGCATGCATCTCCCTTCCCAAGCAGGTTCCCCAACCACATTTTATTTGGTGTTCTCTTCTCTATCTGAGCTGCAATTTCCCCCAGCATGTGAGGCCGGCTTCCAAGCCATGGAGTCAACCTTCTGGTACTTATTTCTACTATTCTTGGGTGTTATTCTCCTATTCTGTTATTTTATATTCCACAGATGAGCTCAAGCTTTCTGTCTCTCTTTCTGACTCATTTCACTTAGCATGACACTTTCCATGTTGATCCACTTATATGCAAAGTTCATGACTTCATCTTTTCTAACAGCTGCAGAGTATTCCATCGTATAGATGTACCAAAGTTTCTTTAACCAGTCATCTGTTCTCAGGCACTCGGTTTTTTTCCAGATTCTGGCTATTGTAAACAGTGCTGTGATAAACATAAGTGCAGATATCATTTTGACTATTTTTTTTTTGCTTCTACGGGATATATTCCCAGAAGTGTTATTGCTGGGTCAAATGGGAATTCAATTTCTAATTTTTTGAGAAGTGCCCATATTGTCTTCTTTTATTTCTTGAAGTAGTGTTTTGTAGTTTTTCTTGTACAGGTATTTCATCTCTTTAGTTAAAATTTGAGGTACTTGATTTTCTGAGGCACAACTATGAATGGGATTGTTTTTCAAATCTCTGTCTCTCTTCTCTTTCATTATTTGTATATAAGATGCCATGGAATTTCTTGGTATTGATTTTGTACCTTGCCACTCTACTATACAAATCTATTGTTGCTAGGAACATTTTTGTGGATTCTTTGGGATTTTTCATGTATAGTATCATGTCAACTGCAAAATGTTAAAGTTTGATTTCTTTCTTTCCTATCTGGATGCCCTTGATATCTTTTTCTTGCCTAACTGCTATAGCAAATACATTAAGTACTATATTAAATAGGAGTGGTAGGAGTGCGCAACCTTATCTTGTACCTGATCTTAAGGGGGAAGCTTTAAGTTTTTCCCCATTGTGAATAATGCTTGCTGTGGGCTTGTAGTAGATAGCTTTGACTATAATAATGACATTGAGAGTTTGTTGATAGTTTTTATCATGAATTAAGTGCTGGTACTTAATCTGCATACTGATATGATCATATATGTTTTTTATTTTATTGATATGGTGTATTGTGTTGATTAATTTGTGAATGCTAAAGCAGCCTTGCATACTTGGGATGAATTATGGTGCATGATATTTTTGATGTGTAGTTGAATTTTATTTACTAGAATTTTGTTGAGGATATGTGCATGTGTTTATCAAGTATATCAGCAAGTAATGGTCTCCCCCCTCCTCCCCGATTTCTCTATCAGGGTGATATTTATCTCCTAGAAACAGTTTGACCATGTTTCTGTTTCTTCAATTTCCTAAGAAAGCTGGAAAAGGATAGGCAGTGGGTCCTCTTTAAAGGTTTTGAATAGTTCACTAATTCACTAGTGAATCCATCTGGGCCTAGGATTTTGTTGGGGGGAAAGACATTAGTTAACCATTTCAATTTCCGCAATAGTGATAGGTCTGTTCAGGTACTTCAGGTCTTCTTGGTTCAGTCCTGGGAGGTCTTGGGAGGTTATGTGAATCCAGGAATTCATCCATTTCTTCTAGGTTTATTTGTTTTGTGACAAAGATTTTCTGAGTAATCTCTGATGATCCTTTGAATTTCTGTGATTTCCCCTCTTTCATTTCTGATGTGGTTTATTAGGATTCTTTCTCTTTTTTTTTTTTTTTTGAGTCTTGTGAGTCTTACTAGTGCTTTAATGATTTTATTTGTATTTGTAAAAAATAAGCTCTTGATTTCATTGATCTTTTAGATTTTGGGGGCTGGAGCAATAGCACAGCAGGTAGGGCATTGGCCTTACACGCAGCCTACCCAGGTTTGATTCCCAGCATCCTATATGGTCCCCTGAGCAACGCCAAGAGTAATTCCTGAGTTCAAAACCAGGAGGTAACCCCTGTGCATTGCAGGGTGTGACTCAAAAAGAAAAAAATCTTTTAGATTTTTTTGTTAGGGGTGGGAGGATTTCCAGCTTGTTCATTTCTGTTCTAAGTTTTATTATTTCCTTCTTCCTTCCAGGTTTGGGCTCCTTTACTTTTTGATAGAAGCACTGTCTTCCGGTTGTTCATCAATTTTCTCGAGCAGACACCAGGAATATCTCCATTGTGAGACTTGTTGTTACTGTTTTTGGCATATTGAATACCATGGGTAGCTTGTCAGGCTCTGATGTGCGGGCAGGATATTCTTGGTAGCTTGCTGGGCTCTTTGAGAGGACGGAGGAATCAAACCCAGGTCGGTAGCATGCAAGGCAAATGCCCTACCTGCTGTGCTATCGCTCCAGTTCAAAAGTAGAAAAAGCCTTTATTTTTACTTATTTATTTATTGGTCATTTTTCAAGGTCTAACCTCTGAAATCGAGTTTTTCATGTAGGTCCCTTCTTTCTTCCTGATTTATGCTTGCAAAACTATAAATTTTCCTTAACACTGCTTTTGTTGTGTCCCACAAGTTCTGGAAAGTTTGTGCCCTCACTCTCATTTGTTTCCAGGAATCTTTTGATTTCTTTTTATATTTCCTCTCTAACCCACGGTTGTTCAGTAGTGAGCTGTTCGATTTTTATGTGATTTGAGTTTCCCTTCCTGTGTGTGATCAGCTTTTATTTTCAGTTCATCATGGTCTGAAAAGAGAGTTGATACTGTTTTTGTCCTCTTAATTTTATTAATGTATGTTTTGTCATCCAGCATACGGTCTGTCTTGGAGAATGTACTATGTACACTAGAGAAGAATATATATTTGGCATTTGGGGGATGAAAAGCCCTGTATATATCAACTAGCCCCCTCTCTTCCATTTAATTTATCAAAGCCAGTATTTCCTGATTCTGTCTTCAAGTATTGTTATTCTACTCTTGAGGGCACCCATTGAGTTTTTCATTTCATCTACTAAACTCTTTACTAATGCAATTTCTGCTTGTAGTTTTCTTATTTCTGCATCTACTATTCTGGATCTTCATCCACTCCCAGTGGTTGGGTTCTGTGATGTTTCCCCATGCTGACTGTGGTAGTCTGAAAATGGCTCTTTCTAATACACAATCATCATCGCCTCTTACAGCCCTGGAAGAGTCTGGGGGAGCTTGGTGGGTGATGGTTTCTTCTTTCCCTGTATAGGATCTGGTGGAGGAAATTAACTGGCAGGTGCATGAGCTCCACATGTGGAAGTAGCCAGGCATTAGGGTCATGCAGCCACCATTACAGTGGAGTCTGTGTCCAAAACTGCCTCCATCTTTCCAGCTCCCCGGAAATATCTTCTCATCACCACTGGTGTGGAGAGCCTCCATGGGACCATGCTTTGTAGCGTTCTTTGCAATCAACACCTGTGTGCTTCGAAAACAACTCCTAATAAGGAAACAGGATGTCTTGCCACGCCCATAAGCTGTGACTAACCTATCAGCTGCAGACACTTGGGCGTAAGGAGGCAGCGAGGGGTAAAAAGGAGGGAAGCTACCTAGCTAGGGATGGGATTCCTCCTCGTTCGTCCCTCGTTCCTCTTCTTTCCCGTTTTGCATAAGAAGGTCTCTGAATAAATCGGTGCCAGAAGAATCTCCGGGTTGCGTGTTTTCTTACACACTGGGTCATGTCTTTTGCTAGTAGCCTACACTCCTTGCTGCTCTGAAAACCTGCACTGCATTTTAGAATCTGTCATGCATCAGATGATAGTGACAAATATATGAAGCAATTTATTTTTTGTATGTTAAATAGCTTTAGTTTTTAATACTGTCTTAATATTACATTCTCTTAATTACTGTAATTTAAAATCAGGATTTGGTTTTTATTTTATTATATATGTTATATTTATTCACTGACATATAGAATTTTATGTTTCATATAAATGGAGGAGAACAAAAGTTTTTATTATTTAATTTGCTTTTTGTACTGCCTAGAGTTATGATAGCTTTTTTATTCCTGTTATACACTTCTTACTATCAATTACATTTGCCGTAATTCTTGTAAATTAGTCTTAGCAAAGCAATTTTCTTTATTAAACCTAGTTTGTTTTTAATTTTATCAATTTCTACAGATTGGTTCTTATCTCTTTCCTCTACAAGTGTGTTTTTCTTAAGCTCGTCCCAAGTTTTAAAAGTGGTCATTTGTCTATTAGTCTAATTTTGCTCTCAATGCTAATCTTTATAGATATTCTTTCAATTTAAATACCAATTTAGAGATAAGAAATGTGTTATTTTCATTAAATTTTTATTCAAAATATCTACTTTTTATTTTTTTGATTCACTACTACTTAGAATTACAAATTTTCAAAACATAATGAGTTTCAAAGTTGTATTTTTTTTATATATGAATTGCAGTGTGAATTGTCTGAATCCCTTGAAAATTGTTAAAATTTACTTTATATCTCCCCAGACCATGGCTAGTTTTTGTTAGTATGTTCTATATGTTTAGGAAATAAAAGCAAGTTACTTCACAGATATTTGGAATATTTTCTAGATCTGTTCTAAATCTTTTAAATAAGTCAACCAAACCTCAATATTTTCTAAAATTTAATTCCTTGCAATAATTATTTATTTTTGTTATTGAGCACATTTGTTACCTGATTTTGGACTTGTATATCTCTATATATTCCTCTAAATTTTGTAATTTTTTTAGAGCCTGTTTGTAATTTTTTTAGAGCCTGTTTGCTATAATTCATTTGGTGTGATTTATTTTACAATAATACTATTAAAAACCAGAACAGCAGCAATTCTGCTTACTCTCAAAATGCATACAAAAGGTATGCATACAAAAAAAAAGAAATGTTTTTTTCTCAAATGCCTTAATATAATTAGCTTGTCTTTTTCCCATTATCCAATAATGTCAGATCTTAAAAACATAACTTTAATTTACATAGACAAAAAAATCACAATATGATGTAGCTTAAATAATACCTTAGTCAGCAAAACAAAGTGTTTGCTTTGCTGAGAACCTTCCTCACTACTGGCATAGGTGCTTGAAATCGTCCTTCCGTTTGCGTAAACTATGTGTCCCTGAAGAAAATGATGAGCTAATAGTAAATATGACATAGAACAAAAATCTATACTGCTGAGATTATTGAAGGAGATGAGTGGGTTTGTTTTATGGGAGGTCAGGAGCTTGGGAGGACTTTTTAACTTTGATATATGTGGGTCTGATTAACCTCATCTGCAAATAAAAGAACTAGGTTAGTTGTCAATCATGAAAATGTAATCCTGAAAACATACTGAAGGCAGGCAGTGAATTTGACAGATGATTTCTCTAGAATGTGTTTCTCATTAATAAAGCCCATGCAATTCTGGGGAATGTAGAATAAAGCACTTGAGTAAAACCTAAGTTCTGTCCTATAGCAAAAGATAAATTATTATTCTTTCTCATCTTTCCAGTAGATGAAAATTAGTTTTGACTTTATACTGACATCTTGAAATTATATTATAAGGAAGTTTTAAATTAGTACTGAAGAACATATGCATAATATTTCATTACCTAGCCTGGTTTTATAAATATTCCTCACATCCCACATTAATAAAATATGAATAAAATATTAATGCCTTATATAGAATATCTTTCTGCAAATAATATGAATCACTAGAGTCACAAAAATCTACACCAAACATTTAAAAGTTTACACTTATAAGTAGTGGTATGTTCTTATAAACAATATACTGGTGAAGATAAAGTCAACTAAGTATAAAAGTCAATATAAAATTATGCGAGTCAAAAAGTATTTTACTGACACTCCATAATTTGTCCAAGTTGTTTCTTAGTTTGGATTCTCTGATAACTATTATAAGAATTTTTTGTAAATAAATTTCACTATTATTATCAGATTTGAGGTCACTTTAGTGATTGTAAGTGAGTCTTCCAAAGTGAAGTCAATTTAATAGCACAACATTTTACCTTCAATGAATGTGATGATTTAGTTCTTTAACCTCTACTTGCTTAGGCATGATATATAGTAGGACATTTCACTTCTGATATATGCATTGAAACTCTGACAAGAATTAAATGCAGTGTAGATTTAAACTGCTAGCATTCTCACTCTACTTGAATAATTGCTAAAGTTACTTTGAAGTACCTTAAAAAAATTAGAAAGAAGAAGAAGGAAAGGGAAGTAAAAATTCAGAAAGAAGGAAAGAAAGAGAATGGAAGGAAAAATAGAAAAAAAATAGTCCATCTACTTATTTTTCTTTCTGCACAAATGGCACCCCCCAACCAAAAAAATAAAAGAGACAGTTAAAATAAACAGGAACAGCTGTTTTAGACATTGTAATGTGTGCAAGTTTGAAAGACATATCATTAAAAAAAATGGTATTCATGCTGAAATGTCAATTTTATAGCTCTAAGAGAGAGGTCCTAAGGTTTAGAAGTTAAAAGTAAGTTAACTCCTTGCTTATTCAAACATTAAACTGTCAGCATGGAAGTAAGTCTGAAACTTATGATGGTCTGAAAATGTGGTGTTAAATGAAGTCTGAAGACCTATTAACCTGCTAAGATGTACAC
The DNA here is from genome assembly GCF_027595985.1 of Sorex araneus. Lineage (NCBI taxonomy): Eukaryota > Metazoa > Chordata > Mammalia > Eulipotyphla > Soricidae > Sorex > Sorex araneus. The sequence continues at coordinate 25,993,110 of NC_073311.1, read as the reverse complement.
CAGGAACTATTACATTCTGATGTTCAGCATGTATTCAAGTTCCTTATAGAACTGTACAAGATATTAAGAGGTGAAAAATGAAACCAAAAAGTATCTCTTCTCTTCAAAATGCAATGATAATGTTCGCTATTTTCAGTATTCATTTAGGAATGACATGCACATATGAAGTGGAAATTACTTGCTTGAAAGTTATTTTTCCAATTTTTTTTATAACAGTACCAATAACAGGAACAATTTTCTAACAACCAAACAAAAATAAATTTTCCTTTGTTTTCCAGCTCATTGGGATTAAAGGGAAACAATGTTTTAAAATACATGAACATATTGATAGTAAATGCTTTCAATGATAATTTTGACAAATTGTGCCAATACAACATTTTAAAAATCAAGTAACTCAAAGTGTTTAGAGTAAGTATATGGAATATAAAATAAAAATTATAAAATATTCATACACTATGATTATAAATAGGGAGGATGTTTGCATATTCAATATTGAGATATTCACAAGTGTACTTTTTATAAGCTTAATTAACAAATTATCAAATATTTTAAAATAAAAAATCAATTAGAAATATTTGTTGAAATATAAAAAAGACATATATGGAGACTAAGCCTAAATTCTTTAAACTGAAATGACATAATTCTATTTCTTTCTAACAAACTTTTCTTATGAATTATTATTTTCTTCTCTTTGTTTTTTAAATTTTAGATTTGAATGATAAAGATTTTAGCAATTTATCACACAAAACACTGTTAAAATATTTTTAACAATCACACCAAAATATCTTATTCTAATTACTAGGGAATATTTATTTTTCTCCTAACCTATGGGAGAAGCTACAAGCATGGCAGTAGCTGCACATGGTAAACTACACAAATAAATTACTTATTTCTCAGTGAGTTTATATTCAGCCTGTAGAAAATAAATAATAGAAACGAGAAACGACAAAAGTGCATAGTACAGAATCGGTGTCTGAGTATCTGATAAACCTAATACATGGTAGAAAACCTTAGAAAGAAGATTAATAGGTCACAATGATGTAACCTGAGTTACTCTTTGAAGAACAAGTAAGATCAAGTGATTATCTACTGCAGGATACACCAGTAATTGGTCTTTAATTTAATCTGTTTCTGGAGGTAAGAGATTACCACAAATACTGACTATTATAAAGAATCTCAGTGCATATCAGCTTTTGATCCAGTCAAAGCCTTTGTTCACTTGATAAGTGTTTAGATGTACTTTAACAAGTTTAGAATACTGGCAAAAGACATTATCGCTTTTATTACAGAAATGACTTTGTTACCATTTTCTATTTCTCTATTGCTAGTCATTTTGTAGAATCGAAATGTGTTTTTATTTCTTTAGTAAAAATTAATTTTGCAAAATGATTTCAATATTTGAAAAGATGAATATTTTTAGACAAACAATGGTAAGAAAGACCAAGGTTAGAAAAATGAAGTGGAAACTAAAAACTTATGTTTTTATGCATACAAAATAATTTCTTCTCTGAGGTTCATGACATTGTTTTCATCCCCTCTGACCCCAAGTCTGATTTCTTTTAAGTTTATGTTCTCTTTCAGAGAGTTAATAAATACTATTTTTTTAGCAATAGTTACTTTGACATGATCCTTTTGTGAGGAGGACTTGGGCCTCACCCAGCAGTACTCCGGGCTTCCTCCTGGCTCTGTGCTCAGGGCTCACTCCTGGAAGGTGTGGGAATCATATAAAATGCCGGGATCAAACCTGATTTGGCCTTGTACAAGGCAAAAGTCCTGCCCATTTTACTATTTCTGTGATCCATGACATGAACATTTTTCTTTGTGGGGGAAGGACAGGGACACAGCTGGCAGTGCTCATGGTTCTCCTGTTTCTGCACCAAGGAATTCCAACTGGACAGCTCAGGATAACATACTGTGTGCCAAGGATGGAACCAGTGTCTGCCCTGTGCATGGCAAGCGCCCTAACAGTTGTACTACCTCTCCTATCTCTGACTTGAATTTTTCAGTACCCTGCCTGATGCCTTAAAAGCAGATGAATTCAAATACAGTGAATACAAATGTTTCACTTTTACTTCATGCAAAGATAGTAAAGATAGCAACTACTGTCATATAAGAAAGACACCAAACTTATAGAATCAGCTTATCCCAATCTCTGTTCCTGTGACATTAAATAAGTTATTCTCTTTTTTTTTTCAATATTAACTCAGTTATTTTCAACATTAACATGACATAATTTATTAAATTATACCAGAAGCACTATTAGGTTTAAACAAGTTTATTCATTAGATGTACCAAACAATATTTGGCACAAATAAAGCAAAAAATTAATGTTAACTTTTCTTAATATTGTCATCACTTTAGTAAAGTGAATTGTAATTGCCTGTCTTCCTTAGGTATATACTGGTATCACTACAAATAGCATACTGAAAAACTTGTATTTTGTAGACTTCAGAGAACCCCATGATTCTGTTATGAAATAGGTAGAATAATTGTCAGTAATAGAATTCTTCTCATTCCACTTATTTTTATTTGCAACCAGAATTTTTTTTTACATTTTTAATTTGGGCCAGACCTAGATAGGATTAGAATCCACTCCCAGCTCTGTGTTAGGGGAGGTGATGATCCTGATTCTGCTCAGTAGACCACATAGTTGGAGGTGTCAAACTGGGTTCACCTGCATTCAACCCAAAGCCTTAACCCCTGTACTATCTCTCTGACTGACTCACAATTTTTTTTTTTGCTTTTTGGGTCACACCTGGCCATGCACAGGGGTTACTCCTGGCTTTTCACTCAGGAATTACTCCTGGCGGTGCTTAGGGGACCATATGAGATGCTGGAATTTGAATCCGGGTCAGCCTCATGCAAGGCAAACGCCCTACTCACTGTGCTATCGCTCCAGGCCCTGACTCACAATTTTTAAATGGTTATTTTTCCCTTGTTCTCCAGCAAAAGTGTTTACTTAGGTGTTGTCTTTGTCAAAGCAGTGCTTCCTGCTGAGAAGACCACTTGGACTGACCTTGACAGTTCAATCAACTTTAAATAAGACATTAAAAAAGTAGTAACAATCCAAACAAATACTATACTTACTATACTTAATCTTTAATATTAACATATATACTTCCCATTTTTTTAAAACTTCCAGAATCTGCCATGCCACAGTTGATTTCCCATGGAATACATTTTTTTTTTTACCTTTTGTTAATTTGCCTGACGTTAACTTGATTAAGTGCCAACCAGGAAGTTCCTAGATGGGAAAGGAAAAACTCCTCTACCGACAAAAAACTTCACAATGGAACCAGAGATGTTATTTTGCTATTTTTCCTTTTTTGCTCTCATTAAAATTGGAATATTTGTTATGACTTTATTACAAAATAGACCTGAAAAAAGTTTAACTTATCCTTTAGAAGCATTACCAATATTTGAGCTAGTCAAAGTTATATATCTCTGTCCCTTCCAATACTTGTTGAATCAAACTGTGCGCTTTAACAAGGTATCCAGCTGATTCTGTATTACTAAGCAGAGTCAGTGTTGCATAAGATACTCAACTAGATAGTACAGATAATTGGTGGGAATGGCAAAGTGATGATGGCAATGACCTTATATTCCATATTCAAATTTCCATATTCTTAATTACTGAGTACTTATCAAAATAATTGTCACTAGATTTGAATTCCTTAAAAATATTGATACATTCATGCTAATGATGTGTGGGCCGAGATATTTATTAACATGAAAGGGCAATTACAGCTCAGTTTTGTAATCCAGGTAAATAAGATATCATCAAAAGTTAGAGGCCAAAGATACAAATATGAAAGAAAATTTGCATGAATTCATAAAACAAATGAATATTTTAATTAGATAAGTAGTAAATAATAGGAATTCATATTACTAAACAAGTCTATAAGGCAATGAAAAAGTTACAGAAAATACTATTTTGTGAAACTAATTTTTCATATGACGTGAAATAAGGCACAGGAACTATAGCAAAACCCAATGTTTTTTTATTATTTTGTATTACTATAATATGAAAATATTTTGACGATAAAGACTCTTGAGATTTCTTGTCTGCATGAACATTATTCTGTTCATTCACATTTTTATCTTTTGTAAAGTAAATTTGCTTCAGGTAAATAGCTTTCTTTCAGATACTTGAAGAAGATGCATTCTCTATGATCACAGGACATTGTTGTACCCTAAGACTCTCCAATGAAAATTCTGTTCAACCAGTTTTATGACTTAACTCAACATCCAGAAATCAGTTTGATAGTTACTCAGAGACATATAACCAGATTCTGCTTTTAACGTTGCTTAAATTTTCTCAGTTTTTTACTATATGTGATCTTATAAGAATTAACATATTATGAACATATTATTGCATAGATAAAATATAGAAAATATTCACAAAATACTAATTATTTTTAGTATTGCTTGCATTATTTGGTAGCAGTACAATGAATTAGAATGCATGTCTAAATTTGATACCACACATCTTTCAAAAAAAGGACTAGCTTCCCAAGGGAATAATTCAAATTCTTCAAACTTCTAAATGTTTAATATACCTGGATTATTCAGATCAAGCATTAATTGCCTCTTGCTTCTAATCAGAGTTGTTGTTGTTTCTTTTTATTTTACTGAATCACCATGTGGAAAGTTACAAAGTTCTCAGGCTTATGTCTCAGTTATACAATGCTTACACACCCGTCCCTTCACTAGTGCCCATGTTCCACCACCAAAAACCCCAGTATACCTCCCACCCCCACACCCCCTGCGTAATTGATAAATTTCACTTCATTTTCTCTTTACCTTGATTGCATTTCCTATTTCAACACAAAACTCACTATTGTTGTTGGAGTTCCCCCCCCTAAAAAAAACAGTCCTACTGAGAAGGAAGCATTTGATAATTAGTTTTCCATTGCTGAGAATGAAGAGACATACAGTCGTGCGGTTTAGGATTTCTGTATTTTAGTAATTAAGTCCAGGGAGATTTATGTTAGAAATTGCTTCATTTCCCTTCCTGGGGCTGCATGGGGCAATAGCTTATTTCACAGTCTAGAGACATGGCTTCAAGCACTTGCTGGGACCAAAAGTAGTCTAGCTGGCCTCCGGATCTTGGTGGATCAGCAGCAAAGTGGCCGCACAATAGCATGGCCACCCAGGTTGAATCTCAGCGGATCATGAGCTGGTATCAGCCCCAGCCTGAGACTGCCCAAGCATCCTGCTGTTTCAAGTTCACAAATCAAAAATCACGAAATCCCATTAATCACCGATTTCTCGGGCTGGCTCAGTAACATCTCATTTCGTCCTTTCCTTGAGATCTTAGAAGTCTATCTTGAATCGGCCCTCTTAATGATGTTGCGCTGGGGGCTCTTCAGGGTCAGGGGAATGAGATCCAGCTTGATACTGGATTTTGCATATGAATACACCATGGGAAGCTTGCAAGGCTGTCCCTTGTGGGCAGGAAACTCTCAGAAGATTGCCAGTTTCTCCCAGAGGGAGAAGTAGGCTAAAGATATCGCCTACTTGTTATTCAGGTTCATAACACATTTTTTTTTCTCCTTCCCACGCCACCAAGTCCATACCTGCTTAATAGTCCTCATAATATGGCGGACGCCATGCCACTTCTCCCCGAAAAGGAAAAAAACAGGAGAAAGAAGGATATTTCTCCTCCTCGGCCAGCATGGGCCTATGGCTTAGTTCACAGTCTAGAGACATCTAATCAGAGTTTTTAAACTATTTTTGTGTCTAGAATTTTCAATATTTTTCTTTAGTTTGATGCACTATTCGTTTTTTTTCCTCTTACACCTTTTCCTCAGTTCTCACTTTCTCTCCAACCTATCACCTGCCTCACCTAATGTTGAGAAACAATGAGAGTATCTTTTCATGTATTTCAAAGATATTTTTTTTTCTTACAATCACTACTGAGATATTTAATTTTTATGCTAATGACTTTATTCTTAAATTTAAAGAGCATGATTTCACTATTTCCCCAATCTATACACCTGACATTTGTTGATTAATTAGATTAAAAGTCTTTTCCTGGCTTGACAATTAATTAGATGTTATTATTGTATTAGTTATGTTATATGCATGATTTTAGCTTCAGTTTATATTTTGTAACTCATTTTATCCCATCACTCAAATCTACCTGTATGTATGTGTGTATATAAATGCTAGCAATATCCTTCTCATCTCATGGAGATTTTTAAAAGATATATTTGGCTGACCAGATTTTCCAGTGATGGCACACATTTCCTTGAGCTGGCCATTAGTTTGAGTTTCTTCCCTAAATGAATTCAGAATCTATTGCCAAGATAACTGCTGTGCTAGTGAAGCTGAAAACTTACATGATTTAAAAGGGAATCGTTGATGATGCTTTCTGAAAATTTCAACAGGAGTTCAGACAGATTTTGCCAGTGATAGAGTGCAGGGAAATGCCATCATAGTTGGCTGTAGTCAACTTTCCAGCTTTTTTATGTGATAAAATACATTTTATAACACTGCTCCCAATCTGTCACAAAACTCAGATGTATTATGTGAATCTGATATTTCCTTAGTGTTCCAACTTTCATCTTAGCTTTTCACATCTATGGAACAAAATGTTGCCAATGGAATAGTCTTTGTAAGTACAAAAATGTATAAGCACCTCTAGAGTTTATAGGTGCTAAAGCTCTATATAATGTGTCAAATATCACAAGTAGGAAGTTTATACACCTGGATGGAGCAGATTTATGCCCTGCCTGTAGTTGCACAGAATCATAAATGTCGAGTTAAAACAAGTGTTAATATTTTGATATATTAATGTCCCATGACTTTCTCAGAAATCACTCAGATATTTAGGATCCATTCTTATATTATAATGATTATATTTTAGGTGTGGGGGGGTGCTTTGGGACCACACCTAATAGCTGTGCTCAAAACTTACTCCTGATTCTGCTCAGGAATCATTCCTGGCTGAACTCAGGGAACCTTATGGGGTGCTAGAGATTAAACCTAGGATTGCCACATACAAAACAAGTGCCCTGTCCACTATACTTTGTCTTGGGACACTAGGATCCACTTTGGTAACCAAATGCAAAGTAGATTAGATGTACGTTCTAAGCACTTTCTCTGTCAACATGATCCTTGTTGTTTTCTGTGTGAAAAAGGCTGAACTACCTGCAAATACTTGTATTTACACCTTACCTTGCTTTTGAAGTCCATATAGACCAGGTTCCTAATTGTATTTCTTATATTTTCAGAAGACGAAGAATGGAATATTGGAGTGAAAACTGAGGAAACAAATGATAGTACAGAGGAGTAATGAAAAAGAACTACTGAATAGGACATTCATTTAAATCAAAATAATTGTGATTTACTATTTTATGAGAAAAAATTAGAGATGTATCCATGCTTGGTTTCACCTGTCTCCACGCACATATTTAAACATGTTATACATAGTGAGAAGAGTTTTTAAAATTTACCTATAATGTTAATTTTCAGTTATCAATTACAAATATAAGAAATTGATCTTTTTCAGATTGTTATTAAATATATGAATTATGTTGCACTAAAATGCCAATTGAAAATACATGGTATTGTTGCTATTTTCACCTTCTATTCCTTTAAACAGATACCTGCATACAACCCTTTTTAGTCAGAAAAAAGAACAGAAGTATAGTATCTTTTTTAAAAAGTCTATTTTATTAAAGAACTGTGATTTACAAAGTTCTTTACAGTTGAGTTTAGGTTTACAATATTCCAACACTAATCCCACCACCAGTGTCCACTTCCTTCCACTAGTGTCCCCTACTCCCAATCCCATCTTGCTGCCTGCCATCTTGATAGGCACATTTAAAAGTTTGGAGGTTGTAGTTTCGCTCTGATGTGCTCAGTGTTGGTGGGTTTGTGCTTTAGAAATATAGTTGTGCAAGTCCCTCACATCATCAGTATGTTCAAGGCCTTCGACACCTGTTCTGCATGACTTCTCCTTCTCATCTTCTTCCTTCTCCCCTTGATTTCTGTCCTTCTCTGTCCTTCATCTCCCTCTACTCTGGAATCAGGGGTGTTCTAGGCATCTTCTCTTTATTACATTACATTTCCTCAACCAGTTTATACCACAGATAAGTGAAATTATCCCATGTTTGCCCTTATTCTGGTTTACTTCAACATGATAGCTTTCAGTTTCAACAGGTGGCACTAAAATGCATGAGTTTATCATTCCTTGGTATGAGATATATACACATATCTCTCTCTACATATAGATATATATCTATGAATAGGTATGTATATCTATCTATCTGTCTCACATCTTCATGAGCCATAAACCTATCATTGGACACTGAGGTTAATTCTGTATCTTAGCTACTCATTATGTCTTTTACTACATTATTTTATTTTGTTTAGTATTAAAAAAGTAGAGTTTATGTCTGCTTCAATCAACTTAATCAGAGGTTGAATAAATTGCAGTACTCCTACATATAAACTAAATTAATCGGATTCTTAATGCCAGCAATGTTAAAATTTAAGTACTCTTGGGGCTGGAGCGATAGCACAGCGGGTAGGGCGTTTGCCTTGCACGCGGCCGACCCAGGTTCGATCCCCGGCATCCCATATGGTCCCCCAAGCACCGCCAGGAGTAATTCCTGAGTGCAGAGCCAGGAGTAACCCCTGAGCATCGCTGGGTGTGACCCAAAAAGCAAAAAAAAAAAAAAAAAAAAAAATTTAAGTACTCTTTATGCAGGTTGTCTCCTTCAGAAATTCATTTTAAAAATCAAATAAAGTTCAGCGGGTAAGGCGTTTGCCTTGCACTCGGCCGACCCGGGTTCGCCGACCCGGGTTCGATCCCCGGCATCCCATATGGTCCCCCAAGCACCGCCAGGAGTAATTCCTGAGTGCAAAGCCAGGAGTAACCCCTGAGCATCGCTGGGTGTGACCCAAAAAGCAAAAAAAAAAAAAAAAAAAAAAAAAAAAATCAAATAAAGTTTTCAAGATTTGTGTGTGTGTGTGTGTGTGTGTGTGTGTGTGTGTGTGTGTGTGTGTGTGTGTGTGTGTAGAAAATTTGAACCTATTTTATCCAGCTTACTCTCACCGGTATTAAGTACCATTAACTTGTCCCTCAGAATCCTTGTCACTATATTCCTGAGTAGTGTCAACTGTTCTTCCCTTTCCCCGTTACATGGCTCCCCAGCCTCCAGGGTCTGAACCGGTCGAATATCCAGCATTCCTTGCAGTTAGGTATATCAACAGGTGTATTCATCACTGACATTAAGAGTCATAGTCACTTTTAACTTAAAGACAAGATTCATGTTCTGACTCAATCAATGCCTTCATCTTCTGACCTGAGAACTAGAACAGCAGAGAAATAATCAACTACCTGAGCCCTCATCTCTGTCTATATTTTTTTCCTGTACTTGTGGAAGAGAGGTATAAACTTAAGAGTATATGACTATATTTTTTTAACTTTTTTTGGATAATAGTTGATTTTGTACTGTGACTTAGAATATGCAAAACTATAAGCTAAAAATAATTATGTGCTTGTGTTCTCAGAAGTAAATGTATACTAATGTGTGGAATAGAGAAAGCAAGATTTTTTAAGAGGAGCAGGAAATAAAATATTTGCTATTTTTCTCCCTTCCCAGAAAGCCTGTCACCAGTTTATACATTAGATTCCCTTTACCAGGACAATTCTTTCAGTTAAATCTACTTCTTAAGAATAATTATGCCATAGCAGAGCCTGGCAAGCTACCCGCGGCATATTTAATATGCCAAAAACAATTACAACAAGTCTCACAATGGAGATGTTACTGGTGCACGCTCGAGCAAATCGATGAGCAGTGGGATGACAGAGACAGAGATGCATTTTATTGTCCTTAAAGAAGAAATACAGAATATACCATTAACCTCTGCCTAACTGTACAATGTATACAATATTAATATTTGCAACATATTTTTATACAATATATCTCTAACTAAAAACGTTGTGCATATAAACTGAACTTATGTTTCCTAGCATTAACTATGCCTTTGTATTTTACTCCATCATGATACATCTGCTAGATTTTATACCAGAGGTTCTCCGAAACACGGTTCCCAAGTCAGCAAGGTCAGTCTTAGTGGGAATTTGCTTAAAAATTCAGCACAAATGTTTTGAATCAAAAATGTTCAGTAGGGCCCAGAGATGAATCATTTCTCAGACTGGATCCTGTACATGATGTTGCTGGCAGGAAGGCAGGGTGGGGTAGGGCCTGGTCATGTATTTTGGGATAACATTGTCTGAAACCTAAACTAGCCTAAAGGCATGAAGTCTCTGAATCTAAATAGCCATTTTAACAACCAGGAAAACGATTGAAATGCAGAATTCCAATCCAGGTGCAAGAAGTGTTTCCTGAAAGGAGAGGGTTTACCCAGAAGAGACTCCACCTCTGCAAAGGTCACACAGAGAATCTAAATAGAAGACCTGACAGGGCACAAACCTCCCTCTGAGCTGGGTGGGGGAAGTCTGGGAAAACGGTATATAAACTTGGCTGAGAAGAAAGGTGCCTCTCTGGCTCATATGTCTGAGATGCAAACTTTGTTTCTCTAGGGCGCATTTCCCTAGATAAGTACATAGCCACCACATCCCTCCTTGGGATCTGTATATGCGCTTATTTCCACTCTGGAGAAGTCTGCGTTCCCTCTTAACCACATGTCTTTATCTATCTCCTTCCTTCCCTTTATTTCCCAAATCCCTTGTTTTATTTCACTATTTATCTCCTCCTGAAATTCTTTTCTATGAGAAAAAGGCAATGGACCTGGAAAGCCTGGATAAGATTTAGGACTAATTTTCTGTCCTGCAAAGAGCAATTTCTCACCTCAGTCAGTGCTCCATGCTACCCTGAGAAATTGGGTGGAAGGGCTCATTTCCCCTGCTGGGCACAAATGAGACCAAAGCAGATTTTGGCAACCATATCTTGGTGATATAGGCAGGCAGACAGATAGGGTAGGGCCCATGGCAATGAAACTTCTAGGGAAAAAAGCCACCAGAATTTACAATGAAGTTCCTGGAAAGTAAAAGACCTAAAGTGAAATAAGACCAGAGATTAGCCCCTCCTCATGAAGGAAATTCCAGGATTACCCTTGGACCTCCCCCTTAATTTGATTAAGTTTAGCAACTCATCCCAGAGAAGATTTCAGAACATTCCAGACCAAGAAATCCAAAGAAGATATTCTATAAAAGCCACCATGAACAAAGGAAGGGCTTGCATATGCTGATGGAACCCATGTGCTGCTTAAGCCCACATGGCTGAAGACATGTGGCACCTGAGCACATGTGTGACCCATATCTCCCCTCTTGAGATGTGTATGCTTGTGTTTAAGGCTGGGATATGTTTAGGGACTCTCTCTGCCCTTGAAGAAGACTGGGTTCTCTCTTGAGCAGGTTACTCTCAATTCTCTCCCACTTTTTCTCCCTCTTTCCCTTCAATACCTCCAAATAAAATCTATTTTACTTCACTGCTTGTCTATCCCTGAAATTCTTTTCTGCGAGGTGGACAAGAACCCAGTAACCCTGAGTCCTGGGTGGCGGAGGTGGACAGGGAGAAGGTAACCGTCTTTCTCTGCTCCCTTACTCATGTAAGCCACCCATGGAGTCTACCAACATCATTGGGACTGGTGAGACAGAAAGCACATGCTTATCACAGACTCTCATCAGTCCTCAATTTCCCAGGCGGCTCCCTGGGTTATCAGAGTTCTAAGACTCCCTAGATGAGACTGCTGCCTCTTTCTCTCCACTCCATATGAGCCACCAGGAAACTCTTAGTCTCACTGCTATTGGTGCAAGTCACATCTTTCATAAACAACAATGGCAAAGCTTGAGAAAAATAGCTTTATATTATAAAGTTGGTAGACGAAATAGAATCAATCATCAATACAGGAAACGCGATGAACTTATGTTGATTTTTAAACTTAAAATTAATAATTTTAAATTGTCATAGTTTTACTTCCCACATATAATTTATTCTATAAAATATGATATTTAATTTATGAAATACAACGAAACATGAAATTCTTTTTCTAGTGGAATCCAGCTCTTAACACTATATTCTCACCCATGTGTTATATCAAGATTTTTTCTTTTATAAACAGTATTCTTAAAATTCTATTACACGATAAAAATCAATGATAATTTTACATCTTTAATTTTATATTGTATAATTGTCTTTGCATGGCTCTATAATATTCCACATTCATATTTAATTGCGCTATAGTAATTTCCCTTGCCCACACTTCCACATTTATTATCTAACTTGAAGATTCTGTCACATTAATTATGTTTTCATACAACAGCAAGCAATGTTTAAATAAATACTAATCACAATATCACCATCATCCCGTTGCTCATCAATTTGCTCGAGTGGGCACCAGTAACATCTCTGTTGTGAGATTGTTACTGTTTTTGGCATATCGAATACATCACGGGTAGCTTGCCAGGCTCTTCTGTATGGGCGGAATACTCTCAGTAGCTTGCCAGGCTCTCCCAGAGGGATGGAAAAATCGAACCTGGGTCTACCAGGTGCAAGGCAATCTCCCTAGCCACTAGGCTATCGCTCCAGCCCAAAATATTATCAAAAATGACATATGTAGTAAATGGAACAGTCAGTAACAGTCAGGAGTAACATTTAAGGCTTTGAGTCCAAGTTAAATATTGTACAATCACAATCACGAATCATGAAATTCCATTGATCATTGATTTCTCAAGCAGGCTCAGTAACCTCTCCATTCGTCCTATCCCTGAGATTTTAGAAGCCTCTCTCCACTCAGCCCTCCCAATGAGGCTCTTTCAGGGTCAGGGTAATGAGATCCAGCTTGTTACTGGCTTTATCATATGACACCATGAGAAGCTTGCAAGGCTGTCCCATGTGGGCAGGAAACTCTCAGAAGCTTGCTAGTTTCTCCCAGAGGGAGAAGTAGGTTATAAGATATTGCTTTTGAGAGCTTCCTTTTAAGTCCCTGTATGTTGGTCGTTGATGGGATTACACACACCTGGGTTCCTCTGCCGGTACCTTCATGCGTGAAGCTTGTCCAAACGTGTGGAGAGTGGCCTCCAGCATGGCTGTAGCTAGGTTCCGGTGGTCTTCGGCTGCCAGAAGCTCTGCTTGGGGTGGGAAGGGAAGCTGGAGCCCATCCCCTCTGAGGGGCTCTGGGGAAGAGAGCCAGGCATGCGGGCAAGAGATTTATTGTGCAATAAGGAAATAAAAAAAAAATAATACAAGTCCATCTCAAAACTATGTTGTCCTTGTAATTTGTGCTGCAAAGAAGATCATGATCACCAGGGGCTGGAGAGATAGCACAGCGGGTAGGGCGTTTGCCTTGCACACCCCGGGTTCAAATCCCAGCATCCCATATAGTCCCCTGAGCACGGCCAGGGGTAATTCCTGAGTGCAGAGCCAGGAGTAACCCCTGTGCATCGCCAGGTGTGATCCAAAAAGCAAAAAAAAAAAAAAAAAAAAAAAAAAAAAAAAAAAAAGATCATGATCACCAAAGGGCAGTGATTAATCTCTCTAAATCACCCACAAGGAATTGGGAGTCAGCTAAGTAGTCTTTGGGCAATAAGTTTCAGTAAATTTCTACATCTGAGAAGAGAATTCTAGAGATAACTATGGAGGGTAAGGAAAAAAGAATTCAGTTCAGCAAATGTTTTATCTTCTGACTAGAAGTCCCCTTGGCATCTGAGAGAGATCAGTAATATTTAAATCACTGGTCTGTTATATGACAATGGGAAGGAAAGTCATTAACTCTGCAGGCAGAGAGGACCTTGGTAATGTGGATTGAGAAAGACATTGTGTGTCCAGGCAAGACCAGCCTGGAATAAGGAAAGCTTTGAAATCCAGAACTCACCCAGGAGCAAAGAAAAAATCATTTGAGAAGCAGAATTCCAGGCCCATATTGTTGATAGATCCTCAGCAGAGTCAAAGACATTAAAGTACTTGAAAAGGATCACAAAGACTTCAGAACTCATAAAAATCCTGAATTGACTTCTAGTTGTACAAAGAATTCCTGACCAAGAAAATCATGGAACATACCCATAAAAAAACCATCCTCCTGAGTCATTGCACACACTCTGTATTCAAAAAAAGCCTCTGTTCTTTCTTGAGCGCGTATCACTTTTTTTTTGTCTCTTCATATTTCCCAAGTGAATTTCTTTTATTCACTTTATCTCCTTTCTGAAATTCTTTTTTGTGAGGGCAAATGCCTGCTACAAAGCAAAACAAAACAAAACAAAAACACCCTAGGCAGAGGTCAGGACTGACTTTTCCTTTTTCTAAAAAGATCGAATTTCTCACTCTAGTATGAGTTTCAGTTTCCCAAGAAATTGTTTGGTGGAATTTAGTCCCCAAGCCATGTAGAGCAACTGGAAAACCAGACACAGTCTGATGACCCCCGGTGGAGGGGGAGAAACAAATCTAAGGCAGAAAGGGTGCTCATGACAGGCTTCTTCAGCCCCGAGCTTTCCAGCCACTTGACAGGTTCTGAGCTGGGTGAAAAGAAAGACATTAGACTCTGATTGAAGCTTGTATCTTTCTACTCCCCTCTTCACATAAGTCACTTAAAATACTTGAACACAATTTACTTTAGGTAGGTATTTATTATAATTGAATATCCTTCCCACAAACTGAACAAATTGATCTTCCTGGATAAATTGATATTATTAGGCAGCACACTTCCAAATTGCCATGAAAATGTATGGACTCTCAAAGGAAATCATATGTTGAATTTGGCCCTTAGACTTCCTGTTGTCAAAGTTTGCTCTCTTCTCTTCCCAAGGTGTCCTAGTGGAAACAGCTAAAAAAATATTATTGATATAAAGACTTAAATAAAATTGGGAACAATTTAAATCTCTTTGCAAGATTACTTAAAATAATTGTCAGAGGTCACACCCAGGGACTGCCTCTGGCACTGTGCAATCCCACCAAAGGCCAACATCCGGAGACTTAAAACCAAGCTCCCATAAGTACGCCAGCACTGCAGCCATGTGACATCTTTATTTTATTTTATTTTATTGAATCACCATGAAAAAAAATGCAAAGCTTTCAGGTTTAAGTCTCAGTCATATAATTAATGATTGAAGCCCCATCCCTTCATAAGTGCACATGTTCCACCACCAAGAACCCCAATATAACCCCCTCCCACCCGGCCCCCACCTAAGTAGCTAATGATCTTCATTTTATTCTCTCTATACTTTGAATACATTCAATATTTCAATAGAGAACTCATTATTATTGTTTGGAATTTTCCCCCAACAATCAGCCCTGCTGAAAAAGCATCATTTAATAATTTATTTTCATTGCTGAGAATGAAGATTCTATGAGCTCGTGCAGCTGTGACAGTTTTGGATTTTAGTTCAGTTCACAGTGTAGATGCATTTCTGTAAGAAGCCACTCTAGGTGCCAAAATGGGTTAGAAGACCTCTTGGATCATAGTCTTTAGGAGAAGAGGGTCTCATGTTATATCTTATAGTCTCATTCTCCCTTTGGGAGAACCTGGCAAGCTACCAAGAGTTTCCTGCCCACATGGGAGAGACTTGCAAACTCCCCATGGTGTATTCATATGCCAAAACCAGTAACAATGATGGGTCTCATTCCCCTGATCCTGATAGAGCCTCCAAAGCAGCATCTTTGGGAAGGATGAGTAAAGAGAGGCTTCTAAAATCTCAGAGTAGGACGAATGGAGACATTACTGAGACCACTTGAGAAATTCGATGATCAACATGATGATGATTTGTCAGAGGGACTGAAGCGATAGCAGTGTGGGTAGGGCATTTACCTTGCATGCAGCCAATCCGGATTCGATTCCTCCAGCCCTCTCAGAGAACCCAAAAAGCTACCGAGAGTATCACGCCCACATGGCAGAGCCTGGCAAGCTACCTGTGTCATATTCGATATGCCATAAACAGTAACAACAAGTCTCACAATGGAGACATTACTGGTGCTAGCTCAAGCAAATCGATGAACAACAGGAAGACAGAGCTAAAGTGCTACAATTGTCAGTGGAAAAGTGAAATTATCATTGTAAACATAATTATAATCAATTTTAAAATGCAACTATAAATTTATGAACTATCAGAATAAATATGCTCTTTCACTAGGGATCTGGGATTTTGGTTTGTTCCCATCACTTTTCAAGGGTGACCTTTTCTTATTCCCCGCAACTGTCATGCATCCATCAGAGGGACCTAGTCTCTTCTGCTGTGACTACTTGCATCCTTCACAGCCTTCAGCTTAACGGCAAGTTTTTCATCTTCTTCTGTAAGTTGCTCTTCCCTTGGTTCATTCATATGCGGAATTGACTTTGTACACTTTTATTTCCGGCCCTTTTTTATGACTATGTAGTCAGTAATGAATCCCATAGTGACCCAGTTGAATAGTGTTTGGTACATGCTTGTGTCACCATTATAAAAATCTTCAAAATAAAAAAGCAACATGCAATTCTTCCTTTCATTCAGCTGGGAATTGGTGACTTCTACTTATCTCCATGTTTCAAGGGAAGAAGAGGCACTCACTAGTTTTCTGCTGTCACAAGCATTAATTATAAGAGTAACATTCTAACTGTAGAGAGACAAATTTGGTGCCATCTATGTATAGAGTAGTGGAAGCTATAATATCAGGCATAAACAGTTTTAATAGAGTCTTTTTCACCTCCCAAAGTCCCTTAAAATTATTTTGGATGGGGAGTTTAGATTTTTGCAATGATGATCTATTAGGGATTGAAAAACTGTAGTAAAAACTCTTCTTTATTAAAATAATAGGGGCTGGAGCAATAGTACAGCAGGTAGGGCATTTGCCTTGCACGCGGCCGACCTGGGTTTGATTCCCAGCATCCCACATGGTCCCTCGGGCACCGCCAGGAGTTATTCCTGAGTGCAGAGCCAGGAGTTAACCCCTGTGCATCACCGGGTATGACACAAAAAGAAAAATAATAAAATAATAAATAAATATTAAAGCTCTCAGTATTGGGTGAAATAATGAAAGGGGATAAAGTGAGAGCAAAAGAAGTCACTAGAGGGGCTGAAGCAACAATACAGCAGGTAAGGCACTTGCCTTGCATTTGGCTAACCTGAGTTCAATCCCTGGCATCCCATATGGACCCCAACACCACTAGAAGTAATTCCTGAGTGTAGAGACAGAAGTAATTGCTGAGCATCACTGATGTGGTAAAAATATAGATATATTTTTTTAAAAAGAAGTCACCAAGATAGAATGAGGAAAGTTGATACCTGGCAGAATAGCAAGTAGTGAGAACATTATATGACAAAAGTATCTACCAGAAATTTAAAATTTACTATTTAGCATCAATATATCTATTTTGGTGCAATGTAACATTCTTTGTATGAGTGATTTGGGAGAACGGAAGGAAAAATACTTATATTTTTGAGACACAATATGTATACCTAGAACAGGGAATCATCATCACTGAATGACTTGTTATATATGCAGATTATTAGAATTTCTGTGTTAATCAAAATAATCTCTTTTTGAAAGAAGCTCTAGTCAGTATTTCTCAATTTGACATTATGGGAACATGCAGGGCATTCCAGGAGAAAAACTGGTGAAGATCGTGTAACTGAGAGGAGGTGGGGTGCCCCAATGCCCCAACATGAGGTAAGGAAGACAACTGGTAAGAGAGGGTCAAGGAAACAGGAGGTAAAGGCCAGGCTATGAGGAAGTTACAATCAGAAATAGGACTTAAACACACTGATGTAGACAAAACTGTTTAAACTACAGACTTAGAACATATACAGGTTTATGTGGAGCAGAAAGAAGAGAAGAGGTATAAAAATTCAGATAAATGGAGGATACAAAATGAACTGATTCTTTAGAACATGACTAATTCTATACTGGATTAGAATTAGTCCATTAGACTAATTCAGATAAGAATTTAGATAAGTGGGGCATAAGAAATGAGCTGATCTTTAGTGCATGACTGATTCTATACTGGAATAGAATTAATTGCATAAGAAAACTGAGAATTACATTGTTCTTGGGAAATAAGTCAATATTCCTATACTTAAATTTTAATTTCATTTAATTTTGCCTCTTGGGCCAGGTCACACTCAGTGGTATTCAGAGATTACTCTTGACTCTGTACTCATGGATCACTCCTGGTGAGGCTCAGGAAACTATATGGGGTGCAGGGGATTGAATCTGGGTTGGCCACATGCAAGACAAGTACTATCTCTCCAGCTGAAGTGTAATATTTTGAAGTTTAATATTTTAAACTAACAATTTTTGAAGGAAGACACCTGACTATCAATTCAACTGCTTTGGATTCTCCAATGCTGAGAAAAATTGTCCAGTAGAAATCAGTAATATTAATATGCAATAATCAATGTGTTTACCATTACTTAATTGTCTGTAATAACAAATTGCAAATAATTTTCATAAAATTCCTTTAATATTTTGAAGATAGGGCCCGCTATCTTTTGAAGAGAGTAGACAAAAGACAATAGTCTACTGATCTCATTGAACTTAGCTGCGAACAGCAGGATTGCATTGACAAAGTCGGGACGTGTGCAGTTCTGCTCAGGGCTGTGACGATACCGTATATCTGAGAGAGGATGGGGCGGGAGACTTCATCTGGCAAACTGGATCAGCCCTTCAATGTGATGTCCCAGAGGCTGTTGTGCTATTCAGGACCTGCATATCTCCGGGGGGGGGGGGGGGCAGAAAAGGCCCCGACGGCTGCCCCTCTCGCTGCCTAGGGTGGGCATTCTAGGGCTGCTCGCCCAGCCGGGGCAGCTCGTGCCATGGGGCAGACGGATGATGAAACGAGGGCCGAGCCTGTTGGTTCATCAGTTGCGTTTACTCCATTCTCCCCGCGCACCTGTTCCACTCTCTCTGAGCCCCGCATTCTATTCTCACACCGCCCCTCATTCCTGTCTCCTCCTGTCTCTCCCACTCATCTCTCCGCACTCCGTCTCGCAATCTGGGCTCTCTCTCTCCACGTGCCTGCTCCTGTATTCGTCTATATTCTTCTCCCTCTATCCCCCTCACTAGTCTCTCTGCGCTCCATCTAGTTATCCTGCTCTCTCTCTCTCATCTTTCCAACCCTCTCCCACTCACTGGGGGTTGAGGCTACACCCAGTCCGGTAGCAAAATCAACATGAGAAAGCCCTTCCTGACTGTCCATCAGGCTCAAGGGCCAAGGGCTGCAGAAACACAGTAAGAGATATATTGAGGCTTTTAGGGCAGCTCTCTTGGGAGCATCTTGCCACAGACTCAGACTACAGTGCTCAGGCCAGATTAAACTTTCCTAGTCCTAGCAGTGTCAGAGGCTAGTTATTACTTTTTGGATCATGACAGAATTTGTTTATGACCATGCTCTTAACTTATACTTAAGCATTATGGCACTTTGGCCAGGCCCATCTCAATGCCAAGGTAGCACATAGTTCACTGCTTGCCCCTCCATCCTGTCCCTCATTGGAAACCTGCTTTTGGGGGTGCTAGGAAGTTAGGGCAATTGAGGCTTAAGTCGAGAGAACAGATATGCCCAGGAGGTAAATATCATTGAGAGTTCATTAACTCCCAAGTTACAAAAGCATAGCATTAACTATCTTCTTGTGCCCATACAAAAAGGACATTGCTCTGAAATTAATTATGCAAAGGACTTAAAGAGAAGAGAAAAACAGCATTTACAAATCAATAGAGCACAAAGAAAGAAGCTACAAATAAACACAGAGGAATGGGAGCACTGTGCTGGGAGTAACTCAATAAACCTAAGCTTTCTGTGGCAAGGCAGAAAGGACAAACCCATGTTATCCTACAGCAGGTGACCACAAGAACTATCCCATGGAGCTTGAAGACCACTAAGGCCATACCCAGCAGTGCTCAGAGGGCCAGGTAGTGATAAACAGCTCTAATTCCTATACACTCTCTCTCCATCCCATTATTGGTATCTCTCAATGTTTTAAGAGCAGTATCTTTCTAACTTTGTGAAAATAAAAATAGGCATTCAATTTTTTGGTCCAGTAAAATTATTTTAAAGATTCGGATGAAATTTATATATTTTAGACAATAGTTTAAAGGTTACATTTTCCCTTAATAGTACATCATTGTGAATAAATGTAAAAATAGACCATTAGTTCAACTAAATTATCTTTTCTGATGATTAATGACATAATGATTAAATTAAGGGGTAACAGTCATAATAGCTAAGTTATTTTTAAACTAAAAAATGCGTGTTTTTTAAGTTAACTTAAAAAACTTGTTTGTTGATTATAAATAAAAGATGATTTTTTTGTAATTATAATCCAAGGCATTCTCTTTGATTTCTGGAGACTGAGGGACTTATGACATAATATAAAAAAAAAAAACCTGCTTATAGAATTAGTTCTTTTTATAGGCCAATTTATAAATTTGTCATTTTTAAACAGAGACAAGGCTAATTTTCTCTGTATTGTTCCCGTTTCAGCATATGTGCTGGCAAAGCAAGTATTTGTGGGTTCATTTAAATATTAATTTTCCTACAATTTTATGATTACCTCACGCTCACCTAGTGTGTCATCCATTGTAAGATTAGCTCAGATTACTCATAACTTTCCAAAGTATTCATATTAGTTACCAAAGAGAGAACATAACAATACTTTCATTTTTACTTATAAAATCTTCTTATATTCCATAATTAAAATGAAAAGCTTATCTTGTCCAAAACATCTGGGAGGCTTGCACAATAGACTATGGATCTCATCGAACTCAGCTAGAAACAGCAGGATTGTATTGACAAGGTCAGCACCTCTGCAGCTCTGTTCAGGGCTGTGAAGATACAGTATATCTGAGAGAGGAGGGGAGAGAGACTTCAAGTGGAAACTCTGGAAAATTGGATTAGAAGTCATTATTTTCCATTGATATTTCCATCATTCAAATTTTGATATTTATATTTTGTAAAGTCTGCATGAGGAATTTACTTTGAAAATATATTTTGCTTTTTTCTTTCGACAAATTGAGTTTTAAATAAATGCAGCTAATTTGTTCTCAGTTGGCAATTCCTTGGAAATAATAATGATTCTTTAAATTTGTATGGACACATTGGAATGGAATGACAGCCTCCGAGCAAGCCGTGGGACCATTTAGTGATCTCTCAACCCTGTCATACAAACTTCTATCTAGACAGCAAGCCTGGAGGGTAAGATCAATATATCCTTTGTGCTTGCTTCATAAGCGCCTGCCCCAATGAGTAACAATGTAAGCAGGGAATAATTGTTGAACAAGCAACAAAGAAACTTTGAAATTTTATTATGTATAGTTTTTTTTTTATGTTTCTCCTACATATCTTAGCCTTAATATAATAGTCCTTTAAGTCACAATAATAAGATAGTCATTTCAAATTATTCTGTTGTTCTGGATAGAAATAAAAGCAGATGGGGACAAATTTTGGCTTGCATAATAAGGATAGAAAAATGAGACTTGCTTTTTCTAGCCTGGGTTTTCCCTTGAACATATATCTCTCTCTGCCTTTTCCTCTCTGGAGAGAACCATATTTTTGTTTGAATATTCCTCTCTTTCTCTCTGTGTGTGTCTAAGTGATTTTATATTCAATAGACCATATGACTACTCTCTCTTTCTATCTCTTTCTCTCTCTCTTTCTCTCTCTCTCTCACACACACACACACACACAAACACATACACACATATACACACAGACCAAACAGATAGTTCAGCAGATAAAGCATTTGTCTTGCATATACCTGATTCGGGTTATGTCCCTAGCACCAGATATGGTTCCCTTAGCATGCAAGGAAGAAGTCCTGCATAGCAAGATATGGCACACTCCTTCTTCCCACGGAGAAAAAAAAATAACTGTGATTATTTCTCTGGTAATTGAATTATAATACTTTCTACCTGTATTATATGCCTTGCTTTTTGGTCCATAAACTAGAGAAGTTTACTTTCCCCCTATACATTCTTATTGGAAAATAATTTATTCTATAGATAACTCCCATGTGCAGATAACTTCCATACAAGTACAGAAGATTTGAAATAGTGTAAATGAATGCTTAAAAGCATTACTTGATTCTAGATTGAGGATTCAGAAATCATTTATTAAAGATAAAAACATTTATTTGCAAAACATGCCAAAATACCTGACTTCCAGATACTAGACAAAGATTTTTTTTTAATCTTAAAAAAGTTAAGAGATACTAGAAAGACATTCGTCAAATAACCTAGTATTCAAATATTGACCACAAAACAATTTGTAAGGTAGGTTGCTTGAGCGCAGGGAATAGAGAGAAGACTGTCAAGGATTTAAAGTAAGAAGGCAGTAAGTTGGATAAACACGGCCAAGACACAGGCAATATGGTTGAAACGCGTTCATAATGACACATTCACTTTTTTTTTAATCTTCATTCTCTCTCTCTTAGGATTCTTTCTAGGTTATAAAATTCAGAAGTGAAGAACTGGAGTCGAAGCACACTGTTGAAGGGCCTGCCTTGCATGCATGAGTCTTTGGGTTCTATAGCCAGCACCAAAAAATCACTACTACTATCACGAATCACGAATCACGAAATCCCGTTAATCACCGATTTCTCGGGCGGGCTCAGCAACATCTCATTTTGTCCTTTCCCTGAGATCTTAGAAGTCCATCTCGACTCGGCCCTTCCAACGATGCTGCACTGGGGGCTCTTCAGGGTCAGGGGAATGAGATCCAGCTTGTTACTGGATTCTGCATATGAATACACCATGGGAAGCTTGCAAGGCTGCCCCATGGGGGCAGGAAACTCTCAGAAGATTGCCAGTTTCTCCCAGAGGGAGAAGTAGGCTACAAGATATCTTCTGGGAGCTTGCTTTTAAGTCTCTGGATGTTGGCCCTTGATGGGATTACACACACCTGGGTTCATCTGCTGGTACCTTCATGCATGATGAAGCCTGTCCGAACGTGTGGAGAAGGCCTTCAGCATGGCTGTAGCTAGGTTCTGGTGGTCTTCGGCCACCGGGAGCTCTGCTTGGGGTGGGGAGGGAAGCTGGAGCCCATCCCCTCTGAGGGGCCCCGGGGAAGACAGCCAGGCGTGCGGTCAAGAGACTCTCTACTACTATATTGAAATAAAATTTACATGTGAATCTATGCATGTAGCATCTTTTTATATTATAAGCTCCTTCCATATTCTCTTAAAATCAGCTTCCATGTTATATTAAAATTAACTTAGTTGTTTTTAGTTTGAATAATAGTTGCTCTTTACTATATTGAAATATTATTATTGATACTTATTTTGAGTGTTATTATGCAAATAGATGACCATCCTTATGGAAATACCAACGTGCTAATATCAGGTACTGCTTTAGAACTAGGAATATTCTGACTTAGAACTAGACTCTTCTTCTAATGAACAAGATCTGCAAGGTTCAAGCCAACAGGCAGGGGAAATGTAAAACTTTTAACTTTTTGTTGAAAATGTCTACTCCTGAAGTTCTTTGGATATTCTTTCTTGCTTCCACACTGATTCATTCCCTGCACAACCTCAGGAGTCAGAGCCGCTTATGTAAATTGCAAAGAGAGTTACAAAGTGATAAAACAGACCCCTTATTCCTAAGCAGGAAAATACAGGAGCTTTAATGTATGAAGCCATGAAAATGTTCCTTTGAATAACGACATAATTTATAAAACTTAATAGAGGTAATAGGGGCAGATGAAAGACAATGTAAGCTTAGACATCCCCTCTGCCCTTGGATGTGTTTATCCAACTCACTGCCTTCTGACTTGAAATCCCTGCCAGTCTTCTCTTTACTCCTGGGCCTCAAGCAAGCTACCTTCCAAATTTTTCTCTAAAAGTCATTACATCAGATAACTCATGTTTTTCTTTTTTTTAAATTTCACATAAGCATCTTTATTTTTAATCCAGAAACAGGGGTTTGTAATGATTAAATGTGTTCTCACTGGATTATAATCTTTATGCAGGCTATGTGCTTTGTTGCTGTTCTTCACTCTCATTGTTCCGTGTCTGTATGTAATAAATATATTAAATTATAGCTGCATAAATGGCCCTGATATACTTATGAAGAGAATTACTCTGTATTAGGAGACTACTGATTAAGGAATCAATAGCTCTACAATAATCAGTACCACATCTGAATACCTCCATTCCCTATATCTGTTCAGAACAGTGTTTAACATGAGTGAAAAAAAGATTCTGTGACTCAGAGCTTGCTTGCTTTTGACTTTATGCAGTAATAGTGGCTAAAATTAAAGCCAAAATGATGATTCAGGCACCTGGCAATTTTTCTTAAACAAAAGTGTATTTAGTTACCTCTAACAACTCTCTCTCTCTCTCTCTCTCTCTCTCTCTCTCTATATATATATATATATATATATATGTATATATATATATATTGCTGGTATTAGGAAGTTAGTACAAGCACTGAGAATAGAGTTGAGATGTGATAGTGGTAGCATTTACTATAAAGGTAAAGAAGTACCATTAATGAATTTGCTAATCACTTAGAGTGAGAATTTGCAGCTGGCTTCATTAATAAAGTCTGAGATCCTCTACTACAGATAAAACTGAGGAAATCACACAGCTAAGATATATGAAAGATGTAAAATCAAATTTTATGGTTTATTTATACTAAATTTATACTAAATTTTAGAGTTTACTTATTTAGAGGATAGGAGAGGTAGTACATAGGTGCTAGCCTAGCATGTGAATGTAACCCTGGTTTGAATCCTGCATTGCCACGTGTAATTCTTAAGCATGAAGCCAGGATTGGCCCCTGAAACCATAAGATGTTGTTCCCAAAGAAATAAACAAAAATAGAACTCTAATGTTATCAATATTTTATATATCCACTACAGTGTGGAGATACACTCTCAACCATGCTTACAAAAAGTCACATGTATTTGAGATTCTCATGATTATTTCCCATAAATGGATTTAAATGAATTATTAATTTTTTGGTACCATCACCGCATTTATCACTAAATTTTCAGGAAAAAAAAATCTCAAAAAAGTTGAAGATTTTCAAATGATTTCAAGTTATAACATCTAAAAATAAAACTAGTAAACCTTTGTGGCTTGATCCTTAGGGATATAAAACTAGAAAACAAAAGTCTTGATTTTCATCCATACAAAAGAAAGTTTTTTTAGCACGCATCACTTCTTTTTGATTTGTTTTCATTTCTGCCTCCACTCTGCCCTTAGGTAACTTAAAGTAACTTCAATAAGGGTAAGCATTCGTGTTGGATGTTTTCTTAAAAGTAGCACAGCTTTGGGACTAGACTAAAAGAAACTCTTGCTGTATTTTCTTGCCAAGAGATGAGAAAAATAAGCAGAAATTACTTCCTGAGGCCAATTAATCAAGAAGAAATGGGGGTAGCTTATAGCTTTCTCTCTAGCTGACAGCACAAAGCAACTTACCCTGAACAATTTGAATCTTCTGATTTTTTGTATTTTTCTATTTTCTTATTTCCTCGATTGAAGACATGTACATGTCTCTTAGTTACACAGATTTTATTTGCCGCATATATATAAAAGGATCACCTACAATAATGCTGTTTTTATCATTTAATTTACATTGGAATGTCATAATGTAGCACTTGGAGATAGTTCCTATTTTAATATTTCAACATAGATATTTTCAATTCAGTCATTTCTTAGCATCAGATTTTTAGTCTAATGTAATATAATCTAATAGCAAAAGCAGAGATTCAACATTGATTATTAGATTTGGCCATTTGACTTAACTTTGTTTGTTTTTTGGGGGGAGGTCTCACTCAGCAGATCTCAGGGTTTACTTTTGGCTTTGTGCACAGGGTTCACTTCTGAAGGGCTCGGGGGAGAACACATATGGTGTCCAGGATCAAACTTGGGTCAGCCACATGCAAGGCAAGCTCTTAACCCACTATACTATCTCTTTGGTCTCCTTTTGGACTTAAGTTCAGCTACCAGGGTCATGACTTGTCTTCTCTCTAGAGGGGAAACAAATTTTATCTAGTATATGTATAAGCTAAAATTTTTTGATTGAGTGCTTTATATTGCCATGTCTAATCTCTATGTAATAGGATTAAAATGAATATTTATATTTAGGTAACCATTTTTTGTGTGATGTAGTCCAGATTTAGAAGTTTTTTTCATCATAATACTTATAAATCATTCACTCTCTTTCACTCTTCCCAATTTCAATGATAGATTATTTGGTCACTACATTTGATTTCATTTTCTCTCTCCTTTATATCAAAACATCTCTTCTATAGGATAAATTAGCTTTTGAAAAAAGCTTGAAAAAAAGTGCTAGAAATTGTTACTTATATTAACTGATCTTGCTTCTATATAGATATCCATTTGCTGCTATCTCATATTGAGATTCATCAAGCTGTCTAAAGTTTTGTTTTTAAAACAGGTAATTATTCTAGAGAGGGAATGGGGGCTTCTGATTGTGCAGTTAGGGAGCTGAAAGTTTAACTAGGAAGTTAAACATTTCAACAGATTGCAACAATTCTACTTAGTCTCAGAGGGGAAATGAGGCCATGAAGGAAACCTCTGTCCCCAAGATAGCTGTGGGGACAGAGTCACAGCTTATCAGAGCAAAGACTTGAGACTGAAAATGACCTTGGAAACCAGGACTGGGATTGTAAAACCTGAGTGAGACTATACTGGAACTAGTGAACTGCTAATGGTTCAATACAGACAACAGTGAGAATTAAAAACTCCTGGGAAGGGGCCGGAGCAATAGCACAGCTGGCAGGGCGTTTGCCTTGCAAGTGGCCCACTCGGGTTTGATCCCCGGCATCCCATATGGTCCACCAAGCACTGTCAGGAGCAATTCCTGAGTGCAAAGCCAGGAGTAACCCCTGAGCATCACTGGGTGTGACCCCCCCACACCCAAAAAAAAGAAAAAAAACTCCTGAGAATGTAGTTGTAGAGTTCTACAATATTGTGAAAAAAAAAAAAACATTTGATTTGAAGAGTTAAAACTACAACAAGAACAAACAAATTAAAATTTTTATTTGTTGGGTTGGAGCTATAGCAAAGTGGTTGGGCATTTGCCTTTCATGTGGCCGACCCGAGTTTGATTCCTCCGTCCCTCTCAGAGAGCCCGGTAAGCTACCGAGAGTATCGAGCCCGTTCGGCAGAGCCTGGCAAGCTACCCGTGCGTATTGGATATGCCAAAAACAGTAACAATAAGTCTCTCAATGAGAGACGTTACTGGTGCCCACTTGAACAAATCGATGACAACGGGATGACAGTGACAGTGATTTGTTGCAGGGAGCAGCAGGGGATGGAACTATTTTCAAGTGTGCTAGAGTACTCTGCTCTTTCTAATGAAGTCAGCTCTTAGAGAAAGCTAACTGGAATATAAGATATTAGGGTCTTATCAGAGCCTAAGTAGTTTGGAAAGAGAATTAGCAACTCTATCCTGTGCTACCCATACTTCTACTGAAAAAAGAAGAAAATACTAAGAAGCATTTGTAAAGTTCAGACTTCAGAAAAATTAGATTTAGCATTTAAATGCAATTATAGGATATAGAATGAGCCCTTTTCCAACAACTCTGTATCACCACCTTATTAATAAAGGCTCATTTGTAACAATTAGGTTTTTATCTAGAATAACATGGCGATATATCAAGGAAAAACTCCAAAGTATACCAACCTGATTTGGTAAGAGATATAGAAAATAATAAAGGTACCAGCACTAACAGAAATAAAGAAAACCTTTAAAGAATTATTAGCAATCTGATCTGTGGGTGCTTTGACTATAAAGTAAACATATAAAGGAGAGACTGTATCTTCAGAATCTGTAAACCAGAGGACAGATAGAAATAACACTTAAAAACTCCAAAACAGAATGTAGTATCTATAATCTACGAGTCAAATATAAAGTCTAACATACTTAGAATGTGGATACTGAGAAATAAACAAATATGTGGATATATTATACAAGTTGTTAATTTAATTTTGTTTAACTTTATCCTTGTCAGGGAAAAAAAAAATAAAGCCAGCCACCAGTACTTTAGGTTCTTGTCAAGTAGAAATGCTAGTAAAAGATACTTCAAAGTATATTTGGGGTAGTATGCAGTTTAATAATTTCCTATCCCGAATTCAATCATCAAAACTGGCATATAAACTGTAGGGAACTTATTATCAAGGAGCTTCCATAAACCTGATGAATAAGACTGCATTTTTTCCTTTTAATCTGAACACACATTCAATTCTGAAAAGTATTAACTTGAGTAAAACCTGATGGCATTTAATTGCTATTTTACTCAAAATAAATATAGGTAAGGTATGAACAATAGAAATAAATTTGGTCAAAGTTATTTCTGTATCTATTATTTATTTATGATTAAAATTATCTGGTTTAGGATTGTGTGCGATGGAGATAAAATGGGAAAGAGAAGAGAAAAAGGAAAGAGAAGTAGAACCAGAAAATTATACTTTAAGACTTTATATTTGGTATTTAAAAAGTTACAATTCTAAACATTCTCTTTAGAAAAGAAATTAGTGTATGAAAGTGTTTTATTTTTTATTATTTTTTATTATTAATGAGTCACCGTGAGGGTGCAGTTACAGTTTTGTAACTGTGTTACAATTATACAATACTCGAGTATCCATCTCTCCACCAGTGCCCATTCTCCTCCACCGATGGCCCCAGTGTCCCTTCCCCCCCATGCCGCCCCCCCCCGCCTGTGACAGGGAATTCCTTATGGTTCTCTCTCTCCTTTTGGGTGTTATGGTTTGCAATGGAGATACTGGGTGACTACTGTGTTCAATCTATAGTCTGCTTTCAACCTGCTTGTCCCATCCCGAGTGGATCCTCCACTACACTTTAGTTGGTGTTCCCTTCTCTATCTGAGCTGCCTTCTCCCCCAGCATGTGAGGTCAGTTTCCAAGCCATGGAGCAGGCCTCCTGATACTTATTGCTACTATTCTTGGGTATTAGTCTCCCATTCTGTTGTTTTATATTCCGCAAATGGTCTCTTTCTTTCTGACTTATTTCATTTAGCATGATACTTTCCATGTTGATACACTTATATGCGAAGTTCATGACTTCATCCTTTCTGACAGCTGCACAGTGTTCCATTGTGTAGATGTACCAAAGTTTCTTTAACCAGTCATCTGTTCTCGGGCATTCAGTTTTTTTCCAGATTCTGGCTATTGTTAACAGTGCTGCGATGAACATACAGGTGCAGATGTCATTTCGACTGTACTTTTTTGCCTCTCCGGGATATATTCCCAGAAGTGGTATTGCTGGGTCAAATGGAAGCTCAATTTCTAGTTTTTTGAGAAGTGACCATATTGTTTTCCAAAAGGGCTAAACCAGTCAGCATTCCCACCAGCAGTGTAGGAGTGTTCCTTTGTCCCCACATCTACTCCAACAGCGGTTGCTTTTGTTTTTTCGGATGTGAGCCAGTCTCTGTGGTGTGAGGTGGTATCTCATAGTTGTTTTGATCTGCATCTCCCTGATGATTAGTGATGAAGAACATTTTTTCATTGTACCTTTTAGCCATTCAATGTTTTCCTTGAGAAAGTTTCTGTTCATTTCTTCACCACATATTTTGATGGGGTTAGATGTTTTCTTCTTGTAGAGGTCAACCAGTGCTTTATATACCCTTGATATCAACCCCTTATCGGATGGGTATATGGTAAATATCCTTTCCCATTCTGTAGATTGCCTTTGTATTCTGGTCACTCTATATTTTTTGCGGTGCAGAAGCTTCTTAGTTTAATATAGTCCCATTTGTTTATCTCTATTTCCACTTGGTTGCTCAGTTGCATGTCATCTTTGAAGATACCGTTAGCTTCAATATCGTGGAGGTTTTGCCGACCTTGTTTTTCATGTATCTTGTGGATTGTGGTCTGATGCTGAGGTCTTTAATCCATTTTGATCTGACTTTTGTGCATGGTGTTATGTCGAGGTCTAAGCCCTTTTTTTCATGTGGTTTCCCAGTTATGCCAGCAGCGTTTGTTAAAGAAGCTTTCCTTGCTCCACTTTACATTTTTTGCTCCCTTATCAAAGATCAGATAATCATATATTTGGGGTTGTGTGTAGGGATATTCCACGCTGTTCCATTGATTTTGGCAGCTCTGTCTTTGTTCCAGTGCCATGTTTTTTTTTTAATTTTTATTAGTAAATCACTGTGGGGTACAGTTACAAACTTATGAACTTTATGTTTGTATTTGGTTTATGTCCCTCCACCAGTGCCCATTCTCCAATTGGTGCCCATTCACCAATGTTCCCAGTATCCCTCCCACCACCCCTACCCACCCCCCACCACCCCACCTTGCATCTGTGGCAGGGCATTCACTTTTGTTCTCTCTCCTGTTGGATGTTGTAGTTTGCAATAGAGGTATTGAGTGGTCATCATGTTCGGTCTATAGTCCACTTTTGGTAGGCAGCTTTCAACCCAAGTGGGTCCTCCCAATATTCTCTACTAGGTGTTCCTTTCTCTGTCTCTACTGCCTTTTCCCCCAACATGTGAGGCCAGCTTTCAATCTGTGGGGCAGACCTCCTGGTTCTGATCTATACTACTCTTGGGTGTTAGTGTCTCATTCTCAACTTTATATTCCACATATGAGTGCGATCTTTCTATGTCTGTCTCTTTCTTTTTGACTCATTTCACTCAACATGACACTCTCCATGTTGTTTTAATTGTTACTGCTTTGTAGTAAAGTTTGAAGTTGGGGAGAGTGATGCCTCCCATTGTCTTTTTCCCAAGAATTGCTTTAGCTATTCGTGGGCGTTTTTTGTTCCATATGAATTTCAGGAATGTTTGATCAATTTCTTTGAAGAACTTCATGAGTATCCTTATAGGGATCATATTGAATCTGTATAGTGCTTTGGGGAGTATTGCCATTTTGACAATGTTAAGTCTTCCTATCCATGAGCAGGGAATATGCTTTCATTTCCTCGTGTCCTCCTTTATTTCATTGAGTAACATTTTGCAGTTTTCTTTGTAGAGATCCTTTACCTCCTTAGTTAGGCTGATTCTGAGGTACTTGATTTTCTGGGGCACAATAGTGAATGGGATTTATTTTTTAATTTGTCTTTCCTCTGTCTCGCTATTTGTGTATAGGAAGGCCATGGATTTTTGGGTATTGATTTTATAGCCTGCAACTTTGCTGTATAAGTCTATTATTTCTAGAAGTTTCTTAGTGGAGATTTTAGGATTCTCTAGGTATACAATCATGTCATCTGCAAACAGTGAGAGCTTGATTTCTTCCTGTCCTATGTGAATACCCTTAATATCTTTTTCTTGCCTAATTGCTATTGCAAGTATTTCCAGTACTATGTTGAACAGAAGTGGTGAGAGTGGGCATCCTTGTCTTGTCCCTGATCTTAGAGGGAAGGCCCTTAGTGTTTCTCCATTGAAGATAATGCTTGTCATGTGGTTTTGGTAGATGGCTTCGACTATCTTGAAGAAAGTTCCTTCTATGCCCATTTTGGTGAGAGTTTTCATCATAAATGGGTGTTGGATCTTGTCAAATGCTTTCTCTGCATGTATTGAAATGATTATATGGTTTTTATTTTTACGTTTGTTGATATGATTGATTATGTTGATTGATTTCCAAATGTTAAACCATCCTTGCATCTCCGGGATGAATCCTACTTGGTCGTGATGTATGATCTTTTTGATGAGTTGTTGGATTTTATTTGCTAATATTTTGTTTAGGATCTTCGCATCTGTGTTCATCAGGGATATTGGCCTATAGTTTTCTTTGTTAGTGGTATCTTTGTTTGCTTTTGTTAATTAGGGAGATATGAGCCACATAGAAACTATTTGGTAGAGTCCCTGTTTCTTCAATTTCTTTGAAAAGCTTAAAGAGAACTGGCAACAGATCCTCTTTAAATATTTGGAAGAATTTGCTAGTGAATCCATTCAGGCCTGGGCTTTTGTTTTTGGGAAAACATTTGATAACAGTTTCAATTTCCTTGATATTAATGGGTCTATTCAGGTATTCCAAGTCTTCTTGATTCAGTCTTGGGAGATTATAGTAATTAAGGAATTTGTCCATTTCTTTTAGGTTCTCTTGTTTCGTGGCATAAAGATTTTCAAAGTAGTCTGTGACAATCTTTTGAATTTTCATTGGCTTCTGTTGTGATATTCCCCTTTTCATTTCTGATTCGGTTTATTAGGGTTCTCTTTCTTTCTTTGTGAGTCTTGCTAGCTGTTTTTCAATCTTGTTTATTTTATCAAAGAACCAGCTCTCCGTTTGATTGATCTTTTGATTGTTTTTTTGGTTTCCATATCATTGATTTCTGCTCTAAGTTTTATTATTTCTTTCCTTCGGTCTGGCTTGGGTTCCTTTTGCTGGTCCTTTTCTGAGATCTTGAGCTGTGAAGTCAATCTCTCTATGTAGGCCCTTTGTTCCCTCCTGAGGAATGCTTACAGAACTATAAATTTTCCCCTTAGCAGAGCTTTAACCGAATCGCATAGGTTCTGGTAGCTTGTGTCTTCATTCTCATTTGTTTTGAGGTATCTTTTGATCTCTTCCTTGATTTCCTTCTTGACCCACTAATTGTTCAAAAGGGAGTTGTTTAATTTCCAGGTGTTCCATTTGGTGCTCCTTGTCTGTGTGTGCTTAGCTTCTATTTTCAGTGCATCATTGTAAAAAACTTAAGTATGCCGATGGGAATGTGCACTCTCGGGCTCTCCAAGCGGCTCTGTCTCACCGCCCTTGTTCGGTGCTCTAGAACTGCTGTGTGGCTGTTGATCAAGGGCAGGCGATAGAAGGAAGAAGGCCAAACTGGTTGCTTGATCAGTTTTTGTCATTCTCTCTCTCTGATTCTCTCACTGTTCTGGATCTCCCTCTGGATCTACTGCCTCATCCTCTCTCATCCTCTCCTCCCTTCTCTCACCTTTGCCCCTAGGCTACACACAGCCAGGTAGCAAAATCAACATAAGAAAGCCCTTTCTGAGGGTCATCAGGTTCAAAGAGAACACAACCTAGGGGTATTCCAAAGCCCTTTCAGACTGCCAGTAGGCAAAATACCTCTTAAGGGGTTTTTCTCCTTTCCTTAGTCCAAACACTCATTAACATCTTAATACTAGTTATTTTTGTATGGACATAGCAAGAGATACATTGAGGCTTGCAAGGCAGCTCTCCTGGCAACATCTTGCCAGACTCAGACTATAGCACTCAGGCCAGATTAATCATTCCTAACCCTAGCAGGGTCCGAATCTAGTTATCACTGTTTGGATCGTGACAGCATTTGTCCATGACCAAGCTCTTAACTTATAGTTAAGCATTAGGTACTTTGGCCAGGCCCATCTCGATGCCAGGGTAGCACACTGCTCACTGCTTGCCCTGGGTCCGTCCCATCCCTCGTCGGGACCCTGCTTTTGGGGGTGCTAGGAACTAGAGCAGCTGACGCTTAGCTGAGAGAACAATGCCCAGGAGGAAGTTATCATGTAGAGTCAAATGACTCCTACAAAAGCATAGCATTTGCTAAGTCTTCCTGTGTCCATACAAAAGGACATGGCTCTGAATAAACTATGCAAAGGACTCAAGTAGAAGAGAAAAACAATATATACAAGTCAAGAGAACATTAAGAAAGAAGCTACAAATAAACACAGAGCAATGGGAGCACTGTGGTGGGAGTAACCCAGTAAACCTAAACTACCTGAGGGTATGCTATCCTACACATCATGGTATGAAAAGATAGTTGATGCAATTTCTATCTTGCTGATTCTGTTGAGGTATGTTTTGTGACTAAGCACTTGCTCAATTTTGGAGAATGTTCCGTGTGCACTGGAGAAAAATGTATATTCTTTCTTTTGGGGGTATAAAGCCCTGAATAGGTCTATTAGCCCTCTCTCTTCTATTTCTTCCTTCAGGACCATTGTTTCCTTGCTGAGTTTTGTTCTTGTCGATCTATCCAGAGGTGATAAGGTGGTGTTGAAGTCTCTAACTACTATTGTGGTGCTAATGATGTCCTCCTTAAAGTCTGTTAGGAGTTGTTTTAAATATTTAGCTGGTCGCTCATTAGGTGCATATACGCTTAAGAGTATGATTTCTTCCTGTTGTACATATCCCTTGATGAATAGAAAATGACCTTTGTTGTTCCTTCTAATCTTTTTCAGCCTGAAATCTATGTTGCTAGATAGTAGTTTGGCCACCCCAGCTTTTCTGAGGGAGTTGTTTGCTTGTAGGATTGTTTTCCATCCTTTGACTTTGAGCCTATGTTTGCTCTGACTGTTCAGGTGTGTTTCTTGTAGGTAGCAGAAAGTTGGGTTTAGTTTCCAAATCCATTTTGCTACTCTGTGTCTCTTGATTAGTGCATTTAGACCATTGTTATTGAAAGAGATTATTGTCATGGGATTATGTGCCATTTTTCTATAGGGTTTGCTGTTCTTGTTAGGGTTTTTCTTTGTCTTACAGTGTTAGGGTCCGCAGATCTCTGCCCGGGGGAGGCTCGGAGAGACAAAAGAACAAAACCAAGACAACTCTTTCTGCAAATGCATGGGGTTTATTTAAGCCAATATAACTATATTGGGACCTTCAATTGTGCCTCAATAGCGTGGCATAACTGAAGGCCCCGACCTCCAAAAAGCAGGCTGTATTTATACCCTTTTGGGGGAGAAATGAAAATCTCACATATCAAAGGGAATCACATAGGTCACTTAATTTGCATATCTAAACATTTGTTGACAAATGAAAATCTCACATATCAAAGGGAATCACATCTATATATCAAAGGGGATCACACATATTGGGGGAAAATTACATGTATTGAATCAAAGGAGAATCATACATATCAAAGAAAATCACAGGTATTGGATCAATAGGAAAACCATAGGAAACCATAGGAAAACCATACAAAAGGGAAAACCACACCTATTTCACTTAATATGCTAATTTCAACATTTGTTGACCATTCCGAGCAAATGTTTGTTTACAGTTCCTAGGGGCAGTTTGTTGGCCCATTTGGTGACAGAGTCCTGCCCAGGGGTAGGTCCTGAAGACATCTTTCAAAGCAGTCAAGTAGTTACAAAGGGCAACTTCAGCGGTTAACCCTTAACCTGCCCTTCAATTCTTGACTCTTAACTTGCCCTCCTCTTCAACAGCAGCCCCTTTAATCCTTCTTTAAAGCTTGGTTTTGAGTCTATGAAGGTCCTGAGTTGTTTATCTGTGAAATAGTGTATGATTCCTTCGAGTTTAAGTGAGAGTTTAGCCAGATAGAGTAATTTTGGTGAGAGGTTCATTTCATTGAGCTTTTTCACTATATCCAACCATTGTCTTAGGACTTGGAGGGTTTCCTCTGATTAGGTCTGCTGTAAATCTAAGGAGTGCTTCTTTGTATGGGATTTCCTTCTTTGACCTTGCTGCTTGCAATATTGTGTCTCTATCCTCGGCATCCATCATTGTGACTATGATATGCCTTGGAGATATTTTGTTGGGGTCCCTTTTAGCTGGCACTCTTCAGACTCCTTGGATCTGGATGCCTGCATTCTCCAGTTCTGGGAATTTCTTAGCAATGATGTCTTTAACTGTGTTTTTTTTTTTTTTCATTGGGATTAGTTCCCTATGCTTCTGGTACTCCAATGATTCTTATGCTGTTCCTCTTGAGGTCATCCCCTAGAGCTCTGATTTGTCCTAGAGCCATTTTGAGGTCTTTTGCCATTATTTGTTGTTGCCTATATGTTTTCTCCAGCTCATCTTCAAGCTCACTGATTCTGTCTTAGGCTGTAGCCATTCTACTGCTGAGGGCTATTACTGAGTTTTTTATTTCATCTACCGATTCCTTTAATTGTGTCACTTCTGTTCGTAGCTTTGAAATTTCTGCTCTCATTTCTTCCTCTATTTTCTTTGTGGTCCTTTCCAAGGCTGTGTTCATATCCTCCTTTAGTTTATTGGTTGTTCATTCCATGGTTGTGTTCATATCCTCTGTTAGTTTATTGGTTGTCCGTTCCATGGTTGCTTTGACTTCATTGACCATCTTCACAATTTCTTCTCTGAATTCTTTATCTGAGAGGAGCTTTTATTTGTGGGTGACCCCTCTTGAGGCTTCTGGAATATCTTCTTCATTTTCTTCTTGTGGTGGTTTTTTTCGATGTTTCTTCATGTTGTTATGGGTTTTTTTCAATGTTTCCTCATGTTGTTATGGGACCATAGAGGTGAAACCTTACGATTCTCTATCTCTATTCCCTCTTGCAACAGGAGGGGATTCTATGTGAGCTAAATTGATGACAGCATCCTTTTCCCCTCTGTAGATTAGTTCCTTACACAAATGTGCTCTTCGTAGTTTATGTAGGGCTTCTAGTCAAGGCTTGAGGCTATGATCTCTATATGAGGACTTTGTGTACCTTTTTCTGTTTCTGACCGTTTCTGTGGAGTTAGGATAGGTTAATGGGTTATATTAGCATATAGTGATTGAGATGGCCAGGTTGTTCTTTGAATAAATAGGTCAGACAGATTGAGACCTAAGTGCTCAGTATAGGAAAGGGGGGAAAATTACTGCTTCGAAAGAGGCCACGCCCCCTTTTGAGGCCACGACTGACCGCTGACTTAGAGGACACTCCCCCACCAGCCAAAAGGCAGGCAGGACCCCTGGTTACCTGGGTGAGGGGAGTGCTTGGTTAGAACAGCACATGGAGAGGCAGGAGGTGGAAAGGGGTCTTTGGGATGTTTTTAACTAAACATTTGACTCACCTGAGGATTCTAACAACCCTACATTGCAGTTCTATGTAACCAATCACAGGTCATTCCTCAACATTTAGAATTTATTATATCACCCCTTTTTCTACCTCTTTTGCTAAAATCTAAGCTAAAATCAAAGAAAAGTAACAGTTTCACCCTGCGATTTACAACTGAACACCCAAATAAGGGTGAGAGTGCATATCTAAAAGAATACATGGTACTATGTGCCTAGTGCTGGATCTTGCATTTCATTGATGTTGGTGTTTTCAGCAATATATTAGCATCTTCCTCCACAGGTGTGAGAAGAGCTCCATAGGTGTGAGCCAGTGCATAACCTAAGGGGTGTGTGTGTGTGTGTGTGTGTGTGTGTGTGTGTGTGTGTGTGTGTGTGTGTGTGTGTTTGCGCATGTGTATTTTCCTGTTTGATAGAGCACTTGAAAATTTTGGTTCACAAAATATAGAGAATTCTATGTAATAATTGGAAAATGCTTACCTGGTGCAAT
The DNA here is from genome assembly GCF_027595985.1 of Sorex araneus. Taxonomy (NCBI): domain Eukaryota; kingdom Metazoa; phylum Chordata; class Mammalia; order Eulipotyphla; family Soricidae; genus Sorex; species Sorex araneus. The sequence goes on along the minus strand of NC_073311.1, from coordinate 25,956,024 downwards.
TACTAATTTTCTACTATGTAGTGGTTCATAAAAGACCTTAAAAGTGACAAAATTTTATTTTAGTTCCTGCCATCTACTGTAGAATTCAACAAAACCATCTGACCATGGGAAAATCTGCAGGTGTCCACACTGGATGTGGCTGCAAGAACAGTTGTCTGTGTGTCGAGAGTTTCCTGCTCTTTTGACCTGCGAAGCATAGCTGAGGAGATGCTGGGCAGCAAGGTGATGTGCTCAGACCACCAAAGCTTGCTCCTGAGCAGCCTCCACATGGGAATAGTGGAATGCATGCTTTAATATTTTCAACTCTTATTAACCATTCCTGTACCTGCCAAGTTTCCCTGAAAATTTTTTCAATAATGATAAAATATCAGATTCATTATGAATTTCTTAAATTTCCATTCACAGTAAAGATACTCAAAGAATAAAATTTAATAAATTGTGAAAGTTATACTTTAAATGAGGCATTGTATTCCCTTAACAAGTTTTTCATTATAATTTTTAAATCCTTATGGTGGTTGAGGTGAAATGTTGAAAATAGTGCTAATTTTTATAGTTTTAACCTACAAACTTCCTGCACATTCACCACCACCAAAGTGCCCAGATGCTCCACCACTGACCTTACTTCAAGCCCCTTAAGAAATGTCATATGTTCTTTCCTTCTTAAGTGACTTTTTGGTGTAGTTACTCTAGCAATAAGCAATAGTGCTAATGTTTACAGTTTTGATGCAGTTTCGGGTCCTCACAACCACCAAAGAGCTAGTGCCCTTCACCAATGTAATGTCCCTATGTTCCTCCCAGTCAGTTTCTCATCCCTCACTTCCTTTGCTTACTTGATGCCATTTATTAATCATAAATTACCTACTGTCCTCGTGGTATCTGTCTGAGCTTCCATTTCCTTTCATTTACATGATTCTTGGACTCTCTGTCTGTTTGGATTCAAGGGGGTGAGCCTCTTGTAACTACTGAATATTTTAGGAGGCTAATGGGGAGTCTCTTATTTTAAAAAAATCCAGTAACCAGTGGCTGCTTACTAAATAATTTGGATTAAGCTTGATATGGACAATGGAAAACAAATGAAAAACACTTAAGTATTTTGAAGAGATGAGAGCCAAGAGAGCTTCTAATCAATGAGAAGTGGAAGGAGGCCATGAAAACAGGCTAAGTACAGGTTAAGTGTTTTAGATCATTAGGGCAATGGCCCTGAGTGTGGTGTCCCAATAAAGAAGCCCAGGACAGAGCAGGATAAATATACTATTAGATAACTTGGGCTTAAGTTCCTGGGAGCAATATAGTGACACTAATTTCTGCAGTGGAGAGAAAGGCAAAGAAAAAAACCCAACTGTGTTGGGATGATCTTATTTATGAATTCCGCTGGTGCAGGTTTCAAAAATCATTTCAAACTTTATTAAAATAATTTAATAGTATGCGCAAAAAGAATGCTAAAATTTTACACATTGTACATTATCACTCAGGAACCCATCCACAGCCATGCTCAAGGTCCCTCTCCACACATTCAGATGAGCCTCACGCATGAAGGAACTGGCAGAGCAACCCAGGTGTGTGGGATCCGGGGCTGAGATCTCCATGCCTGCTCTGATTGGGACTGGGTCTCTTCCACCCAGATCCTCCATTTTCCAGTATCTAGGCAGCCACACACACAAACTACCCCCTCCCCCCAATGCCGTAGTGTAATCCCATCAACGACCAACATCCATAGACTATAAAACCAAGTATTCGTGACTGCATGACATCTTATAGCATAGTTCTCCCTCTCGGAGTGTCTGGCAAGCTACCGAGAGTTTACTGCCTGCACAGGAGAGCCTGGCAAACTCCCCATGGCATATTCATATGCCAAAACCAGTAACAATGATGGGTCTCATTCTCCTGACCCTGAAAGAGCCCCCAATGTGGCACAGTTTGGAAGGACGAGTAATGAGAGGCTTCTAAAATCTCAGGGCTAGGACGAATGGAGACTTTACTGAGACTGCTCGAGAAAATCGATGATCAATGGGATGATGATGATGATCACCATATAACTGTCATCACTGTCATCCAATTGCTCATCAATTTGCTCGAGCAGGCACCAGTAACGTTTTCATTGTGAAACTGGTTGTTACTATTTTTGTCATATTGAATATGCTACAGGTAACTTGCCAGGCTCTGCCTTGCGGGAAGTATATTCTTGGTAGCTTGTCTGGCTCTCTGAGAGGAGCGGAAGAATCAAACCCGGGTCAGCCGCGTGCAAGGCAAATGCCCTACCCACTGTATGAATGATCTTTTCTTATAAAGTAGAGTCCATTTGTCTTCCAGGTACCGTAGAATTCAGGATCATTTAAAATGACCTTTAGCTCATTTTAAAGTAAATGCTCTTTAGCTGGTCAGAGCACAGAGGGTAAAGCATTTGCCTCAAATGTAGCAACTCAGGTTCTAAATTTGGTTCTTATATGCTCCTTAAACCTCTTCTAGGAGTAATTTCTGATTGCAGACCCAGGAGTAACCCCTGAGAACAGCTAAGTGAGGGCCAGTCTACCTTCCCGAATAAAAAAAAGTAAAGAAAAAAATAAGCATGCTCTAGTCCTCAATGCAGTAACGCAGTACTTTCCCCTTGCTCTGAAATGGTTTGATACCATCTCATGTTGGCAGATTAAGGTTCTGATAAAAGGATTTAGGGAAGAATTACATAATGCAAATTATTAATGACTTCACTGAAAGTTAAAATAACTATAAAAATACACTGTGGGCTGAGATACCTTGAGAGGGATAAACATCAAGGAGTGGAGTAGCATCTCCACTCTGAGGGCTGGACTCATGGCTTCTGCCCCAGACTTGTGCTCTACCTTATGGTATCTAGTCTCTCTCAGTCTCTTTGGGTCTCTTTTGAGGCAGTTGGTATTCCTCTGCTCTTGGTTGCAATTTATTTTTACACTTGATCTATCTCCAAAAAGCAAGATTTAATTTCAGAATGTGCATAATTGCAATTTTACTCTGATTTTTAGTGGAATTTTTCTGTGTCACAAAGCGTGCAAGTTTTACCTATGTGATGATATGTGTATTACATTAATAGATGGTAATTTATATATTGTTGTGAAACATTTGATTTTATGGCATCTAGGTAACCAGGAGCCACATGACTATTTTAATTGAATAGTTAGATTCTTATTAAACTGATTTGTATAACCTTTTTATAAAAAATGGTAATATTCATGTGCACAATTTCCTGAGATATGCATAAATCTTGGTGGTGAATCTGTAATATAGCTCACAGAGGTTCCTGATGTACTGAGTTTGAATGCGCTGTTTCGCTAGGGCTTTGATGACCACTTCAGTGTTAACAGAATCAAAGGCCTTCTTTAAATTAATGAACTTTAGACAGAGTGGCATCTTGAACTCTCGTAAGACTTCAATATGCTTGGTCACTGTGTGGATATGGTCGATTGTGCTGAATCCTTTTTTGGAACCCGGATTGTTTGCATGCTTGTCCTTCATCTAGTGTTCTGCCAATCCTATTCAGGATGACTAGAGTAAACAGCTTGTAGACTACGGATAACAGGCAGATCGGGTAATAGTTGCCGATGTCGTAGATGTCTCCCTTCTTATACAACAGAACGGTCCTGATGGTCCTGATGGTTTTCCATTGGGACAGAACATTGTATTCAAACAGGTAGCATGTGAAGAGCCAAGCGAATGTATTGACGAGTACTGGCGGCAGATTCTTTAGGTGTTCAGGTCTGACCTTGTCTGGACCGGGTGCTGTACACTTCTTTACCAACGAAATGGCATGTTGGATTTCAGAAGGGAGAACGCTGGGAACAACATATGCATCCTGTGGAATTTGGTGTGTGGGCACGTGGACATGGCTATCAAAGAGATCCGAGTAGAAGTCGTGGATAACCCTTTTTTTCATTGCTCTTCTGGAAGATGTGATAGATCTATCAGGATGTTGGAGGGCAGTCATCCTGGTTTTATAATTGTTGAAGGACAGGCAATGTTGTGAATACTTTTGCAGTGCGAATACTTTTCCTGGTTTCTGCCGCATCGGCCAGCACTGCTGCCCTTCTCTCTTTGATGTCTTCCTTTATCTCACCATTCTACAAGGAAATGATCATCGAGGTAAAGAGAGTGGTTCAGAAGGGCGATACCATTTAACCAAAATTCTTCAGTGCCACCCTCGAGAAGGTCATGCAATGACTGGAATGGGAAGGAATGAGAGTGAAGATAGATGGTCCGCAACTACACCACCTCCACTTCTCTGATGACATCATTCTCATGACACTGAGCATTAGCCAAGTGGCAGGAATGCTGGCTGTCTTCAACCGTAAGTGTGGAAAGGTTGGACTGCAGCTGAATCTCACGAAGACAATGTCCATGAGATAGATTAGTTCCTGATGTTCCATTTGCTCTCAAGAGAACAAACATCTCCGAATGCAGCAGTTATGTGTACCTAGGTCAAGAACTCAACATGACGAATGACCTGGCATCTGAGCTGCACAGGAGGAAGAGAGCATAGTGGAATACTTTAAGTGCGTCAAAGAAGTTGTTAAGAGAATAAAGAACCTCCAGCACCAGGCACTTCTTTTTTGACTCCACCGTTCTTCCTGCACTAACATACGCTTCAGAGGCCTGGGCCCTATGAAAATAGGATAAGAATGCTATTTATGTCTCCCAAAGAGGAATTGAAAGAGCTATGCTTGGATATTATGTTTCACTCAAGCGAGAGAAGGAATCCACAGTTCCAACCTCTGTCGACGACTGAGAATCAGGGATGCTGTCTCATTTGCCTAGGCCTCAAAAATCAGATGGGCCAGACACATAATGCAATTTGGAGATGACTGCTGGATGATGACTGCTGTTACCGACTGTATTCCACTGGACATCAAAATGTATTCCACTGGATGTCAAAAGTATGCCTAACTGCCCACCTACAAGATCATCAGACTTTTTCATCAAAACCCTGAATGAACACTTTGAGGCTCTTCCTGTTCCTGGAGTGAGCAGATATCACTGGGCTACACTAGCACGCGACAGGGATGAATGGAGACATTACTGGCACCCACTCGATCAAATCGAAGATCAATGGTATGACAAGTGATACAAGTGATAATAACAATAGTGATATAAAATATAAAGATAGAACCATACCAATAACACAATAATGAGTCATAGAGAAGAAAGAAATATTTGATGCAATCTTATCAAAAGATTAAAATTGTAGTTATTTTACCAAGCAATCCAATTCTAATAGCAGGAAATTATTCCTGTTTAAGGCTGGATGGGGACTATTGCCTTTGATGCACACGGACAATGAAAGAGATGACACCAGCGTCAGTTTTCTGAGTCCTTGGGGTTCAACCCTGTGTTATAGAGGAATTTGAGAGGGCCTCCTTGGTCCAGGCAACCCAGGAAGGCTTTTCTGGCAGCAGTGGAGAAGTTGCAGACAGGATAAGGCTTGTCCTGGATTCTTAATATATGGTCGGTATAAGCAGAAGAGGAAAAAACTAATGAGTTCATATATTAGAAGTGGAAGTAGGGTGATAGCAATAAGTCGGTACAAAGGGTTTTCCAAAGGTGGAGATCTCTCAACACACCCTCTGCATTTTCTCAGCCACAGGTGAGTATTTCTGACTAATCTCCTAGGGTAGAAACTGATACGTTTAGTTTTTACCTTCTCTTCTATATGGTCCTGAGATAATTCTTGGAACCTGGCAAACTTGACTTGAACGGATTCCAGGTGCACGGTGCCTGAGTGGGAAGGTGGACTTTCAGATGGGTTATAAAACAGTGAGCTTCTTGTGACACAGAGAAATTCAATATTCTATTGGAAATCATAGCAATTAGGCAGTACAGCGGGTATCAATTCTGCATCCACATTGAAAAAGAAACTCAAACTATCAATATTTGCAGATACCCTGCCAGTTTAATTAGAAAAATCTAAAGATTAAAAAAAAGAAAACTTAATAGGAATATATGGACTTGCATAGTGAGATGACAGGGTACAAAATCAAAGATGATACAAAAGTGATGACTTGGTCTAAAGCCATAGCTTTAATGGTTAATAGTTTAATAAGTTATGATAAATAGGCACATTTTTAGTTAGTGAATGGAAATTTTTATTAACAGTGGTACTCAGCCTGACTATTAAGAATCCCATGAAGATCACTGAAGTCTTTTCTATCCTTCCCGTTCCAGAAAAGCCTCAGTCAAGGAATTGATAAATTTGCTAAGGAATCTGACTATTTAAAGCCAAGGAAATGGAAAGGAACCCTTGAAAAAACAATCAGCTAATGTCATTTCTGTGCTCACTCAAAAACAGTGACCACTTTTCAAATTTTCTGCCAGTCACTTTACTGGGCACAGGGCTTAAAGAAGCCATCTGCTTCTCACCTGTCTAATGACCCCCCATTGTCTCAAAGAGTTTGACCTAACATCCTTGCTGCTGTCCTCAAGATTGGGAAAGGTTCAGGAGTGAAGGGCATCAAATTGTCAGTAATTCAAAGAAAACTCGTTGTAATAGTCCCTTTATTAATAAAATTACCCTCAGGGAGAGAAAATACATCCCTAAGAAGAGGTGGCATCTATTCTAAGCAGCGGTTTCAAGGTCAAAATGTCTTCTTCTGAACTGTGAACCCAGGACCCATCACTAGCAAATTTCCTTCCATAGCTGTGAGATGTGAAGCCACTTGGCCCTGTTGCTTCCTGAACTTGACCAGGACAGTGTCCAGCCCTGTCCTGCCTTTGCAAACCTGCCCTCGACAGTTGACTAACTTTCAAAGTATGGAGGCTGACAAAAGCCCGATCCTGTGATGGGGCATTCAGACATTAGAGCTTCGTTAAAAATGATTATTGGTACTTGTGTAGTTATAATATTATGATAAGATATTTGAAACAAAATCTAAGTCACAATGCCACTTTCAACTTCCCTACATTCCCAATTCTTCTGGGAGTCAAATTGCATACAAATAACACGAGAGACAGAAGCTCCTATAATAACTCACAGTACAGATTATGTATTAATGAAAAAACATTTTACAACCTAATGTGTACGTATTAGGAATCACTGTATTACTATATCACTATCATCCCGTTGCTCATCCGTAGCTCAAGCGGGTGCCAATAATGTCTCAATTCATCCCTGTTGCGTGCTAGTGTAGCCCAATGGCATCTGCTCGCTTCAGGAACATGAAGAGCATATTATTGTTACTGTTTTTGGTGTATTGAATACATCACGGGTCGCTTTCCAGGCTCTGCAGTGCAGGCAGGATATCCTCGGTAGCTTGCCAGGCTCTTGGAGAGGTATGGAAAATGAGTAGGGTGTGTCTTATGATGTGTAGCAGACATGGGGTACAGGAATATATTTACTCGTATGTAGAGCTCAGTCCAAGCATTTGGGAAGCAGCTTGGAGTGTGGAGGCAGTTGGGTAGTGGAGGTCGGCTGCTGGGGTTGGGTTCCTTGGGGCGGGGAGGGCTCTCAGCCATCCCCTTCTGGGGCACCCCGAGTGAAAACAGCCTGGCATGAAGTCCGGTGGCATGGTTATGGGGGCCTTATTTTATGCTCCCTTCTGGGAGAAGCAGCCGTGAGTTCTGGATGTAGGAATCAAAGTTCTGATTTAAAAAACTTCTTTCCTCCACACGGAAAACTTTTCCATATGAGAAAAGGCTAGAGAAGCATTTTGCAGTTCTCAGGACAAGGGACCTCCCCATAGGAAATAGTGCCTTGCGCATTGTTGCTGATGTTGTAGGGACCCGAGGCTTACACTCACAGGCCTGACTGTGGGCACAGTCTTCTGAAGGACAGGGGATGGGTGGCATTTCATGCTTGTTTGCCAAATTATGAGCCTCACATTTTAAAAGTGCTCTTCGTCTCTACTTTTTTCGGTTTGGGTATTCCTGGGGTGCTAGAAATCGTGTGTCTTTCTTCTGGTCGAATAGGGCCCAGTGGGAACAGGAAGGCCCATGTGCAGAGGAATGAGCTGACTGCTGTGGTCATTTGTCTTACAACCATGTGCTAGCAGCTTCCATAATCAATCACAGAAACGACATTGCTTTAATGCCCAAACACATTACATTCTAATGTGTCTATATTAAGAATCAACGTTCTAATTTTAAAAAAAAAATCTTCTTTTTCTCTACTTGGAAACTTCTTTCAAATGATAAAAAGCCATAGAAGTATTTAGGGTGTGCATGACAATGGAACACGACACAGAAAGCAATGCTTCCAGCAGTGTTGGTGATGATAGGCACCTGGGACACTCGCCTTAAACTTACAGGTCCTGGATGTGGGCACATCTTCTTAAGGATAGGGGATAGGTGGCATTTTATGCTTTTTTCCCGGTTTATGAATCTTTCCTTTATTTTTTTTTATAGGGGTCTCTTTTAACTGGAGCCCTACAAGCTTCTTGGATCTGGGAATTTTTTCCAGCTCTGGAACTTTTCAGCGATAGTGTCTTTAACTGTTACTACCTCGCTGGGGTTGTCTCCCTGTCCCTTTGGGACACCGTGAATTCTTATGTTGCTCATCTTGAATTTATTCCATGCGTCTCTTCCCTGATCATGAGCTATTTTGAGGTCTTTTTCCATTTTCTGTTGATGCCCGTATTCTTTCTGGACAGAATCACTGATTCTGTCTTCAGCTTTTGTCATTCTACTGTTGAGGGCACCCATTGAGTTTTAATTTCATCTATTGATATTTTATTGAAGACTTTCTGTTTGCAGTTTGCTTATTTCCACTCTCATTTTCTCTTGAATTTTATTGGCTGTTCATTCCAATTTTGCTCTCATAACTTTTTGTATTTTACTGGATGCCTGTTCCACTGTTGATTTGAGCTCATTGAACATTCTCACTATTTCATCTCTGAATTCTTTATCAGAGAGATTTTGTATGTGGGTATTCCATGTTGGGGCTTCTATTTCCTCCCCTCTTCATGGTGGGGTTCTGGGCTGCCTTCCCACAGTGCCTGTGGCAGTCTGGGGGTGGTGATCTCTTCTTTCTCATTCTAGGGCATCCCCTTCCTTTTGGGTGTTCCTGTGTAACTATTGGGAGTACTTTGGGGATGGATCATATGGGTTCTATGGGGAGCAGTCACCTACTGGAAAAGTCCCACCCTTTGCTTTTCTAACCTGTGGTGGGCTTTAGCAAAGTTCCATAGGTTTGAATCCGTCACAGTCACCTCATTGAACTCGCCCAGGGTTCTACTGGCTGCTTCTGTCACCACAGCTTATCTCTCAGCTGGAAGAACCATATATACCCTTTGCCTTCCTAGACTGTACATAGGAGTTAGCAGAGTCCCATAGGTTTGAATCTCACACAGTCACCTCACAGCCAGGAAGGTGTGCAGGGTCTGCATGTCTGCTTCTGTCCCCACAGCTGCTCCGGGTTCTTGAACATTATTTTTTAGAAGAACTCTTGGTCTCTTGGTTTTTTGATTTGGGGCTAATTGGGCTACTGGAAATTGTATTTCTCTCTTCTGGGTTTTATCAGACCTGTGGGAACATGAAGCCCCATATGCAGAAGAATGACTCAGTTGCTGTGTTCATTTAACTTATGACTATGTACTAGAAGCTTCTATAATAAATCAGAGTGCAGACACTGCTTTAATGTCCAAACACACCACAAGCTTATGTGTATGTATTAGGAATCAAAGTTCTAATTTAAAAACTTTTCTCTACTTGGAAAACTGCTTTCCATAAGATGAAAGGCAGAAAAGCGTTTCAGGGATTGCCAAACAATAGATGTCCATGGCAGAAAACAGTGCCTTGGACAGTGTTGAGAATGTCTGTAGGCACCTGGGACCCTTGGATCAAATGTGTAGGGCCTGACTGTGGCCCCATACTTCTTAAGGATAAGTGATGGGTGGCATTTCATGCCCGTTTACTAGTCTTACTTTTTTAAAGTGCTCTTTATCGCTACATTTTTCCCGGGATACATGGACTACTAAAGACTGTATGTCTTTTTATGGGTTTATTTGGTTCCTGCGGAAACATGAAGTCCCACATGTGCAGTATTGACTTAGTTGCCTGTGATCCTTTAACTTATGAGTACCTGCTATTTTCTCTGCAAAAATCTTTCCAACAACTGACATGAGTGCCTGAGTCTCAGACATCTCACTGTCCACTGCCAGGCTGCTTTGGCATGGTCCCTGGCACTTTGCAGAGGCTAGTGTAGGTCTGCAGCTTTGAAGACTATCCTAGTGTTTGCCATTCAGTTGTTTAAATAGGCACTCAAACGTACCCCGGTCATTAAAAAAGTGTGTAGGATCCTGATTTTGGAGGCCTTTTCTCTCATTCTAGTTCCCTGTTGCCTCAGCTGGAGAGAAGCAAGTCCTGTGTCTCACTTGAGAGGTCTGCATTTTCAAACCCTTTTGGTTTTCTAGGGCTGAGGCTTCTATATTCCTAAGTAAAATTCATGTTTTAGTAAAATTCCTGGGACTCCTGTGTTCTAGGGTCTCCCTTCTGTCTGTTTTAAGGTCAGATAACACTGGGTGAGCTAAGCGGTCTCCAGTGGGATTTCTTGGCGTGGGTTAAAGGGGAAACCAAGAAGGCAAGTCCGGTGCACTCAGGAGCACCTATTGGGGATGGTCTCTTGGCTGATTCTCTAAAACGGATTTGAGTGCCCTTGCAATGTCTCTGTTAAGGCATACCTCTTCTGGATGCTGGAAAGTTGGCATTTTAGGGAATAATGGGTCCGAACTGGTTCCTGAATATTCATTAGGGAGCAATGCTGAAGTCTTCTAAAGGATCCAGGTCATAGCCACTTGAGATTCACTGGGCTGAGAGGAAGCCACCAAAGCTGTTCATAGCGCCTTTGTACATTGTCTCCTAGGTCCTTGGGTTCTGAGAATTGGTGAGACCCGGGAAGCAGTTCTGAATGGCCTCTGGTGATCCAGGGGTGATACAGCTCTGGTTTTCTTCTTACCACTTGGTGATTTCAACTTTTCCCCCAGAGAATGAAGATGGTAGTCCAGAATTTTCTTTTCTAATTTTTCTAAGTTTTGATTGTAATGCGTGATCAACTGATTGCCTAATAAAGTCTCTCACTTGCCTCCAAGTAAGGGCATATTTGGTTTTCAACGCACGAGCATTTTGATGATGCAAGGCATGACATTTTTCTGCATTTATTACTAAAGTAACCAACTTATCAGCTCGATTATTGCCTTGAACTAATGGACCAGGAAGACCCATATGAGCTCGCATATGATCGGCATATAAAGACTGTTTACGGTCTCTCAAAACTTGCTGCAAATTTTTAAATAAAGAAATTAGCTCTGAGTCTCTCAAAGGCAAAGCAACAGTAAATATATGTTTGACAGTCCAAGCTGCATACTGAGTCCGTTACAATATTTATTGGTTCAGAATAAGTTTGTAAAAGAGAACTAATTGTAAACAATTCATTCTTCTGAACTGATATATATAGAGTTTATAAAACCTTGTCATTTTTCATATCAGTATAAGCAGCCTTTCCTTTTTTACTAGCATCTATGAAGAATGTAACAGTGGACTCAATAGGTTCAGCCTTTATAATATTAGGCCAAATCCAATTAGTAAATTTAAGAAATTGAAATATCTTTTGCTTTGGAAAGTTGTTATGAATTTTGCCCAGATAATTAATGCAAGCAATTTGCCAATTTTCATCAATTTCCCATAGTGCTTGAATTTGCTCATTAGTCAATGGTACAATAACTTCAGTAGGATCACACCCTATTGTTTAGTTCTTCTTCTTCAAGAATCACTTGAGATATTTTATTTACACAAATAACCAATGTTTTACTAGACTAGTTATGTAAAAAACTCCATTCCACAATATTAGTTCCTTGTACCAAAGTCCCAGTAGAAGAATGTGAAGTACGCAACACTATCAGATTTAAACTTTCTGAAGAGTCAATTCTACCCATCTGAGCCTTATTAACAATTTCCTCAATTATTTCTAATTCTTTTTCATCTTCTGGGCTAAGTTCAAGACAATTATTTAAAGAGGGCACACCTTCCAATGTTCGAAACAAATCTTGTAGGGAATAGGTTGGAATACGCAAAGAAGGCCGTAGCCAATTTATATTTCCTAATAGTTTTTGAAAGTCATTTAAAGTCCTGAATTTATCTCTCCAAATTTGGACCTTTTGACGTGTAATTCTACTCTCCCATATTATTTGTCCCCCAAATTTCCAAGGAACCTGATGTTGAATTCTGTCCTGCGCAATTTTTAAACCCCATGACTCTAGTTCATAAGTTACAGCTTCATAAACTTCTTGCAAATTTATATGAGGTGGAGCAGTGATAAGAATATCATCCATGTAGTGAATTATTTTGACTTCAGGGTACTGTGCCCTAATTATATCCAATGGTTGATTAACAAAATATTGACACATTGTGGGACTATTCATCATTCCTTGAGGCAAAACAGTCCAGTGATATCTTTTAGCAGGAGTTTCACTATTTAAGGAAGGCACAGTAGTTAGAAGTAACACCATAGGTGGTCACAGCTTGCTTAAGAAACTTAAAAGGAAAAGGCTCATATTCCCCTGCCTGTCCTTTTCTTTGCACAATCAGGATTGTAAACGACTGGAAAAGCCATAAACTGAGCAGTCTATTGGCTCAATTTTGCTTTATATAAGGGAGCGCCATATTTTTGCATCAGAGAATGCAACTCAGGAATAAGCTTAAAGCAGCAACACAGAGATTCTTCTTCCCTATTCTTATATAAGTGAGGAGAATGAACTGCCAAAGGGTCAGGAACAGTGATACCCTGTACAGCAGGCATTATCCTTCTTTCAGAAGGGTGTTGCATCTCAAGGTCCTTCATTTGTCTAATTAATTTATCTAATTTTTTTTATTAACTTTTCTCAACTCTTGGGCATTTACAACCTCTTTTAAAACCGAATTCTCTGTGTCTGACTTGACGCTATCAGACTCAGACCAGGCAGGTGAATCATCAATTTGATATGAATCACTAGACAATGCAGATGCTGTTGGCTTAGCACAAAATTTTGGCAATATCAAAGATTATTCCCCACTATTCTCCTCTAACACAGGAGTTTCCCTGTAAGTTGCCTTGAAAACTTGCATGACACAACTTTTCCCTTACCTTTTTCCATAGTTTTAAATCAAATTGCTATTTTTTTGTTTAAACCAATGACAATACCCTTTTACCCTCTCCAGGAGGCCTAGCTTTATCTGTTCCTTCAACTGCAGACCAGCTGCCTTTGTCAGAGAGTTCAGGGTGTCAACATAGGTATCCTGCTGTGACATTACAGAATTACCCATTGCCCTTTTTTCCTTTTCTTTCTTTATTTATTCTTTATTTCTTTCTCTTTTTCTTTCTCCTTTTCTTCTTTTCCCTTTCTTTCTTTCTTCCTGTCTATCTTTCTTTATTCCCTTTCTCTTTTTGTTCTTCCTTCCTTTCTTTCTTTCTATCTATATTTCTTTCTTCCTTTCTTTTTTCTTCTATCTATATTTCTTGATTCCCATTCTTTCTCTTTTTCTTTCTCTTCCTTCCTTTCCTTCTATTCCTTTGTTTCTTTCTTTCTTTTTTATCTAAATTTCTTCTTTCTCCCTTTCTTACTCTTTGTCTTCTACCTATATTTCTTTATTCTCTTTCTTTTTATTATTCTTCTTCCTTTCTTTGTTTCTATTCCTTTACTTCCTTTCGTTTTCTTTTTATCTATATTTCGTCTTTCTCCCTTTCTTTATATTTTTCTTCTTTCTATTTTTCTTTATTCCCTTTCTCTTTTTTCTTCTTTTCTTTCTATCTTTATTTCTTTATTTTCTTTCTTTTTCTTCTTCCTTCTTTCTTTACTTCTATCTATATTTCTTTATTTCTTTTCTCTTTTTCTTCTTTCCTTTCTTCTTTTCTATCTATATTTCTTTACTCCCTTTTCTCCTTTCTTTCTTTCTTTCTTTCTTTCTTTCTTTCTTTCTTTCTTTCTTTCTTACTTACTTCTTTTTTTACTTCTTTATTCCCTTTCCTTTTCTTCTTTCCTTTCTTTCTATATTTATAGATTCCCTTTCTTTATCTCTCCCTTTCTCTATTTCTTCTGTACTGGGCCTTTGTCTTGGAGCCTCACTCTGGGCGCCATATGTTGCAACATATGTTGCAGTAAGGTTTGGTTAGAGAGTCTGAGGCATTTAAGATATACACTCGAAAGAAATATACTTTTTCTGGGAGGGTCACATAACTGTCTCCAGAGTTTTTTGTGCTATGGCCTGCCAGGGAGCAGCTTGTTCAGCCCCTTTTATTAACTAGCTTGATGTTTTAACCAATGATATTCAGCCACATAGGCAGAATATGCATATTAACTTAGTCAATGGAAACAGTATCAAAGTCAGTTCCATAGCTGAAAGTATAGTCCCTTAAAGTAACTGTAACAGATAAAGGATCTTTACATGCAAGCCTAGCTAGGCCTGAGATTATGGGGTGTTGTACAAGAAGCAATCAGAGAAAAAGCTACTGGTTAACTCAGCTGACTTTGTCAGGTCACTGTGTATCTCTATGGAGAGCATCTCTGCCAACTCTCATGAGAACTTAATTTTCCTGCCTCTCTGCTACTTTTCTTACTGCAGCATGATATCTGTCTAGAGCACTCTCTTAAGGGGAGAAGTTGGAAGACTTTCTTGATGAGCTAGCAGGACCATACCCAGAAATCGAACCTGAGTTGGCCACATGCAGTCAAGATCCATATCCACCATACTATTGCTCAGCGTTTTTGCTCTGACTTTTACCTACAATCTGGAAACTGGTTTATCTGCTGTGTATGGCCACTTTTGCACTTACTAGTCCACAAACAGATGGGACTTAAAAAAACAAAATTATGATCTAAAATGTATTGGCAACACCAAATGAGAATTCTTCAAGGTTAAAAGCTGGTTTGATTCTGAAGTAGAAACATTCATATCTGAGTGATCTGCCTTTAACTATTAATAGAATAGGTTAAACATGGAAGAATGGGGATGATGGAACAACTGAAGCTGTGGAGGAGGATGAGACAACTGTAAGAGGTAGTGGCAACATTTGAGAAAGGGAGGATGAGAGAAGGACCAAAGCAGGTGCGAAGACAGAGTTCCCACGGTGGATGGTTTCCCAAATCAGAGAGAAGCACTCCACTGCACTGATGAGGGAAAAAATCCTTTCTGCCCTTGCCAGAAAACATGCCTTATGTGGAAGGAAGTCGCTTGCAAAAAAGGATAAGGAACTCTATGTATTGCCATAACTTGAATAGAATGGGTCAATTATTGGAGATCAGAGCCCAAAACACAAGTCAGCATCAGTGATTGCTCAGATCCAGGTACAATAAACAGGAATACTGATGACAAGGTGGTTATTGCCACTCAAATTTGTAACAGTTCTGGGACAATACTGTTGCAGAAATTGGGATGTCAGGACAGAAGAGTCTATACCTCAGAGGAAACCAGAAAGTAGGTTATTGTATTTCATACAATTGCAAGAATTTTGGGATAAATACTAGTGCAGAAATTTGAGCTTCGGCAGAGAGTCTGTGCCTCACAAAATCAGCATAATATTCATGACAAGGAAGTTATTGCCACTGATAGAACTGCATCAACTTTGGGGACAAATATTGGTGCAGAGTTTGGGGCTTCAGCAGAGAGTCTGTGCCTCAGAGGCAAATTGGCAAAATCAAAATTGTTGGACCCACCAAAGGGACCTCACCTACCCAGAGCAAAAAAGTTTGAGCAGAGATATGCTCTATTGTCATCAGAGCCACAAAAATATTACCAAAAACAAATGTACCGGAAATGGGGTCCTGCCACCTCAGGAGTTAGTGTCCACAGTTAGACCCACCAAGCAAATGTCCAGTGTTTCCTGAATCTCTGATAAGAGCCACAACATCCCAATAAGAGGGCTTAGAGGAAGTCTCTGACTTGCCCAACAAGATCACCGTCCTCCCACTTTGGCCCACAGGAAGCTATTTCCCAAGAGCAATTTAGTACATGCAATGAAAAGCAGTATATTCCATATCAATACATCTTTTCTGTGCCAACAGTCATCCCAGAATACTGGTACCCGAAATAAATGTGGTTTGTTGTGTTTAGCGTTATTTTGTTCTTGAGAGTTGGTAGCCTGTCTTTCCCTTCCAGCCATCTTCCTTGATTTCAAAGGTCTGGCGTTCTGAGGAGAGGCTGGTGTCAGCAAATCAGCCTCACACTACTCCCTTGCCACACCTTCACACTGCCTCTACTGAAATGAAGGACCTCAGGAGGACTAGTCACCTAGAGCAAAAGCCAAAAAACCTTCCAGGAACTGGATCTTCTGCTCTCTCTTGGTCTTCTCTTCCTCTAAGAAAAATGTCTTATACAGGGAAATACACCAGAGACTCCAAAACTATGGGATGGTTGAACGTGTCACACAATCAGACCCAGTGGCCTAGGGGCCAGAGGTCGGCATAATCTGAACCCACTTCACTAGGAGGAAAAGATGACACCGGCTGCAGAGGGCACTTTACACCTGTTAATGAATGAATGTATGTGTGTGTATGATTGTGTAAGAAAGAGTGTGTGTGTGTGTGTAATAACATGTAGCACTGGAATCAAGGAGGACCTAGGTGTTCTGTCCACCTACCAGGGAGGAATGACCAGTCCTTCTGGAGAATGGAGCGGGCATGATGGGGTGCTCTACCCAGATGTGTTGGGACAGTATGGACCAAGTGGGAGGTAGAGGAAGGAATCAAAGTGACACTAGAATATCCAAGGAAGTGAAAGAACCTAAACTCAGGTTTAACCCTTTTCAAAGACAAAGGGAGAATTTCGGGTCCCTGCGACTCAGCTTTGCCCCATGGTTGCTGCTCCATGTCTGTGCCCAGAACACAGAAGAGATAAGCGACAATAGTTCCTCCAGACAGAGGACCCACAAGAAAACCCTTCAAGCAGGAAGGATTATACTCAAATTATGCTTCTGAGTATTAATATTCAGCCACACAGGGCTGGGAAGATAAAGAACGCCCCTGCTTAGGTCTTTCATTGAACCCCAAGAGGGAAACCTAGGGCGCAGTTAGGACTCAAAGGCCATCAGACTGGCCTGTGGTTCCATAGTGGTTTCACCTGCTGCCCAGACTGTTCACCCCAGAGTCAGAAGAAGAAAGAAGCCTCACAAGATGATTTGTTGCAAACAGGCTGGAAGTGACCTGCCCAAGGAAGGGGCAGTCAGGGTGCTCCACACAGCACTACCGCTATCCCAAAGTTGCTCTGTTCAGTTGTCTACAGACAACACAGGGAGGCAGGAACAATCTTCTGGAAATCTCCCTCATGTGCCACTTGCAGCAGATACTTGTGCAAGTCTCCCCAGTCCAGGTGTGGGCGCAGTCTACACCTCAGATCCTGTGCTGGCTCTGCAGCCAGGGAAGAGGGTCACCTGACTGACTGGTGCTGTAGTCTGACCGTGGACATTCCCGAGAAGAGACCCCTGACAGTCTCATGCTGAGAACAGGGACAAGCCCCACTGAAATCCCCAGCTCAGAACCACAGACAGATATATAACAGAAGCGCAGAGATTTCTGGCTCGGAACCCTGGAAGCGCCCCATAAAGACCTCTCACAGCCTCACACGGGACTCTGATGGCCGCACACAGAGATCTTGAACACAGGCACTGCAGTGCTCCCACAGGAACCTCGAGCACCAGAGGGTGGAGTCCAAAAACCTGAAACAAGCAAGAAACATTCGGCATCACTTACCGGTACTTCCACTAAAACATTATATTTGTCCATTAGTTCAAATTTGAGTCATTTATTCAATTTTTTTATAAATTACTGAAAAAATGTTTTCCAATATTCCTCTATTCTAGTGAATTTATTTATTGTCCCACTGTCAAATTTTGTGTAGCATATATACAAACCATATACTTTGGTTCATATATATGAAATTATGACTCCAGGAAAAAGTAACATTTTAATATATAATTAAATTACTTTTAAGTTTTTTCTTTGGCTTCTCGTTTGGTTTCCTGATGTAGTGATCTCAATCTTTTATTAGTTAATTTTGATGATGATTCTGACATGTTCTCTGTGCTTGCATTTTGGAGCTTTTCCTTACAAACAAAACATTTTGGTTTTATTTTTCTTATCTGTTTGCTGATTTTTTAAAGAAAATTTTATTTTCTAAATTAAGTAGAAGAGAAGGAAAACAGAATTCCCCATTTGTCAAGCAACTTACTATAGGACTAAATTTAGATTTTATTTTCGTCTGATAATGTTTTTCTATAGAAATTTCATTTGTTGCAATCAATTTTTGAGATTTATTTCTCAAATCATACTTTTGCTCCTCATATGTGTCACATATTTATTGCTTATGTTCCTCTAATTTCTTGTTGGATTAAAGCTGTGTATGCTTATTATTTCTTCAATTGAATTTATATTGTATATTTTTTATTTTCCTATAGCTTTAAAAATGTACGATTAATTCTGAAAATCTAAAGTTGACAAAATGCATACATTTTGCCTTCCTTTTGGCACTATACAGACCTTTACCAAAGTGAATGTAGCATACGCTTGTGGCAAGGATAATACTAATAATAGTAAGTTCTAGTCCTAAACATACCTTGTAAGCCTGGGGCGTGATTGATCCCTGGCACTGATGGTGCCCTAAGTGCTACCAGGTGTATCCCCGATCACCCCAGTGCTGTGAGCAAGAGCAGCGCCACAGGCTGTGTCTGATCACTGATTCATCCTTGTGCCACCATGGAATCATGACAACAGGGAGTGGCTCCCAGTCCCATGAACACTCTAGGGAGGAGTGCTCAATCAAACTACACTCATTTACTCCAACTTAAGGCCAAGGATTGGTGTCTCCAATCTCCATCCTTTTGGTTTTTGCCAGTCCTCTGCACACTTCTATCACTATGTTTTCAATAAAGAGAGATCGGTAGATTGATACAATAAAAACATCCAGGTGTTTCCTGTTTCCCAGTGCACAGGGACTCGAGTTCCGGCTCCCTCCCGGGAGCAGCTGGCTGCAGTCTGCCTCTGCCTTCTGCTCTGTGGAGCTGTCCCGGGCTGCAGCCTCAGAGCTCTGAGATGCCTTGAGTTCTGGAACCTCAATGCCTTCATTTTGTTTCTCAAGTACTAGAAGTGGCAGCCCTAAAGGCAGTGTCTGTGTTACGCTCTTAGTTGTGTTTGCCTTTAAAATCTTCATGAAAACTTCTGTTCACAGTGTTTTTGCTACATGGATCAATCAGGGAAAAAAATAAATCAAGAGGGGAAAAATATAAAAATAAAAATAAAGAGGTGAGGAAAAATTGTGTTGCTCTCTTCTGGATGCTTTGTTTTATAGTCTCTGGATCTTGGCCATTGATGAGATTACATGGTGTGCGGAGGTGGAGTTTGTGGGTGTGACTACCAAGCTACTGGAAAACTGCGGATCTGGGTGGAGGAGGGCCAATCCCGAGAAGGCTTGGAGATCTCAGCCACGGGTCCAGTATGCCTGGGTTCCTCTTTCAGTTCCCTCATGTGTGAGGCTCATATGAGTGTGTGGAGAGAGGCCTTGAGCATAGCTGTGAATGGGTTCTGGAGGTTTTTGGCTGCTCGGTCTGCTTGGGGCAGGGAGGGAAACCCAACCCACCCCCTCTGAGGGGGCCCTGGTTAAGATAGCGTGGTGCGGCTGATATAAGATGCATAAAGAATGTGAAGAAAATGTTGCTGTTAGGCAGAATTATTTTTAAAAACTCTTCATCGATGACCACATTTTTTAATATTTTTTATTTTATAAAATAGTTAATATTTCATTACATTTAATATTCAAACTCCAATCCTATCACCATGACATCTTCCCACCATCATATTACAGATGTTTCCAGCCTGAACCCCAATCCCTGCCTCAAAGCAGGACTGAAATAATATATTTTTTGTTGTTTGTTATGAAAAACTGCTGAAAATGCTCCAAAAATGTTTCCTTAGAGGAAAGAGTGTGAAGATTGTTGTATTTCACCCAGGGGCCATTACACCCTTCATAAAAGATCAGTAACATGTTAGAGGTTGAGCCTTGTGTGATTTTATATATGTGTATATACATATATATGTATATATATATCTGTAAAAATATATTTCACTCTGAGATTGGTTGCCTCCTATTTTGAACTCCATCAAATGTGGTGGTGCGGTGTTCTTGGCTCATGGGTAGGGTGTGCAATATGAGTGTTTTATGGCCATGAATGTGGCTTAGGTAAGAATTAACATGACCAAGAAACAGTATTATTGCTACAAAAATAAGTAAGGAAGTATTTTTAGAGTCCATATACTCTGAAAACTTCAAGGAATATTTTATGTATAATGCACATTCATAACACAAAGAATTATTTTAAAAGTCTATAGCAATCTATCTGGTCATACATATAATTTGTAACAGTTTATGAAAGTATTAAAAATAACATTGATACTACCTCAATGTAACTTACATTTCTCCTTGAACATTTCTCAAATTCACAGTGAGAATTTAAAAAAATGAAAAAATTGAGAATTTGGGGGTCACTAATGCCAAAACAAGGTATCATGGCATAATAATAAAATTGGGATCTTCTAGCATATGATTTTAATAAGTTTTTGTTTATTACACATTTTATTACATTACTCACAGGGTTTCTTATCAAGGATTTCATATTAGTATGAAAATATTAAAATAATCTAAATTAAAAGTGTTCAGTGACAGAAATTTTCAAGTATGTAGATAACTATAACAGATATTAACCTATAATAAAAATCATTGCCCATGTAAAGTAATAAAAATGTAAATATACTCAAACTATGCAGGTTATAGTAATATTTTTATTTATTTATTTTTTATAGTGAATCACCGTGAGGTACAGTTACATACTTACAAACTTCTGTGTTTTCTTTTCAGTCATACAATTTGATCGAGTACCCATCCCTCCACCAGTGCCCATTCTCCACCACCAATGATCCCAGTACTTCTGATATCAATCCCACCCCAGTCCCTCACCCCCACCTCTGTTGCAGGGCATTCCCTTTTGTTCTCTCTCTCCTTTTGGGTGTTGTAATTTGCAATAGAGGCATTGGGTGGCCATTGTGTTTGATCTATAGGCTACATTTGGAACGCATCTCCCAACCCAAGTGTGTCCTCCAAACACCGTTTACGTGGTGTTCCCTTCTCTATCTGAGCTTTCTTTCCCCCCAGCATATGAGGCTGGCTTCCAAGTTATGGGGCAAACCTCCTTGGTCCTTATTTCTACTATTCTTGGTATTTGTCTCCTATTCTGTTAATTTATATTCCACAGATGAGTTCAATTTTTCTATATCTATGCCTCTCTTTCTGACTTATTTCACTTAACATAATACTTTCCGTATTGATTTGCTTATATGCAAATTTCATGACTTCATCCTTTCTAACAGCTGCATAGTATTCCATTGTGTAGATGTACCAAAGCTTCTTTAACCAGTCATCTGTTCTTGGGCACTCATTTTTTTTCCAGATTTTGGCTATTGAAAACAATATGGTGATGAACATACAAGTGCCGATGTCATTTCTACTATACTTTTTTGCCTCTCTGGGATATATTCCCAGAAGTGGTATTGCTGGGTCAAATGGGAACTCAATTTCTAATTTTTTGAGAATTGCCCATACTGTTTTACAAATGGACTAAACCAGTCGGCATTCCCAAAAGCAGTGATGGAGAGTCCCTTTTCTCCTCACATCTGCACCAAAACCAGTTGCTTTTGTTCTTTTAGATATGGGCCAGACTCTGGTGTGAGATGATATCTCATGTTGTTTTGATCTGCATCTCCCTGATGAATAGTGATGAAGAACAATTTTTATGTGCCTTTTGGCCATTCAGATTTCTTCTTTGAGAAAGTTTCTGTTCATTTCATTTCGTCACTCCATTTTTAATGGGGTTGAATGTTTTCTTCTTGCAGATTTCAACCAGTGCCTTGTATATCAACCCTTGATATCAACCCTTTATCAGATAGGTATTGGGTGAATATCATTTCCCATACTGTAGACTGTCTTTGTATTTTAGTCCTAGTTTCTTTTGAGATGCAAAAGCTTCTAAATTTAAGATAGACCCATTTGTTAACCTCCATTTCCACTTGCTTGGCTAGTGGTGTATTATTTTTCAAGATGCCTTTATTTTCAACATTGTTGGGGTTTTGCCAACTTTGTCTTCAATGTACCTTATAGATTTTGGTCTGATGTTGAGGTCTTTAATCCATTTTGATCTGACTTTTGTATATGGTGTTAGGTAGAGAAATGAGGCCATTTTTTGGCATGCAGTTGTCCATTTTTGCCAGCTCTATTTTTTTGAAAAGGTTTTTCTTGCTCGACTTCAAATTTCTTCCTCCCTTATCAAAGATTAGATTATCATATATTTCAGGGTGTGTGTCAGGATATTCCACTCTGTTCCGTTGATCTGCAGCTCTGCTTTTGATCCAGTACCATGCTGTTTTAATTATTACTGCTTTGTAGTAGAGTTTGAGGTTGGGGAAGCTGATGCACCCATCTTCTTTTTCCCAAGGATTGCTTTAGCTGTTCGTGGGGGCTTATTGTTCAATATGAATTTCAGGAGTGTTTGTTCCATTTCCTTGAAGAATGTCATGGGAATCACATTGAATATGTTCGGTGCTTTGGGAAGTGTTGCCATTTTGATGTTGTTAATTCTCCCAATCCATGAGCAGGGGATATCTTTCTATTTCATGGTGTCCTCTTTTATTTCATGAAGTAGTGTTTTGTAGTTTTCTTTGTACACTTCATGCATGGTACTTTAAAAACAACCATCTTATCTATTCTCTAGTTAAGGTGATTCTGAGGTACTTGATTTCTGAGGCATGATTGTGAACGGGATTGCTTTTTCATGTCACTTTCTTCTCTCTCATTATTTGTGTATAGGAAAGCCATGAACTTTTAGGTATTGATTTTTATAGCCTGCAACTTTATTATACGAGTCTATTATTTATAGGAGTTTCTTGTTAGATGCATTAGGGTTCTCTAAATATAGTATAGTATTATCTGCAAATCGTGAGAGCTTGATTTCTTCCTTTCCTACTTGAATGCCCTTAATATCTTTTTCTTGCCTAACCACTATTGCAAGTACTTCAAGTACTGTATTGAACAGAATTAGTGAGAATGGGCATCCCTGTCTCCTCCTTTGTTGGGGTCTCAGTAGCCGGCCTGAGACTTTGACTAAACCCCCTGTCCCTGAAAGCAAGAGTCGGCCCTGTTTACAGGGGCCCAGGGGCTCTGCATTCCATACACTCCAGCATTCTACACACAGACACTCTGGTTGAGGAGACAATGGGATGAGGGGTGTGACAGCTAACATTTACCTGAGCTAGTTAACATGGGTCCTGAGATTGGGGAATACAGATCATTAACTGGCATCTGTACTGAGCTCCACGGGGTAAACGTGATGCATCCGTGTAATGTCCCCCCACCCCAGATTGTGTGCATAAAATCCCCTGTGTAAGAATCAATAAACGGAGTCTGCTTGACCACCAGGCTTCCCCGCTCTGCTCGGTGACCTTCTTGGTTGGCTTCTTTCTCAGCAGTAGGACTCCTGCGGTGAGCAGACGGCCAGGGCAGAGGCTTCTCCCCTTCCTACTCCCTCTCCTATAGGGAATAAGTCTGGTAACTTCAGGGCTCATACTCCAGTGTGCCGGGGTTGACTGGCCAGGATCCCGACAGACACTCCTTGATCTTAGAGGGAAGGCTTTTAGTTTTTACCCATTGAGGGTGATGCTTGCCATAGGTTTGTGATAGATGGCTCTGACAATATTGAGGAAAGTTCCTTCAATACCCATTTTTGGCGAGAGTTTTTATCTTAGACAGGGGCTGGATCTTTTCAAATGATTTCTCTGCATCCATTGATATGATTATATGATTTTTATCTTTTCTTTTGTCGATATGATAGATTATTTTGATTGATTTCCGAATGTTAAATCATCCTTGCATCCCTAGGAAGAATCCCACTTGGTCATTGTGTATGATCTTTTTGATGATTTCTTGAATTCTGTTTGATAGTATTTTGTTGAGAATCTTTGCATCTGTGTTCATCAGGAATATTGGCCTGTAGTTTTCTTTTTTTGTGGTGTCTTTGTTTGCTTTTGGTATTAAGAAGATATGAGCCCATAGAAACTGTTCAGGAGAGTTTCTGTTTCTTCAATTTCCTGGAAAAGCTTGAGAAGAACTGGCAATAGGTCCTCTTTACATGTTTGGAAAAATTTGCTAGTGAATCCATCTGGACCTGGTTTTCAATTTTGGTAAGACTTTTGATTAAACTTTCAATTTCTTTGATATTAATAAGTCTATTCAGATGTTCTAGGTCTTCTTGATTCAGCCTTGGGAGATTATAGGAATCCAGGAATTTATCTATTTTTTTCTAGATTCTCTTATTTTTTGGCTTACAGACTTTCAAAGAATTCTCTAATGATCTTTTGAATTTCTCGGGTTTCTGTTGTGATGTCCCCCTTTCACTTTTGATTTGCTTTATTAGGGTTCTCCTCTCTCTCCTTCTTTGTGAGTCTTGCTAGTGGTTTATCAATCTTATTTATTTTCTCAAAGAACCAGCTCTTGGTTTCATTGATCTTTCGGATTGTCTTTTGAGTTTCCATGTCTTTAATTTCTGCTCTAAGTTTTATTATCTCTTTCCTTCTGCTTGGCTTGGGCTTCTTTTGTTGACCCTTTTCTCAGATCTTGAGCTGTGAAGTCAAGTTATTTAGGTGGACTCTTTCTTCCTAAGAAATGCTTGCAGCACTATAATTTTTCCCCTTAACATGGCTTTAGATGTGTCCCACAGATTCTGGTAGCTTATGTCTTCATTCTCATTTGTTCCAGGTATCTTTTCATTTCTTCCTTGATTTTCCTCCTGACTCACTTGTTCAACATTGAGTTGTTTACTTTTCAGGTGTTTTATTTGATTTTCTGCATCTGTGCATGATTAATTTCTATGTTCAGTGCATTGTTGTAGGATAACATTGACTTTGTCCTTTAAGCCTTGCCGCAGAGAACTTAGTTTACCTTAAAGCAATGTCCTTTCTATATGGACACAGGCACACAGTTAACATTATGCTTTGTAACTTGGGAGTTTATTGACTCCAATATTTACTCTTGGGCATCTGCTTTCTGAACTCAGTTGAATTTAAGATTTTGGCAGTCAAAGGTGTTTTAAAATATTGCTTAAAACTTCATGCATGGTACTTTAAAAACAACCATCTTATCTATTCTCTATGTGATCAGAGATATACAAACCAAAGTTTTCTCTGATGACTCTGATATGGATGAATTACTTAAAGCAAATTTGTTTCAAATTAGAATTATGAAAAACATACAATTTTATTCTGAAAGCTTTTAACATTGAAAATAGTCTCAGGGCTGTGTAGAGCTTAATGGAAAACAGGTTAATTCCTTTCATTATAAAGATGCGTTTATATTCTTGCTATTAAAACTACACATATAAAACAGGATTAAAAGCATATTTTAATAAATTATTTAGTATGCTTATGTACCATCTACTATGGACTATGAAAAGGAGGAAAACATTAATTTCTATATCAAATATTTTCAGACATACTGCTCACATAGGTTTTCACATTGGTTCACAGCCTTTTCAAATTAAGACAAAGGAAGGATGATAAATATTCATCTTCTGGTTTTTCACTAATACCAAGATGTAAATATAGCTAATCGTGCCCTCCTAAATAGAATTATTAATCAGTTTTGCAGCAACAAGCTATTTGTGCCCAGATGTATGCAAATGTTCAGGTTTTTCTTCCACCAGATGGTGTTCATTAAGTTAAAGTAATCATATACGCCAAAGCAAGTACCCTGCCATGTTACTCCCTCCGTTGACAGGAAAGGAAATGCAAAACAATCTCAGCACCCAACAGCTCTGAACTGTCTCTGATGCTCTTGGTATGCTAGAAAGTTGGAGAGAACATCAAAAACTGGAGAACGGTCTGCAAGTTCTAATAGGTTGTAAAATGAAATAATCATATTATAATAGTACTTATTCAATAAAATTCCATTCTTCTAAATTACCAGATTGAAAACTAGCCGAGCTATGATAAGCAGTCATACTTAAGTATCTGGGATACAAAATTGCATATTTTTTCCATATTTTAGTTTGTTTTATTTTCTTTGGATTCAAGTATTCAAAGATAATTTTATTACCATTCATATTTGGGAAAGGAAGAAATTAGTCCTGTCACGTATTTTAGATGAAATGTAAAACAAAGATGTGGAGGCCCTGCATTCATAAAGTACTCAGATTTTTATAATAAAAGAAAATTAGCTACAGTATATAGGAAATTTTCCCATGGAGATAATTATGTTTTGTTTTACTCTTTTAAATAATCTCTTTTCCTCCTCTTCAAACTTAACTGAAGCCAAAACTATTTAAAATTTTTGTAAAGGGCAAAGAGAAAATAGCATATTATGAAGTGGCATGTGTGTATACATATATATTTTCACTGTGTCTTTTATAAATTTAATAGAAAAAATTAATCTCAAAATCCAATTAAGACATTTTCCATTCTATTTAAATAATGTAGATTTTAAAGTAATTTATGAGAAGAAGAACCATACCACTTCTATAATTTATGGGGTAGGTGTTCTAGTCTCTCAAACACTTGAGGGCCTGGAGTCTACGCTGGGGAATATTTGGTCAATCAAAGAACATCATTTAACACTAGTGCCCAGAGATGCAATAGTGTTTAAGACCACTAGGGATGCACCTTGTACTGCTTAGGGCCAAACAGTGCCAGCAATTGAACTCAAGAACTTCAGTTTGACATGAATCTTAACCAGCAATATATCTTAACCACCTCTAAAACGCTTTTGCTATTTAGTTTTTGTTTAGGAGCCATGTTTAGTGCAGCTTAGGGGTTATCATTACCTAGTGCTCTGTTACCATCTCCAAAAGCTCATGCAGTGCCAGGGTCCCCTGCATGCAAAGCCTGTGCTCAGTTTATCGAATCTTCTCCTGTTAAACTGCAATTATTTCTGTTTTTTTATACCTTTAACTTTTTAATAACAATGGGGGAAGTAAATAATAATAGTGTCCTTTGAAATCTATTTCTCAACTACCTACCAATACCATAAATAATAATGGTTACTTCCCTTTACTTTCAAATTTTATTGTTGCAAAACTTGTCCTTTATAGAATTTAAATATTTGAAGTAAAATAAAACCTAACAGAAGATTGAGACTTTAAATGCTAATATAATTTACCTTGTCCATAGGTTTCCTTTATGCACCTGTTCTAAAAATGTTGCCATTTTAATGTTGTGGTAATATTTGGCGGTGCACTATAATATAGTGAATGCTAAAATAGGGATAGTTTTTCTTACACTGGAAATCCTGAATAACCAATATTAATATTTAGTGTCTAAATTTTCTCTCATTCATTCCCTTTAATAATGTTCTCAGAAAATTATATTGATAATAGAAAGAAAATAAGGCTAATAAAAATGTCATAGAAGGAAAGCACAGATTTGTGGGAGGGTGGGGTGGGACAGGGAACTCCCAGAAGGTACTCAGAGGTCTGGAATCCTCTTGGGTAACTCTCCTCTAACCTGGCTGGGGGTTTCTGCAGAGGTGTAAAGGTATTAATGCTGCTAGTTCTGTAGTACACAGCTTAAGAGAGTCACGCACTGCAAGGGCCTCGAGGACCACACCGAGAGGATTAGGCACCACCAGGGTTGCACCAGGCCATCCTCCGGGGTCCTGTGGTACTGGTAACTGAAGGAGTTCTGATGCATGCTAGGTATGTACCCTAACTGCTGTACTATCTGCTGGCCCTTAGGTTGTATGGGATTGTAAAGCATATGAGCCCAAGGCATTGATCTACTTGGCAATATTACATGCATTCTCTTTAGTCTGCAGGAGTATAATCTTTTCTTTCTAAAGGGTATAACTAGATTGGTATGAAATTTTCCTTGAGCAATAGTTAGCTTAAAATTTTGTTGTTTGTTATCCATGTAGGAAAATGAAAATAGTCACATCTAACTATAGTATGTCCTTTCTGTGTGAATCTTTGTAAGTTGGCTTTCTCAATAGAGGTTGAATACCTATTTGGACTTTTGTTTTAATAAATTAAGTCAAAAACTGGAAGTTTTAACAATAAGATGTCCCCATACAAACATCTTTATTTTCTATTGGGTTTATCAATGGACAAGGCAACTCATCTGTATGACTTTTGGTTTCTGGAAATGAAGGAATCTTAAATAGATATTTTGGCTTAAAATTTTAAAATCCCTCTTGGAGAGGAAAACCAAATTAGCTCTATTCTTTAAGTCACTATTTCCCAGCTTTGCTGATCTCTTTATTAATCTCCACTATTAGTCACTTACATTTTAATCTCTACTCCACCACACAATGAACATCTGGAAGACAGTAACTCTTAGACATCTGTGTACTTTAGTACTTACTACGGTAATAGATAAGTACATAATTCTAATATTTAAAAAACACATGCAATAAATAATGAATGGTCACTAGCTCACATATATAAAATAAAATGCAAATATAACCAACTAAAGATGAACTACATATATAATTTAATAATTCTATTATATTATTATGTATGACACAAACAAGTTCATAACTTTTCCCTGGCTATTACATTTTATTGAAGATTACACTTTGTATTTTTTTGTTTTTTCCTTGCTGTGCTCAGGGCTCATTCCTGGCTCTGCCCTTGGGGATCACTACTTGCAGCCTTAGGGGACCCTGAGGGATGCTAGGATCAAACCCAAGTCTTTCAAGAGCAAGGCAAGCACCGCACCTGCAATACTATGTTTCCAGCTCCAAGATTAGTTTATTTTTCCCCCTGTGCTTTTCTGTTCCAGTTTGCTATAATATATTCAGAGTTCCTTTATATATTTTTCAAAATCCAGATATTAAATTGCGATATTTTTTCTGCCCTTACTATAAAGGGCTATTTCAATTTTACTATTACCTCCTCTTTGTTATTGACAATGTTTATTTGTCAAATAATTTATAATGCATTAAGTTCCTCTTTGTGGGTTGGCTAAACCTTTGTCCTCAAACTTGAATTTTTCCTTGTTATCATTTCTTAAATAATTAAGGCTCAAATGCTGCAGCTAAGAGATAGTTATGACAATGCTCACATTCTTGGGTGGTTTTCATAAAAACATTTAGTAGTACTACGTAGCCCCCTTTCTGGGATCCAGATGGAGATGGCAATGCATCCTGCTGTCCTGATGTCTTCTATTCTGGACTCTTCTCTGAGTTCTACTATTATTATTTTCTGACACCTATCTCACCACAACATATTTTTCCCATTTATGCCATACCTGTGATTTGCAACTGCACTCAATAAGACTACTATGACAGTGGGGACAGTGCTTGGGCCACTCTGATGAGGCACAGAAACTGCTGGCTCTGATTGTACATCACTCCACTGGTGCTCAGAGGACCCCACAGAGCTGGGTATTGAGTGTAGGCCTTTTATATACAAAGCATATATGCATCCCTTTGTACTATCTCTCCAGGCTAAAATTATTATCTTCTTATGCTCAGTTTCTTCTGATTTATTTTTTTCATAATTCTATCATTATTCTATGTAAGTGATACTCTATGTTGAATAAAAGGGGTCTGCTCACAAATATGTTATAGCCCTAACTTTCAGACCTTGGAAGAAAATTAATTTCTGAAGAAGGAGAGGGACAGACATAGAATGATTGCACTCATTGCGGAGGATGTAGAAATATATAGTATGAGACCAATACCCAAGGACAGTAGAAACAAGAGCCAGGATGATTGGTCCTCAGTTGGAAGCCTGCTTCAAGTGCTGGGGAAGAGGGCAGTTGGGATAGACAAGGAATCACTATCATAGTGATAGTTGGAAATGGTCACTCTGGATAAAACTGTGTGCTAAAAGGAGTTAAAGGACAGACATGATGACCTCTCAGTACCTGTACTGCAAAGTATAATGCCCAAAAGGAGGAAGAGAGAGAGACAGAGACAGAGACAGAGACAGAGATACAGAGACAGAGACAGAGAGGGACAGAGACTGAGACAGAGACAGAGACAAAGACAGAGAGACAAGAAAATTACCTGCCATAGAGACCTGCTGGAGGGGTTGGGAATGGCAGGAGGGATACTGGGAACATTGGTGGTGGGAAATGTACACTGGTGGAGGGATGGGTGATAGTATATCGTATGATGGAAGCTGAATCATGAAGAGATGTGTAACTGTGCATCTCACGGTGATTCCATATTTTACTTTTTTTAAAAAATGTGCTCCAGAAATATTTTCGTAGGAATTTAGAAATATAGACTTAATATTGAACTTTTAAGTTTATTATTTTATCTTAAAATGAGTTATTCTGTTGTTTGCATTATATAATATACTTCTGCATTTTAAAATCTTTCTGTATTTTTATACAAAATATTAAAGTAAAATTAAATGCAGAATCCAAAGTTTAAAAGTTTCTACATTATTTTAGAAATTCTGTTTAGTTCTGTTTAGGCTGGAGCGATGGCTCAGCAGGGAGGGCGTTTGACTTGCAAGCAGCCAACCTGGGTTTGATTCCTCAGCCCGTCTTGGAGAGCTTTGCAATCTACCTAGAGTATCCCGCCCGCACAGCAGAGCCTGGCAAGCTACCTGTGGTGCATTCTATTTGCCAAAAACAGTAAAAACAAGTCTCACAATGGAGATGTTACTGGTTCCCACTCGAGCAAATCGATGAACAATGGGATGACAGTGCTGTTTAGTTGTTTACTCAATCCTTTCATATAAGTGGTTCTTTAACAACTTTTACTTTTTTTTGTTTAAAATTTAGCATGAAATATATTACAATGTGTGGTCTCATATTTCAAATATGCTGTATTGTTGGAGTACATTTTTATAGCTTTCATTTTCCTTTTTCTATTTTTCCAGATTGTACCCTAGATGGGCATTTATTCAATGTTGGTTGATCTGGAAAGTTTGATGTAAATGTTGATTTATTAAGGAAGAAATGAGTACTTGGCATGCTAAATTACTCTCAAAATATTTTCTCATACATATTAATATGTAAAACTTTATCTCCACTGCTAATATGTCATGGTTAAGTAGTCAATAATATTAGATATCTAAGGAAATGAAAATAGCTCATCTAAAAGAAATATGTTATAATGAAGTTATTTGAAATCTAATTTAGGAATATCATTTGCAAAATTATTATAGTTTTACTTAAGATATGATGACTGTGGTCTGTGATAAGTACAAGAAAGCCTTATTTTATCATTCTCTGAAATTGGAAAGTAGAAACAGATTATAAGTATATCATATTCCCTGTTTCCATACCACAATACTAAAGCTCAAAACATTTATTATTAGAAACTGGAGTGTAGATAGTTTTCAACTGTTTTTCAAAGATTCTCTGAGTTTGGTAATTCCATGTTAGGAAATATGGAAAATTCAGATTTTTTTCAGTTATAATACCCAAGCATATATAACAGGGCAGCTCAGTTTTGTTTATTATCTTCATTTTTTATTCTATTATCAGATTTCATCTGAATTTTTATATTTATGGAGTTCTACAAGTTAATATAATCAATAGAATTATTAACATTTCATAAAATGCCTATCAGTGAAGGAAATTAAAACTTAAGAATTTAGCTTTTTACAACTTTCAGGGATCTCCTATTCTCTGCCTATCCAGGTACAGGTGCGGTGTGTGTGTGTGTTGGGGGGGGGGTGCTGTCTGAGACACGTGACTGAACGGGCTCTGGCGAGCCAGTTTTTAAGCTCAGATTTGCAGGGGATTGGAAGGGAGATGGACCATGCCAATAGCAGCCAACTTTCAGGGACCTGTCTATTCTCCCCCTATCCAGGTAGAGGCCTGGTGGGGGCACTTCCAGCACCATGAAAGGACATTAAAAAAAATGCACCACATCTTAAATCATCATGGAGATGCAAATCAAAACAACAATGAGATAGCATCTCACATCACAGAGAGTGGCACACATTCAAAAGAACAAAAGCAACCAGTGCTGGCATGGATGTAGGGGTAAAGGAATGCTCTTTCACTGTTGGTGGGAATGCCAACTAGTCCAGGCTTTCTGGAAAACAATATGGACAGTCCTTCAAAAACTAGAAATTGAGCTTTCATATGACCCCACAATACCACTTGGGAATATATCCCAAGGATGCAAAAAAGCACAGTAGAAATGACATCTGCACTTACATGTTCATTGCAGCACTATACACAAAAAACCAGAATCTAGAAACAATGCAAGAACAGAACCCAAAAACAGATGACTGGTTAATGAAACTTTGTTATATCTAAACAATGGAATACTATGCAGCTGTTAAGAGAGATGATGTCATAAAATTTGCGTATAAGTGGATGGACATGGAGAGTATCATGCTAAGTAAAATAATTCAGAAAGAGAAGGACAGACATAGAAAGATGGCACTCATTTGTGGAATATAAAATAACATAATATGGAATTGATACCCAAGGACAGTAGACCCAAAGAACAGGAAGCCCGTCTCATGAGCTGGGGGAGAAGGCAGCTGCAATAGAGATGGGATCACTAAGACAATGATGGTTGGAGGAATAATTGGGAATGGGAGATGTGTGCTGAAAGTAGTTAAAGGACCAAACATGATAACTCTCAGTATCTGTACTGCAAACCATAAGGCCCAAAAGTAGAGAGAGATTGGGGGAAAATTGTTTGTCATGGAGGCCGGGGGAGGGTTGGAAAGGGGGGGTATACTGGGGACATTGGTGGTGGAGAGTGCCCTGGTGGAGGGATGGGTTTTTGATCATTGTATGATTGAAACTAAAAGATGAAAATTTGTAACTGTAAAAAAAGAAAAGAATTTAGCTTTTTGGATCATGTTCCCAGAGTTAACTAAAGAAAAACTAAGAATGAATCTCCAGTTATTATTTTATTATTATCAGTATTATTATTACCACTACTATTACTACTATTTTAGTTTGGGAGCCATATCTGCCAATGCTCCCGACTTACTCCTAGTTCTGTACTTAGGGATCACTTCTGGTAGTACTCAAGGGACCACACACGGTGCTGGGAATTGAACTTGAGTAGACAGTTAACAAGACAAGTTCCTTAACCCCGTTACGATCCCTTCAGCTGCAAAAAAAAAAATTGTTTGTTTGTGGGTCATACCTGGTGTTACTCAGGATTTACTCCTGGTTAAGCCTTAAGGCATACTCCTTGCAATGCTAGGGGACCATATATGATATCAGAGATTGAACCTGGATTGGCTTCATGAACGGGAACTCCCTTACTGTACTGATAAATAGTACAGTAAGGGAGGCTGTACTATTTATCAGCCTCCACACAATATTGTTAAGAATACCACTTCATGAACACTTACTTACTCTTTTTTTCTCTGTGTTTTGTCGTGTTAGGGGCCACACTGTGAGTGCTCCGGGATTATTTCTGGCTATGTGCTCAGGGATCATCTCTGGTAGGGTGCAGGGAAATGCAGTATTGCTGGGGATTGAATCCAGGTTGGCTTTGTGCAAGGCAAATACCCTACCCACTGTAATAATGCTTTTGTGTATCGGTATTTCCTTTCATAGTATTTCTTTTATAAAACATTTCTAATGTTTTTTCATTTGACAACACAGAGAAAATATTTGTAATGTTTTTTTTTCTTTTTTTAAATTTATTTATTTATTTTTTAATTTATTTATTTTTAATTAGAGAATCACCGTGAGGGTACAGTTACAGATCTATACACTTTTGTGCTTATACTTCCCTCATACAAAGTTCGGGAACCCATCCCTTCACCAGTGCCCATTCTCCACCACCCGTAAACCCAGTGTCCCTCCCACCCTCCCCAATCCCATCTCCCCCCCACCCCACCCTGCCACTGTGGCAAGGCATTCCCTTCTGTTTTCTCTCTCTAATTAGCTGTTGTGGTTTGCAATAAAGGTGTTGAGTGGCCGCTGTGCTCAGTCTCTAGCCCTCATTCAGCCCGCAACTCCCTTCCCCCACATGGCCTTCGACTACAATGTAGTTGGTGATCGCTTCTCTGAGTTGACCTTTCCCCGGAACGTGAGGCCAATGTTTTGATACATCATTGACAAAAAAACTATTTTTGTCTTGTATATGACACATGACATTTATGTGTCTATAATTATATATAAATTATATATATGGATCATTTTATCACTGTAATCAATTTGCTCTAGTGGGCCAGTAACGTCTCTGTTTGTCCCTGTTTAGTGCTAGTGTAGCCCAATGGCGTCTACTCTCTCCAGGAACACGAAGAGCCTGAGATTTTAGCCTGGCAAGCTCCCTGTGGCGTTTTCATATGCCAAAATCAGTAACTATGACAATCGAAACAACATCTGCACATGTATGTTCATCGCAGCACTGTTTACAATAGCCTGAATCTGGAAAAAACCCGAATGCCCTAGAACAGATGACTGGTTGAGGAAACTTTGGTACATCTATACAATGGAATACTATGCAGCTGTTAGAAAAAAGGAGGTCAAGAATTTTGTAGTTAAGTGGATGGGCATGAAAAGTTTCATGCTGAGTGAAATGAGTCAGAAAGAGAGAGACAGACATAGAAAGATTGCACTCATCTATGGTATATAGAATAACAGAGTGGGAGACTAACACCCAAGAACTGTAGAAATAAGTACCAGGAGGTTGACTCCATGGCTTCGAGGCTGGCCTCACGTTCCGGGGAAAGGGCAACTCAGAGAAGCGATCACCAACTACATTGTAGTCGAAGGCCATGTGGGGGAAGGGAGTTGCGGGCTGAATGAGGGCTAGAGACTGAGCACAGCGGCCACTCAACACCTTTATTGCAAACCACAACAGCTAATTAGAGAGAGAGAACAGAAGGGAATGCCCTGCCACAGTGGCAGGGTGGGGTGGGGGGGAGATGGGATTGGGGAGGGTGGGAGGGACACTGGGTTTACGGGTGGTGGAGAATGGGCACTGGTGAAGGGATGGGTTCCCGAACTTTGTATGAGGGAAGTATAAGCACAAAAGTGTATAGATCTGTAACTGTACC
Organism: Sorex araneus; assembly: GCF_027595985.1. Classification (NCBI taxonomy): domain Eukaryota; kingdom Metazoa; phylum Chordata; class Mammalia; order Eulipotyphla; family Soricidae; genus Sorex; species Sorex araneus. The sequence continues at coordinate 25,921,070 of NC_073311.1, read as the reverse complement.
CTCACGGTGATTCTCTAATTAAAAATAAATAAATTAAAAAAAAAATCAGTAACTATGATAGGTCTCATTCCCCGACCCTGAAAGAACCTCCAATGCAGCACCGCTGGGAAGGACAAGTAAAGAGAGGCTGCTAAAATCTCAGGGCTAGGATGAATGGAGACGTTACTGAGACCGCTCAAGCAAATCTACAATCAAGGGGAAGATGATGATGATGATGATTATATCAGCTATCAAAATCTTATAAATGGGCTTTTTCTCCTCTGGAGATGACCAACTTCTCTCTTGAAAATGTTTCTCTGTCTATTTCTCTTCACTCACTTTTAACGTAAATTCTTTAAATAAAATAATTTTACATCACTAAAATATAATAAAATTATAAAATAAATGAAGTATAATAGATGGTCAATCCTTTTCTGCTGTGAAGCAAAAGGGTATACTTTAAAATGTAGGCTTTTTCAAATTTATAGATAAATTCATTATTTTTATTTGGCTTAAAAATTTTGGTTTAACATAAATCACATATAGATTTTCATGTTCTTCAGCTGCAAATTCCTCTTAGTGTTGTCCTTGCAATAGTCACTTGAAATTAAAAGGTTGATACAATGAAATGACCTAGAGCTTAATTCAATGAATATTTTTAAAAAAAATTATTAGAGAATAACTGTGATGTACAGTTACAAACTTATGAACTTTTGTGTTTGCATTTCACTCATACAGTGATGGTTTAGCCCTCCCTCCACCAGTGCCCATTCACCTCCACCAATGATCCCAGTATCCCTCTCATCACCCTCACCTCATCCCCAACCACCCCACCATGCCTCTGTGGCAGGGCATTCCCTTTTGTTCTCTTTCCTTTTGGGTGTTGTAGCCTGCAACAGAGGTACTGAGTGGCCTTCGTGCTAGGTCTACAGACTACTTTCAGCTCACATATTCCAACCCAAATGGGTCCTTCCAACATATTCTACTTGGTGTTCCCTTCTCTATCTGAGCTTTCTTTTCCTCCAGCATGTGAGGCCAGTTTCCAAGCTGTGGGGCAGACCTCCTGAATTCAATGAATTCAACGAATTCAATGAATATTTTAACACAGGGAAAGGGATGGAATGAGTAGTTATGTAATAAGCATAGTAAGTTAAAAAAATAGAGAAATTAAAAATATATTGTCTACATTGGCAAAGCCTGGCAAGCTACCCATGGTGTATTTGATATGCCAAAAAAACAGTAACAACAAGTCTCACAATGGAGATGTTACTGGTCCCCACTAGAGCAATTGATGAGAAAGGGGATGACAGTGACAGTGACAGTGATTGCCTACATAGGTAATATTAAAAGAAACTCCCTGATACTTCATTATTCATTTCATATCTAAATAATAATAGTTCAGGGGCCAGAGCGATAGCACAGCGGGTAGGGCTTTTGCCTTGCACGTGGCCGACCCGGGTTCGATCTCCGGCATCCCATATGGTCCCCCAAGCACCGCCAGGAGTAATTCCTGAGTGCAAAGCCAGGAGTAACCCCTGAGCATCGCTGGGTGTGACTCAAAAAGCAATAATAATAATAATAATAATAATAATAATAATAGTTCAAATACAACAATGGCCTATAGAACACACACTTTAATTTTTTTAAAAAAATTGTCCCTGAATGTCTGATACAATGTTTTTGCCATATGGCATTTAATTTGCAATCATAGTTTTTCTGGAAGAATAGAAAAATAACATGTTAAATTATAGTTAATATAGGGTAAACTCTAATAACATATGTGCACATGAAAATTTATATTTAATTGCTTTAAAGCTTCCTTGGAATTCTAATAGTAATCTCTAAATCTTACCAGAATTTTTTTTGCTTAAAATAACATTTGTTTTTCTAAGAAAATGAAATTTTCTCATTCATTTTCTCTAATGTAAATAGCATATGCAGTTGACTACAGATTAATTTTGAAAAATTTCTTTGAACATTGCAAGTTCTTTTCATCTTAAATTTGAAAATAATGTTAATAGCTTTGTGCACACATTCCATAATATAACATTGAATATTTTCACATGAACATGGCAAAAAACACTGTTACATTCTCTCTATCCCTAAATTTACATTTTTAGTATTTAGTTAGCACAACACATAGGGTGTTTGTCTTGCACGCGGCTGACCCGAGTTTGATTCCTCCATCTCCCTCATAGAGCTCAGCAAGCTACCAAGAGTATCCTGACTGCAGGCAGAGCTTGGCAAGCTACCCATGCCGTATTCAATATGCCCAAAACAGTAACAAGTCTCACAATGGAGACGTTACTGGTGCCCTCCGGAGCAAATTGATGAACGATGGGATGACAGTGACAGTGATACATCTAATAATTACTATTGAGCATTACTTTTAACACATTCAAAACACAAAAGTTCATATGCACATACCTTGGCCTATGTTTACAAAATGAAAACCCATTGTTAAGAAATGCAACTCTTAGGGCTGGAGCAATAGTGAAATAGGTAGAACTCTGCCCCTGCACGTCACTGATGTAGTTCATTCTCCAGTATCCCATATGGCGCCCCAGTTCTCCCAGGGAGTGATCGTTGAGTGGATAGTTAGGCATAAGCCCTAAGCTCTGTTCTCTTTCTGGACTTTTACACTGTACAATCTTAGTCTTTGGTTAGTTAGTATTCTGCATAGATGAAACTATTATCATTTTTAATGTGTGTCTGGTCTTGTTGATCTCAGGCACCCCTTCTATTCCTTAGAACAAGTCAAGAGTGATCCCTGAACACAGAGCCAGTGCTAAGTCCTGAGCACTGCTGATTGTGCCCACCCCATCCTCCCCCCAAAAAAGAGGCAGAAAAGAAGTGAGAGAGAGAGAGAGATGAAGTACAATGTTAATATGGAGTCATTCTTACACTGCTATGTTCAACTGTATCAACGCCTTAGAGTAATACTGAAGTACCTAGCAATCTCCCCTCAATAGTCTATAGCCGGAGTTAGAAGTGCAGCATGATTTCATGAATTGATGAGAAAAACCTTCTCGACATGGGGCTAAAATTGTTAAACTCATCACCAGATACTATTAACAGGCTACATTAGAATCAGTTGAGAAATTTTGAGAAAAAGTTTCCTGGTGTACATTTCTCCTCTTTATATTATGCTCTGAAATGTTCAATAGCCCCAAGTGAATATTCCTTTGTCATAGCTACCATCACTAAAAGCTGATCTTGCACATCATTTTTTTTTTGCTTTACTCTTTACATTATTACTATGATATCTTCCCAGGGATATCTCATTTACTTGATAGAAATGTTTTTAATGGTATGATATCATGATATCTATCCTTTCTTTTCTAATTAAAAATTTCCCTAGTATTGAATAATATGAAAGAAAAATCCTAAACTGCCTTGACAAATGATTAGGGAATATGTGAATGCTACCCATTCTGCTCTTAAGCCTGCCTGAAAAGAATTAAAATTTGGACTCAAAATTAAATGAATCCCTCTGGCAAACTTCTCTGGGTTTAGGCTGATAAGAATGTAAAGAATGTTTCCCTTATCTTGACCTTTTCCCAAAAGCCTGTAGATTTACAGGTACATTGGAGTTTGCCTCAGGTCTCAGCCCACAGGGTATTCATTGATCACTCTGGGATTCACCAATCCACAACCTGCCCTATCTGAAAAGTAGACTTTCTTGATTTTCTTTAAAAAACCCTTGTGACTGCAGGCAAGATGGTTCTTTAGATGTTAGTCTCCTATTTCCCAACCTTTGGGTATTCTGCTCAGTAAAATTTTGCTTTCTTTCTAAATTTCTCATCTTATCTCTCAATTCACTGAAACTTTGAGCATTAATGAAACCAGACATTCATGGTAATACTACTGATAACCCAGGAATAAAAGAGAAGTTTACAGTAATGTTCATATCCTTATACCCTTATTGCCTTTATACACTTCCATATATTTAAAAATAATTATGCATTCCTATATTCTTTTCTTTTCCTCTGCTCTATAAATTGTGAATAAACCGTTGTATATTAAAAATCTATATAAGTTCCTAGCTATCACTAGCTGAAATGAATAAATTCTGTACTCAAAAATGCTTCACAAATATTTGTCTTTACTAAAGACTTCTTCATTGAACTCCTGATTAAAATCCAATTGCCTAACTTTCACAGATAATGAGATGCCCCTTGGGAAATTCAAAATCAACATGTAAACATTGGGTTTATTTTTCAGTATGCCCTTTAATATCTCTTTAAATTGATCCTACTTCAGAATTTCAGGTTTTTGAACAAGAAATTCAGGGTGTTTTTCAACTATTTGATAAGGCACTGTAAAAGCACGGAATTTTTATCCCTTTAATTTTTTTCTGATGTTTGTTTACCATTTATCCCACGTCAAATTCTGTTCAAAACAAAACATCTATCAATTAATTCAGTTCTAATAACAATCAAGAGTTCTGATCCCTTATTACCTCTATGTCATAAATAACAAGAGAGAAAAATATTATTAGCCAAGTTACACAGGACTATAATATAGACAAAATAAGATTAGACAACATGGCTATAGAGTCCATTAGTAAATAATAATTGTGCACTAATAGCCCTTTAATACACAGTTTCACTCCTGAAATGCTCCCTTGCTTTTTCTCACCAGATTTTTTCTTTTTTTTCATTCACTCACTCTTCTCTTCCTTTCTCTCCCTGAAAATAGACACGCCCTTCACCGTGATTCAAACACTACACATTAGTAGAACTATTTTGAATGCAAGTCTTAGTCATTTTTCTTTTATGCCCTTTGGTATGATACCTCCCATAGTTTCACAATACCTTTAATATAAGAAACATTTTTCATAAAACAAAAGATTTCCTAGGCTTCATCCTGTCTCTATTACTATGTCACTGTCACTGTCATCCCGTTGCTCATTGATTTGTTCGAGTGGGCACCAGTACCTTCTCTCATTGAGAGACTTTTTGTTACTGTTTTTGGCATATCCAATATGCATGGGTAGCATGCCAGGCTCTGCCGTGCGGGCTCCATACTCTCAGTAGCTTGCGGGGTTCTCCAAGAGGGGCGGAGGAATCGAACTTGGGTTGGCCACGTGAAAGGCAAACGCCCAACCGCTGTGCTATCGCTCCAGTCCTTATTACTATGTAACTTGCTATTAATTTTGTTACTAATAAATCCTTTAATGATTCATGCCTATTCCAATTTTCTCTGACAAGCAATAATTTCTTTACAATATTATCTCTAGATCTGCATTCCCCAATGTAGATTGTACTGCCTCCTGAAAGGTACTGGAATGATCAGAGTGGAGGAAGTTGAGTCAGACAGTGCAACTGGGGGCATGTTTTCTGATTGTTTGCTCAAACAAAGCAGATTTCCAGGGTGAACTGGCTGGTGTATTTCTTCTGAAAAGTGAAAGAAAGCCAAGTTAGTTCCAGAAACTGCTATAAGTGATATATTGAGAGCTTTTCATGGCCCACTTCAATGAAATATGATACTTGAGGACAAGGAAGATACTTTACTGATTGTTTTATAGCCAGTATGTAAAACACATCAAAATTAGTAGCTGTTGCCCAATGGGTACTTGTTAAATAGGTAAATAGTGAGAAATCAACTGAGAGTATATGACACCTCACTTCTGAGTATTAAGATTAAAACATGCAGCTTCCCCAAATGAGTTATCTGCAGCAAAGCCATCTCTCTCCACTTTACCTCTTTCTCTTATATTTGTTAGCATTTTTTTTTATTCCGTCACCATGATTTACTATACTGTAAATGATAGATTTTGTACATACAATGTTCTGAGAAACAGACATCACCAGAGTGTCCACATTACTCCAGCATTGTTCCAAGACACCCTCTTTCCTTCCATCCTCTAATTTTCACCCTTGGTAAGCTCAGTGCTATTGGTCAACTCTCAGGTTCTTCTGCCTTTAGCTGATTGTTATTCCCTTGATGTTTCTTAATATTCAACATAAGGTCTTTCCAACTGACTTTACTAAGCATGATAACCTTTAGTATCATCCACATAGCAGCAAATTATGCAATTTCCTCTTTTCTATATTTGAGTAGTATTCATATATATGCAAATATATGTACATATATATTTCTTTATATAGTCATCTACTCTTACACGTGTTATGTTTTCAGATCTAGGGTACTGTGAAGAGTTCTGCAGTGGACATAGGAGCACAAAACTCTTTAAAAACAAGGTCTTGGGGCTCTTGAGTTTAATACCCAAAAAGTGGGTTTTCTGGGTTATACTTAGCTTCAATTCTTAGCCTTTTGAGAAGCTCCCACAGCATTTTCTAAAAGACTGAAACAATGGACAACCTCATCAGCAATTAATTAGGTTTTCTTTATCCTCATTCACACAGTTCTGGAAGATTTGTTCTTATTTTAATGTGTGCAAGACTCATAGGTGTGAGGTAAAATATTAGTGTTGTTTTCATTTGCACTTCCCTGATTATTCACAAAGGGCTTTTACCTCATATACCTACAATCTGCATATCTGCTTTAGAAGTATCTGTTATTTTTCTCACTAATTTTTGATGGCAAATTTTACAGGTGCTTAAAGTATCTTTTTGTTCAAGTATTTGTTTAAGTTGTCTAATTTTCAGTAATTTGTTTAACTCTAGGTAATTTGTTAAAATTTAGGCAATTTTAATGAATTGGCCTTTTATCAAAAGCAAAATACTTTCTATTCTTTTAAATATTCTAAAATCATTTAACATTGTTTTGATTCACACAGTAAATCACTGCTGCATGTTATTTTCCTATCAAAATAAACATTTCAAACCCTCCTACTCTCCTTCTGTTTCTTTTCCTTCCTTCTCTTAACTCAGACACGGTGAAAGAGACAAAGTATTTGGGATCCATTGTACTGAGCCTACTATCACATATCATAGGAGCATGTGCTCTCAGACCTTGACCGCCTGTCTGCTATCTGGATGATCTGTACATCGATCTCGAGTCTTTCCCTCTTCTCTCATATTCTCGTGACCCTACAACTTTGATGTTTATCTTTGTTTTATGGACTCTTATTTGTCTTCTTTGTATATATTTTCTTTAACTCACCAACATGCTCTAAAAGTTCTTCTCTTGACAGTAATTTTTTTCAAAACCTCCACTTTCATAGTAAAATTGCTTGACATAACTAACAGAAATTACCATCTCCACTTCTTCACTTCACATTCTCTATTTAGTTGCTATCATTTCACTTTTTAACCATTATTTGGAAATGTTCTTGTCATGGACACCATTGCTATTTCTCTGAGTTATTTCTATACCTGATTAATATCCTTGTTTTATCATATCAATTTATCATTATTGTTTTATCAATACTATTCAATATAGTATTCTTCAGAATTTTTAAAGTAATGCACAATATTCTAAAAAACTATTATCATGAAACTGTTCAATTCAATTGTCACTATAAGCAATGCGATGGGATATGATATACAGTTTCCTGTATGCTCTGATTAGATTTTATAGCTGGGAGTTTTGAAAGTTGTATTCATCAATGTTATGGTTATGCATTAGTTTTCCCACGTGGGTGGAGATACCATATGAATCCCCAATAGTGGTAATGTTCGGTTTTAGAAATCACATTAGGAAAAATTAAGCTTCAAGTTCCCTGACCTTGTAGGCCACCATCCTGATTTGTGTACAGCCAGGAAAGCTGATTAGGCTCTCTACTGAAGTTGTAACTGTGGTTACAGAAAGAACAATACAGCTTTCCATAGCTCTGGTTGAATTTCCTGGTTGTCCTCAGCTTTTTGTAGCACTATAGCACTGTCGTCCAGTTGTTCATCGATTTGTCTGTTCCCGCTTTTGGTAAGAATATAAATTAGCTTGCCTATGCAAATAAGGCCAAAGAACTTAGGCTGGCCAAAATTATGTTCGATTATTAACTCTGGTAGAATTATACTTCTGCACAAATGAGTAACTATCCTAGCCCTGCAATTGGAAGAATTGGTTGCCAAACTTTCAGCTTGACAGTCCCTTGGCTTAACTAACTTCCCAGGAGCTCCAGCTAAGCTTCCTTATCAGGTGTGACTTGGAACTACATTCTGAAGTGAGCTGAGCTATAAAGTAACAAAACCCCTCCTCCGCCCCCACTCTCCAACCCCCCCCCCCCCCCCCGCACACACACACACACCTTCTTGAGAGACAGAACACACTTCAAACTTTGAGATCACCAAGACCTGACTCAAAAAAAATGCCCTAGAGGAATGGGTCCAAGGGGTCTGAAGATGAGCAATTCTGCTGGCTGGCTCTCATTTCTTCTTGCTGGGTTTAGCAAATTGCCAGATGATTATAGCCAGGCATGGGAGGAGCTAAACTCAACAGTAAGAATAAGCAATTTATTAAATTGAAACTATCATCTGATTGTTTGAATCTTTTAGTCCATTATTTTGAGATTAGTTCATATGGTACTTATATCACTTTATCTTCATCATGTGTAATATTCTATTTTATCAAATATACCATCATTTACTAATTCACTTTAATGAAAATGTTTTATGTTGGTAGCAAATCATACTGAGCAATGTTATCATTTATATCATACACATATATTTATGCTAAATATACAAATAGGAACAAGATTTCTGAGTCAGATTATGCTATGCATATCTTTTTAATTAGTTGAGGAATTAAATAAATTTCTATATTGTGTAAATAGCTTTATCAGCAGAATATAAATTACAGTTTCTCCCAATCTGGTGAGAAACTTCATTTAAAAAATATTTAACATTTTCATGATTTTACTATGGAGATTTAATGTTTTATTTATTTTTTTACTTTGCTTCCTTGTTTTTCCCTCTGTATCTTATACCCTATTACTTCTCTTGGGTTAATGAGTTTTATAATATTTTTTTGCTTTATTTATTAGTTTTTTCATGGCATGTGTAAAATTTACTTTTTTAACTAGAAGTCCTTGTGAACAATTTTTGCTTATAAAATTGTACTTTTTAAAATTTAAATATCATTCTCAAATGAAATTCTTTCCTTTTTAAAAAGCAATACTTAAAATTAAACCTATTCCTCATTTATTTAGAAAAGTCAATTATATTATGTAGAAAGAGAATGAATTTCCATATTTTGAGTACTCTATATTATTTTAAACTTATTTTAGTATCATGAGATTTTTCCCCACATAGGATCATTACAAATGTAGCAAGTGTTTTAAATGTAGGATCTTTAAAAATTATGTTATTTCTATAGGTAATTTTAAAATCATATACGGAGTTTACATTGGAATGCAATAAAGTTTTTTTAGGGTAATAGCTTTGTTAACATTTAAATACAGCATAATGATAGATAATTTAAAATAAAAAATCTTTTAGTCTATGGAGTTCCAATTTAACCATTACTGATCAAAGACCATAATGTATAATATAATTTGGGGGTATTTAGAGTAAAAATGGTAGACAATTATGTAAAATTTCTGGTAAGTTATTAAAGAAATCAGACAATACTAAATACTGAAAATATATCCTCAGACATTTTAATAAATCTCAATTTAAGCACTTACAAGTTATATGTTTTAATAATAATGTAAATTATGTATACCTGACCAGTTTTTAATGGAAAATAGATGTACTTTTAGAATGTAAACAAATTACAGATAAATCTAATAAGAAATATGCTTATTTTATATAGCTGAGGTATGTAGCTGAAGTATTAAAGCCCAAATTCTGCTTGGATCTCTCCTCTCACAAATCATCTAAGTCAATCACTGTCACTGTACCACTATCATCCCATTGTTCATTGACTTATTCAAGCTGGCGCTAGTAACGTCTCTATTCCTCCCAGCACTGAGGTTCTAGCAACCTCTCCATACTCGTCTTTACCAATGATTGGAGGCTCTTTCAGGGTCAGGGGAATGAGACCTACCGTTACTGTTTTTGGCATATTCTACACACCATGGATAGCTTGCCAGGCTCTGTCCATGCAGGAGGTATCTAAGTCAATAGACAAAATAAATTATTCCTTTATAGATAATCAAGGAAGTTCCCAATATTACAAGTGAAAAGTGCCATTAATCCTGCCTCATATTAGGAATAAATTTCAGATAAGAATCCTAAATACAGATTTACAATTTATAGCTTAAGGGAAAAAAATGCACTTTAGTGATACATTCAGATTCATTTTTCTGAGCTACAGAATGAACAAATATTTCAATTATCTGGTTGATATATGAACATCCCTCTTCTACTTTTGTACAATTTCCCAATTTGTTCTAGTGAAATGTTTTTAAAATATAAGTCTGATAAATCTAAGAAACATGAAAAAATATTTTCTGATCTTTATCAATTACAGATGCATTAAAACTCCTTTTGTTGGCATAGATCTTTGTCATATCTCCATATCTACATTTCCAACTCCTGTCCTAACAAGATATCTATCATGCATTGACTTAGTTATATATACTAAATAGCTTATAGATTGGATCGCTATATGTTATATATTAATCTCTGTCCAGAAACATACCTAATAATGTTTCCCCACTCTTGGCTATCTCTTTGTTGTCCTTCAGATTGAAATAGTTTGACCTTAAAGGAAAAGGCTGCCATGACAATTCCTTTGGGACTTAAATAATGGCCTATTATACTCTTCTAGCAATCCATGTAAGGCTCAAAGAATAATGCTATACCAAAATTGTTTACTTATATGTGTGAATAACCATCTAGAATTTGTATTCTTAGACTTGGGGCTAATACTTGCTATTGTAAAAAAACCGGTTTCCTTATATTTATCTTTCTTTGTTTACTTTAAAAATAAAACTGAATGAGAACAGTAAATATTGACAAGAAACTATTTGGAAATCTTTCCCTAGCAAACTAAACCTTAGTTCTATTGCATGATGCAAGTTTAAATTCTAGGTTTCAAACTTCCTCAGAACAATATGTGTAAAATATTCTTTATTCTAATTAAAATGAAAAAAAGAATAGTTCTAAGATGTAGAATTTTCACTGAGGAGAGGAATGCCAGAATCCTACTTGGATTGAATAGGTACTGTATGTGGATAAATAATTAAATCGTTTGATTTTTAGCTACCTTGGTGATCTATTCATGCATCCCTTAAAATGAGGATTTCCATTTAGTATCGTACAACTACTTTTGATTGGCTGACCTAAGGTGAACTAGTCCGGTAGTACATGAAGAGCAAATGGATTGGTTTCAGAGTATTCACTGGGATATTCACAATGAAGCTGTCTGTAGATTCAGGTATGATTTCTTTGAAAGATCTTTGGCATGAATTAAGAGAGTAAGGTGAAGTTTTTCAGCCTAGTTTTCTCTGTTAAAGTATATAGCTTACGTGTTATATATAAATAAATTTCACTTCCCATAGTTTGGAAAATGCTGAAAGATATTAGATGAGAAATTGACTTTTAAAGTGTTGTTTTTTTAATTAATGTGTTCTAATGTAGTACTGGAGCGATAGCACAGTGAGTAGACCATTTGCCTTGCACGCAGCTGACCTGACCCAGGTTCGATTCCTCCGTCCCTCTCAGAGAGCCCGGCAAGCTACCGAGAGTATTCTGAACACAGGGCAGAGCCTGGCAAGCTACGCGTGGTGTATTCCATATGCCAAAAACAGTAACAACAAGTCTCACAATGGAGATGTTACTGGTTACCGCTCAAGCAAATTGATGAACAATGGGACGACAGTGCTACAGTGCTATTCTAATGTGTTTGCATAAAAGGTACTTGGGGTTATTAAGTCACCACTTAGAATATCACTGCCATAATCTTTGGAATTTATAAAAAAAAGACAGAGTGTAATCTTGTTATATAGACCCTATGAGAGACCTGTTAAATAGGTTGATTGAATTTAACTTTTTATCATGGAGAAAAAGAGAGCAACTATGTTTAAGGATAAATTTGATGTTTAAAATTGGTTAATAGACAGTTCTATTAGAAAATAGAAGTCATAAAATTTCTGGTGAAAGTTATGAGTTAATCACTTTTCATCAATGGTAAGGTGACTTTGCTACATCCATGTACTTTGAAATACAATTCTCAGCATGAGAAAGATGGGATAAAACAAAGATTTTCAATTTTTAATAATATACTTAAAATATAATTGTTCAAAACATAATTATCACTCCTATGCATTATTTTAGGACTATAAATTTGTTCAACAGTATTTTCAGAGACACTAGATAATTTGAAAATGTGCTCATTAGAATAAATGGGAAGAAAATCTTCTCAGATGAATATATCATATGTATTCAGCTAACATCTTTTAGTTCATGGTTTCAGCGGCTACCTTCTGACTCCTTCCTTCTTGTTACCTTTTTTTATTTTAGAACAAAAACACATATTCTCTTTCAGAATGGATAATAAAATTTTGCTTGTATAGCTAAAATGTATAGACCTCCAGGCCTGCTTTTCCTTCGAAGCTCTTTATACTACACAAAATGCAAGTTTTTAAGATCTAATGTAGTTGTAACAACAGGCTTTTTTATTCAAATCATCAAGGAAAACTACTGAAGAAAAAAAAATGGCTTTTGATTCTTTCTTTTAGTAACTAAAATTTTGATGATCAATGCAAAGGTTGGCAATAAGAGCCCTGGAAGCCATTTACAGACCAATTTTCAGCAGTGCTTTCTCAAGAATGTCAATATAATAGCCTAGTGTGTTTGTAGGAGGCAGAAACCCTTTTCTAATATTCCATGTAATATCTACCTCGAAGTCAGATTCTGATTATAACATCAGTACCAAACCTCAGGATGAAAATTAGAAACTATGACTCATTAATAATATGTATGAACAGAGAATGTAAAATCAGTACAATGAATAATAAAGATGTAACTGAGCTAGGCAGTCTAGTATGGGACCCCTTGGCTTAGAATGTCAGCAAGCTTTACAATCAAGAAATATTTGGAGAGACCAAAGAAAGTAAATAACAGTAAAGCCTTAAAACAGACAAGTATTTATAGACAGAAAAATTATTCTAGAAAGAAATTATCCTGCTTCAGGACTCTCTGGAAGATCAGATCACTTCCAGAAATCATTCACAGGCAGGAATGATACCCTGGTAAGACAATAAAAAATGAAGTGACCACCTTAAGTAAAGGTGTCTCTGTGAAAATTCCGTAGCAAAGAACAGTATAGCTCAAGATAAGGGATATTGCAAAGGAATCTTCTAATTATCAGCTTCTCAATGTAGGTCAGGGACTTCCATTCTGGAGTGACTAACATCTCAACTCAGGTTGTATGAGATCTCTATCTTATTTGCTGGTCTTTCATTCTGAGATTGCCTGTGCATTTAAGGACATGAAACATGCTCCGCTTCTTTTAAAGTTCAATCTTCTCTCTAGAGAAGCCTGTATTATCCTTAGAATTAATTTCCTCCCTTACTAAAAGTATTTTGGACTGGAGCGATAGCACAGCCAGTAGGGCATTTGCCTTGCACACCTGGGGTCAATTCCTTCATCCCTCTTGAAGACCCCAGCAGGCTACTGAGAGTTTCCTGCCCACAAGGCAGAGCCTGGAAAGCTACCTGTGGCATATTCAATATGCCCAAAACAAGTATCACAGTGGAGACGTTACTGGTGCCCACTCAAGCAAATTGATAAACAATGGGACAGCAGTGCTACAGTGCTACTAAAATTATTTTGCTTCACTATTCTGTGATGCTTCTCTATTAAAAAAGACCAGAAATCTGAAAGCCAAATTCTCTATTTTCTAACTAAATGTTGTTTTCTATATGGAAAATTACTTCTCAAATGGAATAAGTGGACTTAAGCACAGTTTAACAACTGCCTTAGTGTAAGACTGGCAGGATACTAACGCCTACGCTATGAGGGAGTTTATGCAGACTCCATCAATCCTGACCCTGGGCATAAACCCCAAGGACAGTAAAATAAATTTAAGAAAAAAAATTATATGTAAGCAAATACCTATTAATATCTTTTGAACTGGTATATACATTTGCAATTTCTTTAATAATGTGCATCTATATTCATCATTTCATGAATATATTTTTATAGCAAACTCGGAAATTATGAAAAAAAAGAACATAATAGGTCATTCATTATCCAGTCACTGTCACTGTCATCCCATTGCTCATCAATTTGCTCAAGTGGGCACCAGTAATGTCTCCATTGTGAGATTTATTGTTACTGTTTTTGGCATATCTAATATGCCACAGGTAGCTTGCCAGACTCTGCCGTGCGGGTGAGATACATCGATAGCTTGCTGAGCTCTCTGAGAGGGGCAAAGGAATAAAACCTGGGTCGGCTGTGTGCAAGGTGAACGCTCTACCCACTGTGCTATGGCTCCAGCCCCATTCATTATCCTAGTAGTAAAAATAAAGTTCTGCAAAAACTTAAATTTTATTTGGTGGAGGGGCTTGAGTTGCAGGTGGTAGAACTCAGGACTTACTCCTGGCTCTGTGATCAAGGATTATTCCTGACAGGCTTATGGGATCATATCTGGTGCTAGGGATTGAACCCAGGTCAGCCCCACACAAAGCAAGCACCTTGCACTCTGTACTATCTCCGGTCCTATTTTATGAGATTTTATTATGTAAATTAAGTGTGACATGCCATATGCAGTATGAGATCTACATGTATGTACGTGCTTATGAAATTCACATTAGGGTATGGAAGGCTATCTCAGGAGCAAGAGGCAGATTACATACAGACACACAGCCCTGGCTCTGGTCTTCAGGACTACATGCTTCTTTAGTACCATTAGATATTGCCCTGGGGGTCCACAAGCACCAGAGTGACCCTCATCTTTCAGTGTTCCAGCAGCATTATATTATTAGGTCCTAGAATTGAACTGTCTGGTTGACTGTCATGTGGAGCAACTCCAGTCCTTATAACTGAAGTAGCTAAGATTCCAAAAGCCTTCTTTAACAATACAAAAAGTTTAGATTTTTCTTATCTTTCGATTTATATTAATTATATTATGTTTAAGGCCTAAAGGAACAATAACAGACCATAGTCACTAACTCCTGCAGCGAAAGAATCTGATTAGACTGTTTTCCAAACTGAAAAATACTGATACTTCACTTCCACTGCCTACATTGTAATTTAATTCATATGGAGTATAAATGATATCACCATATTCCCTAAATACTCAGGTGTTTCTAATAACTTGGAAAACCATCAGAGTAACCCACATTTAAAAAAACAAAACAAAACTTGTGGCTAATACAGTACATTGACTCTATCTTTGAGAGCTAAATGTCAATGGATTTTTAACCTTTTGAGACCCCTTGTTTCCTTTTTATATAAGAGAAGTCAATCAATTCAAGTTTCCTATTGCTGTCACAGAACTGTAGAAGCAGCAAGAAGCTTTGTAAATATCTTTGACCTATGAGTCCCCTTCCTCTCATTCTCTCACTGCCCCTGCCCTCTGGTTAGATCATTCTGTAATGTTTCAGAAAGGAAGGTTTTGTAATTCTTAAATTAGAAAGAGCAGGGAAACACCATAAAGCCCAATCATTGGTGATTTCACTGATCCCTTTAGTGAATTCAGTCTGATAAAAGTGATGTGCAGTATATGATCAAGTCACATCAAGTCACATATCTAAGTTTCAGACTATATGGGAACATAATAAGAAACTTAGTTCAGACTGTGGAAACATAGTCTGAAACTTAGATCGCACCCCATAGTACTCCCTGTTTTCTGCAGATGTAGGTCCTTAAATCTTAGCATATTTTTGCTGTAAAAGCTGTCTCTTTCCAAGTAGACTTAATATCGGTTTGACTTTGTATGTCAAAAGGGAGTAGTTGAAAAAGAAAGTCGACTTACTTCAGTAAGTCTATAGAGAAAGTTGGAAGAAGTATTCTTAAAAGAGAATATGAAGTACTAATCTATAGGCTAAATTACTTTGGGTTAATTGTAGAATTACTTTTATTCAGAGGACAAATTATTCTTGGGGAAATAAAGAATTTTTCTTGTCTCATAGCTTTTGGATTCTTCCACATATATCTAAATACTCCTAACCCATGTTTAAGTGTCAATTGCTTTTTCATTGTTGCTCCTTGATGGCATTAGCTAATTGCCTAGTATTTTAATTCTAATTCTAATGTAATCCTAATTAAATTAGACTTAATTTAATTCTAATTCTATTAGTAATTCTAATTGACTACTACCACATAATCTAAACTAAACTTCACAGGAGGTTTCTTGAAATTTGCACATAGGTTCTTTGTTTTCACTTAGATGTTCTTACTTCAAGACTACACTTGACATATTTTTTCTCTATATATCAATTTTCTAGGCCATAGGAAATATTCAGTAGCTCAATAAACCTTAAAATCCCTTTGGGAGGAGCAAGGACAACACAATGATATCTAGCAGTCTATGATCTTTACAAGTATTATATTTGTTGGTGCAAGTCAAAATTTATTCTCCTAGAGCATATTCTTTTATCTCTACCTCCACCTAGGACATAAAAGGTAATAATTATTTTAGCCCATATTCCACTTTTTGTCATAAAATACCCAAGATGTGATTCTCTACCACCTGTCCACTGGCAATTAATCTATTCCAATACTTAATCAATTAATTAGTTAACTCTTGACTAATGCAACACTAGAATGAATATTTTTTTCCTGTGGTCAGGTCAACTGTCCATTTCTCTTAATACTCAGTATATTTATAGGATGTTGTTGACACATGTAAAAATAGATGAGAAAATTTTCTTAATAAAGAACTTTTAAAAGTCTACATGTAAGTAATTTTCGACTAATTCTGTACTAGGAGTTATAAACTATCAATGTAAACAGGAATGTTTGTGCAGCTTATGGACCTAGAAGAAAATAATTCTCTGGACTTCACATGCATCCTTAATCAAAGTAAATAGCCAGCTCAAAATCTCTGCAGGAGAAAATCCAGGAGAAAATAAACAATCCTCTTTATTTTATTCCTTTTAGGAAGTCAGTCCTATTAGTGAACCATATATTCTTATTGGCTGAATCCATGCTGAAACCCAAAACCATGGGAACGAAGCTTTTGTATTTTCCAAGTTTGTCCCACAGTGCAGAGAACAGGATTTAAATAAGTAGAGGAGAGATCTGAAAGATAAGATATATCATACACTATTAGTTCGGAATGGCAGCTTGGAACATATATTTATGTGGCTAAGAAACATTTATTAAGATATAGGGTCATATATACTATAATGTAGAATTATTTTGGAAGCAATTTTAATCAAACTTTTGCTATGGAGATTATGCATGATAAAAAGAGCTACAGCTGTGTGTCCTACGTGTCAAGCAAACTTCAAATTTAATCCTAATTTCACTGTCAATTCTAATGCTATATATCTGTTGTTAGCTACTACTGTGCCAGTGTTGTGGTTCTGGAACTGAGGCTTGAAGACATTGACTTGTATACGATGACATAGATTGTAAATAGGGATTTAGGATACGACTTGTTATTGCATTCCTGTGCCAGACCACAATACTAACAGGAATAATAACAGAGACAATTTTACAGTGATTGTATCTTTTATGCTTTTTTTTCCTAGTTATTCACTGAATTTCTTACATTGGGCAGAACATTTAAGAAGGACTGTGGTGAATATTTAGAAACATATAACACAGATAATATTTATCAGATGACTATAATATTAGAAAGTTGGTGTGCCTGGGAACACTAGAACACTAGAAGAAGTAGTGTTCAGAGAGGCATGTCAGAGAGGCATAGGTTGGAATGTCAAGGTCATTGCATGCTTTGTCCATTATTACATCATAAAAGCTTTTAGTAACAAAAAAAAATTGGCTTACTTAAAAATAAGCACATCAGTCTCAGAAAGCCAGATGTGGTAATTAAATTGGCTCCTTTCCTACTATGAGTACTAGGATAAAATGTAAAATGAGTAGTACTTGAAGAGATTTTTCAAAAAGTATGCTTTATCAGCATTTTTTTCCCATTTCGGCACTGTCTGGGGCTCCAAGGCTGCACTTTAATGCTGAAGGACAGAGGGTGGTGCTGAGAAGACATATAGGCAGAGAATCAAACCCAGGGCTTCACACATGCAAAACATGGTTTTATCTGCTTGTGCCAATGATACTACCAAGCACTTGTGATTTAAAAAGTGAGACTAAAAATTTTCTAGCATTTGGAAAAATTTTAGGCAGTTTACTGAGAATATTTATATAGAGTCAAGCCTACCTTATTATTCTGTTTTCCCTCCCCACCTTTCCAGACAAAGGCAAAAAGTCAACAATAATATGAAATAAAGGCCAACTTCTTTCACTTAGAATTTATTTTCCTAAAATCAGTCTCATGGTATGATTATGAATCATAGAATGCTATAGTATATTCTTGCTTGATTTTATAGCACCAGTTTATCAACAATGTTTATTTGAAGTCCACTCTGATATGACTCATTTATTGACAGCCGCTGGCACATGGCCCAGCCAGGTAGGGTGTATGACACTGAGCAATGAGAATTGAGGAAAAATATGTGAGGTGCTTTTGGAAAATATTTATACTAACCTGAAAGGGAGATGCAGAGAATACACAAGCAATCTTTATGTAAACACGATAAGCTTGGAAACTCTCAAGGCTAGCTCACTACCAAACAGATCAAATGAAAGAGAAGTGTAGGAAGAGCCTGAGAAGGGGGTAAAGTGCCCCAACAGACTCAGCTTAAAGCTATATTCACTGCCATTCCTTTTCTTTTTGAGTCCATGAATCTCCTTATTGCTTAAGTCTATTTCAGTAAGAGGTTTGTGTGACAGAAAATATACCTACCAAAGCTGTACCCATAAATCAAAGATTTATGAGTGAGACTGAATTATTGGGTGTATCTTATAGAAAATAAATCCAGTATTTACTAACTGTACTCAGAAAACATATAACAGTGTCTGTGCTTGATTGCTGCACCTTTTCTGTCTACACATATTGTAAAATTGGTGACCCAACTCAAAACTATTACCTTACTTTTTATGAGACCAATATCTACTACAGATTTTCTATAAAGCCAACTAAGTTATTCCCTTATTTTTATGTAGCTTCTGGAAATATGGGCCACTCTTTGGACAGCAACTTTTTATTTTTTAGTCTTTCGTTTTTTTATTGAATCACCATGAGAACAGTTAACAAAGTTTTCAGGTTTAAGTCTCAGTCATACAATGATCAAACACCCATCCCTTCACCAGTGCACGTGTTCCACCACCAAGTACCCCAGTATACCCCCCCATCTTACCCCCTACCCTACCTGTGTGGCTGATCATTTTCACTATACTCTCTCTTTACTTTGATTATATTCAATGTTTGGACAGAAAACCCACTATTATTATTTGAAAATTTCCCCCAACAATCAGACCTGCCGAAAAGGCATCATTTGATAATTTGTTTTCTTTTGCTGTTAATGAAGAATATGTGATTTTGGATTTCTGGTGTTTTAGTAATTAAGTCCAGAGTGATTTCTGCCAGAAGCCACTGGGTTCTGGAATTGGTTTTTGTGCCTCTGGGATCATGGTCATTCAGGAACAGAAGAGCCATCTGTGGGCGGCTGCTGGGGGTCTCATCTGGGCAGGGAGCAAATACCACCCCCCATCCCGAGATTTCCTGTGTGTCCCGTCACTGCAAACCCATACCTCCATCCAATGGGCTTTTAAAGATGGTGGTCGCCATGCTGCCACCGCTGAAAGGAAAGGCCAAGGGACAAAATCTTTCCCTTCCTGGGGCGGCACGAGGCCGCAGCTTAGTTCACAGTCTAGAGACATTTCTGTAAGAAGCTGCTGGGTTCCGAAATTGGTTTGTGTGCTTCTGGGACCGTGGCAGTTCAGGAGCAGAGGAGCCATTTTCGAGTGGCTTCTAGGGATCTCTTCTGTGCTGGGAGCAGAGCGGGTACTACTACCCCACCCCAAGATTTCCTTCGTGCCCCGTCACTGCAAACGTATACCTCTGTCCAATGGGCTTTGAATGGTGGCGGTTGCCATGCCACCACCACCGGAAGGAAAAGCATAGGGACAAAAACCTTTCCCCTCCCAGGGTGGCAAGGGGCCATAGCTTAGATTACAGTCTAAAGGCTTTTTTATTTTAATTAGTGAATCACCGTGAGGGTACAGTTACAGATTTATACATTTTTGTGCTCATGTTTCCCTCATACAAAGTTCGAGAATCCACCCCTTCACCAGTGCCCATTCTTTACCACAAATCAACCCAGCATCCCTCCCACCCACCCCCCAATCCCAGTCTAAAGGCATTTCTGCAAGAAGCCACTGGGTTCCGAACTTGGTTCATGTGCCTCTGGGGCTCTCTCTATAGATTTGGGCATTATATTTTGCTTGGATATTCAACACCACCGTTCAAGACTGCCTTCTAGGGGCAGATGCTAGATCATCTATTTTCCAATGCTCACTTTTTCCATTGCTCAAGAAAGGTCACGTGGCCATCTAAGCGGTCACATGGTTTGGAGAAATAGTCCTGGTCCCCACATTCCGGAGTCATGTTTGTAGAATCTCAGTGTTGCCAGGATTCCATTTGGAGACGGTGGGGAGACTGCAGGACCTCCTCTACCTGGCACACCTGGGTGTTATCAGCTTGGTTTGGGGCCCGGAGCATTCTCCAGTGTGGCACTGCCCACTGGCCACCTGAACAGTAACTTTTATTTGGAGAGCATACCAATTCCCCCATGTAGTATTTGGCCACTATCCCTTAAGTAAATGGACTTATATAGGGAGTTTGGAATATAAGAATTTAATGTTCTTTGGGACAGGTTGGCATATAAATGAACAAGAGGAAGAAATATAAGCCTGTAAAACACAAAAATTAATATGTCTCTAACTCTTTATAAAGAGACAGATAGTTATTTTAAAACATGATGTTACTAAACCTGATAAAGAAACAAAAATTCTAATCTCGGTTACTGTTCATTGTTTGAACCACTAGATATTACTTTCTATTAAAATATTTCCTAAGGCTCTGAGTAGATATTACTTAATTACGGAAAAATGTTACTATTTAGCTCTACTATAATATATTTCAATACCATCTGTGTTTATCGCTTTCTAAAGTGATTAAAAATCGAGTAGCTATTTCATTAGTCTACTGGATAACTCAGAAAATCATTGCAATGTTACATAGATTAAAACTATAATTTCATTCAAAATATTATAAAGAAGTAGAGATAAATTTTTATAATGCTAAATATGCAATAAGAGACATTTGCTTCCCTTAAGGTTTCATTTAATTTTGTTAACTTTCAAATAGCCAATCATCCCTTTTCTATTAAATGCACATATTGGAGAGATGTTGCAATCTGCTAATTAGACAACACAGTTTTCTCAGGATAATTTTTGTGTTAGTTTTGTTTATAATAAAGTTAAAGATATAAAATTTCAAGTGATTTCTAAAACTAATGTTTATTTTTAAATAGTATGAGGAAAATATTTTTAGTAAACACATATATTGTAATGCTCATTCATAAAGGTCAGAATATATATATTTTAATAATGTAGGAGTACTACTATTTGTTCAGTCATTGATTAAACTGATTGTATTGGGCAAGAATTCCACATTACTTTTTTTTTTTAATTGCATCACTGTAAGATTGTTACAAAAACTTTCATGCTTGAGGTTCAGCCATACAATAAAGGAACACCCATCCTTCCTCAGGGCACATATTCCACCACCTACATGCCAGTCCTCATCCTGCCTCTATCACTGTATCACTGTCATCCTGTTGCTCATCGATTTGCTCGGGGCGGGCACCAGCAGCATCTCCATTGTGAGATTTGTTGTTACTGTTTTTGGTATATTGAATATACCACAGGTAGCTTGCCAGGCTTTAGAGTGCAGGCGGGATACGCTTGGTAGCTTGCCAGGCTCTCCAAGAGGGATGGAGGAATTGAACCGAGGTCAGCCTCATGCAACGCAAACACCCTACACACTGTGCTATTGCTAGGTAGGCTTAATCACATGATCACTTAAAGCAGAGCATCTTTCCCAGTTGAAGTCAGTAGAGACAGTAAAGATGAGATAAACAGAAATTTGGGGAAACTTGGGAAACAAAAACTCAACTCACCATTGCTGCTTTGGAAGAAGCTACAAGTCTGGAAATGCTCTCAAAGTTGGCAAGAAAAAAACATCAGCCATAGTCAGTAAGCACATAGGGACCTCAGTCCTAGAACTACATGCAAATAAATTTGCCAATCCTCCAGCTGCACCGAGCAGATTGCCCCTTATGTCCCACCAGTACAGCTGATAATTCCAGTTTGACCTTGTGATACCCAAAACAAAGAACCATACAAATCAAATTGTAGCCAAACTTCTGACCTAGAGAACTGTGAGATTATGAATTTGGTATTTTAAAAAAAAAAGGAAATTCTGGCCAGAGTAATAATAGAGGGATTAAAGCATGTGTCTGATACTGCTTCGATGTCTGCCCCCACAAATGGCCCTTCAAGCATCATGAGGAAGGACCCCGGCACACAGAGCCAGTAGAAAATCCTAAGCAGTCCTGGGTGTAGCACAACCATCCCCTTCTCAAGTGGAAAGTTCTATGGGGCCAGGATGATAACTCAAAGGGGAAGTGTGGATGCTTTGTATGCTACAAAGTGGGGGTTCCCAAGAACTTGGGACCAAGTTTACCAAGAAATTTAACAGCCGAAAGTTAGATATGTGGGAGCCACACCCATAAACCAACTCTGGCACAACTATACAAGCTCATATATTGGCCTTATTTCAGAGGCACATAGATAAATCTCGAAAGAGATCAAAAGCCACAGTTAATCTCAGATCTGCACATGGCTGAAAAAACTGGGGTCACCTCTACAAACCAGTTCCAGCGCCACCCTGTTAGTTCTACTGCTGGCCTTGCTTCAGAGACCCCTAAATAAATCTCAAAAGAGATGAAAAGCCGCAGAAAAGCTCAGACCCATGCATGGCTGAACAGATTTGGGTAAATTGGAAGGGGCGAGTTGGCCTGTGCCCGCCCAAGCAGAGCCCCCGGCAGTCACACCCCCAGCCTGACTACCGTTTCAGGATGGACCTCACCAAGATAAAATCTGCTGAAAATTTTGTAATGTGGATCTTAGCACACCAACAGCCTTGACCCAGAGACACAGCAGCCAGAAGACTCCACAGCACTGGAGATCTCTCTGAGCCCTATACCAAGCCAATCTCACGGGAGCACCCCAGATGGAGCATTTGTGCTCTCCCCACTTACCCCACATGGAATTCCAGTGACCAAGAGCTTCCACAAGGTCCAGGTATGCGGGTTCCAGAACTAAATCTCTAGGCTGCATGACGGCAGAGGACCTGGGCTGTCCCTTCCCGGGGTTCCCGCCTGCCCAGTACACTGACTGTCACACCCACAATTTGCATCTGGACACCATCTTAGCACATCAACAGCCCTGGCCCAGAGATACAGCAGTGAGACCATGAAGACACCACAGCGCCAGAGATCTCTCTGGACTCCATACGGAGCCAATTTCACCAGGGCACCCCAGATGGAGCAGATGCACTTTCCGGCCTACTCCAAATGGAATATCGGCGACCAAGAGCTTCACAAGTAATCCCCGCCCCTCCTCCCCCTCCATATGCAAGTTCCAGGACTAAGTCGCCAGGCCACATAGAGGCAGTGGACCTGGGCTGCAGGGGGGAGGGGGGGTTCCCACCCAGTAGACTGGCTGTCATGACCACAATTTGCCTCTGGGTGCCATCTTAGCTCACCAACAGCCCTGGCCCAGAGACTCCCAGTTGAATCCCAAAATGGGTTAGTGCCATACAGAGATGTCTCTGGAACCCAAACATTTAGAATCTAGAAATTTACATTTACAATTGCAACCATGTGAGCTTTCATAATATTCAAAATGGGTAATGGAAAATAAATTATTTAGAGTCTGCCGCTAGCAGGTAGGCTTGAATGGTGGTGGAAATTTCCAGCAAAACATAATGCCCAAAGGTGCTGGAGCGATAGCACAGCAGGTAGGGTGTTTGCCTTGCACGTGGCTGACCTGGGTTTGATTCCCAGCATCCCATATGTTCCCCTGAGCACCGCCAGGTGTAATTTCTGAGTGCAGAGTCAGGAGAAACTCCTGTGCGTTGCCGAGTATGACGAAAGAAAGGAAAGAAAGAAAGAAAGAAAGAAAGAAAGAAAGAAAGAAAGAAAGAAAGAAAGAAAGAAAGAAAGAAAGAAAGAAAGAAAGAAAGAAAGAAAGAAAGAAAGAAAGAAAGAAAGAAAGAAAGAAAGAAAGAAAGAAAGAAAGAAAGAAGGAAAGAAAGAAGGAAAGAAAGAAAGAAAGAAAGAAAGAAAGAAAGAAAGAAAGAAAGAAAGAAAGAAAGAAAGAAAGAAGAAAGAAAGAAAGAAAGAAGGAAAGAAAGAAAGAAAGAAAGAAAGAAGGAAAGAAAGAAGGAAAGAAGAAAGAAAGAAGGAAAGAAAGAAAGAAAGAAAGAAAGAAAGAAAGAAAGAGAGAAAGAAAGAAAGAAAGAAAGAAAGAAAGAAAGAAAGAAAGAAAGAGAGAAAGAAAGAAAGAAAGAGAGAGAGAGAAAGAAAGAAAGAAAGAAAGAAAGAAAGAAAGAAAGAAAGAAAGAAAGAAAGAAAGAAAGAAAGAAAGAAAGAAAGAAAGAAAGAAAGAAAGAAAGAAAGAAAGAAAGAGAGAGAAGAAAGAGAGAAAGAAAGAGAGAAGGAAGGAAGGAAGGAAGGAAGGAAGGAAGGAAGGAAGGAAGGAAGGAAGGAAGGAAGGAAGGAAGGAAAGAAAGAAAGAAAGAAAGAAAGAAAGAAAGAAGGAAGGAAGGAAGGAAGGAAGGAAGGAAGGAAGGAAGGAAGGAAGGAAGGAAGGAAGGAAGGAAAGAAAGAAGGAAAGAAAGAAAGAAGGAAAGAGAGAAAGAGAGAAAGAGAGAAAGAAAGAAAGAAAGAAAGAAAGAAAGAAAGAAAGAAAGAAAGAAAGAAAGAAAGAAAGAAAGAAAGAAAGAAAGAAAGAAAGAAAGAAGGAAGGAAGGAAGGAAGGAAGGAAGGAAGGAAGGAAGGAAGGAAGGAAGGAAAGAAAGAAAGAAAGAAAGAAAGAAAGAAAGAAAGAAAGAAAGAAAGAAAGAAAGAAAGAAAGAAAGAAAGAAAGAAAGAAAGAAAGAAAGAAAGAAAGAAAGAAAGAAATTGTCTGCCTCTATTGCAGACAATTTCCCCAATACTCTCTCTCTAACTTGGGGCATTATGTTTTGCTCAAAATTTCCCACCACTATTCAAGCCCACCTGCCAGGGGCAGACGCTAGATAATTTATTTCCATTGTTCATTTTGAATATCATGAGAGCTAGCATAGATATGATTGTAAATGTAAATTTCTAGATTGTAAACGGTTCGGTTCCAGAGACATCTCTGTATGGCACTAATCCATTTTGGGATCCAGTTGGGAGTCTCTGTGTCAGGGCTGTTTGTGTGCAAGATAGCACCCAGAGACAAATTGTGGGTGTGACAGCCAATCTGCTGGTCTGGTGGGGATCTGGGGAGGGACAGCCCGGGTCTTCTGCTGTCATGAGGCTTGGGGACTCAGTCCTGGAACCAGCATACCTGGGCCTTGATTGTGGAAGCTCTTGGTCACTGGGATTCCATCAGGTGTAGGTGAGGAGACTGCACCTACTCCATCTGGGGTGCCCCAGTAAAATTGGCCTGGTATGGGGCTCAGAGAGATCTCTGGCACTGTGGTGTCTTCGGGACTTGCTGCTGTGTCTCTGGGCTGTTGGTGAGCTAAAATCCACATTACAAAATTTTCAGATTTTGTCTTGGTGAGGTTCATCCTGAGACAGTGGAGTCAGCCGGAGGGTATGGTGGCAATTTTGGATTTTGGGTTGTGGAAGCAAGTGGCTGCTAGGGGCTCTGCTTGGGAGGGCACAGGCCAACTGCTCCCCCTCCAATTTATCCCAGTCTGTTCAGCCATGTGCAGGTCCGAGCTTTTCTGTGACTTTTGATATATTTTGAGATTTATTTAGGGTCTCTGAAGCAAGGCCAACAGTAGAGCTTACAGGGTGGCACTAGAATTGTTTTTTGGGGGTGACCGCCAGTGCATATTGTATTGGGAAGTGGGGTGAGGTAGCCCACCCCAACTCTGAGAAGCCAGATTTCAGTCACACAACCCGCATACCTATATTTTCCTCAAATTATATCCTGGTGAGGTCCATCCTGAGACGGTGAAGTCAGACTGGGGATCTGGCAGCTATTTTGGATTGTGGAAGCAAGCAGCTTTGGGGGACTCTGCTAGGGCGGGCCACCAGGCCAACCAGCCCCCCTCTGATTTAACCTAGCCTATTCAGCCATGTGCGGGTCCAAGATTAACTGTGGCTTTTGGTCTCTTTCGAGATTTATCTATGGGTCTCTGGAATAAGGCCAATACATGAGCTTGTCTAGCTGAGCCAGAGTTATACAGGCTTCCAATACCTAACTTTTGGCCATTTAGTTTCTTTGTAAAGTTGGTCCCAAGTTGTTGGGGTCTGGCCACAAGTACAGTGGCAATTTGGGGTATAAGGAAGCCTCCCAGGGTGCTGACATACTTGCCCCACAGGTAGAGGCTGACATGCTGGTGGCACCATACCACCACAGAATATATATATTCATGCTGCTAAGGAAACCATTGCATTATATTGAATCTTAGTAAATAAATTTGGATTTCTTCTAGTTTATTTTATTAAACTTGGAATTACTTTCCCTTTAGTATAATAACTATTTTTTCTGTATAAAGTAGATAGTTACATAAATATTAAACTGGAACTTGCATTTACTTAGAATTCATTTATTAAGAATAAAATAGACTAAAGAGAATCGATTTCTAACTGTCATATTTTGGAGAAATAATCATTTTATAAAGATTCCTAAACATAACACACATAACAACAAAAAAACTTTACATATATATATACATACATTTGTACATATATATGTTGTGTTCAAAAAGGCTATTTATATAGTATTATATAATAGATATAGTATTATCCAGTAGGGCTGGAGCGATAGCATAGCAGTAGGACATTTGCCTTGCATGCAGTCGACCCAGGTTAGATTCCTCCACCCCTCATAGAGAGCCCAGACTCTACCAAGAGTATCTTGCCCGCCCCGCATGGCAGAGCCTGGCAAGCTACCCATGGTGTATTCGATATGCCAAAAACAGTAACAAGTCTCACAATGGAGACATTACTGGTGCCCACTTGAGCAAATCGATGAGCAATGGGATGATAGTGACAGTGATGACAGTAATATATATAATATTTATATTGTATAGAAACTGGGCCAGATCTTTAGTAGAATAATTGTTACAGAAAAAAATAGCAAAATACTAATGTCAACTAGATCATTGGTGATCTGATTGAAATAATGCTACAAATTTTGAGACTCCTATACTCATTCATTTTGCACTTTGCAGGTTTTTAATAATGAGCTTTCCTTAAATCTGAGCCCTCGCTTTTCCAGTAAAAACTGTGGCATGAGTGCCAGTGGACCAGTCTAGAGTTCTTTAATCTTTCTTATTGCTCTTCTTTTACTGTGGAAATAACTCTGGTTTATTCTGCTGGAGCACGAGGGAGTATATGGAAGGAAGTTGATTTGTCACAGTCAGGATGGACTTACTCTACATATATGAGTGAGTCCAGAAAAATTTGTACAGTTAAAAATCTGGCCCACAAATAACTTCAAATGTACTAAACAGTCCAAAAAAGGCAAGACAAACTGCCAATGTAGTTTTTTTTAAACAATAAGACACAAACTTTTGTCACTGAGGTTTGGGTTGAATTGTTATGAAAGCTATTGACAGATGAGGCTAATACATTTCTCAGAGTACCATAAGTATAGACGTGGTTATCACTAAGATGCTTGATGTTAATGTGACATTATAGGTTCCTTATTTTTTGAGGATTCTATGAATCAGAACTTCTTGGTTTGCTTTTTTATTCCTAAACATAACTTCATAATCAACTCATATTTTATTTCTCTCAGTATCAAGATTTGATTTTCTGACAATTCAAATCAATTTTGGTGTACTTTAACAGTGATGTCCTTCGCCTTAACAGTAATGGGACGATGTTAATGTGCTTACGGACATTACTTTCAATTTCAATCTTTACATCAATACTACTAAGAGAAACATGTGCTTGGTAAAAACTTTTTTTTTTACATAATAGGATAATGGACCTGCCTTTATTTATTGATGTTCTAAAAATGAAATGTAAGAGTGTTCTGATGAAAGTATTTGTGACTAATACACTTACATCTTAATTTTCCCTTTTATTTTTTCCTTCTATTCTCTGTTAGAAGTTCTTCATATCTTATAGTATAGCAAGGTATCTATAGTTCACTTTATTCAAGCACTTATCTATCTTTCTCATCAGAAATTTCCTTGGTTAGATCAAATATACTTCTAGTTCTGATTTTTCACATTTTGATTTATAGTCAAAGAATATTTTACAGTTTAAAAGTTATTATCTTTGTGTATCATGTATCTAGCCCCAAACCTTCTAAGCTGTTTACTTTACACATTATGATGTATCTTTTATTTTAAAATTCGTTCTATTACTCTTTATCTGCTTTTGTTTCTCTATAAAGAATAGTAAGTAATATATATTGAAGGATAAAAACCACAAACATATCTTTTCCTTATACTACTGAAAAATCAAGCTTGTATTTTTTCCTAATTAATTGCCCTTACAGAATTTGAAGGTTTGTTTTGTTTTATTTATCAAGTTACTCTGGTCAGGTTAAACACAAGAAGCAGTATCTTGGTGTGAGTATGCAAAACTAGAGAGGAAGGAGAAAGACTTTAAGGAACTATCTAGAAGGTCATACTGAGGTTATTACATTGAGGGAAATGTTCCAAATTCCCAGATTCCCAAATGAATCTTGTTTGCAGATGTGTTTTGTTTGGCACACACAGTGTTGAAAACAAACTTGAATTAATTGCCACATTTAAAATTGGGGGATTTTTGCAAAATAAAAATAATATCCATCTTCTCTTGAAAAAAATCAGAAAATACAGCTACATTGGCCCACATGCTTGAATTAAAGAACTCTGTTGTCATCTAATAACAGCTGCACCTTTTAATGAAAGAGGGACCCTCCAGATTGGTCAGTGCAAAGTGCTAAAGAAAACCCCAGGTGTTCTAAAAAATCAATTGCTACTTTTTTCTTGGTAGAGAAGAAAGCATTGGAAAAGATGGAAGCTAAGGGTTAGAAAACTATTTTCCCAACTTACTTGACTCATTTGCTTTCCCTGATCACTAGTACCTCAGTCACAACCACTGATTTCATGTTTTAGAAAGATTGAAATAGATAATATCTTTGGAATTCATGTAGCAGACACCAATTCAATTTCTTTAAACAAAGGAACAAAAATGAAGTCATTGGCTCACATTATTTGTTCTAGGGCTACCAGATAGTGTCAACAGATCATATTCCTTTTTAATTTCCTAACTGCGTTGTTTGATGTTGGCCAGATTTCTCTGTTTTGCTTTTCTTTCGTGTTTAGGCCTCTTCCAGCTGTGGTTCGGGGCTTGCACTTAGTTCTGTGATCAAGGATCCCTTCTGGAGTGCTCAGAAGACCATCTGTGGTGCAGGAAATTGATCAAGATTTTGATGGTCACATTCTCTGGGTGGCTGGAGCTGTGCAATGACAATTTCTACAGGCAGCTCCCGCCTTACCCAGTCCTTACTGACCATAACAATAAAGAGTGACCAACATGTCCAATGTAATACCTTGGAGGACTTTCATTAGTCTCAAGACAAGTGTGCTTCTCAATTACTCACTGTTGATTTGGGATTTTGTGAGATACTTTTATTTTTTCTTTCTTTCATTATTTTATTTTTTTTGCTTTTTGGGTCACACCGGAGATTCACAGGAGTCACTCCTGGCTCTGCACTCAGGAATTACCCCTGGCAATGCTCAGGGGACCATATGGGATGCTGGGAATTGAACCCGGGTCAGTTGCATGCAAAGCAAACACCCTACCCATTGTGCTATCGTTCCAGTCCCTCTTTAATTTTATTTTATTAAAGACACTGTGATTTGCAAATTAGTTTGTAACGGAGTTGATTCAGATATATAATGTTCTAACACCTATATTCTCTTCCATCCACCAGCCTGCCCCTTGGGGGCATATAACAAGTTTATTTCATATAACTTGCTCCAGTAAAACTAAGGTAATGACAAATAGAATTATCAGAAAAAATAAATGTCAATTTGTTGATGATTAATTGCTGTATGTTTTTAAACTTTCTTAATCTAGTAAATTACACCATATGCAACATTAGTGAGTGCCATGCTCAGTACCACAATTTGGGAAGTCTCTCCTGTTCGTTAAATGTGCTCTTTTAATACTTCTGCAAAACTGGTTGTCAAAACTATGAATTCCTTAAGTTGTTGCCTGAC
This sequence comes from Sorex araneus, assembly GCF_027595985.1. Classification (NCBI taxonomy): domain Eukaryota; kingdom Metazoa; phylum Chordata; class Mammalia; order Eulipotyphla; family Soricidae; genus Sorex; species Sorex araneus. The sequence goes on along the minus strand of NC_073311.1, from coordinate 25,890,764 downwards.
CATAAGGTCTGTATCAATCAGCTGGATAGAGTATTCTTGTTAAGGCATGCATTTCATTGGGTTTTTGTATTACATCTTTCCATACTCTTCTGGTTTAGTTGATAAATCTATTGTACATTTTACGCATTTTTCTTTGAAATAAAGTGCCTTTTTAAGGATGTTAACTATCATTATAGTTAAATTTTAAGAAAGAAAAAAGTAAGATACCTGTTATAGTTATTATTGTGATGTTTTGCTTGATTTTTAATGATTTATAAATAACATGGAAATACATGTACTTGTACAAATATACACCCAATCTTTGAAGAAAAATAATAAAGCATAAATCCTTGTTAATACCACTCAGTGAGAATATTGCCAAATGCTAACCCACCCCAAGAGCTTCTCTTTTATTACTTTTGTCCCATTTCTCTCAGCAAAACCTCCATTCTGAATGTTTTCATGTTTTCTTTTTATAAACACATTTTAACCTAAAATTATTGTTTTCACTTTTCCTATTTTAAAACTGATAAAAACTGAAGCCTCATGGGTTGGAGAGATAGTATAGTAGTTAGGGTGGGTGCTTGCCTTCCATTTGGTCTTGTGGTTACTTAAAATATAAGAAAAAAGTAAATACAAATTAGTATTATTTAATGCTTTACTTAATGATATTCTGTTTCTTTCAACTAATTACCTAACAGTTAATGCTATTTTTTTATTTTAGATTTCATCTTGTATTAGTACTTATGCTGTATTGTTTTTTGGGACACAACTTGCAGTGCTCAGGTCTTACTCCTAGCTCTGCACTAATGACTCACTCCTGGTGGGCTGGGGAATTCATGTGGAATGACAGGGATCAAACCCAGGCCAGCTGCATGCAAGGCAAGCACCCTTCCCACTGAACCATTGCTCAGACCCTCATTATAATTTATTTTGTGTTTCCTTAATTATAAATAACAATGTTACATATTTTCTTTTCATAGAAGTGTCTGTTCATGTTCTAACTCTAATTTCTGATGGTGTTGTATCTCTTTTGTTGCTGAGTTTTATGAAAATTTATATGAATTTGAATGTTTGTCCTTTATCCTATAAAACAAATTATTTTCTTTCTTTTAAATTTTTTTTTAATTTTACTGAATCACCGTGAGATAGTTACATGCTTTCACGTTTGGGTTACACTCTCACAATGATCAAGCACCCATCCCTCCACCAGTGCACAATCCCCACCACCAATATCCCGGGTATACCCCTCCTTTCCCGCCCTCCTCCTGCCTCTATGGTAGACAATATTCCTCATATTATCTACTTTTGGGCATTATAGCTTGCAACACAGATACTGAGAGGTTATCATGTTTGGTCCATTATCTACTTTTGGTATGCATCTCCCATCCTGAATGATTTCTCCAGCCATCATTGTCTTAGTGATCCCTTCTCTATTCCATCTGCCTTCTCCCCTCTGCTCATGAAGCAGTCTTCCAGCTATGGGGCAATCCCCCTGGCCCTAGTATCTACTGTACTTGGGTGTTAGTCTCATGTAATGTTATTTTATACTCCACAAATGAGTGCAGTCCCTCTATGTCTGTCCATCTCTTTCTGACTCATTTCACTTAGTATGATACTCTCCATACTTATCCATTTATAAGCAAATTTCATGACTTCATCTCCCCTAACAGCTGCATAGTATTCCATTGTGTAGATGTACCAAAGTGCCGGAGTCCAGCTCCGGAAGGAAGACCACCGACTCAGAGATGATGTGTTGACCAGCAGCCATCGAGGCTGAAGGCCCCGTTTATTCTCCAGCAAGCAGTTTTATATTATTTGCATACCTTGGCCCAGGCACGTAGCCAAGTCCAAAGATGTTCTCATGGGTTAGACATATTTTGTGTTTGTCTCAAGATGTTCTCATTAAAAATACCAAGTCAAATTATTCCCAAGGTTACTTAGAGCACGAGAAGTATGTACGGGCAGGATGTGCCCTGCTTATCTTGCTGGTAGGTTTTACCTTCAAGGCCCCTCTTTCAAGAGGCCCTCTGCACAGGACTCTCCCAAGCCCCCAGTGCAGGTCATACAAAGTTCATTGTCCCACGCTGGTCTCTAGACTCTAGTCTATGTGCTCCAAGCAATCCCACTACACCAAAGTTTCTTTAACCAGTTTAACCAGTCATCTGTTCTTAGGCACTCGGGTTGTTTCCATATTTTGGCTATTGTGAACAGTGCTACAATGAATATATAGGTACAGATGTCATTTCTACTGTGTTTTTTGCATCCTCAGGATATATTTCCAGAAGTAGTATTGCAGGGTCATATGGAAGCTCAATTTCTAGTTTTTGAAGGACTGTCCATGTTGTTTTCCAGAAAGACTAGACAAGTCGGTATTCCCACCAACAGTGAAGGAGCGTCCCTTTTTCCCTACATCCATACCAGCACTGGTTACCTTTGTTCTTTTGAATGTGTGCCAGTTTCTGTGGCGTAAGATGATATCTCATTATTGTTTTGATTTGCATCTCCCTGATGACTAGCGATGTGGAGCACTTTTTCATGTGCCTTTTGGCCATTTAAAACAAATTATTTTCTTTCATCCTTCTCTTTAAGGACATTATAAAGTGCAAACATACTTACTCATCTTCTCTTAAATCCTCCAAGTTTTTATTTTTAATATTATGTTCTTACATTAATTTTAATTTTCTACTTAACAAAGTAAATAAGAAGTTATTCTATACTATTCCAAGTTTGGGGATATATTTAATATACTTTAGTTGTTGATTTACCTTGATTTATAGCAAGATATCCAGACAATACTTTTAGACCTCTCTTTGGAACTGTTGAATAAATTGATTTAATTATTGTGTGTATGTGTGTGTGTGTGTGTGTGTGTGTCTATGGGAAAGTCTCTTCTTCTCACTGATGGCCTACTTTTTCTTTACTTCAGCAGGAAGGGATCCAATCCACTTTTCATGATTAAGAGTGGGTAAAAATTCATGTTCTACAATATGTTCAGATTTCTGGTGGTCACTTCATTCTTCCAGGAATAGATCCAGCAGGTTGTAACGGTTATCTGAATCTTTGCTTTTTATGTTTTTTCTTTGTTTTATGGTCTTTTTAAATTCAAGTGAAAATATAATTTAAATACTTTTTATGCAGATATGTTCAATTTCCTTTCTTTCTTTTTGTGTTCTATTGTACATTTCTACATGTCTAGAACTATTTATGACTGTTAATTCACTATAGTTTACTTCCTTTAGTAGAAATTCATCCCATCCTCAAGATATGCAGTCTTATAAATCACACCATGACTGATATTCTATAGAAAATTACTGCCCAACAAAAATAAATTTGTCATATTTGTGAACACTTATTTTAATTACCTAACTCAATTGTTATCTTTTCCTCAGAGACCTTAAGTTATTATTGAAAAGTTAAAGGCAAAGAATTTCTATAAAGTATATACCGCAAAATATAGAGGTAAAATTTATACTTAGGACAGAAGATGCTTCTGCTCTTCTAAGATTAGAGAAAGTCGGTTTAAGTAGGTTTTGTAGGCATAGTTAGCAGAAACAATTCAATTCAATTCAATTCAATTCAATTCAATGGCTATGGGGTTTGCACCCATGTGTCTGTGTGTGTGTGTGAGAGAGGAAGAGAGAGAGAAGGACAGACAGACAGAAATAGTAGGTCAGACAGACAGTCATAGTAGGTGACTATTTTTAAGAAAAAGACAACATAAAAACTTATTGCTATTATTTAATTTATTATGTCTTTGGACCACACCTATCTGTACTCAGGGCTTATGTCTGACTGTGCTCAGAGATCACTTCTATAATAAGTAACTTTACCTTTTTTATGGGAGAAGACAGTACTTGGGGTCTAGGTTCATTTCCAGAATTGCATCTAATGATGTATCTGTGGCCCTACAATGCCCAATATTTAAATACAGCTTGAGTTGTAATTGTCACATATGCTTGAAATTAAGTGCTTTAGAGAGGTGTGGATGCTAAGAAAATGTGAGACAACTCGTGCTTGAGGTAACTCCAACATCTAGGATCAAATGTAATTCGGCAATTTTATCCAAAAGTCCTGATTTAACAACAAAAGAAAAAGAATGATCTATACTAGAAATTGTAGAAACTTTGTAGGACACAAATGCAAGAAGACTGTGTGTGTGTGTGTGTGTGTGTGTAGTGTATATATAATGTATGTATGTATATGCGTGTGTCAAAAAAGAAGAATTGTTCCTCAGAACATGTGACAACAGAAGCATTGGTGGCATTGGTGTCCTTGTCAACATGAACTTGGCCACGAGCATCGATTCATTCGAATGCCTGACAACCCAAATTGGACGATTACGCTTGAATAGATGTGGCTCACTGCCTGCAGTTTCTATCTTCGTCATTTACACACCAACTTACTATGATGAAGAAGAAATGGCGAGGTTCAACATGGAACTGGAGATGTTCTGTGAAGACCACATCTTCTACAAGATCATTGTTGGTGATTTTAATGCCAAGATAGGTCCGAGAAGGTCTCCCGGAGAACTCCACATTGGGTCCCATGGCCTAGAATGGAACGATCAGGGTGAGAGACTGTCTGAATTCATCATGTCGACCAAGACCATCCATGGTAACTCACGGTTCCAGAAGGCCGAATCTAAATGCTGGACATGGGAGTCTCCCAGTGGACAGTTCCACAATGAAATTGACCACATCATAGTCAATTGAAGGTTTTGCCTGACCAATGTCGCTGTTGTCCCAAAATTCCAAATGGGATCAGATCACCATCTCCTTTATGCGAAATTCTACTTCACAGAGCGGGGAGAGAAGTCTGCAAAATTTAAGTCTAAGAAGGCAACTCCCAGAATGACCACCAACTGGGAGCTCTTTGGCACTATTGCAACAATGTGGAAAGATGCCGTCCTTGACAATATCAACAAGGAGTACGATCGGCTGGTTCAGCACCTCCATGTCTGTGCAAAGAATGCCAAGAGTGAGAAAGCCGCAAAGAGACGCCTGTCTTCGGAAACTCTCGAGCTCATCCGTGAACATGGTTTGGCGCGAACCTCAGGCAATCAAAGCTAATGTCCGAACTCTCAAAGCTGTGCAGAGATGCGATAAAGGAAGACCTCAAAGAGAGAAGAGCAGCAGTATTGGCCAGTGCAGCAGAAGCCGGGAAAAATATTTGCAACGCTCGCCTGTCCTTTGCCAACTACAGACCAAGATGACTGCCCTCTGATGTCCCGATGGATCTATCACATCTTCCAGAAAGGCAATGGAGAAAATTATTCACGACTTCTACTGGGATATCTTTGACAGCCATGTCCACCTGCCCACATACCAAATTCCGCAGGATGGATATGTCATTCCCAACGTTCTCCCTTCTGAAATCCGACACGCCATTTTGCTGGTAAAGACGCGTACAGCACCTGGTCCAGACAAGGTCAGACCTAAACACCTGAGGAATCTGCCACCAGTAGTCATCAATACACTGGCCCGACTCTTCACACGCTACCTGTCTTAATGCAAAGATCCGTCCCAGTGGAAAACCAGTAGGACCGTTCTGTTGTACAAGAAGGGAGACATCCTTGACATTGGCAACTATCACCCAATCTGCCTGCTGTCTGTCGTCTACAAGTTGTTCACTCGTGTCATCCTGAATAGAATAGGCAGAACACTAGATGAAGGACAACCATGCGAGCAAGTCGTGTTCTGTAGGGGATTCAGCTTGATCGACCACATCCACACAGTGACCAAAATCATTGAAGTTTCTCGAGAGTTCAAGATGCCGCTCTGTCCAACATTCATAGACTTAAAGAAAGCCTTCTAGTCTGTTGAGACTGAGGTGGTCATTGAAGCCCTGGCCAAACAAGGCGTTCAAATTCAGTATATCAAAGTCCTCCATGAGCTTATTGTGGATTCACCACCAGGATCTCACCATTCTACAAGGAAGTGATCATTGATGTAAAGAGAGGGGTGTGGCAGGGTGAAACCATTTCACTGAAACTCTTCAGTGCCACCCTCAAGAACATCATGCAATGACTGGAATGGGAAGGAATGGGACTGAAGATAGACAGTTGGCAATTACACCACCTCCGCTTTGTTGTTGACATCATTCTCATAACACCAAACATTAGTCAAGTGGCACAAATGCTGGCTGACTTTGATCAGGAGTGTGGAAAAGTCGGATTGCAGCTGAATCTCAACAAGACGGTGTTCATAAAAAACGAACTGGTCCCTGAAGCTCCATTTGCTCTCAATGGAACGAACATCTCTGAATGCAGCAGTTATGTGTACCTTGGTCAAGAAATCAACATGAGGAACGACTTGGTGCCAGAACTGCGCAGGAGGAAGAGAGCAGCGTGGAATGCCCTTCAAGAGCATCAAAGAAGTGGTTAAGAGACTCTGGGCACATCTTTTTTATCCCACCGTTCTTCCTGCTCTAAAATATGCCTCACAGGCCTGGACCCTACACAAACAGGATGAAAAGGCTATTAGTGTATCCCAAAGAGAATTCAGAAGAGCTATGCTAGGAGTGTCATGTCTCACTCACGTGAGAGAAGGAATCTGGAGTTCTGACCTCCGTTGACGGTCAAGAATCAGGGATGCTGTCTCCTTTGCCAAGGCATCAAAAATCAGATGGGCTAGTCATGTAATGCGATTCAGAGACGGCCGCTGGACGAGAGCTATTACTGACTTGATTCCACAGGACTTCAAAAGACCTTGTGGCCGCCCACCAACTAGGTCGTCAGATTTCTTCATCAAATCCCTGAATGAACGATTTGAGGCTCTTCCTGTGCCTGGAGCAAGCAGATATCATTGGGCTGCACTAGCATGCGACAGGGACAAATGGAGACGTTACTGGTGCCCACTCGAGCAAATCGAAGATCAACAGGATGACAAGTGACAAGTGACATGTATATGTATACATATATGTATATACATGAATGCGAAAACATTCTTGCATTGTAATATCTAGAGCACATAGAAAAGCAACTGTTAGACATTTTCATTTCTGTTTAATGTGCTGTATTTGAGTTTATCACCTCAGAGTTTATATTCTTTTGCTTCATGTCCACAATTCTTTTCTGACATAGTAAAATAAAATCAGTAGATATTGAATAGACTTTGTCCAAATATAATGTACTTTGAAAAATTGACAAATGAAAACTTTAAAAATTCATAAAAGGTTTCTCATTGAGTATAAGAATTATGTTTAAACTTCACAGTGCAGATTATCTTTCACCACGATATATTTGTGAGGCAATGGCAACTGCTTTCAGAAATGAACCAATGTGCTATTTATTTTTAGGCAGACACCCATTGACAGTCTGGAGTATCTCACTTGGGTGCGCAGAACCATCTAGTTTCAACGGCTTTTGGAGATTTTTGAATCAAGTCTTCAAATGTGTAAAGCTACCATACAAAGGAATGGCAAGATACATTGTATTAATCTCTTTTATCTGTAAAATGTATCAAAGATAAGGAAAGAATAGTTGGTGGTATTAAAAAAAAACAAGAGAGAAACCTCAGTGAATGTACATTTAAACTTTGGAAACATAAAATCAAAGTAATAACCTATCAGGAAGTACAGATTTCTTTGTTCTGTTTCTGCTCTCAAATATGAAATATGACATGTTATTCTGAAATAACATGAGGTTTAAATGAAACATAGTGCTTGAAGCAAAGCTTTAAACTTTGCCCCGACAAGAGATCTTACTTAGGGATGATTGATTTTTTTTCCTCCTTAAAACATATTGCAATAGAGCTAAGTTAAAAATTTTCTTAATGTGCTAACAAATTCATTTACTTATCAAAAGGTTACTACTTTATAATACTATTAGAAAAAACTTAATGTAAATAATTTCATTGTATCATCTCATTGCATTCTAGTGTTTATGTTAAAAGAATACAGGTCCTAAACATGATGAATTCTCAGTGTCTGTGTTGCAAGCTATAATGCCCAAAAGCAGAGAGTAGGGGGAATATTGTCTGCCTTAGAGGCAGGGGGAGGGTGGGAAAGGGGGGGGCATACCCAGGATATTGGTGGTGGGGAATGTGCACTGACGGAGGGATGGGTGTTTGATCATTGTGATATTGTAACCCAAACATTAAAGCTTGTAACTATCTCATGGTGATTCAATAAAATTAAAAAAAAAATTTTTTTAAACAGAATACAGGTCCTGCTTTTTATGTGATTAACTGATTAGCGTTGTGTAAGAATACAGGATGAATATTTTTGAAAGTCTCATCTTAAGAAAATGGCCCTGGCAAGTTCCTTTAATGGAATGAAGAGTTTCTTTTTTTAATTTTTGAACTTTTTTCCCATAATTTTGGGTCACACCCAGAAATACTCATAGATTAATTCTGGTGGTTGTCTGGGACCCTTTTAAACCTGGTACAAGACAAGTGTCCTATCTGCCATCCTATCTCTTTGGCCCCTACTGGAAACAGTTTAAATGAACTTTACTGTGCATAGAAAGACATTTGAAAGGATGGAAGGGGCCCCTTGAGTCAAATGTTTGACTCAAACATTGGGAATATGGGTCAGCTCCCCAAGCTCCCCATGTCCCAGCAGGTCGGTCTATGTACCTGTGATTACTCACAAGGTTGGTCATGTTCCTGGATCCCACCCTTCAGTTCAATAATATCAGACCAAAAAAATAAGTATTGTATTTGGAATTAGCAAAGTCCCACCAATCTAGTAGTCACTAGAATGATAAAAAAGATTCAGATCTGTTTAAAGGCCAAAAAAGGCTTCAAAGATGAACAGTATATTTTGCTGCCCATTAGCTTCTCTTCTTAGGGTTGTAATATCCTCCAGGGTTCTATATTTACATACATGTATATAAATATAAAAATATGTCCCTCTCAGAGAACCCGAAAGCTACCGAGTGTATCTCGCCCACACGGCAGAGCCTGGCAAGCTCCCCATAGTGTATTCAATATGCCAAAAACAGTAACAAGTCTCATGATGAAGACGTTACTGGAGCCTGCTCAAGCAAATTGATGAACAACGGGATGACAATGCTACAGTGCTAACATTATTTCATAGTCTACAGGGTCTTTTTTAAATTATATTTGTATTTAGGTACCATGGTTTATATAATCTGTAAATGATAGCATTTCAGACATACAATGTTCCAACACTAAACCAGTGTCAGCATCCCTCTTCCATGACCAAGGTTTGACCCTGCCACATAGTTACATTATTAAGAGGATTTTAAAATTCTATAGTTTAAATAGCACTGTAGCACTGTTGTCCCTTTGTTCATCAATTTTTTGAGAGGACACCAGTAACATCTGCATTCTGAGTCTTATTGTTACTGTTTTTAGCATATCGAAAATGCCGTGGGTAGCTTGTTTAAATATTAAATATACTTCCAGAGTTGGAGTTAAAATATATTGGAAAATAGTAATTTGAAAACTAAAATATCTAATTTTGTTTCTCTGGGAGGAAACGTTATTTTTGTAAGAAATCAGTAATATATTCATACATTTTCAGTGTATATTCTTGATATAAATACATACATATGCAAATGCATATATTATTTAAGGGTACATTTTATAAAATTATTAGAAAATATAAATAATAATTTCTAGAAACTTATTAAAGCAGTCTACTTATAGCTAATAAAACTGATAAACACAAAATATACACCAAATAAAATAATTTTAAATTTTCTTTTAATGATGATTTATATCCTTCCTTTACTTATCTATCCAAATATATACTGATGGATATTATTTTATGATATAAACTGTAAATAAATAAAATACTTTGACTGCAAAATTAAGACAAAATAACATTCAACTATCATTGCAACAAAATATCATATTGCTGAAAATTAGACCGATTTGTTTTTTTAACTTTGGTGTTTTTGATAAGTTAAATTAGCTTTGAAATTTTGGCTTGAATGTCACATAAGCATGTTATTTTAATCATAATTGAATCACCTCATCATTTGGGAAAAATTTTTTTCACCTAATCAGAGACAGTGCTGACAGAAACTGAACTTGGTTTCAATCACTTTTCTCCACTTAACTGACATGTCATTTTCAGGAAGTCAATTCATCTAAATTTTAATCTCCAAGTCACAAACACATCTCAGACCCTGCTATACTCATTAAACTTTCCAGGTGAGGTTATCATTTTGGCTCATTTCCTTGTGACCTGCTTGGAACTGTAAGTAGCCTCTTAGACTGAGCTGCTTCCATTCTTAACTGCATTGTTGACTGTTTTCTTGCACACAAAATCTCAAAAAAGATCAACTACACAAAGAAAGAACTTGAACCTATACAGAAAAGAGCTCTCATCTGATTTGCAGCAGGTGTGTCAAGTGCAACTCTACAAGTCTGAAGAGAATGGCATAATATAGTTTGAAACAAAACAAAACCACCTCAATGAAATAATCACCTGACCACGAAACCTCTGCAGTACTGTAGCACTGTCATCCAGTTATTCATGGATTTGCTTTAGTGGGCACCAGTATCATCTCCATTGTGAGATTTGTTGTTCCTGTTTTGGTATATTGAGTACACCACAGGTAGCTAGCCAGGCTCTGCTGTGCAGGCAAGACACTCTCGGTAGCTTGCTGGGCTTTCAGAGAGGGATGGAGGAATAGAACCTGGGTTAGGTGAAATTGAACCCAAGTCAGGTGAAATAATCACATGACCAGGAAACTTCTACCCAGCTAAATTACCATTCAGAGTTGAAGAAAGGATACAATATCTCATGGACAAACACCAACTTAAAGGAGCTCATAGCCCTGAAACCAGTTTTGAAAGAAACATTAAAGGAGTTTTTTAAAAGGAAAAAAATAATATGTACAGACAAGTATAACTTCTATAAATTGATGGTAATCAATTCATTTATTCCAATAATAACACTCAATGTCAATGACATAAACTCAACAATCGAGAGATACAGAGTGGCATGATGGATCAGAAAACTGAACCTGTCTGCCACCAAGAAGAGAGACATCTGAACAATAGGGTAAATACAAGCCCAAGTCAAATGCTTGGAAATAACCTTACATGCAAACCCAAAGTCGAATGCTTGGAAACAATCTTAACATGCAAATAATTTCTTTCAAGAAGTTAATCTGGTCATCTTTACATAGATTTCAAATTTAAAAAAAAACATGAGGGGACAGGGATGACCATTTTTTAATGATCAAGAGATCAATTTATCAAGAACACACTCTCAAACATATATGCCCCAATGATGGACCATCAAAATATTTAAAACAACAGCCAATATCTGAAAGAAGTTATTTGCAGAAACCCTATAGTAGTAGGAGACTAAAATTCCTCTCGCTCTTTTGTAAATAAAATAGAAAACAAATAAACAAACAAACAGCAGAGAATACTAGCCTTGAAAGAAGAAATGGAAGCTATGAGCTTATCAGACATATATAGGACCCTTCATCCCCCCAAATTTGAGTGCATATTCTCCAATGCACAGGCACATTCTCTAAGACAGACCACATGCTAAGTCACAAAATGCATTTCTATAAAACAGAAAAGACAGAAATCATATCAACCACCCTGAGACTACGATGCCTTAAAAATGGAAATTGATTGCTTGTAAGTGGATGGACCTGGAGAATATTGCTAAGTGAAATGAGTCAGAAAGAGAGGGACAGGCATATAAGGACTGCACTCATTTGTGGAATATAAAATAACATAATGTGAAACTAACACTCAAGAATAGTAGACACAAGGGCTAGGAATACTGCCCCAGAGTTGGAAGCCAATCTCATAAGCTGGGGGAGAAGGCAGCTGGAATAGAGAAGGGATCACTAAGACAATGATGGTTGGAGGAATTATTCAGGATGGGAGATGTGTTCTGAAAGATAAAGAACCAAACATGATGTCCTCTCAGTATCTGTATTGCAAACCACAATGCCCAAAACCAGAGAGAGTATGGGGGAAATTGTCTGCCATGGAGGCAGGGGGAGGGTTGGAAAGAGGGGGTATACTGGGGACATTGGTGGTGGAGAATGTGCACTGGTGGAGGGATAGGTGTCCAATCATTGTATGACTGGAACTCAAACATGAAAGCTTTGTAACTGTATCTCACAGTGATTCAATTAAATAAATAAATAAATAAATAAATAAATTTTTAAAAAATGAAAATTGATCACAAACAGCGAAGTGGAAAATGAAAAGGCTTGAATGTTAAACAATAAATAAGATTTTCTGAATAAAAATACCAGTTTAAAATATCTAAAAAATTAAATAAAGGGGCCGGAGCGATAGCACAGTGGGTAGGGCATTCGCCTTGCACGCGGCCGACCTGGGTTCGATCCCCGGCATCCCATATGGTCCCCCAAGCACCGCCAGAAGTAATTCCTGAGTGCAGAGCCAGGAGTAACCCCTGAGCATCGCTGGGTGTGACCCAAAAAGCAATAAATAAATAAATAAATAAATAATTAAATAAAATAAAACAAAGAGTCCCAAAATGATAACAAAAATGACCAAAGGTAGCAGAACTGCAGGAGTTGGTCTATAGAATTAAGTTCATAGAGTGAGGGGTAGGAGGAATTTTGAGGGGAATTGATAGAGGGAAAGAGGGCACTCTGGTTCTGGTTGTAGTTTTAGAAGAATATATGACAAAAGGATCATGAAAATCACAGTAAATCAAGGTACCTCAATAAAAATGGAAGGAAAAGAATATAAAATTAAGGGGCTGGAGCGATTGCACAGCGGGTAGGGTGCTTGCCTTGCACGCGGCCAACCCAGGTTCCATTCCTAGCAGCCCAAGAATATAAAATTAAAAGCATGTTCTTCTGACTAAAAATATAATAAATCTCAATCTATATGTTACATTCCAACACTTGAGAAATAGCTGATTGTCAATCAATTTTCTTTCCCACACTGTATCCTTTTCTCAATAATTTTTTGAGCTTTTATTCTAGTTTTGAATTTTAAAGAGAAGATGTGTCAAAACAGGAGTTGAATTGGTATGGGAAAAAAGGCGTAGTAACACAATTTGTTGAATAGAGGTTCTCATAGTTGCCAGTAGTAATCTTTGTTGTTTTGCTATTGTTATTCTTAGCCAGGGTAAGTGAAAATTAGGTGTGTTTTAACTACAAGCTACTAGAGCACTCTATTCAGATTTAAGCACCATAAAACTTGAAGCACATGAAGCCAATGGAACATAGAAAAAACATATCTCTGCCTCTACCTTTGTCCTATTATGGCATCTGGAGGACCTCTGGGAGGACCTGGCAAGTTACTGAGAGTTTCCTGCTCACACGGGAGAGCCTGTTAAGCTCCCTGTGGTGTATTCGTATGCCAAAACCAGTAACAATGATGGGTCTCATTCCCCTGACCCTGAAAGAGCCTCCAATGTGGCAGCACTGGAAAGGTAAGTAAAGAGAGGCTTCTAAAGTCTCAGGGCTAGGACAAATGGAGATGTTACTGAGACCGTTCGAGAAATTCAATGATCAACTGGATAATGATGGTAGTGGTGGTATGTGGAAGAAAAAACTGCAGTGGCTCTCAATCACAACATCAAAAGTTTAAATGTCAGAATTTACCTCTGAAGCAGCAGATATGCTTTAACTGAGACCAGAGAAAGATGAGCTGCATCAGGGAAAACTATGAATTGTGACCATTGGTAGCAAGGCAAAGTTTGTACATCCATGTGTGTGGCATAAATTGCATCTTCTCAAACCAATTTTGATTCTTCAAATTCAGAGGAATTTCTCTCTGCTCCAAGTCCTGACTGCATGGATGGTCAGAAGTCTGCTTTTCAGCGTGTCATACATCCTAATGTTCTTCTATCAACATGAATGTTAGCATCTGGATGGCAGATTGATTTTCTGTTTTTTATAATTTCCTATCCCCTAATATATCGCATAAAGAAATACAAAAATATGTAGCTAATGCATAAGCACGGCTACATTTATTTATTTTCATAATTTGCTTTCATAGAGTCTGGTATTAAATTATGACTATTTTACTAACTTAAAAGGAAAGTTCAACAAAGAGAACATAAGGATGTGTTTGTGAAAAAGACAGTTACATTTTTTGGCACAAGTTAAAATCTAAAAATAATGACACGTCTGTCTTAATCTGTTGAGGATGCATGTTTTCTCAAAATTGATTTTGGAAATTATAAAGAACCTGAGATGTTTGGTATGAAATGGAAATATTTCTGAGAAGTAATTTACAATTTATCTATGTACTTACTGTTCCCAGGTCCTTGACAGTGTACCCTCTCTCTAGATATGAGATACCCTTTGGTGTTTTCTATAATAAATCATAATTTGAATAATGTTATGTCATGGGTGGTGGGAACTAATTTATAAATCAAAGAATTTTCAGGACTTCTATTTTGACTGTGGTCTGAATTTTCTATTTGTTATTAGGAGAGCTCAAATACACCATTTACATGATTCAAGTTGCCCAACTATGCTTCAGGCAGTGATTAAAGAATAGTACTTTATGGGATCAGGGGGACTGCTCAAAAAAAAGGTAACATTTGCTTTGCATTCAGAAAGCTTGGGTTTGATCCTCAGCTTGACCTGTCCCCTAATCAGTTCCCAGAAGTGACTTCTGACTAAGTAGGGAGTAATACCTGAGTATTAAAAATACAACAAAATACAACAAAAATAATAATATTAAAATTTATCCTATGACAAAAGATAGTAATCACAGAAGCCTGTTTTGAAAAAACCTCTGATCTTATGGATCTAAAAATTATACTAACTCCTTACTTTTTTGAAGCAAAAGTTAGGAAAAGCAAAATGCATTGTTATAAATTCCTCAAAGCTGCTCCGTTCCAAATACTTTGATTACATTTTATTTATATCTATACTTTTGAAACACGAATATTACGTATTCTTGCATATATTATTTTTATAAAAAAAGATGATATCCTCAAGGTTGTATTCATCTCCAACTTCCTACCATTGTAGTTAGTATTAATATTTGGAAATGGAGTAAATGTTAAAACATAAATTGTAAATATTTTTCACTCACAAACTTTTTGCTGTTTGTTTTGCTTTGGTTAGGGGCCACTTCCATATTTTTAAGGGGTTACTCCCAGTTCTGCACTCAGGAATCACTTCTGTGGTGTTTGGGGCCATATGGGAATCTAGGGATTGAACCCAGGTCAGCTGTGTGCAAGGCAAGCTCCTTACTCACTGAACTATTTCTATTACAACCTCTTTTCTGCCTAATAAAATTCTTGTTGTTGTTGTTGTTATTTTTTTGCTTTTTGTGTCACACCCGGTGAAGCTCAGGGGTTACTCCTGGCTCTGCACTCAGCAATTGCTTCTTATCTCTCATACTTAGGTCCAATGGCTGTTCCTGTGACACTTGACTAACTGTGTTAGAGAGTCACTGTGAAAGCCTATGGATTCAGAGCTACTCATGTCCTCTGGCAGTCAGATTACCAGAACCAACTGTCTGGAGCCCGGGGCGGGAGGGGGGGCACGGGGGGGAGGGGGCGGGGGGGGGTTTCCAGTGCTGCCTCTAGAGATGTTTAGAAGGCTCTGTGGTAAAGTATGTGCCCTAACCTCATTACTATAATGTGGGTCCCACCTACAAGAAACTTACACAACACTGGGGTTATAGACATATAGGAATATATATACAAATCACATATGTTTACATATGTATACATTTACTGATTATAACTCATAAAGAAACGCATTTTAAGACAAAATGCTAATAGGGCTGAAGTAAGTGATAGTAAAGCCAGTAGGGCACTTGCCTTTATGAAGCTGACCTGGGTTTTATCCCCAGCATTCCACATGTGCCCCACCAGAGTGATACTGAGTGCAGAGCCAGAAGTAAGCCTTGAGGACCACCAGGTATATTCCAAGTCCCCCCTTCAATAAATAAACAAATAAAATTACTTCAAAGTTATGAGCTATGATATAGTTTAAGAAGCTAAGTGTTAGAAGGCAGAAAGATGAGCTGGCTCATATATTTTATATAGTTTTAAATCTAGCTATATATCCAACAGCATTCATCTTTCAAAAGTTTAAGGAAGTTAAGGTATCGTTGACCCAATGTGTTCAGAAACTAATAATTATCATTAGCTAAACATTCATGACTGTTTCTTAGTTTATTTTTAATGCTGAGGTGCATAAAAGATCTTTTTTTCCTTCTGAAAGCTGGGAAAGACTAATACCCTAGTTCAGTACACCATTTCACAGTCAATGACAACACCAATATGAAACTTACCTGATATTTATGAGCAGTGCAGATACAGGGAACTTTTACTTGTTTGTTTGGCTTTGTTTTTTGGTACCACACCTGGCAATGCTCCTAGGTTACTCCTGGTGATTACTCCTGGTGGTGCTTTGGGGACCATATGGGGTGCCCAGGATCAAACCAGGGTGGGCTTTGTGCACATACCCTACCCACTGTACTATCCCCCCAGTCTGAGACTGGAAGCTCTTGAGTCACATTACCTTTACTAAGTAATACAGTAGACTAAACTAAAAGGCTTCTATTTTTTGCTCTGATTCTAGCTTATTTTCTGAAGTCTCTTTCACTTTTTCATATAAACTGGAACTACAAATATTTTTTAAAAAATGGCTCTCAATTATCTAAAGTTCATTTAGGCTGATGTAGTTATTCTAGATAATCTTAAATAAAATGTATATTTATAGAGAGTTGTCATTTTATTAAACACTATTGTTTGTATGTAAATGATTTATAATGGCATACAACTTTATACCCTTATAAAGTGAATACACTTATTGCACCATATACCCTGTGATCTGTTCAAATTCAATAACTCTTTGTAAGCTAAAAATAGTGATTAGATTTAGTTGTGCAGTTTATTTAAAGCCATAGTTAGTGAATGGAGGAGCCGATATGGTTTTCAGAGATAGCTACTACCAAAAGAGTTTGATCAATATTCATTGTGTGGCCAGCTTGGACATCAAGCCAAAGACCAGATGTTTCACACTCTCGATTGATCTCAACTGACTCCTTCAACTCTATTTTAGTTCAAATTAACACAGATGATTCTTTGGTGGCAACTGATGCCTTATGAGTAAGTCCTATTTGGCAATGGTGTATAATTTTTCTATATTTTTAACACTATGAATGCTGTCAAGTATCTTGTTTTATGAAAAATTTATAAATTCTTACTATTTTAAACAAAATGAGCTTATTTGAATTAGTGTAAAGGAAGTTTTAAACACTTTATAACCTTGCTATTGGCTTATTAGACCTCACAGAAATCTACCAAAACACCACTGAAATATTCTAAGTGCAAATATAGTGGAAGCAGCATATGAATTAAATTTTTCTTGAAATACAGTGGGTTTTACAATTGTTAGGAAGTGTTTGGACAAGGTATTTTATGTTTTGCCAAACTCCAAATGTTAAAAATAATAGTTTTAAAACATTTTATTGAATCAAAATGCTACTGAGTGTATGTAATCCTTAAAAATATGTGTTTACTTATTTAATTATAAGCCATATTATGTTGTTAAAAATTAGGTGACTCTGGGAAATTGTGTCATGCTATTAAAAGCATTATATGTTGTCTGAAAATTTAGTAGCCCTCAAAGATTTACTACATTAAGTAAAATATCTTCTTTGTAAACTAATAGGCATAAAACAGCAAAATTATTTTTCTGGGAGAGAAATAGCACAAGAAAGATGATTATTTTATAAAGCAAACATTGATCCCAAATAATTAGTTGCATTTCACTTTAATAATTATAATGATACGTTGAAATGGCAAAATGAGAAAGAAAATATTTTAAGACTGATCACAATGGAGCATTGATCATTGTGTGAGTTGCTGATTCATAGAAAACAGGAACTAAAACTTGGTGGGTCTTGATGAAGACTTTCCATGAGTTCTGATTATTTTTCAGAAACATAACATCTATTTAACATACAAGTAACTATCTTTAACAATATACCTGGGATGCAGTCTTCCAGCTATGGGGCAATCCTCCTGGACCTTGTATCTTCTGTCCTTGGGTGTCAGCCTCATATGATGTGATTCTATACTCCACAAATGAGTGCATTCCTTCTATATCTGTCCCTCTTTTTCTAACTTATTTCACCTAGCATGATTCTCTCTATGTCCATCCATTTGTAAGCAAATTCCATGATTTCATCTCTCCTAACAGCTGCAAAGTATTCCATTGTATAGATGTACCAAAATTTCTTTAACAAGTTATCTTTTTTAGGGCACTTGGGTTGCTTCCAGAATTTGGCTATTGTGAACAGTGCTGCAGTGATTATATAGGTACAGCTTCATGAGTGGTGGGGAGAAGGCAGATGGAATAGAAAAGGGATCACTAAAAAATGATGGCTGGAGGAATCAGTCGGGATGAAAGATGAGTGTCATAAGTAGATAATGGACTAAACATGGTTACCTCTCTGTGTCTGTGTTGCAAGCCATAATGCCCAAAAGTAGAGAGAGAGTATGGGGAATATTGTCTGCCATAGGGGCAGGGGGAGGGTGGGAAAGGGGGGTATACCCGGGATATTGGTGGTGGGGAATGTGCACTGGAGTAGGGATGGGTGTTTGATCATTGTGTGACTGTTACGCAAACATGGAAGCTTGTAAATATCTCATGGTGATTCAATAAAATTTATATATATGTGTATATATATGTATATATGTATGTATATATATATATATATCTATCCAGGATTCTTTTTTCTCTGATTGTCATACTCAACCTCTGTCTTCTGATGCTCTTTTCATGTTTCACCCCAAATTTATACCAGTGATTTATTTCCTTTCTCTGTCTCATCAGTACCATTTTAGTATAGATCCCACTGCTTAGAAATTGGGAATTCAATAGTAGGCAGAAAAGATCCTTTTTTTAATTAATAGAGCATATACCTTTTTTCTGTGAGCCTCTCCTATCAGCATATTCATGGGTAGAAAATTTAAAGTTTCAAAACCATTTCAAAATTTTTCCAGGAAAAAAGTAAAAGCAAAAATGAAAAATGGAGGGGGAACGTGGTGTCAGGGGACCATTTGTGGTGCTGAGGATTGAATCTGGTTTGGTCACATTCAAGGCAAACATGTTTCTACTGCACTAAAGCTCCAGCCCCTTTTACTGTGACAACTTCAATTGGAACAATCAATTACTTATCCTGATTTATTTTTTATAGACTTTTTAGCAATACATGACATAAAAATAACTTTTTTATCTCTTCTTTGTAACATGTTTGGATGCTCTTACAGCAAAGACTCTAAATTTAAGGCAGAAAGATGAGATAAAAGTAATTTATTAAAGTTTCTTGCCATATTTAAAATTTTTCTATTTCAATTTTTCTCTGAATACTGCTTAAAAGCCAATAGAATGCATCAATTGCCTAAAAGAACAGTTTCACATTAAATAATGGCAGGGAAACGTTAGCAATGAGATTAAGATGCAAATAAATTTAAATATAGTCATTTCAGTTGTCACCTCATTTAACTTTTAGTAACACTTGATGTCTTGAATGTTCTCTTTCATTTTGGATTTCTTTTTTATTCTTTTTCCTTATTCATATAACATAATTAGGTATTTATTTCTTTTCTTTTCTGTATTCTTTTAAGGGTCACCTGCATGTAATCATCTCACTCTGTCATTTGGTCTTTAAAGATTTAAATATTACACAGATTTTTTGTGATGTCTTCTTTATCCCCACTTTGCATGATCTTTCTCAGATATGCAGATGTGCTTCTCACAAACTCTAGTCAATAAGGTTTGCTTAACATTTCTTTCACTAGTCTTTTCTCACATACATAGTCATTCATATATATATATATGCATATATATATATAGTTATATATTTGATTCTGTTGAGACTGAAGTGGTCATCAAAGACATAGATAAACAGGGCATTCAAACTCAGTACATCAGAATCCTCCGTGAGCTGTATTACGGATTCACCACCAGAATCTCACCATTGTACAAGGAAGTGATCATCCACGTAAAGAGAGGGTTTGGGCAGGGTGATACCTTTTCACCGAAACTCTTGAGTGCCACCCTCAAGAACGTCATGCAACGACTAGTATGGGGAGGAATGGGAGTAAAGATAGATGGTTGGCAACGACACCTCCTCCGCTTTGCTGATGACATCATTCCAATAACACCAAACATTAGCCAAGTGGCATGAATGCTGGCCGATTTCTAACATGAGTGTGGAAAGGTTGGATTGCAGCTGAATCTCATGAAGACAATGTTCATGAAAAACAGGCTAGTTCCTGATGTTCCATTTGCTCTCAATGGAACAAAGATCTTCAAATGCAGCAGTTATGTGTAACCTGGGTTGAGAACTCAACATGACGAACGACCTGGCACCGGAGCTGTGCAGGAGGAAGACAGCAGCATGGAATGCCTTCAAGAGCATCAAAGAAGTAGTTAAGAGGACAAAAAACCTCCAGCTCCAGGCACATCTCTTCGACTCCACCATTCTTCCTGCACTAACATATGCCTCAGAGACCTGGGTCCTACAAAAACAGGACGAGAACACTATTTGGGTATCCCAAAGAGGAATCGACAAAGCTATGCTTGGAGTTTCACGCTTCATTCAAGTGAGAGAAGAAATCCAGAGTTCAGACCTCTGTCAAGAATTGAGATCCTGGGATGCTGTCTCATTTGCCAAGGAGTCAAAAATCTGATGGGCTGGACATATAATACAATTTGAAGCTGACTGTTGGACTAGAGCCATTACCAATTGGAATTCCACAGGATGTCAAAAGAATGCATGGATGCCCACCTACAAGATGGTCAGACTTCTTTGTCAAGACCCGGAACAAACGATTTGAGGCTCTTTGTGTTCCTGGAGTGACCAGATACCGTTGGGCTATACTAGCATTCGACAGCAATGAATGAAGAAGTTACTGGGGCCCGCTTCAGCAAATTGATGAGTAACGAGATGTCAAGTAATCAAGTGATAAACTCTTTTCTTGAATATACAGCCATTCATTAGGCATTATCAGTGAGTTATTTGAAGAGACCATATCTCATCCTCTTTCAGTTTTCTGATGAGTTTTCTCCACTATTCCTCTAGCTTCAGCAAGTGAGAAGTCATTACTGACCAACGTCCTATCCAATCTGTTAGCCAGCCCTCATCAAGTTAATTTCAATATTTCTATAACCCACTCACTTTTTCATTGTAGCAATTTCTGTGCAAATTTCAAGCAGATATTACCCATGTTTGTTTAAAATGAATGTCATTATTAGTAACTTTTGACTCTTTAAAAATTATAAGAAAAATGGAAAAAAGAGATTTATGATTCAGACAGTGTTGGTCATGTATTATAATAACAGGAGTGTTTTGTGGGAAAATATTAGATTCCTAATTGACTCATTCATATAAAACATTATTGTGAACCATATTATTCATGAATAAAGCATTTACCATATATTTTTCTGTAAATTCTCAGATCAATATCGTTAAGGAACATAGATAAAATTTTTTGACTATATTTGAAAATGGTAGTTATAACCAAACCTACTTCTCTGTATATATGTGTGGTATTCCTTAAAGACTTGTCAAAAATGTGTTTCAGGATTAGAGGACAGTATGGTCTTATGATAGTTACTCATGTACAGGACATCTTAAGACATTATATAGTAGAAAGAGCTTTGTATTTTAATTAGATTAGCATTTAAATTGTACTTGGTCATTTTACTTGGTCATTGCATGGCTTTTAAAATTATTTTCTATCACCTCTTCCCCATCTGTAAAAGGTTACTATTAATATTATTTTGGATTATGAGGATAATCAACTAGGATATAATGCACAAAATATCTGTTATGAAGCTTAGATTATGATGAGTAGCATTAAAATTACATAGTATGGGTGATTTATGTTTCTTGTTTTCTTTCAGTTGTACTGAATAGAAAGATTAAGACCTAAATTTATACATAAGTCATATGAATTCCATTAACAAAAGTATTTGGTATATGGTTTGCTTCATTAATATGTGTTTATTCAAATTTACTGAATATATTCCTTTAATTTTCAGCTGTTTTAAATTTTTATGGGAGCTATTTAATGAATAAATTGTATACTAATGAATTAGATAAAAATCTAGTTCCTGTTAAATACATGATTTTTTCTCCCTCATATCTGTGGTATAAGTTACCATAGAAAGTGTGCCTCAAGTAATGCATGTTTATCTTATAAACTAATAGTAAAAAACTAATTATGCAATTGTTTACTACATATAAGTCACCTTATTTTTGAATCTGGAAATTTAAAGCCTAAAGGACCAATTACATATAATTGTCCTCCTCAGATGGTAAAAATCATACAATTGTTCTGCTCATTTTTTTCTAAGTAGACAGTTTTGTGCACAATTTTCTTCATTGAATGTATTTTACTCAAAGCATATGGAATGGCTTTTGTATATCTTCCATCAGCCATGAGGAGGTTGGTGGGAAAATAGATCATAAGAAAACATCTCTAAAATATATGAAATAAATTCAAGATGTGTAAGAAAAACCATATGCAGATTTTGCATGGCCTGGGCTTATATAAAAGGAGTGAGAAAAGCATTCGATTCAAAGCCTTGATCTCAATTTTCCCCATATTACTTGATATGAATAAAAGAAAAGCAGTATTTATTTTTTTTTGCTTAGTACAATTTTCATGATGCAAGAAACACATTCAATTATCATACAAGTTCGGTTAGTGACTCTAAGTATATTTCAAGAGTTTAATAATATTTAGATTTGAATAAAATGGAAAAGGTCTGTTCAGTTCCTCTCTTGAACAGCTACATAAAAATCATATCATTATAGATTAGAAATACAGTATCTCATTTCATCATTATCTATAAAAATAATAAAACTGAAAGAAATTTAAAAAATCATGAAAAATGTCTAGCCTTCATATTCCGTTAGCATGCTATCTGAACATGTGTTAAATGCTTATACGTTTTTGTAAAAATAAGTTACTGAATTATGTTTAGCTTCTTAAGTTCAAGTGTTATACATATGACTTTATTTTATTTTATTTTGGTTTTTGAGTTACATCCAGCTCTGCTCAGGGCTAACTCCTGGAATATACTTATGACTATAAATGTATTTCTTCTTTAACTCTTTAATATCATTATATGTTGATAAAAAATGAATCAATTACATTTATTTTCCACCAACCTCCACTACCCAACTGCCACTATGCTCCAGGCCGCTTTCCACACACTTGGGCCAAGGCTCAAACAAGAGTGAACATATTCCTGGACCTCGTGGCCGCACATCATCATAGAGAGAAATAAATATATATGCCTCTCAGAGAGCCCGGCAAGTTACCGAGAGTATACCGCCCACATGGCAGAGACTGGCAAGCTCCCCATGGTGTATTTGATATGCCAAAAGCAGTAACAATAACAGGTCTCATTCCCCTGACCCTGAATGAAGCCTCCAATCATTGGGAAGAAAAGTAAGGAGAGGCTGCTAAAATCTCAGGGCTGGGATGAATAGAGACATTACTGGTGCCCGATCGAGTAAATCAATGAACACCAGGATGACAGTGACAGTGATACAATGATATAAAGAAACTGGATTATAAGTATTAGAAAACATATTTTAACATGTGGTACTAGAATAAAGACAGACTCTCAGATTATTTAGTATCGTTTAGAATGATACTGAAAGTCCAGAGATAGATCCTCAGATATATGGATACCTAATCTTTGACGAAGTATCTATCTACTTAAGTAGAATAAGGAAAATCTATTCAACAAATGGAATTGAGAAACCTTGTCAGATGCATGCAAAAGAAATGAACTCAGATCCCTATCTCATACCATACATGAAAATCAATTTAAAATGTATTAGGAACCATAATATCTAAAATTATTCAACAAATTATTGCGAGGAAATTAGGAAGAACCCTTCATAACATTGAATCTAGATTTTAACTTAAAACTAAATCCTCTGGCTGTACAAATCTTATGCTTGTAATTCTAGTCAGAGTAGATAAGTGTGTAGTTATTCATATTATGCGTTTTGTGCATTTTCTCCATTGGATTCAGCCATAAATTCATGAGATTTCTATGGGAGATTTTCTCATTCCCCTATTTCAGCAGACATGTATAGTCTGTCATTTGCAATATATGCATATGCATGTGTATACATATGTTTACAAAATTTGTGTATTAATATTTCTGGACATAGATACTTCGATTGGAAACCCATTCCATTTTCTATAGCAGGCTGTCCCAAAATAGCTGATGCTGTTTTGTAACTTGGGGGACTTGAAAGATCCAGATGTGTGGTTTGAGATTCTGGTTAGTGGGGGTTTGTTTCTATCTGTTTGTTTAAATGAAACTGATTTCCTAGTAGTGGTGGAGAGGAGAGATTGGGTGGAAGTTTGGTTGAGAGGACAATCAATAACATTTGCTCTGAAAAGGTCAAATAATTTCGTTGGAGCTCTCTGATACTTACAATAAGAATTCAGATGATATTAAAATAATTTTAACATAGAGCTATGTAAATTAACTAACTCAACTTCAGTTTCCTCAGCTCTATTTAATATTAATCTCCTAAGTAATAATTTGGGTGTTGAAAACAACTAATATACTCAAAAACTTTGGAATACAATCTGGAAAAGTATTAGTATTCAATAGTTACCATTATTAATTATTCTTTTAATATTTATTTATGCTTTAAAGGATATCATTAGTCTCTTTAAATTAATTTTCTTAGAATCAATTTTACAAATATTTATTTTTATTTTCATGGACACATCCAATTATTTTGACTACTTATATTTTATCTGCCTGAGTTTTTCTGATCTATTATGTTTAACTGAATATTGCACACAGGGCATCTCAATAAACTCAAGTAGGATGAGCTTATATTTAGTTTTAGTTTCCTATTTTTCCTAATGTTGTTCAGTCTTTAGTCACTCTTTGAGCCATAAGAAGGAAAAGCCAAAGTCATTCTGTTTCCTTTATCCGTGTTGGAACTTTGATCTCAGAACCCTATCTTAAAATAATATTGCTTACATTAATTCCCTAAGAATTCATAATTTGGGGGCTGGAGTGATAACACAGCAGGTAGGGCATTTGCCTTGCTGGGTTTGATTCCCAACATCCAATATGGTCCCCTGAGCACCGCCAGGGGTAACTCCTGAGTCCAGAGCCGGGAGTGAACCCTGTACATAGGTGGATGTGACTCAAAAAGAAAAAAAATTATAATTCTAACTAAAATTATAAAACTTTATATTTTGTAGTGTGTTATGATTCAGAAAAATCCCATCAGAAGTGATAAAGGTACTTTCTACTGATATTATCTACACACACATACACATATATATATATACATATATATGTATATTTAACTGTCTATGGCATTTCTTAAACACACATCTCATATAACATAAACCAAACATCTACTATGAATTACAATTTGGGAATGATTACCGAAGATGTATGGGTGTGTGTATATTATATATGTACATATAGAATTTTCTTTATATATATATCTGTATTTATATATGGATTATATTATAGATATAGAAATATACAAATAAAATTACATTGGGGGAATTCTAAATGATTAAAAATATAAAGGGTACACAATTATCATTTATTAGTTCTTATAACAAGTCTTTTGATTTCTAAATCAACTTTTCAATTTTTATTGTAACAATGATGAAAATTAAGTCCTGTCCTATGTAAATACATGCATCCTAACACTGACACACACCATCAGCCTAGACTCAGAATTTAATCTATTACTGAAAATCTCAGTATTGAATCTTGATGGAGTTAGAGATGCCTCTGGACATTTTAATTTACAGAATAAAAAAACTGGTGGACCTTGAGTCATGAAGCCCTTCAGGTTTTTTCTAGCCCAATTTCAATTTCAAGTGTTATCTATCATAACGTTCTACTTGAAGAAAAGATACTATGATTAAAACAGATTGACAATCATTACTATTATACTAGAACCATTACTATTATACTAGATGATATAAAATTTAAAATTTTAAATATCACTTAAAATTTTAAATATCAGAAAATTTTAAAATTTTAAAATTTAAAATTTAAAATTTTAAAAATTTCATTATCAGAAAAAAAATTCAGTAAAAGTGTTTAACAGGCAACCCCCAAATATCAGGGACTTAAAATTATACTATACATAAGCAGAGTTTTATTTTATCCACTTTCAGAAGCCATCTACAACACTTCTGTTTAACTCTGTCAGTGGAAAAGATAGATGCCAAATCAAACACTCCGCCTTAAATTCCTCCCTTAGTGACATTATTGGATACATTTAGACTTTTAATCATCCAAGGAAATCATAGAGTTATGCTTATTTTTATAAAGTGAGGAAGTGTATTCCTGCCAATTGTCAGAATAGAGAAAAACTAAAAGTAGAAGAAAAAATAGAATTACCACCAAGAGAACTAACGTTATGTATAAGAGCAAACTAAATAAAATGAAAAAAAAATAAACTTCTATATAATTACTCACTTCATGAATCTTACATTACTAATAGATTCTGCTAGAACAGAATTGAGAATCTAAAATTTCATTGTACATGAACCTGTAGAAGCAGAACCAGGTAGAATATATGTAGAACATTATAAGAAATTAATATACTGAAGATACTTGATCATGTATCCCATTGTGAATTCAACCTCTGTCTCTCTTTATAAATATGATAAAAGCTTTATTTTAAAAAAGCCACATTTTCTGATTAATAGTTTTGTGTAGAGAAAGAAAATAATAACTTGCACTTCAAACTTTTGCATAGATTTATGTAAGCTAGTGATTAACGTTCTGCTGTGATTTGAATTTATCAGTTCCACAGATTTGCGTCCCTAAAGTGTATTTTTCTTTTTTTCACAAGAAAAATTACAAGAGCCATTAGGTAAAGATTTCCACCGACTTAAGATGAGGAAAAAAGATAGAATTAAACTAGCTTAGTATTTTCTTTGAAATAACATCTTTGGTGAACTTACTACAATCTGTAGAAAAGGAAGAATTTTCTCAGCTAGTAGAGAAAGTGTGCTTTTTCAGTGAGAAAATTCAGCAAAATTGGAAGATTCCATTTTTCAAAGATGTATATCCATCTTTTTATAGTTTTCTTCTCATCCAACTCTAAAATGATTCCAGTCTTTTTTAAAGTAAATCTCCAAAAACCGAGTAAAATTGTGGTACTCAAGTGCTTTCAAGTTTCACTTTAAGTCTATAATCAGCTTTATAAGATTTGGGGTCAGTCTTTTAATCATGCATGCCTTATAGAGCTATAAAAATATATTTAGGGCCACAGTAAAAACTTTCATTCATTGATTGAGATAATGTTTTAAAGTTAGATTCTATCTTTTTATTTTTGAATTTGTACTTTTAAAAATTATTCACGATGATTATAAACTGCCAGTGAATTCTTTATATCTCAACATGTTTTAATTGGCATTTCATCTCAGATGTCTAAAAAATGAAACTATAATGATATAAATAATTCTGAAGAATGCCATGGATTAATAACATCACATTTCTCTTTAACCTAAAGACTGCTCTGTGATCAACCTCACAGAGAATAATACCAGTTCCAAATGGAGAGTCAAGAATAGCTTGTAAAACTACTCCCAACATTATATTAATAAATATTAGTACTGCATTAATAAATGCTTAGCAAGTAGCCATCCTAGGTAGTTCCAAAAAAGGAATTAATTGCAAAATAACGTTAGAACTGAAAAAATGAAAGAATGATGAAGTAATTTTTAAAAGTTTCTGGCTTCCTCTCTCCAGTGTTCTCTCTTGAGCACGTATCTCACTTGCTTGTCTCTATATCTTTTTCCTTCTCTTTGCCATTCTAGAAAAGCCCGTGTTCTCTCTTAAACAAATATTCCTCTCTTTCTCTCCCCCTAATGATTCTAATTTAATTTTATTAATAAAAATTATTTTACTTAAAAAAATTACAGCCAGTAAGAGATCACATTCACTTTTGGATTTGGAGATATCAAAGAGGGAAATATAGCAGGGACCAAAGGCTGATTCAAGGAGGCTGCCTGGCAAGAGCTGGAAAAAAAACAATCAAAAATGCAGAAGAGAAACATATTTTGATTATTCCTCTTCCTCAAAGCTCCAAACACAGTACTGGATCCTATTGGCTGATCCCAATAGGATCGTCTGGCAAACAGTCTTAGAAAGAGCTATGAGCGTGTAGTACTCATTGATGAAAATTAGGCCACAGCAAGTTCAGTCAATAATTAAGAAGAGAAGACAAGCATTCTTTTTGTCATGGGAAGACTTCAAAGATTAGTGGGTAATAAGGTATTTTACAGGAAGTCATTATGTAATTAACATAGCTTTTCAGTGGTATATCTTAAAACCATTTTGTGGATAGCCTCAAAAAATTCTTTCATAACTATATCATGGTCTTATGATAGTTCTTAGAGTCAGGGAGCTCTTATTTCTATTTATAATCACTGGTTATTTAAAACTAATATGTATTGTTCTTGTAAACTAAGTAAAATGAATTTTGAGGTGCACCCATCCTTGTTTTTACAAAATTACTTTGCATGTGTGTAGGATGATATAGCCTCGGGTAGTTTAGGTTTATTGGGTTACTCCCTTTACAGTGCTCCCATTCCTCTGTTTATTTGTAGCTTCTTTCTTAGTGTTCTGTTGACTTGTAAATACTGTTTTTCTCTTTTCCTTGAGTCCTTTGCATGGTTTATTCAGAGCAATGTCCTTTTTGTAATGGACACAGGAAGTCTTAGCAAATGCTATGTTTTTGTAACCTGGGAGTCACTTGACTCTACATGATATTTTCCTCCTGGGCATCTGTTCTCTCAACCTAAGCCTCAGCTGCCCTTACTTCCTAGCACCCCCAAAAGCAAGGTCCGGATGAGGGATGAGACGGACCCAAGGGCAAGCAGTGAGTTGTGTGCTACCATGGCATCGAGATGGGCCTGGCCAAAGTGCCAATTGCTTAACTATAAGTTAAGAGCTTGGTCATGGACAAATGCTGTCATGATTCAAACAATGATAACTAGATTTGGACCCTGCTAGGGTGAGGAATGATTAATCTGGCCTGAGTGCTGTAATCTGAGCCTGTGGCAAGATGTTGCCAGGAGAGCTGCCTTGCAAGCCTCAATGTATCTCTAGCTATGTCCATACAAAAACAACTAGTATTAAGATGTTAATGAGTGTTTGGAATGAGGAGAGGAGAAAAAACCCTTAAGAGGTATTTTGCCTACTGGCAGTCTGGAAGGGCTTTGGAACCCCCTAGGTTGTGTTCTCTTTGAACCTGATGGCCCTCAGGAAGGGCTTTCTTATGTTGATTTTGCTACCTGGCAGTGTGTAACCTAAGAGCTAGGGCGAGAGAGGAAAAAGGGACGAGAGAGATCCAGAGAGGCGGAGTAGATACAGAGAGAGGACGGAGCTGGGAGTGTGGGAGATGAGGAAGAAGGAAGATTGAATAAATGGTAACTAATCAGCAATCAGCTTGGTCCTCGTTCTTCCTTCGCCTGTCCTTGGTCAATGGCCATCCCGATCCAGCTGTGGTTCCAGAGCAGCGAATGCGGGTGGTGAGACAGAGCCGCCTGGAGAGCGCGGAGAGCCCACGAGTGCACATGCCCCTCGGCGTGCCTTAGGTTTTTACACATGTGTATCCACCGCATATATTACATCCTAAATTTATCCATGATTATTCAGATTTTCTTTCAGGTGCTTTACTGTGGCACCACTAAGTTCCTATTTGAAATCGAAACTATATTATCTATTTTTATAGAATTGCTGCATAGTTTTCTTCCAATAGTAGTTTAAATTGACTTGGTCACTCCGAAGTGCCAAATAGAAAATAAGATAGAGTATATGCATCCTCTATGATGAACAATTCTTTTCCTAGACAATGCTCATTTAAATAGTGGAAATAGATTAAAACTGATGTTAGGGGCGGCAGATCTCTGCCCGGGGGAGGCTCGGAGAGACAAAAGAACAAAACCAAGACAACTCTTTCTGCAAATGCATGGGTTTATTTAAGCCAATATAGCTATATTGGGACCTTCAATTGTGCCTCAATAGCGTGGCATAACCGAAGGCCCCGAACTCAAAAAGCTAGCTGTTTTTATACCCTTTTGGGGGAGAAATGAAAATCTCACATATCAAAGGGAATCACATAGGTAACTTAATTTGCATATCTAAACATTTGTTGACAAATGAAAATCTCACATATCCAAGGGAATCACATCTATATATCAAAGGGGATCACGCATAGGTCACTTGATTTGCATATCTAAACATTTGCTGATTGTTAACTATTTCCCTGCAAATGTT
The DNA here is from genome assembly GCF_027595985.1 of Sorex araneus. Lineage (NCBI taxonomy): Eukaryota > Metazoa > Chordata > Mammalia > Eulipotyphla > Soricidae > Sorex > Sorex araneus. The sequence continues at coordinate 25,860,550 of NC_073311.1, read as the reverse complement.
TGTCTATAGTTCCTAGGGCAGTTTGTTGGCCCATTTGGTGACAGAGTCCTGCCCAGCGGTAGGTCCTGAAGACATCTTTCAAAGCAGTCAAGTAGTTACAAAGGGCAACTTCAGCGGTTAACCCTTAACCTGCCCTTCAGTTCTTGACTCTTAACTTGCCCTCCTCTTCACTGAGAACTACTAAATGATAATAAATAGAGAAATAGATATGTCAATTCACTGATATACATAATAATTACTATAGAAGAATTTGAATGTGTTATCTACAACTATGTGAAGTTTATTAAGAAGCAAAATATAAAAATCACATGGTATTATATTTGTTGATATAAAACAAAACAAAAATATTTAATACTTTTGAAAAAGAAATCATCATAGGTTTTACATGACGTGGGGATAATGATGGGAATTCAAGTGGGTACATGGTAACGAAGTAAGAATGTTACAGGTTTCACAAAATCACCTATTGTGGACTGAACCAAATCTCCTCTGAACTCATATATTAAAGTCCTATTCTTAGGAATTCAGAGAGTGATTTATTTGGAGGAAAATCCTTTTCAAAAGTAATTAAATAAAATGACTCTTTTAGGAAAGTCCCCGATCTAGTCTGACAGGTGATCTTATAAGAGGATTTGAACACACATACCGGCTACTAATGCACAAAAAGTACTCCGAAGGCACTATATGCAAGTCAAGGAGAGAGATCCATCAGCAAAAAGCTAACCTACCAACAGCTTGGACTTCTAGCCTCTGGAATTTTGAGAGGGTAGCACTGCTGTCCTGTCCCATCGTTCATCGATTTGCTCAAGTGGGCACCAGTAACATCTCCTTGTGAGATTTGTTGTTACTGTTTTTGGCATATCGAATACGCCACCAATAGCTTGCCAGGCACTGCCATGAGGGCAGGATACTCTCAGTAGCTTGCTGGGCCCTCTGAGAGGGATGGAGGAATTGAACCTGGGTCAGCTGCGTGCAAGGCAAATGCACTACCCACTGTGCTATTGCTCCAGCTGAGGTTTTGAGAAAATTAACCTTTTTTTTTAAAGCCAGCACTCTATAGAATTCTGTTGTTACAGCTTTACCAAAGCAAAAGGCATGTGATTATCCCTTATAATATGCCACTGTTTAACTTTGTCATGTGATATACTACTTTTTGATATGCAGCAAAACTAAAGTAACACTCTAACAACAGTAATACGTAGAATGTATATGAATATCCACTGTAACAGAGATAGATTATAAATATTCTTTCTTACATTCGTGTCAGCTTTAACTGCTAAGTAAGTTTTGTCATCAAATACGGAAAAGAAAAGAAATTAGGGTTTAGATTTTTAAAGATTTAGAAATGTAAACAAGTCATTGGGGATTTGATCTATAATAGTTTCAAAATAAATATACCATAATTTCTCTCTCCAACTTCTGTTTTCACCTCTAGAAACATCAGTTGCCTTCTAAAATAACTTTGGAATTTTAACATTGCTGTTTAAAACACCACACCCTTAAAATGTTTTAGGTAACCTTGAATTAAGCATCTATACATAGAGAATCTATAGATTTCCTCTCTGTATATAGACAATCTATATATAAGCATCTATAAATATAGAATTTTTGTAAGAGGGCAGACACTACTGTGAACCTTTTACATAATTCAGCCAATATATTAAAAAGATCAATATAATGAGCCTGAAAGAAAAAAATAACATATAAAGTGCATAAGATATGCCCCTACATGGTGTATTCCTCTGAATCCAACTGTAATTCCTAGTAAATCTATAGGATAAATGTAAAATAACATTGGGACTAATAAATTGGTTTAGAAATATCGTAAGTGAAAAAATCTGTAGCCTTTACTAGAATTGTGTAACACCATTGATGGAAAAATAACATCTTCATCTTCATTTCAATATCACTTGATCATGTCCCAGGGAATTTGCTCCCATCTACTTTCAAGCCAAGTGAAGGACATATCACTCTAAAATATATTAACAACCATTACTGATTCTATTTTTATTTTATGTGGTCAAATCTATTTGCTGCAATATATAATGCTGCAATTAACTTTTATTCTTGTTTGTTAAACTGTATAATTTCTGTATAAAGTTACAGAATCAAATCTGTTTATTTATTCATTTATTGGGTTTTGAGCTATACCTCATAATGTTTGGGGTCCGATCCTGGCCCTGAGCTTAGGGATCACTCCTGGTGGTCCTGGATACCACATGCTGTGCCTAGAATTAAACATGGGTTGGCTGCATGCAAGGCAAGAATCCTACCTGTTGTACTACTGCACCTCTCAAATCAATGTTTATATCAATTATAAAATATCAGTATCCATAGTTCACAAATTATATAGTGTGTATTTTAACCTGAAGGTGAGACAGTACACTAAAAATGTCTGTTAAAACTATAAAGTACACTTTTTTTTTCTTTTTGGGACTCCTGGTGATGCACAGGGGTTACTCCTGGCTCTGCACTCAGGAATTACCCCTGGCAATGCACAGGCGACAATATGGGATGCTGGGAATCAAACCTGGGTCAGCCATGTGCAAGGCAAACACCCTACCCGCTGTGCTATTGCTCCAGCTCCAAGTACACTTTTTAAATGTAGAATCATGGTAGAAATTTAAAGACAGGTTTTAAATAGCAAGTAAATTTTTTGAGTAGATGACACTGTATAGATATGTCTCATATTTAGTGTTTTATTTTAATGCTTTATCATTGCTAAGCACACCTGTGGCATACAAGAACACCATTTTCATAACATACATTTATGATTAATGGCTAGCGTAATTTGACTTTTAAATTCATTGTCAGTGGGAAACTTATTTGTCTACACTAATGTTTAGAAAACAACTTCTTATAAGCCAAATCTTGAATGCTGCTAGATTTCATCTATTAAATTTTATTAGTATACAACAGCACACATTTTTTACATATTTTCTATTACCCTCATTCTTTTAGAAAAACATAAATGAATAATTTGAACAGACCCCAGAGTATTCATTATTTGTCTCTTACAGCAAATATTTATTGAACTCTGATCTATAGGGAGAAGGCAAAATGGAAAGAAGTAACATAAAATGTACAAAGAATATTTTCTTGCTTTCTTGGCTCTAAAATTCATATATCTAAGAAACAGAAGAACTCTAGACTTCTATTAAATCATCTTTAGTAATTTCATTTTTTAAAAAATATTACAGCTAAGATTCTAAGCATCTGAATAAAGAAACATTTACTTTGGCATTTGAAAGAACAATTTGATGCAAAAAAAAAAGTATATATAAAATATACAAATTTATCTAGAGTTGAAACTTATCCATGCAATCTGCAAAAATCCATCATCATCAAGTAATTTTTTAAATAAAAAAAATCCAAAATCGGCTGAGAATGTCAGGCTTAAGTTACTAAGTTCTTTAACAAATAAATAATAAACACTTTCATAAGGGATATACTTCTAAAAATAAAAAATGTAAACTGGAATTTTTTGTAAATGGAACAGAAATTTAGGATAATGATGGAATAAACTTTCTATTCAGATAGCAGCATTTATTTCTCCTTTTTTTCAATGTCTTTCAATGTTTATAACTTTTTCAAGTGAAAAATGTTGCCTATATTCCACTACTCTATAGTCATACAGTAATGATAGGTCTCATTTCCCTGACCTTGAAAAAGTCTCCAATCATTGGGAAAGACAAGTAAGGAGAGGCTGATAAAATCTCAGGGCTGGGAGGAATAGAGATGTTACTGTTGCCCACTCGAGTAAATTGATGAACAAGGAAATGACATTGATACAGTGATATTCATACAATATATTATAGCTTACAAAACAACATCCATAAAAAATACATTCTCAGAGTTAAACTGCTTATGTTGGAAAAGGAAAAGCTCATTTGGGGAATTTTCATATGATTATCTAAAGTCTAAATTCTGAACAGCCTAAATTTAGAATAATTAGATATACATCATAAGTGTAATTGAAATATCATATTACAATCACAAGAAAATACTCAAATTCAATTTATGAAAATACATTCATTATAACTGATTAAAAATTAAAATAACTATTCATTTATGTGTTTGGATATATAATTCAAATATGTCGGAGAAATTAAGCTCAACTGTTCTAAGAAAAATAAAATTAGCTCATAGACATGTAATTAAAATAATCTGGGACACTGAGTAACATAAAATAGGAGAATTCTGATAATATTGAGATCTATATTTTCCAAACTGTCACTTCTCTTTGCTAGCTTCATATCTGCTCCCATAATCGTCCCAGGTCAACTTTATAGCCTCAGAGCCACTTCATAGTACAAAAGAAGAGAGAAATTTTCTTTCCCAGCAATTCTAGAAAAGCACTTCCCTGCCCCCTCCCTTGGTGGATATAATTCTATCAAAATGCTAAATCTTAATTAAAATACTCAGTGCTGGCAGTTTACAAAATGTCTGACAGTTTGCATTGTTTATGAAAGAATAAATTAGTTGAACCATTGTAGAAAGCAATTTATTGATACTTAAGAGGTAGCATTATGAGAACAAAAATATTTTGATGTCACATGGTATCTTTAAAAGTAAGAAACTTTGGTCAGAATACCCTCTGGTGTAGAATTTGAGGTGATAATCAAAACAAAAAATATGTTGGGGCCAGAGTGACAGTATAAAGAGCAGGGCACTTGCCTTACATGCAGGTTAGATCCCCATCACCATATATGGTCCCAAGAGCCCCCACCAGGACTGATCGGTGAGTGCAGAGCTAAGAGTAAATACTGAGTCCCCAGGGTGTTACACCCCAGAAACAAAAAGAATAAAAATATTTTATTTATCTAAAGGCAAATAGGGCTGGAGCGATAGCACAGCAGGTAGGGTGTTTGCCTTGCACACAGCTGACCCAGGTTCAATTCCTCCATCCCTCTCAGAGAGCTCAGCAAGCTACTGAGAGTATCCTGCCCGCACGGCAGAGCCTGGCAAGCTACCAATGGTGTATTTCATATGCCAAAAACAGTAACAAGTCTCACAATGGAAACCTTACTGGTGCCCACTCAAGCAAATTGATGAACAATGGGATGGCAGTGCTACAGTGCTACAAAGGCAAATAAAACCCTCATTACTAATAAATAAAACCCTTATTAGAGGAAAAGCTTCCAAAGATGTTGTTGTTATTTTCAAAGTGAAGTATAACAAAGTTCTATTTAGCATTCAAAATAGTACAAAATAGTCTACGCTCAAATGGAATAATAAAAACACCATCTGAAATAAAATTATTAACATATTTAAAAACCCTATACATTTTGTTGACTTTTTGATGGGGGAACACATCTGGTGATGCTCAGAGCTTGCTCAAGATTCTGCACTTAGGGATCACTCCTGGTGGTTGCTCCAGGGACCATATATGGTTCCAGGAATCAAACTAGATCAATCATTTGTATGGCAAGCAACTTGCTCAATGTTCTTTATCTCTGTTCTGCTAAAAACCCTATAAATTTCAAAAATTGGAAGCCACTTAAAATGCAATACTATGAATAACAAATAGTTGAAAACATCTCTAAAATATCACCACAGAATTTTGTAATTTCCAAATTATTGTTTAACTAGCCATTTGTTATACTTAACCCAATTCTAGCATTATTTACTGCATTATACCCCTTTCTGTCTTGTGAATTTCTTCCCTCTGACTGTTTTTATTCTTTTGTAATATTAGATTCATTTGTCAATAATTGTTGACAGTTGCTGAAGGGTAGAAATTTTTTGTATCCCAACTTCAGAAACTGCCTCATCATTTTGGATAGGTAATCTCTGAGATTTTGTTTTTATTTTTGAAATATTGATATCTCAGTGACCTAAAGGGATATTTATTTCACTTGCTTTTTTTATCTGAAGCCTCTGCTTCAGCTTTGTTCAATCTCATACTATGCAGATTTGGTGTCTATTTCTCTCATGAGGACTAGTAGGAAGGCAAAAACGGCAAGTAGAAATGCAGTTTGCTTCTTAAATCTTAGCTTAGAAGAGGAATATTTCCACGTCTGTCCATGTTCCTTGAACCAAATAATGTAAATAATGCTGCATTGTTTGGTTCATGGATTATGCCTATAATCCAGTGCTAGTATATTAGATATAATAATCTATATGATATATTGCTTTTATTTTGATAAGCACCCAAAATCAAAAGTTCTAGATCATAAAATAATATTGTTAATTTTTAGCTAATAATTATCTGAATTTTCCTAATGATTAGTGGTCTGAAAGATTTTTTTCATGTTCCAGTTAGAAAATTTGAAGAACACTCTGATTTGACAATGTTAGAGGTTAAATAGTATATGTATGTGTCAAAAATTTAGATGTGAACTTAATTTTGGATATGTAATTTTACATTGAAATGATGTATAATTTTTACTAGCTAGTGAGTTTGCTTTTTAGTATTATAGTTTCTCTATTTTCGATCAACCTATGTCTATATAGGTCGAACAAATAAGTCACTATAGTAAATATAAGAGTAGCTGGGGAGAACACTATTAAATAGTCTTAAATTTTGTTCACTGAGAAAACACAAAATCAATGGCTTAACATAATAAGAAATATATTCAGAGAAAGTTCTTGGTTCCTAAAGACCCTAATTTATCTACACATTCTAGAAAAATATACATATATATGTATAGAAAAAGTGAATCTTTCCTAAATATTGTTAGTTTGAAACTTCAGTAGCTTTCCAGACAAAATCTGGAACCAGCCACCATACAAAAGTGTTCAAGGAGAGACCAAAAAATTAAAATAAAAAAGACCCAGACCGCTCTATATTTATAGAAAGCTTTAATAAGCAAGAAGGCTTACTTGGGTTCAGTTAATGAGTCAATTGGTGATCACATCCTTTCAATGACTTCCTCAAACATTCAACCTAATCTTTATTAGTACTTAAAATCTTATATGTCTTCCCTTCCACATTGTGTTTTGGTCAGTCAGCAAAGTGTTTCATTAGCACGAAGGTATTTCATTTGGTATACGTCTGACTACAGTAGAAGCAAATGCCACAGCAACAGTATATGCACATGTAAGAGAAAGCAGTGATTATGACAATAATTTCTAGTATAAGTAATAGCTTTTTTCCTCACCAAGAGCCCTGTGATGAGATCAATAATTTATTAAGTCCTCTATTCCAGGAGTTGATTGCTCAAGGATAACACGTGTCCTTGCAGTTTAATAAAGAACGGCACATTAGCAGACTCATCAGATATAAAGACAACAATCTGGTAAGATAAAGACACATGTGCCCCCTTGTAAATCAGTAATAATGTACAAGGTCATCCTATTTTGAAGGGAAGTTTTTCTTATTAGAGATCGTTTAAATAAAACAGACAGGTTTTGCTGTCAACCATAAGGCTTATTGTTTGGATACAGTAAGAGCATCTATGTGTGCTGTAATGGAGACAGGCTAATGGAGGGGACAAAGGAAGCAGTAAAATTATCAGACCATGTTAAACAGAATATGTACACCTGACTATGAGAGAGACAGTTTGGCAATTTTTAGCTAAATGTATTTAAAAATAAATTTATTAATAAATTATAGTAACCCATTTATATGAATTTCTTAATATTTAGTTTGATTTGCAATACCATGTCTAGTGTTAATGACAATATGTATTAAGGCCAGGCTTCTTGATAATTAGTAAAATCAGATGAGTTATCATTACTAATCTGAGTTTTTTCTTCCTTAATTTATTGCTTTGGATATTTCAAATGCCCTCCCAGTAGTTGTATAATTCACCATCCCGAAAATAATCTGCCTGGGAGAGAGCAAAGGTTCATGTACCAAATAGTAGAAGTGATTCCTTTGTCAGGGATACAGGTGTGCCTACTGTAAGAATTTCTATAAGATATTTCTGATGGCTGGACATTATTAGAGTACCAAAAATGAGACCCAGAACAGAAAACGTAGTAGTAGCTGATAATAACCTTTTTCCCTTCTAAATAAATTATACCTAATTTCACCATAAATGTTACCATAAATGTTCATATGGAGACAACTTTATTAATTGGACCTCGTGTGTATATCATACATATTGGCCAGGGAAGACAGCTTTGTCAAGCATTAGAAGATGGACTAACTGTATATACCAGACAAGAATGCCCATATTTCCTCTTCTGTTCATGGCTTATGTTCTATTGAATGTGTTGCATTCTAGTATGTCCTGCCTACATCAGAGAAACCACAAGCCACCAGAGATTGAGAGCTTTAAGACTGGTTGCAAAGTAACTTGACCATTCTTACGTAAATGGAAATTTACATCGAGTTGTAAATTTTAATTGATAATGTCTTTCCTAGGCAGGACAGTGACACTGTATTCAGAAACATAACATTTTCTGGGCAACAGTTGATTTTGTATTTCTGTATCTCGATGGTATTGGGTTTCTTACTAAGGGTCCCAGTCAGGCAACAGATCTCCAGAAGTTCAATTATTCTTACTGGTTGGTCATGCAGTTAAAGACTTGGTATAGACAGATTTCATTACTGCTTCTCCCAGAAGGGAGCACAACATGAGGCCCCCGTAACCATGCCACTGGACTCTGTGCCAGGCTGTTTCACACAGGGCACCCCAGAGGGGGCAGGTAAAAACCCTCCCCGCTCCAAAGGACCCAGATCTGGCAGCCAAAAACCTTCACAATTCAACTGCAGCCATGCTCAAGGCCACTACATGCTCGGACCAAGCCTCACTTATGAGTAAACATATTACTGGACTGACACATCATAAGACACTCCCTACCCCTTCTTCATAATTACCACACCACATTTGATGGGGTTCAGACAGTAGGCAACAAATCATAGAGGGGAATCTATATATGCATAGATACATATTTTCAGATATATATTCCAAAGCCCACATCACCCAGACTTTAACAACATGTTAGTGATATCCTATAGAATTTCTTAATGGCTCCTGCCAAAATAGAACAATCTTCACACTGTTTCCTATACAGACACGTTTTTGTAAGCATGTTCAGCAGTTCTCCATAACAGACAATACAAAATATATTATTTCGGTTGTATTTTGGGATGGAGCTTGGGGCTTGGGATGGAAACATACCGAATTTGATGGTGGGAAGGTGTAATGGTGGCGGGATTGGTGCTTGAATACTAAATGTAATCAAATATTGTGAACTAACTTATAAAATAAAAAAATTTAAGAAACTTTAAAAGACAGGTTTAAGATGTAGCTAAAATGATTTTACCTATTAGTTCTCTAACATGATCTTTTACTGTTCCTTATTTGTCTTTCTATGAACCCTACTGTTAATGTGTTGTAGAGGAGATAAAAACTACTTTAATATAATCTTTTGAGTAGTAATACATTTCACAATATAACTTCAATTACTATTTGACAAGGGCACTCTTACATGACACCATTAATGGAAGTTACCTGGTTTGAATGGCAACTGAGGAAATTTTAGATTAGAATTAAAAAGTATCCACAACATTTAAAGCTATTTAGAAAGAGGGAGTCAACATAACTAATAGTTGCCAACACTTACTACCAATAGAGGGTTCCAGGCTTTTCTGGTATTGGTTGAGTGTTGTTTAAACATATAGGACATCCTGCTAAAGTATTAACCAAGTCACTAACTTTTGAAGACAATCCAATGTGTGAACAATGGAACATTTTGTCCCAGCACTGAAATTCTTTCTTTTTTTTTTCAAACAATCTACTAAAGGATCAATTACTAGGACTGGTACCTGAGGCAGGACATCAGTTTACTGATTCCATGAACCGATAGATTATGTCAGTTTCTTTTACTGAACCCAAATACTTTACATTCCTGAACCTCACAGGGATTAATTATAAATGTTCATTTCTTGGCTTCACGGTTTTCAGTGCTTTTAGAATTGCACAATTGTCATTGCTAAAGTTTAACAAAGCTCATGAGTGACAGACAAAATGTTCTGAGTTCTGACCACTGCTGCTGAGGGTCCTTCCTATTTCTTTCCAGATGGTGTCAGTGTTAAGCTTAAGAGCAGCAACATTCAGTTCTTAATACAGGCACCCGTGTGATGTCCCCACTTCCTGCCTCCACCCCTCTCCTGGCTGCCAGGATCATCAGAGGAATAGAACTGTGGAGCATTTAGAAGATCAATTATACCCACAGGAACTATCTGGGGAAGTGGGCTGTCAGGGTGGTGTCCCCTAATGCAAAATAGTCACACCACTCAGCCAAAGTGGAAATTTGAGTGAATGGAGGGTGGATCTATAAAACATTTTAACCCACTCATTGCAAGGAAATAATAATATTCTTGCAATGATATATTTGTTTTCTTTGTTCGAGGTGCTATTAGAGTAGCACCATGCACACTACTAGATACTATTGTTCTATTGAGGCTTATCTGGCCTCTTCTCGCTGGAGCTGGAACCAAATTTGGGGGTTATTCTCTACCTCTGTATCTCTGCTATCATGTTACCCATATATTATATCCAGATGTATAGATCACAAATGGTATCCTCGCTTAGGAGATATCTGGAGCATTAATCCGCCTTACTAATATTTTTTCCCTTCTTCAGAGATGTTTGCTGAAAGTAGACTAGAGACTGAACACAATGGCCACTCAATACCCCTATTGCAAACCACAACACCCAATTGGAGAGAGAGATATCAAAAGGAAGTACCCTGCCACAGAGGCAGGGTGGGGTGGGGGAAGAGAGGATTCGGGGAGGGGAGGATACTGGGTTTATTGGTGATGGAGAACGGGCACTGGTAGAGGGATGTGTTTGTGAACATTGTATTAGGGAAAAACAAGTTCTACCATGTGTGAATCTGTATCTGTATCCTCATGGTGATTCACTAATTAAATAATAAAATAAATTAAAAAATATTTTTTCCCTTCTTCAAGTTTGTTCGCTGCTCTGGTGCATTGTCTCATATATATCGCTTCTTTAGAAGGCGATCTAAATGATAGATGTACAATGCCAGATAGGGAATAAATGTTCTCCCAAATCTCAAATACTTTTAAATATTTTTATGCTTTCATTCTTTTAGGAGTTATATAGTTATACATCTTGTCAACCTAACTTCGGTGACTAATTTTTGAGACCCGAAAATGAGTCTCAAAAATTTCATTGTATGACCCAGACTTGAATCTTTTACAGGTTCACAATTCCCTTCTTTCTAGGGTGTTCCAATATCTATAGGTGGCCTGTGTAATAAGAGACTATTGAAAGGTCCATTGCTTTTCCTACATGAAGAAAAATTGATCTTGGTTTCCAGCAGAGTATACTTTAGAAAGCCTTTACTGAGACCTATGCGGCAGAGCACTCTCTTAGAACCATGGCAGCCGTATCTAAGTTGACAGCAATGTGGGACACAACTATTTGCATGTGAAAGGACCATCTTACTCAGTTCTTAGAAGTCCATTGCTACATGCTTTACATCACCTAGCTTTTTTATTGGCCATCCTAGGTTATTGAAAACACTATGAGCAGGGTATACAATACCCATCTGGGGATGTTCTTGGACAGCTTCTTCTAGAAATGTACAAATTCCATGAAATTAAAGGATAGTGGCCAGTGACTGTCAAAAACATAAATTGTGTGCACCAGACTTACTAATTCCCCATTGGCATTGCCATCAGTATAGTTTTATTAACCTAAAGGCAGAATGCATGAATAGAGTTTGGCAGAATTTAACCTTGTGAAGTGTCAGTGCCAGTATTAAAGAAATATCATCCAGTATTAAAGAAATAAAACTTTACAGCCTGCAGGTATTGAGTGAGGAGGAAGAAAAGTAACCATTTTACCATGTTAGTGGGTGTTTCAGACGTAATTATTTATCCTTCTTTCCAACAGATGGCAATGAGGGCCAGATGAGTTTTTTAGTTTACTATGTACTGCATGGTTGCCGCGTGCTATACAGTTCACTCAGTTTCAGTATCAACCCTAAAAGTCACATTTTGTTTATTTGGGGCAAAGGGGGACACTGAATAGTGGACTTGACATAGGGAACTGAGTGAGCACATGGCTCCCAACTATGGAAAATCTTGATCTACAGCCTGTGCTAGAGGCGTGGAAAGCATATAGTCCAGATCAGAGTCAATCTATGAATCTGTAGGAACTTATAGAACACGGGAATAGTAGTGAAAGGTAGAAATGTCTGAACTGTTACTTTTTTTCTTCTTAATTTTAAGGTTTCTATAGGCCAACAAAGGATTTATAGTCTGTGTTTTCTGCCAATAATATCAAACCACAGGTGCTTCCATATTACTCTTAATAGGTCTTTTAAAGTTCACTGAAATAATATATTTTGCCAAAGTCCTTTCGCTGTCTTGATTCTTTCCCACAACCCATATGATCCCTATGGCTTATCAGATTCTGCAGGAAAATAATGGTCAACTCCAAAAATGGCTAGTCCCCTACCTTCTGCACTCACCTTTAATAGCGCCTCACCATGTCAGGCGCTGTGGGTGGATTTAAGATTTTTGACTGTAATACCTACAGTGACAATAGACTGATCGGGATATTCAGAAACTGAAACCTAAATAAACAATTTTATTACCAACTGACTGAGGATTTTATGTGCCTCCAGTAAAGATTTCCAGTATCTCACACCCACCTAGGTAGCTTCCTTGTTCTCCCTCTTTGAGACAAGCCTTCCAGATGGATGGCACACTATACTGTGTAAGAGAGAGAGCCATGACCTGAACCCCTCTTCCAGAACAATATACATAGCAGGATACACAATTTGGAGTGACATTGCTTTGATTCCCAGTCTTATACCCAGAGAATTCTAACCTACCCCCATCTCCCATAGCCATATTTATTGTATTAATGAGAAGTTCTTTTTTTTCTCTCTATTTAATGTAGGAAATCAGAAGTTCTTGAAAAACTTTTTCCCCTCTGGACACTAACTTTTTCTGAAGCATGGCAGCCTATTAATAGGTTTTAGTGAATATGTATTCTCTAATCATGAATATTTCCTGAACTGGGGCCTCTGGGCAATCTGAAATAATTGTAGTTCATTTACTTTTATTTGCATTATGGATTGGAAGTCATAAGAATAATTTTTGTATCATTGTTAATCACTGTAACATCCGACTTTTTGCTTCCATCATTTTCTCAAGAATTCCAACTATTTGAGTACAATCAAATATTGTCTCAAGCACTAGGGCTTTATCCAAGTGCAGGAGATACTTCTCTAGCTTTGTAACCAGCACGTTAGGTTTTCCGAATTATTTTGTTGCTCACCCACCTGGTATGTCAACCCCATGCCTAGCTAAATACTGGGCAGCACATGTTCTTTTATAACTTATTCTCTTCATCCATCTTTAGAACTTGAGCTTTTTTTTGACATTGGTCTCTAGTCAAAGTACCCAGAGTATCCATAGACCAACTCTCTGTGTCTGCCATTCATTTGCTTCATTGTGCAGTTTTCCCCAAATGATCAAGCCAGCTGACATTTTTTTTTTCTTTTCTTTTTGAGTCACACCAGTAGTGCTCAGGGGTTACTCCTGGCTCTGCCTTCAGGAATTATTACTGGTGGTTCTCAGGGGACCATGTAAAATGCAGGAGATAGAACCTGGGTCAGTTGTATGCAAGGCAAATATTCTGGTCACTGTAGTATTGCCCTGCCTCAACCCCATTGACATTTTTAGAATCATACAGACTTATACAATATCTCACAATATCTAAATTTTGATATTTAGATATCAAACACAAACACACACAAACACAGCTAAATATCTGGATTCTTTTTATTCCAAGATGCTTTTCACCATTTTGATTTGTTATTTTCCTGACTGAATTGCCATTTAGTAATTTAAAACCTCAGGAGTTTCCTACATAAAAACCAGAACCAGTCCGTATACAGACAGGACAAAGAAAGACTTAAAACATAATAGATTACTAGAGATTGATAGGTGGTAGATTTAATAAGCAAGGAAACTTACATTCCAGGCTAGCTTGGGCATCCACTAGACAAGTATACCACATCCTCCCTCCAGTATAATGAACATTTATATAGAGGTCTTTACTGGATTCAGTTATATATAGTGTCCAGATGGTCTCAAAACACGTTTCTATTTCAAAATTTCATCTTTGTAATAGGTTTTTGCTATGGAAACTGTGGAAAAGAATTCAAGGATGTAACGTAGGGTAAAAGCACTCAGTTTTATTAATTATTTCATGTCAGCTGGTGATCATGTCTACTCAAAATCCTCTCCAATAAACATCTTAAATGTCATAAATAAAGAAAATATTCAAATTATATTTGGAAATTATGAAAATTATGTTGAATGGCAGTTTGAGGACACTCAAAATGAACAACCTGGGGTATTTTGGACATTAAACCAACAATAAAGGCTTTAAAGCCATTCAATACAGAGAAAGGAAGGAAGAGTTATTTCTTGGAATGGAATCCCATCAATAATTAAAGAGGTAATAAGCAATTTAAAAATAATTGTGAAAAAGTATTATCAGAAACATGCAGTTCACATAGATTTGAAGTATATCCCTGGAAATTCTTAAATAATCATGAAGATAACCACATTATATCACAACAGAAAAACTTTGCAGATAACTTTTATGACACAGTCAAATTATTACCACTAATATTTTTTTGTGATAGAACATAATATCCTTTTGGTTTTTTTAAAATCTCAATAATATATTAGTTGAAAGGAAGCATGAGAAAGATACCAAACAACTCTAAACAGAAATTTGATATCTACAGCTCTATCCTGCTAGCCTAAGGGAAATTGGGTCTGATTAATATTTTTCTATTGAATTATTTTCTTGAGTTTTCTTTTAAACTATTTACCTGCGTTTCTTAATGATTTCTGTGTGAATTTTTTTAAATTTATGGACATAAAATATAATATGTCCTTAAGTTTAGAATCTGGAAAATTGTTATTCTGTGATGTTATAGAGTTCTCATTTCACTGACGGTTTATTCTTATGTCTAATCATTAGCCATTCTTATGTCTAATCATTTCAGCCACAGAATTCCTTGATTTTTTTTGTTAATTTTTTAAGTGGATCAGCAACTTAAAACTGATCTAATCATTTTTCAGCAGGTGGTGCTATGGCTTCTTATTGTTGCTACTGCTGACACTTGTATGTGTCAGAATCAAGTTCGGATAACATACATACTTTTGTTGTGCTTGGTGGAGATCAAAAGGGGTGAATTATAATTGTGCACATCTTAGACATGGGGGAGAAGTCATAGGTCAGATTGGTCTATTATTTTCCTTCTCATTTAGGATTCTAGATCTGAGATTCAGCTACATGCTTTTGGTGCATTTCATAGCACCAATATTAACCCTGGAGGGTGAGGGAGGCAGAATATCACACAGTGTTCTGTGTTTGCCTGGGGCCCCGATCCAGATGGATGATTTCAGTTTCTCTGCTGTTTGTTTCATTTGTATCATGGTTATATGCCTCTTTCTGTCTTCAGTTTTTCCTGATCAGGGCCTTTGGTTGGACTGGCAACTCTTCCCAAGTTAAATACTCCAAAGCTACTACACTGTATATCTCTCACCACCCATTTTATATCACACAGATATTTAAGTCTTCATGGTGTACCTTGAAGCAGACAATATAGACAATATAGACAATCATGTCTATATTGATCTTAGGTGTAGAAGTTGCTTCAGCTGATCCCTCTAGTGCAATAGCATTGTCCCTGTAGTGTCCATTTATAGAGCTGCTGTTTGTAATTTCTCGTGTGATGGGGAGTGAAACAAGAAATAATCTTCACTGACATTTTGATGCTGCCATTATCTCACCAGCAGAACAAGTAAAAAAATCATTAATATGAGCTATACATGAAAAAAATTACAGCAGTGTTAAATATTTTGATATCACAAATCAATTGATATCAAATTGATATCAATTTGATATCTGCTTCCGGTTAGTTGAGTCCAGAGTCCAAGGTCACAAAGTTCCACATTATCTGGATTCTTTGGAACTTCATTTGTGCATGAGGCTCAGCCGGAGCTTCTGGAAACAGGCCTGGAACATGGCGGCGGTTGGGTTTATACCAGTTCATATATGCAGAAATATAGAATGTATTCCCTTTTCTACTGCTTTCAAAAATTAGGTTAAGGAAGTTGAGGAAGAAGCAGAAATATAATCTATGCACAGTTATATTTTTTTTCTGAAACTCCCAAGGAATGGTTAGAATGAGTGAAGAGACAGTATTTGTGCAGTTGGTGAATTTTGTAGGATTTGTACAGGCTCTGAATAAATCCTGAAAATACGTCTCTGATTGTTTGTTGCTCTCTGTGGTATATCTCTCTTTTCTACTCATCTTTTAAGAAGGAACAAGAAAAATATTAATTTACCATTCTGACTTGCGAACTTAAATTTCTAGCATTCAAAGTTTCTTTTTGTGAAATTTTACACCCTTATAAAGTGAGGGTAAAATTACAATATTCACAAGTCTGGAATAACTGTATATACTAACTCTAACCTAAACATCATTCCACACTCCTATATGTGAATGAATTAGTTGTTATTCTTGGATCTAGAAGTTTTGAATAACATGTAAGTTATATAAATATTAAAAATAGTACATTACATCAAACTTGTTTGTCTATCTGGGTTTTATTTTTAAAATAAACAAACTAGATCTTACATATAGTTGAACTAATGAACTTCATTGTTAGAAATCTTTATTCAGAAATTTATGAGGAAGGATTTGTGATACAGCAAAGACCACTTTAATTTCTCAGACACTCTTCTAATCCTTGGAGAGTCACTAGTAAAAAAAAGTATTGTCAAGTAGGAAGAAAACTGAAAAAGTCACTGAAGTGTTGTCAAGGAACTCTAGATAAACATGGGAAACAAAGATTTATAGAGTAACTGTGGAAAGAGAATATGTGGGTGTAAAAAATAAAATTGGATGCTGAGGTCTCACTGCAAGCATATTGCCATCAATTTTTCTGGAGAGGAGGCAGAAAATTGCTTGATGACATTAAAATGAGTACAAATTGAAAGCAGCAAAAATGTAGGAAACTTCACCCCATTCATAATGTTTATATCTCTATACCTATGGGCTAGCAATGCACTTGCCAACTACATTTTCCATTTGTAACCAGATGATGTGTTGTCAGATACATACTAAATTCCCTCTAGAATTAGGATATTTGATTTTACAATAAAAAAGTTAATATTAAGAAGTAGAAATGGTTATGTCTGGCTTATGAATTAAGAACATACACTAGCATTTCTCTGAAAAGTAGCCAGGAAGTATATAATGTAAAATAATGAATATGTAGACAAAATATGCTAGAATAAACAAATAACTATTGAACGAACCAGAAAAGTATACTACTCTAGCCTCTACCATTAATAAATCAGGAGGAAAGACAAATAAGTATTTGTGTATTAGTATACTAATTTATAAAATAAAACCATTTTCAATGTCAATTCTACAATTCTTGTTTTAACTTACTGTAAAATTCTGATACTAAATCCTTAAAGAAAAAGATCTCTTAGAGCCTTTTGCCCAAAGGGTAAAAATGCCAATTTTCAATGATTTTTTAGTGTTTAGATAGAGGGTAGAGAGCGTTTGATCCAGGTTTGATCCCCCATGCCCAAGTACAAGCCTCTGAACTCTGCCAGTAGTGACTGTAATACCTCTATCACTATCAGCTGTGGCCCAAAGAGCCAGCCAAATATTTAACCAAAAAAAGCAAAGAAACAAAAAATTTATTATAGGTAAAGTCGTACTATAGCAGGCAGGCAATTTCTTTCCACACAGTTTATCTGGGCTCAATCCCTGATACCTCCTAATGGCTCGTAAGCCCTCCCAGGAGTGACTCCTGAGCACAGAGCCAGGAATATGCCCTTAGGCTCAATAAGTGTGGCCCCAAATAAAATAACAACAATGAAATTAATATTTATAACATATAAGCTTTTATAATCCCTTAGTATCTTTCAACAAGCAACTGATTTGTTCAAACAGAATCACATATATACATGTATATATATATATATATATATATATATTTTTAAATTAGGCAGTTACTCTGAAAGATAAAGCTTAGTATTTCCACAAAGCACATTTCCTCCACTATTTTGAGGACAGTGACTCTCAACAAGCAGGCAAGTGTCAGTATGATGTCACTCAGGAAAAATCATCTTTCTGAGATGATGAGAGATTTTCTTACCCACTTCCTGTGTCTGTTGAGAATGCCTTATAAGCAAGGACACGCAATGACAATGAGAACAAAAAGAGGTCAAACACTTGTTTGTACATACCATTCTCTAGCAAAGACTACTTTGAAAAAAGCTGATTTAGAACTAGGAAAGAAAAAGCAGATGTGATAGGAACATTTTTTGTTAGCAAATATAAAATTGTTCTCTAAGAATCATGGGACAGAATATTTCTTGAGGGGCACGGAGCTCACTGTGGTTACCATTATAGTATCCAAAGACGCTAAGTAATGATAGCACTTTGTGTTTTGTTTTGTCTGGAGGTTATAAATCCAAAGCATTATTCAGGCACATCTGGTGCTTTACCAATGAGCTATATACCTAGTTCATGTAACAGATTTTAACTTATTTAAGAAATTACAGTTTGGGAAGGCAATAAAGTTCACATTTTCACATGGATGTACTTTTCAAAAGCAAATATTTATCAAGAAAATTGATACCGTTAAAAAATCTGATATTAAAACCAAAAGGCAAACATTAAGTGCAATATAAATGCACAGGACCAAATATGTATCACTCCAAATATAACTCAAGAAGGATAAAAGAAGCTAGAATTTTATAGTAGAAAACCTCATAGCCAAATGCTATTACCAATGTTGTAGTAAAGTGTTATCATTCATTCATTCCTAACATAATACTATGACTTGAATTTTATCTCTCTGGAGTTTTCCTACTCAAGTGCATAATCTATATCTAATCATGAGAATATTAAAAAAATCCAAACTGAGGAACGTTTACAAAATATTTGTCACCTATTGTTCATGAAATTCAAGTCTAAAAATAACAACAGCAAAGTTAATGAAGTTTCCTCAGGAAAATGGAGACTGAGTCAGTATATTAAAATGGAAATGTGTATTCCTGGATCTTTCCCGGATTTGAAAATGCAAAAGTCATGGCAAAAACACACAAAACATTCTTTAGACCAGTTTCTCTCAACATGTTCTTATTATTGTCCCTTCTAACTTTATTTCTTTCCTGTGGCCCCTCTCCTACTAATTGTTTCCTTGTCTCATGATATGTATGAACCCCAGACATTTTTGTGATTTTTTTCACTTGAACAGAATTTCATCTAGGATATAATTTTATTTTCATAATTGTGCAGTGGGTAATAACAGAATGACCTTTAGGAATTATTCTAAGAATTATTCACTAATATATTTGAAGAAGGAATAATATTTTCTCCAACTGTTTCTCAAACTCTTAATAGTCAAAAATAAAATAGAAACTAAAAGCATGTGGAGGAACAAAATGGAAACAATTGGTGAATCTAAGTTAGTGTATCTGGTTTTTTAATTTAAAGTTTAAAAGCATAAACATTATTAAAAAATACAAAATAAATATATAAAACATATTTTAATAATGTAAACAAAGAAGGATACCACCAACTACAATGGAAAATAATGATAAACTCCTCCAATCTTTGTTATTGACTCAGTTCTCAATGTAATATCCAAAGTTCATCTTGAAGGATCTTATAAGACCCAGAAAATTATCTATTATCTGATTACTTATTTCCCCCCAAAGAGACCTAGGACAATTTGCTAGAGAAACTTCCTCTAGGAAAAGAAGTGACCAGATTTTTATAAGGGCATGATTTATTAGAGTATAGATAATAATAATATATTATGAACCCCCAGGTCCCAAGGTAAATCCCAATTACAGAGGACACACAAAAACCAAGTTCCTTCCACACGTATTTATTTTATTTAAAGACCTCTCATATAGATAATTTCTTGAATGTTTAATTGAGTCAGACATACTTAAGCAAACAGTTGTAAAACTATATCAAGAGTTCCTTGAATTGAGAATTAAGAACTATTAAAATAGTTAGATGTTGCAATTCCCAAAACACACATGTGCACACATACACATGCACACAGTCACATACAAACACACACACTTTTCTTGCCAAAGATTAAAATGTAATACTATATCAGGCATAGATGAATGCTACCTACAGGATAATAAAACTGTAGCATATAAGGGTGCTTGTTCCTGTCGTAGCTCTTGTTGGCAGGAATGTTTATGCTTGTCAGTGCTCAGTGGATACTCCAGGCTCTGTGGTTAGGGGCCACTGCTGCAGTGCTCATAGGAGGGCGAGGGATCAAACCAGGGTTAGTTGTACTCAAGACAAGCGCCCGACCCTTCTACTAACTCTCTGCCAATGCCCCTCCTCCTTCTCTGCCTTCTCTCTTCTAATTTACCGTACATAAAGGGGAAAAAATTACTGCAAATTTAGTGACATATTTATTATTCAGTTTTTGTAAGTTAGTCCTCTCTACACCATTGAACTTGGTCTTCTGTTTTAGTGACTCATTAGGCTGCAATTCTCAAGTCAGTTGGGGCCAAGTTTACCTCAGAGAATGAATTGCAGAGAGATCTGCTTCCATGCTCCTTCATTTTTGGCAGAATTAATTTCCTTAGATTTGCATGACTGAGGTTTCAATGTTTTTTTGGAGTATGTTATCACATAGAGAGCTACCAACAGTTCTTTGTCATGTGGGATTATCTAACATAGGCTTTTTACTCTGTACCAGCTAATTCCTTAATATTACGAGGGAAAATCTGTCTAGCACATCAATTAGTAAAGATAGAATTTATTTATCTCATAATTACAGCAGTGACATGACAACAATTTTGCCACTGATTAGAAGTACTGAAATGAAGGGATTATACAAGAAATCCATGAATACCAGAAGGCAGAAATCACTGGGCATCACCTTGATAAATTTATACTGACATGAACTTCTTCTTCAGTAAAACACAGATGCAGTATTCTCAATATAAATGTGATGGAAAAGTAAAAATGATAGATATTTTAGAATAATATAATATTGCTAAAAGTTTTTGTGTCCAGTAGCAAAACTTCAAATTGAAGACTATTTCTAATTAATCATGGTATAGCCATAATGTGAGATTCTATAGGGTAACAAGGATGAAATTCCAAAATGTTACAATCTGGTACCAGAGTAGGTCAGGATTTTGCCTTTCATGCAACTAACCCAGATTCAATCCCCCAAATACCATATGGTCTCCTGAGTACCCCAGTAGTAATTCCTGAGTGCAGAGGCAGGCGTAACCCCTGAGCATTGCCGGGTATGACCAAAATAAGCCAAAATAGCAACGACAATGAAAAACCTCAAAATATTCTACTTCAAAATAAGCTCCTAAAAGCCTATTTAGAAATATTTATATTAGGCAGAATATCCTGAGCCCATGCCAGGCTGTCTTCACCGTGGAGTGGGGCGGGTTGAGTTTCCCTCCCTGCCTCAAGCAGAACCCTGGCAGCCGAAAACCTTCAGAACCCAACCACTGCCATGTTCAAGGCCACTCTCCATATGCTCGGACAAGTCTCACCTCAGAGGGGATGAGCCTCACCCAAGACGGGATGAACCTCACCAGAGAGAGGACTGGCAGGAAAACCCAGGTATGGGGGAACCCATGACTGAGATCTCCAAGTCTGCTCGGATCAAGACTGGGCCTCCTCCCACCAGGATCCCAGTTCTCCAGTAGCTTGGCAGTCACACCCACAAACTGCTCCCGTAATGTAATTTCATCAATGGCCAAGACCCAGAGACTATAAGTCAAAGCTCCCAGAAGAGAGCGACAGAATTTCCTGGAATGCGTGGCCATGACCTCTTATACTCTAGTCCACATAACGTATCAAAAGTAGCACACATTTCTTTGGTTTTAACATACTTGTTTGTATTTTCTTATATATGGGCTTAAATGGTTCCAGAATGAAATAAAATAACCTCCACACTCTTCCCTCTTATTGTGGTGGGAAGGTGCTCGGTGGTGGAACTGGTGTTTGAATATTATCGGTAATTAACTATTGTGAACTACTTTATGAAACTAAAATATATAAAAATTGAAAAAAAGGAAGATTTATGTTATGCTCATATGAAGGAGGAAAAATACTTCATATTAAGGAATTCAGGAACAAATATATGCATTACTATTAAAAAATATAAATACTAATATATGTCACTTGTGAAAGGTTCAAAACCTAAATTAAGGTCACTCTTCAAGCCCATGTTCTCTAATGAATATGTCTCTCACTTACTTGTCTGTGTCTCTTTGCTTGCCTCACTTCACTCCAGAGAAGCCCATTTCCTTTCCCTAACATGTACTTCTCCTTTTCTCTTCCCTCAGATCTTTCTAATTAACTTTCAATAAAAGCATTCTTGCTTCACCCCAAAACAAAAACAAACAAAAAAGTCCTAAGTTAAAAAGCATACAAAGCACAAATTCAACTTGATTTCAAATATTTCTTAAAATTTTAGTTTATTAATAGGAAAAAAGAAACATTTATTTCTAGACTGTAATATAAAACGTATTGAAAATGTGTAAATATTGCAGACTATGACAAAACAAAATTGTGTGTCAAAACATCCAATACCCCTAAGTATCTTAAAGAGATGAATATTGAACTTATATTAATTTCATAACTTTTACTTAAAATATACACATTATTTTATATTAAATTAACAATGAAAACATCTAGAAAGTTCAAAATATCTAGGAAGTTCAAATTTTGACAATTAGTTAATATCAGAACTAAAAGAAATCATAAATCTGCATATAAAGACCTTTATAATACTATTGATTCATGTAACTAAAGTCTCTCAGAAGCAGAAGTTATGGTTTTTACGTTAGCAGTAACTATGATAACCATACAATAATTTTTTAAATTATTTTATATGATTGATGAATTTAAAGGAGGAAATTCTATTCTACTTATATTAATAACAAACAATTGAGAAGTTAAATAAGAATTATGCTGTAACTAGAGGTATCACTGTCATCCCCTCGTTGTTCATCAATCCGCTCGAGCAGGCACCAGTAATGTCTCCACTGTGAGACTTCTTGTTACTGTTTTTGGCATATCGAATACACCATGGGGAGTTGCCAGGCTCTGCAGTGCTTGTTGGGCTTGCTGTAGCTTGCCGGGCTCTCCGAGAGGGATGGAGGAATTGAACCGGGATCGGCTGCGTGCAAGGCAAATGTCCTACCTGCTGTGCTATCATTCCAGCCCTGTAACTAGAGGTAATAAATATTATATCATTGAGTAGCTATACTATGTCGACAGCCTACCTGGTTGGTGGTACACATTGAAACCACAGGATGATGCTTTAGTAATTTAGATTCAAATTAAAAACAGAAAAAATCACCAAACATTATAAATACAGAAATAAATAATATTAATCTATAATTTAGACATATGATTTAAATGACAAAAACTCAAATGGGTGAGCTCAGTATGGCTACTCATAAAATCTGTTACAAGAGGAATTCTCAGATATCTCTACTGATTGTTTTAACTCTGGAGAAATATTTATATTTATCAAAGTTCCTTATGAATTATCTCATAAAAGGGAATATTTCCCACAGTGTTTTGAACAGTAACAAATATTTGTTAGCAAACTGCATATACCAAATAAAAATAGCAAATCTAGTTATCCCTGAATAAACAAAATTACCAGTTTAAAACTTTTTAGTGAAATAAAATTTAATATAAGCAGTATTAACATAGGAGCATAAAATTACATAAATCTAATTTACAATAGTACAAGATTACACTAATAGCACAAAAGCATAGTCTATTAACCATTATTTCTCTATAAAAAAGAACAATTTCATATGATTTAATCTGACATATCTATAATGTCTCTGTAACATGTAATAAGGATTAAGCTTTATTTTTCAATCTATTATTTAACATTGTCAATGCCTTATAATAAACAAGTACTAGCTTCATTAAAATAAATATATATTCATACATATTATTGTTTCATGCATGACACAATCTTTGTTTTGCAACTCAAACAATATATATTTTTTCCTAGCCTATATTTTCTTATTGAGGCGTTTGCCTTGCATGCACCCGACCCGGGTTTGATTCCTCCGCCCCTCTCACAGAGCCTGGCAAGCTACTGAGAGTATCCGCCCGCATAACAGAGCCTGGCAAGCATATTCAATATGTCAAAAACAGTAGCAACAAGTCTCACAATGGAGAAATTACGTGCCCGTTCAAGCAAATCAATGAGCAACAGGATGACAGTGATAGTGACATATTTAATCTATTTAAATTATACATATATATTTTTTAAAGTGTCTCTTACAGAGTCAGACTTGTGGGTCGGAGGCAAGTGGGGTGGGGGGAGTATTGGTGGATGGACGTGGACACTGGTGAAAGGATTGGTGTTGAAGCACTGTATGCTTGAACCTAATTATAAGTCACTTTGTAATTTCCTGGTGACTAAATAAAAAAAAATTTTTTAAGGTCCATTTGGTTATTACTAATTTTTAAAATCCAGTCTGTTCTGTTCTCTGGTTCAACATCACATCTGAGGGATATTTTTATTTTGGAACCAGACAGATATGTCCCCCCAAATATTCTTTTACTCTCTTATTTAATAATAAACTTCCTATCATTCCGTAATAAACTCTCCAGCCCTAGTGGGTATTACACCTAGCCTGGGTTGTAGGTAGGATATAATGCTTTGCTTCAATTCCTGATAGAATTGAATTATGTAAAAAACAGAAATGGGGATAGCTGTTGCATTATCGGTCTAAGCAATGACCAAATTAACTTAGCCATGTCCTGAAATATTTCCCATTACAAATGAGTCAATTCCCCAAAATTTCTTGCTCCTTTCCCATTTATTTCCATCCTAACATGTGGAAGAGAGATTGTTTATTTCCTGATCTTTGTTCTCTGATGTGAACATTAAGATAATTCTATCCTTTGTTTTAACCTTGATGATCTCCTTTATACATCTGTTGGAGTTTCCTGATGTGCAGCAGAAACACTGGAGAATAACAATAACATCCTCTGTATAACATAACACAAAATGCTGCTTTATACTTGTCACATCTTTTTCGGGAGTATGAAAAAAAATTCTAAATATGAGTCATTTTCCTAAGAATTTCTCATTTTTATAAAATTCCTTTATAAAAAATCTGACAACCATGGAAGCAATTGAGTTTGTTACTAGTTTTAAGTTCTAACTCTGTATTAATCACATTATTTTCCTTTCAAAGAAGGATACTTCTAAGAGTGAATCACAACTGCATTCACAACTAGAAGCAATACAGAAGAAAAAGGAGTAAAACAAGAAAGTATCAGGAAAGTTGGAAATTATAAATTGATAAATAATTTTTACCTAGTAGTGAAAATAAGTCTTTATTGTCACATTTGTAAGCCAGATTGTGTTAATGCTTATGTTACGATAAAGGGAAAATAAGATATACTTTTTGTCTGTAGATCTATCTCAATTATTCATTCTTAATATACTAGTTTTTATGCTTATGATTCTATCTATATGAAAACTGAGCAGTTAATTAATCTGAGGGCCACATATGCATTCTTTATCACTGTATCACAGTATCACTGTCATCCCGGTGTTCATCGATTTCCTTGGGCGGGTACCAGTAATGTCTCCATTGTGAGACTTGTTCTTGCTGTTTTTGGTATATCGATTTTGCCACGGGTAGCTTGCCAGGCTCTGCTGTGTAGCCTGGATACTCTCTATAGCTTGCTGGGCTTTTCAAGAGGTATGGAGGCATTCTTTATATGAAATGAAATTAAATATTTTAATATACCAGAGATTTAATAATTTTGAATCTATGAGATGTGTATGATATAATTTAACATTTATCTATTTTTGCATTTACCTGGGAGCAATAGCACAGCGGGTAGGTCATTTGCCTCGCACGTGGCTGACCCGGATTCACTTCCTCCTCTCGGAGAGCCCAGAAAGTTACTGATAGTATCCCACCCGCACTGCAGAGCCTGGCAAGCTCCCCGTGGCATATTTGATATGCCAAAAACAGTAACAGCAAGTCTCACAATGGAGATGCTACTGGTGCCCGCTCGAGCAAATTGATGAACAACAGGATGACAGTGCTATGACAGTGCTACAGTGCTACATTTACCTGTATCTATGATGGTCCTTCATTCAACCATATTCCCCAACAGTTAGTAATCTAAAAAATACAAACCTGCTCTCAACATTCAGGTTTCAATTGACTTCTTTGCATTAAATTATGTCAGAACTAACATAATTCTCAAATCAGAATGTACACAAATTTTAAAGAGATATAAGCTTTTCTGAGCAGTCAGGAAAAAAATAAAGACAAGAAGTCACTATTTTGCACACCATCAAACTGAATAACAGTCCAGTTAAAAGTTTCTTATTGTATCCTGCTCACAACTCCTCTGTTTCATTTCTAATGCATTACCAGGCCAACAGCTCGCCAGACCATGAACTAGCATAGATTTTAAAAACATATCTTACCTCTCTTGGGTAGAGTTATCCTATCTAGAGGAAATTCACTCCTTCCATATCTGGTTCAGGATTTGTTTCTACTAATTGTGGCTTAGTCTGTTTCCCCTTTAGTTTTACATCATGCTTCTATGACTTTTCTTAGATTTCTAATTCCATAAATTTCTCAAGTATTTCCCCCCAGGGCACAAAAACATCTGTATTTCAATAACTTAATTGCCTTGAAACTCACCCAATAAATGCTTTCAGTATTTTAAGCCTACAAATTTTATGCAATCATAATCTTAGTTGTCCCAATCTTCCAAAGTCATTCCTTGATTGACTTTCTAATGAAACTTCTATATGCAACTTGACAGAATAAATGTCCAATTTTTTGGCTTTTAGTTTTCTCTGAGATATTTATTCCAGGCTTTTCCTAAGGCTTTTTCTTCATCATTCTATTGAATCTCTTTGAATTATTGAAGTTCTTTTACCTAGTAACCAATAAAACTGTCTCCTTTCTAGCATTATTTTAAGAAAATTATACTCATGTATATACTTAATCAGGTGAGAGCCAGAATACAGGATCAGAGTCAGAATCCAGAAAATCAATCAAAGTCAGAGTCCAAGGATCTGGGATCTAGGAATGAGGGGCTAGGAAGGAAGAATGTGTAAGATGAGAGAGACAAGAGATTGAATAAATGGCAACTAATCAGCAATCAGCGTGGTCCTCAGTCTTCCTTTGCCTGCCCACTGCCAACAGCCTTCCCAATCCTGTCCATACACAGCATCTTGTGAGCACCAAACGGGGGCAGTGCGAGAGAGCTGCCTGCAAAGCCCAAAAACACATACCCTTCCACGAGAGTATATTTTTTACACAGTACCATGGTGCGATAGCACAGTGGGTAGGCTGTTTGCCTCGCACGGGGCTGACCTGGGTTCGATTCCTTTGTGCCTCTCAGAGAGCCCGGCAAGCTACCAAGAGATCCCACCTCGGCAAAGCCTGCCAAGCTCCCCATGGCGTATTTTACATGCCCAAAACAGTAACAAGAAGCCTCACAATGGAGACGTTACTGGTGCCCGCTCAAGCAAATTGATGAACAATGGGATGACAGTGCTACAGTGCTATATTTTTAATCACATGCACCTATTTGTTTTTTAAATTTTATCTCTTTAATTTAGGGGCAAGCAGTGTGCAGACCTGACTCCTAGCTTTGCTCTTTGGGGTAACCTCTCGCAGGACTCAATTATTTGGAATGCCAGGGATTGAAGCTGGGTTAAATGCTTGTAAAATATGCTCTACCCACTCTACTATCTACTATCTCTCCAGCCCAGCATTAATTTTTTTAAAACATGTTATTTTGGGGGGCCAGAGAGATAGTACAGTGAGTAAAACACTTGCTTTGCAAGAGGACAACTTCTGTTCAATCCCTGGAACCTCATGTGGTCCCTTGAACCTGCCAGGTGTAACTCCTGAACACAGCAGGTAAAGTTCTAAAACAACAATAATAACAAAAATGTCCCTCTGTCAAGAGACTCTACAGTGGGAAGGACATTTGACTTACATTTGACTGATCCAGGTTCGATCCTCGGCATCCCTTATGGTCCCCGAGCAATGTCAGGAGTATTCCTCAGCACAAAGCCCAGAATAACCCCTGAATATCACTGCTTCACACACACACACACACACACACACACACACACACACACACACACGCACAGAGGCAAAAACAGAATTTTAAAAAAAGGGAATGGAGAGATAGTACAGTGGGTAGGAGGGTGCCTGCTTTGCAAACAGCAGACCCAGGTTTGAGCTCTAGCGCCTGATATGGTCCATTGAACCCATCAGAAGTGAAGCCTGAGCAAAGAGCCAGGAGTGAACTCTGAGCTCTTCCATGTAGGGTCCAGAAAAACAAAAGTAAATCTAAAGAAACAAGATGAATTCACTTTAATAACTGATGTCTTCTATGAAGTTTAAGTATTTTTTCCATATTCTACATTTGTCAAATGATTGAGAAAATACTTGCCATTTGAGAAGTTGGGATGGAATGTCAAATATAGTCCCTGATATAATTAATAGACTAATTACACGTATTAAAACTAAATTACTAAGACCTAAAGGAAACCCATGAGCAAATGAACCTAAAACTAGGTTCAATGAAGTTTTATCTTTTAACCACTTGTATCATAGTATGAGTTTCAAGATTTAGATATACTTGCTACAAATACATTTTAGTTTTGTTTTATATTTGTTATCATAATTTAGAATCTTCTCTATCATGTTTTTTATAAACAAAATTTTGAATATATTTTATTTGTTGCTAATGTAATATTATATAAATGTACATTTATGTGGGTGAAACAAGATTTAGTAAACTTATCTTACAATGGCTTCAAAGCAGCAAAGAGTAATTTGTCAAATAGAAAAGAGCACTAAATCTGTAATTTCTACTTCAGTCCATAGTTCTTACAAGAGAATCACCAATTAATAAAAATATATTTTTTGGCAAATGAAAAGCACAATGACAGCAAGCAAATTATTTTAAGAATCCATTTTTATATATGCCCCACAGAAGTAAATTTTAAATAGATCTTTACTGTGAAAGGCTGTTAAAAGTCAAAGAAATATCTTCAAAAGAGGGTTCTGGGATGATGGCAGAGTAAACAGAATCAGGAATCTCTCTCCATATTTGTATAATAATTCTGCTGGCAGGGTCTATCCTATATAGTTATTTTAACTTTTGAATCTTGCTGAAGACTTGGACAGTAAATTGAGCTACCTCTCTTTCACTCCCAGCCACCTGGAAGGCAGCTGTGAACAGCTTGCTGGAGCCAGAGAGGGCAAAAGGAACCTTGTCCTCCTAATAAGAGAGATGTTTCTTCAGATCCCTGATTGCTAGTTCTGAACAAAAGGTGAGAACCAGTGGTTGCTGTACACTGAAGGAAGCTACTTTCCTGCCAGCTCAAGTAACTTTCAGGGATTTAAAGGAACCGTATCCTTTTCTTATTTAATATTTTGTTACTAACTAAAATGAACTTAATTCTTTTTTGATGTGGTTATGTGACTTTTACTTTTTTCTCATAGTTCCATAATTTTTATATAATTAGCAATTTGTTTATATTGAAGCTTTTCCCTTCACTATGTTTACTGTTTCCAGTGGTTTTCTACTAGTGTCTACGAGATTTTCTATGCATAATATCATGCCATCTATAAACAGTGATGATCATATAACTTATAAGATGAATATCTTCTACATCTTTTTCTTATCTACCTGCTTATCTACTTATATTTCACCACTATTGAGTGACGTTGGTGAGAAAGGATGTTCTTGGCTCATTCCTGTTCAAACAGCAAGAGTGAGATTGATATAATTTGAGAATTTTTAGGGGTGGCATAACATTTAATGACAATGTGTATAAAATGTGTATGAGGAAGGAATCTCAGCTAACTTCTAAAATTTCTTTATTTAATGATTGCAAGTTATTGCTTTTGAGCAAAATCAATGAACAAATTAAAGAGAAATACAATGACTTCTTAAATTACTAGTAACTATAAAATGCTTCAGAAAATGCAGACAAATACATGTTGCACACATATTAGAATACTGTTTTGGGTATCAAAAGATAAAAACTATGTGGATATAAAGATTTATAAGTTATAAGCATGTGAGGCAAATGCAAACTGCAAACAGAAGAAAACAGGAATCAAAAAATGTTATCACTTAAAAATGTGCTTAGGAACAAATTACATAGTTATTAGTATTTTGAGTAAAGTTTAATTTTTTCAATATAGTTTTTTTTTAAATTTGCGGTACCATGATGTAAAAAAGACTGTTTCATGCATACAATGTTCAGACATCGCACATTCCACCAGTGTCAGCTTCTGTCCACAATTATCTAGGGTCCCTCCAACCATTTCAGACTCTACCTGCGCTATTATAAACTCAGCTCAATAAACAAATTCTAGATTCTGTTGTGTATGACAATTTGTTATTCCTTTACCATGTTGTTGTTGTTGTTATATCCTAAATATGAGAGTGGTCATTCTGTATCCATCTCTCCTTCCAGCTGACTTCACTCAGCATGTTACCATCCAGTTCTGTCCAAATAATGGCAAATTACATGCTTTTGCTTTTTTGCAGTAGAGGAGTAGTAGTGTGTATTTGCATGGTGTGTGTGTGTGTGTGTATGTGGGTGTGTACATTTCCTTATCTAGTCATCTATTTGGGTGGATGAGGGTTGTTTCCATATTTTAGCTTTTAGTGCTGAAATGAAATCAGAGCCAAAATATATTTTCAAATTAGTTTTTTTGAGCCCTTGGGGAAGATGCTGAGAAATGATATTGCTGGGTCATAATGAAGTTTGATTATTAGAGTTTTTTTTTAAGTCTATACTGTTTTTCCAAAAGGTGAACTAGTTGAAAGGGTACATTGGTGTTACTTAACTAGAAACTCCAGCTGATCATTTCAGAATTTCTGCAATTGCTTATCTCTACCTCCAAAGAGCTGTTTGTTTTCATATTTCTACCCTGAAATTTCTATACTGAAGGACAAGAAAGCAACTCCTTTACTTCAGCACATTGCAACTCCAAGAGACCAAATTTCTGTTCATAAATAAGAGGAAACACTAAAGGTACATAATTCATAAAAATTTTCAATAGTTTTCTTGAAGAGTTGTCAAAAGAGATAGTCCATTTTTGAAAGTACTGAGAAGAAGCAGTGCAAAATACCATTCTGTAATTGGAGGTAGGGATGACACATGATTTAGGTGGAAGTGTGAACAGCAGATATATGTGATGTTCATTTGCAAGAGAATTTATATAATGGGGCATTGGAAAAGCTCCAAAAATTGTAACTAGACTTCCTGATTATCCTACTGCATTTTGATATTGCTCCTTTTCACTTTGAAAAAGTGAGTATCTCTTGAAATATCAATTTCAAGAGATACTTTTATCTCTTGAAATTATGCATTCTAAGAGTGTGCTTAGAGATTCTAGAAGGGAGTACAGCAACCCATATACCCTGGACCGAAATGAACGGTTTATATTTGGAGAAGTTGGAGAAGGTCTTCATCCTCTAAGGGGACATGCAGCTTATAGGGATGCACTTCGAACTGTGAGGAGGAATGGGACATCTGTCTAGCTAGCCAGATGGCTAGATGAGCCCTCAAAACCAATGATGTGAGGATGCCATAGCCAGATCACGCTCGCATCCAAAATCCTGCCTCTTGGGTTTTGTTAATAATGCTTTTATATAACTGAGCCTGTTTTCGGTGGTGATCTTTAGTTTTCCATGTTTTAAGGAACCAGGTTTATTTAATCATGCTGATATCTATAGTGGCTTGAACTTTGAATATAGTTTATTTGTATTAATTGAGGTTAAACGTAAAAGTAAAAGCATAGCAAACACTGTGGGGACCCTTGACACTAAAACACTCGTTTCTCAAGATGTTAAACAAGTTGGAGGATGAGAGCTGTAACAAGATCCAGCCAGCGATGGTCTTTTCTGAATAAATGACACATTTGCAAAGTGAATGTGTTCTCGATAACACATAATGCACCGATCTTAAGAACCCTTCAAGTTCCCCATACTGCCCCATCTCCTGACAGGTCTATAGTGCCCTGTCATTTACAGCACCCTTGTTGGAATCAAATGCTACCATCTCTCTCAACCTAATCCAACATTCTTCACTTGCCTCCAAGGAATTTTCCCTGAGAGGCCCAACTAATAAGCTTTATGTTCCTTAATCTTCATCTCAAACTCTGCTTCCTAGGGAAATCAATGTAAAATGTAACATATATTCTGTATTTCTAGATTTAATAAGTCTTCCTTTTCTTATTTAATTCGTATAAAGGTGAGTCACAATTTGTTGCTTTATTTTTCTAATATTTATAAATAGAAAATAATTTAGATATTATGAAGGAAATAAATTATGAGTGAAATCAAACATATGGTATCTCTATCTTATCATATTTATATCTCCACAGACAAATACATATAGTGGAATAAAATATACTATATATTATCAAATAATGAGAATTAGTTTGTATTTTACTGCATATATGGAAATACCATTTAGCAACCAATAATAAAATATGTGTAACAATTGGATAACAATAATGAAGAAGAATTGACATAGTCTTGTACCAAAAGAGAAGAAAATATTTATATGTGAGTGGATAAAAATAATTTAATGGATAAAGAGTGAGAAGGTGAAATGGGTTTGAAAAATTACAAAATTCTATTTCTCTGGTATTATCATAAGAGAAAAGAAAAAGTGGAAATGGGAAAAATTTGATATTAATTGTGAGAGAAAATTGATTTCGTGTGAATTCATATTGACTTTTAGATAAGAATAAGAATAAAGGCATAGAAAAATAGTACCGAGGCTAATGTGCTTGACTTGCATATGGCTGACCCTAGTTTGATTTCCAGACCACATATGGTCACTTGAGCTTGCCAGGTTTAACCCTGAGCACAGTCAGAAGAGAAAACCTGAAAATTTTTGGTTTTGGCCTCAACCAAAAAAGAAAAAGAAAATAAAATATAGTGAGAATAAGCAAAATGAGACAGCCATGTTTTTTTCTTCCATTACAAGGAAATAAATCATTAAACAAAATAGGAAAATTAGAAAAAGAAAACTGGCTGAAGAGAGAAATTCTAAGAAGCACTTATTCAATACGAAGAACACCTGAAATAAATTGTTTGGCATGACGACATGTTCAGTATTAGTTTTTGTTCAAATAAAAATTATAGGGGGCTGGAGCAATAGTACAGTAGGTAGGGCATTTGCTTTGCACGTGACCAACCCAGGTTGGATTCCAAGCATCCCATATGGTCCCCCAAACACCGCCTGAGTACAAAGTCAGGAGTAACCCCTGTGCATTGCTTGATATGACCCAAAAAGCTATAAAATAAAATAATTTTTTTAAAAATTATATTATTACAGTTATATTTTTAACATGCAAAAACCTTCAATAAAAAGTGGACTAAGTGACTTAGTGGGGCCAATAAATTCAAAGAGGGTATTAATGAAACATTATGAAAACCATTCTGTCTTAAGATACTAAGGTGAATAAGGAGTAGCCAATTACTATCAATGGAAGTCCAGTCGACTTAGAAAAGGGAGTGTGTCTTAAATGTGAAAGTAGACATTTGTTATACAATGTGTCTGTGTGTGTGTCTATTCTCAAAGCAATATAAAATATATAATTTCTGTTCCATTTAGCAGAACAAATGTATTTTAGAAGTTACTTAACTGCCCAAAATGGTAAAAAATAGTTTGAAGTCTTGAAGCAGATCTATCATATTACCTATGTTATATTTTATTTATTTTGAGGTTGGGCCACAACCAGAAGTTTTCAGGGTTTGATGTTGGTTCTGCACTCAGTTATGCCAGGAGCCACCTCTGAAGGCAGAACTGTGAGTAAGCTCTGAGGACAGCTGGGTGTGTCTACCCCAAGCCCCCACAAGTGTTAGTAATCACAGCGCCATCTTGCCACACTGAACAGAGAAGAGGCCAGGCAGTCTGGTCAGCAACGCGGCCGGAGAAATGCTCCGGACCGGAACCCGGGCCAACAACAGCAGGGATCCAGGCAGAGGAGGTACAGCTGGGACGCCTTCTCCAAATGGAGCCCTGGCGACACTGAGCAGCAACTAACACGGCTCCGGGTTGCGGGACTGGAGCCGCGTGACCTTTTCTAAAAACTGAAAACATACAATCTTTTAATGGAAAACCAATTATCAAATGCTTCCTTAGTAGGGCTGTCTTTCTTGGGGGAAACTCCAACAACAATAGTGAGTTTTGTTTTGCAATATGGAACGTAATCAAGGTAAAGAGAAAATGAAGTGAAATTCATCAGTTATACAGTGGGGGGTGGGGGCGGGGGTATACTGGGGATTCTGGTGGTGGAATATGGGCACTGGTGAAGGGATGGTGTTTGAATATTGTATAACTGAGAAATAAACCTGAAAACTGTGTATCTTTTCACATGGTGATATAATAAATTTTTTTTTAAAAAAGTGTTATTAATCATAGCCATATATCTGCACTTTTCTATTTGAATATGTAAGGAACTGGAGACATGGTGCAGGTGTTGGGCACATGCTTTACATGAAGTCAACTTGTGTTCTATCCCAGGAACTGCATATGGTCCCCTAAGCACCACCAGGAATGACCCCTAAGTATAGAGCCAGCAAGGTATAGTGCTCCAAAACAAAATAAAAATGAACAAAATATTTAAATAACTTAGATATTAAATTTTTAGATGCCTTGGAGATTAAACTTGTACCCTCTAAAATTATTCTATCAAGACAATAAGATCTGAAGGGAGAATGTGAAGGTAAGCTGAGATGTAATGAATTTCTTCAGCCATTGTTTGAGTTTGGAAATGCCTATGGATTTTCATTTTACTTTATAAAGTACCAATGTTTTTGTAAGTATAGACTCTTATTTTCAACAAATACATATTTCAAGAAATCTCTTATGCTTCATCTTAATGTCGCATACATCTAGTTTCTTGCTCCTTATCCAAGAAGTACATTTCCCATAGTTTGAAGAAAACCCAGTTTTGGGTGGCAATCAGCCTTGAAAAGTTCACAGAGTTGCTCTTTCATTACAACCCAATGCATTCTTTGATAGAAACCATTATTATGACAAAAGAATAATCTACATAACTTCAGTTTCATCAGAGTTCCTTTGAAAATTATTCCCGCCATTTAGATAACATGAATTTCTAAAAAAATGAAGTTGAAGTCTAAAACATTATGTATGGTATTTTTATCTTTACGTGTGTGACTGAGTTCTACATATTTAACTTTTATCCCGTTTACACTCCTCAAAAAAAAAGTACTCAGTTAAAAGGGAGTTTATTTTGCTTCTGTCTGAGTTTTGAAGGAGATGTCTAGTTATGTTTATTGTTTCTAAAATTTTTGGCAAGACAAAGAAAATCATTTTGCTTATAAAAACCATAGGGGAAATTTAAATTAATAAAAAGAGATGAGAGCAAGTTGAGGCCATTCCTTTGAAATGAGCTAGCACTTCAAAGTCAAAAAATAGGGAAACATTCACGAGGAAGGTTTCTTTCTACCTTACCTTGTCTAAATATACTTGAAACAAATTGATAAGTTCACTGGGCTAAAACTGTCCATTTCAAAGTGTCTGCTTTGCGGATTAGTGTCCTTTTTTATAACTCCAGAATTAGTTCTTAGTCTTTCCCTCCACAGTTGCCACAGTTGAGTTTTTCTCAGGCTCATTTACATTTACTAAATGTAAAATAACAATCAAATTAACCTCCGTCCCATATTTACTACCTATACGTTCTGACTTCTTTTTTTTTAATTTAAGAAGTGATACAATAAAATCACAACACATTAATTTTTAAAGTATAAACATCTGTTTATAGGACTGAGAAGGTTGCCCAAAGAATTCTACATCAGGACCCACGGCCTAGAATGGAACGAACAGGATGAGATATTGTGTGAGTTCATCATATCGACCAAGACCATCCATGGTAACTCATAGTTCCATAAGGCCCAATCTAAACGTTAGACATGGGAGTCTCCCAGTGGACAGTTCCACATTGAAATTGACCATATCATATTCAATCGATGGTTTTGCCTGACCAATGTCGTCCCAAAATTCCAAATAGGATCGGACTATCGTCTCCTTTGTGCAAAATTCTACTTCACAGAGCAGGTAAAAAGGACTACAAAGTTTAAGTTTAAGAAGAGAACTCAGCATGACCACCAACTGGGAGCTGTTTGGCACTATTGTGGCAATGTGGGAAGATGCCGTAGTAGACAACATCGATGAGGAATACAATCAACTGGTTCATCACTTCCTTGACTGTATGAGGAATGCCAAGAGTGGAAAAGCCACAAACAGACGCCTATCTTCAGAAACTCTCGCTCTCATTCACCAACATGGTTTGGCATGAACCTCAGGCAATCACAAGCGAAAGTCCGAGCTAACAAAACTGTGCAGAAAAGCGACAAAGGAAGACCTTAAAGAGAGAAGAGAGAAGAGCAGCAGTGTTGGCCAATGTGGCAGAAGCCCTGAAAAGTATTCGCAACACTCGGCTATCTTTCGCCAACTATAAGACCAAAATGACTGCCCTCCGACGTCCCAATGGATCTATCACATCTTCCAGAAAGACAATGGACAGGATTATTCACAACTTCTACTGGGATATCTTTGACAGCCATATCAACCTGCCCACATACCAAATTCCACAGGATGGATATGTTGTTCCCAACGTCCTCCCTTCCGAAATCTGACATGCCATTTCGTCAGTAGAGACACATACAGCACCTGGTCCAGACAAGGTCAGACCCAAACACCTGAAGAATCTGCCATCAGTACTCATCAATACACTTGTTCGGCTCTGCACACACTGTCTTTCTGAATGCAAGGTTCCATCCCAGTAGAAAACCAGCAGGACCATTATGTTGTACAAGAAGGGAGACATCCATGACATCAGTAGCTATCGCCCAATCTGCCTGTTGTCATTGTCTACAAGTCGTTCACTTACGTCATCCTAAATAGAATAGGCAGCACAGTAGATGAAGGACAACCATGTGAGCAAGCTGGATTTTGAAAAAAATTCAGCATGATCAACCATATCCACACAGTGAACAAGCTCATTGAGGTTTCTCGAGAGTTTAAGATGCTGCTCTGTCTAATGTTCATCTATTTAAAGAAGGCCTTTGATTCTATTGAGATTGAAGCAGTTATCGAAGCCCCAGCCAAATGGAGCATTCAAACTCAGTACATCAAAATCCTTAGCGAGCTGTATTACGGATTTACCACCAGAATCTCACCATTCTACAAGGAAGTGGTCACTGACGTAGAGAGAGGTTCAAGAGGGTGATACCATTTCACCATAACTCTTCAGTGCCACCCTCAAGAACATCATGCAATGACTGGGATGGGAAGGAATGGGAGTGAAGATAGATGGTCGGCAACTACACCACCTTTGCTTCGCTGATGACATCATTCTAATAACATCAAACAGTAGCCAAGCAGCACAAATGCTGAACAACTTTGACAGCAAGTGTAGAATGGTCAGACTACAGCTGAATCTCACCAAGACAATGTTCATAAAAAATGAACTAGTCCCTGACATTCCATTTGCTCTCAACAGAACAAACATCTCCGAATGCAGCAGCTATGTGTACCTGGGTCGAGAACTCAACATGAGGAATGACTTGACGCCAGAACTGCACAGGAGGAAGAGAGCAGCGTGCAATGCCTTCAAGAGTGTCGAAGGAGTTGTTAAGAGGACGAAGAACCTCTGGCTCCAGGCACGTATTTTCAACTCCACCGTTCTTCCTGCACTAACATATGCCTCAGAGACCTGAGCCTTATGCAAACAGTATAAGAAAGCTATTCAGGTATCCCAAAGAAGAAGCAAAAGAGCTATGTTTGGAGTATCATGTCTCACTCATGAGAGAAGGAATCCAGAGTTCTGACCTCCATCCATGATCAAGAATCAGGGATGCTGTCTCACTTGCCACGGCATCGAAAATCAAATGGGCTAGACATGTAATGTGATTCAGAGATGCCCGCTGGACTAGAGCTGTTACCAACTGGATTCCACGGGAAGTCAAAAGACCACGGGCCTCTCACCTATGAGATGGTAAGACTTCTTCATCAAAACCCTGAATGAATGGTTTGAGGCTCTTCGTGTTCCTGGAGCGAGTAGATACCATTGGGCTGCACTAGCACCCAACAGGGACGAATGGAGATGTTACAGGTGCCCGCTCGAGCAAATTGAAGATCAACGGGATAACAAGTAATACAGCTGATATAAACATCTATTTATGATTCCATACACACAAAACCCTCCCCATATGTAGAGTTTGAAAGTTTGCCAAAGTCCAACAAGGCTAAACAAGCAAAACAAAATTGTAGAAAATGATTTTTACCATTAAAAGCTGGTGTTTGAGAACCTTTGAAACTGTAAATCTAAATCTCTGGAATTAGAGATTATGGTCAATCAGAAAGCTAAAACTTCAGCATACAAAGACTTCTTTTTGACTTCCTCTTAAGGTTTTACAGGTTCATAATAAATGAGTTTGTCTTGGGGTCAGAAAAGACATTACATCAGGTAAGGTTCTTACCTTGTACAAGGCTGATGCAGTTTGATCCACGGCAACTTATATGGTCCCCCACACCCCCCAGGAGTGATCTCTGATCACAGAACAGGAGTATACTCTGAGCACCC
Organism: Sorex araneus; assembly: GCF_027595985.1. NCBI lineage: Eukaryota > Metazoa > Chordata > Mammalia > Eulipotyphla > Soricidae > Sorex > Sorex araneus. The sequence continues at coordinate 25,821,866 of NC_073311.1, read as the reverse complement.
CTGAGTGTGTTCCAAAACACAAAGCCAACGAAGATACTTGACTTGAATATCCTACAGGAAAATCCCTGTATTACTATTCTATGAACTCACAGCAATAAGAAATACCTAGTTGATATTTGACCAAGAGTAGCAATAAATGCAGTGAATATGAAGCACTAGAAGAGAAGTGAGACTGGACGAGAGAAAATGGAAGACTAGAGTACAATGATGTTAGATAAAGAAGCTAAATATGATGAAGGGTTCTGAAGATCATGGCAAAATGGTTTATCATTATGTCAGAGAAGTGATATTAAAGTATATTAAAATATGAGGGGGAATGGTTTGAAGTGGATTATGACAGAAAACTCTAATGCAGTACAAAGTATATATATTAAGAAAAAGCTTAGAGAAGGCTGGAGATATGTTTTAGTATGCTATTGTGAATTCCATAGTGAAAATAAGTAGATCTCAAAATGCTGCATTCACCAGAACTTGAGAAAAAAAAGAAGGGGATAAAGGGGAATTGGAGAAAAAATTAAGAATTATTGGCAGGACTTAGCAATGGTTTTAAGAGAATATGTGGGAAAGAATGCTGTATCCAAGATAACTGCTATTTCACAATTTATTAATTAAGTGCATTGCAAGGCAGTAGAAATATCAGAGTTATGGGACATTTTGAGTGGCTGACCCTGATTCTATATGTAGTACCAAATGATCCCCCAAAACACCACTGAGTGCAACACAAGGGCCCCCCAACAATCCTAGTAAAGCCTGTATAAACTTAGGGCCTTGACACCCTGAAATACTCTTTAGAGGTTCCCCTAAATAAGGATCATCATGCTTTATTTAGAAATAAGCAAGGTGAGAAAGAACGATAGTTGGAGAATATCAATATACTTGATATTTTCTGAGATAGTCAAGGAGTATCATGGAAAGCAAGTGGGTAAGTATATTTTTTATCTCTCAATAGAAAAACATAATTGGTATTTTAAAGAAAAATGAAACATAAGAGCTGAGGAGAGTTTTTAGCACTAAGCTTAATAACTTCAATACTTAATATCCTCTGATGATAATCCAGACACAATTCTGCACACAGAGAAAGAAAATCAAAAGACAGCATTGAAAGAAATTCAATGATACTGTCTTAATGCAATACAGAAGACAATAGCACTGAAACTTACTGAGAAGCAGAGGAAGGAGAGAATCGAATTTTCTTTTGGATTTAGAAACAAGAAAGTGACTTCTAATCAAAACAAAATCTATTTTGATGGAGATAATATTACTGATGCCAGTGAAGAGATTGAGAAGTCACAGATAATAAATGAATGTAGCACTTATAAGCATCTCTTTTAAGAAAATCATATTAGATGAGGCTGAAGTGATAGCACAGCGGGTAGAGCGTTTGCCTTGCACGTGGCCGACCCGGGTTCAATTCCCAGCATCCCATATGGTCCCCTGAGCACAGCCAGGGGTAATTCTTGAGTGCAGAGCCAGGAGTGACCCCTGAGCATCGCTGGGTGTGACCCAAAAAGAAAAAAAAATACTAGAATTTCCTTACCCTATGTCATTAAGTGATAAAAATTTTATAACCATTATTAAAAATGTAAGCATTTTTATAGATTCATATTGGAATTTACTACTCTGTTATCATTTGCTTTGAAATCTGTAAACCTTTATTCTTAAATAAATTTAAAAAATTAATATAAGATATTATAACTTAGCATGTGTGTGAAATCATCAGTTTGAATCCTACTTATACCATTGACTAGTTGTAAACTTTTAATAATGTAAGTTTTATAAGCTGCCATTAGCTCTTGGCACATGACTATTTAGGAATTAGAGACATTGCATAGGTTAACATGTCAAATAACTGGCACATTAAAAGTCCTAATTAAAATATATTCATTTAGTATTAGAATACTTGTTTTCTTCAGAGACTGCAAAAATAACTTTTATTTTACTGAGAAAATTTTTCTCTCTAAACAATTAAAAAGGCAGATAGTCTCTTGATTGCGTGCCTGGCTGTGTTCCCCCGGGGCCCCTCGGAGGGGATGGGCTTCAGCTTCCCTCCCCGCCCTGAGAAGAGCTCCTGGTGGCCAAAGACCTCTGGAACCTAGCCACAGCCAAGCTCAAGGCCCCTCTCCACACGTTTGAACGAGCCTCACGCATGAAGGTGCCAGCAGAGGAACCCAGGTGTGTGGGACTCGGGGCTGAGACCTCCAAGGCTGCTCGGATCAGGACTGGGCCTGCTCCGCCCAGATTTCCCATTTCCCAGTAGCTAGGCGGTCGCACCCAAGAACTTCCCCCAGTGCCATGAAATCCCATCCACAGCCAGCATTCAGAGACTTAAAAGCAAGCTCCCGGAAGCTCTCAGCCATAATGTGGCCGGCAATATCTTATAGCCTACTTCTCCTATGGGAGAACCTGGCAAGCTACCAGGAGTTTCCTGCCCACATGGGACAGCCTTGCAAGGTCCCCATAGTGTATTAATATGCCAAATCCAGTAACAAGCTGAGTCTCATGCTCCTGACCCTGAAAGAGCCTCCAACACAGCATCGTTGGGAAGGATAAGTAAAGAGAGGCTTCTAAAATCTCAGGGCTAGGATGAATGGAGACGTTACTAAATCCACTCAAGAAATTCGAGGATCAACGGGATGATGATTTTTTAATCATTTTTAAATGATTAAAAAAATGAGACAATCAGCTAACAACTCAGATGATCTAATTACTTCATGTCAGCTATTTGACAATAATGATAATTTACAAATGTACATAGTACATTTCTCAGTTTCTACCTTATAACCATTTTCATTCTAGAAAACTTTATAAATGAATAATGTTGTCCAAAGTTTTAATAATACAGAAAATAGAAGCATGATTATAAAACCAAAATAGTAAGGTAACTTAAAAGACCAATTCCTTATTTAATTACCTTATTAATTGCTAATTTCAGAGCTGTGGCTACATATAACATTTTTCTTTTAAATTTTTTTTAATTAAAGAAATACTGTAATCCAGACCTTGAAAGCATGTGTCATTATACATTAGTATTTGGGTATCTACTAAGTTAAATGACACTGAGACCAACCTATGTTTTCAGTAAACAATCAATTCCACCTTTTATACAGTTTTTCTCTACTCCTTCCTTTTGGGTAAATACTACTGGTACAGTTTAAGAGTTTGTTTATTTAATCTTTTGTTTTGTTTTGTATCTGTGTGACTTTGTTCAAGAAAATTTAAATTTAGTATTCATCTTACAGCCTAGTTCTCTCTCGGAGAAACTGGCAAGCTACCCAGAGCTTCCTGACCACACGGGAGAGCCTGGCAAGCTCCTTGTGTCGTATTTATATGCCAAATATAGTAACGATGATGGGTCTCATTTTCCTGACCCTGAAAGAGTCTATAATGCGGCACTGTTGGTAAGAATGAGTAAAGAGAGGCTGCTAAAATCTCAAGGCTAGGATGAATGGAGACGTTACTGGGCCTGCTTGAGCGAATCGACGATCAACGGGATGATAGTGACAGTGATGGTAACACAAACAGGAGAAAGTATTTGCTTTTCTTTGACATTTAAACACTGACAGGATTTAGGTTCATCTATGAATCAATGGCAGGTCTTTGTATTTTTAACAGTACAGTAGTAATCCATTATGCATATATAGGGCATATCATCTAAATTTGATTATATGTCAGTAGACATTTAAGTTGTTTCCAACCGTTGAATATTTTGAATGATGCATTAAATTTGGGTGTCTAATGACTCCTTGGTTCATGCTTTAATATTTTTGCAATTACCTATAAGAAACAACCATAAAGAATGAAATTATCATGTTAGGAGCCCCTAGACTGTTTTCCTAATAGGTGTACTGATAGATACACACATTCATTTTTGAGTGTAGGAACAATCACTATTTCCCATCTACATATCATAAACACTGTTTTATGCCTTTTGGATACTCTTAGATGTGTGAGCTGATATCTCACTGTTATCTTGATCTTGTTTCCCTAATGATGAATATGTTTTCATAACCTACTATGCCTTCTTTGAACACTTATTTAAATTCTGTCATCATTTTAAAATTGTGATGCATTATTTTGGAATTTCATGAATTTAAAACACACATTTGATGTTTAAACCTCTTGGTGGTGTACAATGTGTGACTATCTTTTACCATTCAGTGTGAAGTCTTTAATTTTGATGTTAATTTTGTTCATTATGCAAAAGGTTTTTAGTCTTATGTAAGCATTTATGTTTACTTTTGTTTCCCATACTGGAGTAAAGTACCTATATACAACTTTCAAGTTAATACAAAAGAGTCTATGTCTTATGTTTTCTTCCATATATTTTATAAATTGGGGGTCTTATACATCAAGACTTGAATCTATTTTGAATTAAATATCGTGAATAGTGTTAATGGTCTGTATCCATTGTTTTATAAGTGGCTGGCCAGTTTTGTCAACATTGTTTTCTGTAGACTTTCCTTTTCCATGTATGTTCTTGCTCCTTTGTTTAAATTAGTTGACCTCAGATATATGGGTCTTCATCTGGGCTTTCACTTCTGTTCCATTGATTTCTGTATCTATTATTTTTATCTACACATTCCTTTTTCTCTTTTATTTCTGTAAAAAACTACCAATGTGATTTTGATGGGTATTGTATTGAACATATATATTTCATTAGGTAACATAGTTATTTTAACAATTCTTAATATTATTTTTTCAAAAGATTAATGCTTTTTTACCATGCCTTATTATTTGTAGTGATCAGGTTGTTTACCTCTGTAACTAAGCTATTCCAACACATTTCATTCTTTTTACTACAGTTGTAAGAGAAGTTTTTTTGATTTCTACAGCTAGCTCAATCTGAGTATAAAGCCAATCAAATTTGTATCTTAATTTTGTAGTTGTCACCTTATAATATTTAGATTATATTAAAATATTAATATTTTATTTTTTAAGTGTTCAGGCTCCAGCATGGGTACATATGGGACTACTGGGTGGGGACCAAGCTTTGGGCTGCACAGATTCTATACTGTGCTCTATTACTGAGTCATATCCCTGGCCCACTACTTCATCTTTTATTTCCCAGCAGTTGTAGAGAATTTACTGTGTATATGTACTCCAACTTTTACCAAGAGAATTCAGGTATGTGGGCTTTGTGAAAGCTTGAAATCTCCAGGCTTTATCAGGATTGGTATGGGCTACCTCCCCTCACCTTTATGTACCTCCAGAAGCCTCAGCAGTCATGTACACATCTCAAACATGCCACCCAGTTTTTAAAAAGACATACCAGACAACATACTTTCCCAATAAAATACTCAATGCCCTGAAGAAAGAAACATAATGATCTCTAGGCACCTGTATGACAAACCATAATGCTCAAAAGGAGAGAGAGAGAGAGAGAGAGAGAGAGAGAGAGAGAGAGAGAGAGAGAGAGAAGAAAGGTGCTTGCCATAGAGGCAGGCAGGGGCGGGGGGAGTGTTGATGTTTGTGGGGGTGGGGGTTGAGAGGGAAATTGGGACAATAGTGATGGGAAATGTACACTGTTGGAGAGATGGGTATTGGAACATAGTATAACTGAAACCCAATAATGAACAGCTTTGTGATGGTCTATCTCACAGTGATTCAATAATAATATAATTAAATTAAAAATTAACAGGGTTATCTTTGGAATAACAATTCAGAGACCATTGTTTCTGTAGCCTAGTTAGAATCCTCTGTTTTCTATCTTCCCATATGCTAAGCAGTCTAAACCTCATTTTACTACTCTCAATTCTTGGCTCAAATTCTAGTAGAGTCTGGCTCTTCATATTTAAATGGAAGCTTCTGGCAGTGAAAGGAAAAAAGTAAATATAATTTTCTTTCTTGAACACAAATTTCTTACTACTGAAAGCACAGTCTTTTGAATGAAAATACTGTCTCCATCAGAGGTTTGCAGATATCCAAAACTGAAGAATTTGACGTCCTATTGTTTTTCTTTCCTTTTATTCTTATCTCTAAACCCTGAAAGTACAGCTTATGAAACGCTTCCCTGATACTTCAGACTGAATTCATGAGAAAGAAATAGAAACCATGGTTTCTGTGCCAGCATTTTCTCCAGTGTACATGTCCTGCCAAATTTAGAATGGACTCCAGAACTTGGGTTCTTGACATCCCCTCACTTGTGTTTTCTACCTCTGTGGTTCTATATATTTGGTCTATGATTCAAGTTCTTACCTTAAACTTTGTTTGTTCAATTCATACTATTGTAAGTTCAGCTAAAATACTGTTTCTACCTTGAAAGACTTCCAGTCAAAACAATTTCTTCACTTGAAATTGTGAATGTAAAATTATAACATAATCATTTATATTAGAAGTTTTAATATTCATGGCAATGTTTTAAGTCCCTTAAGTGTTTTTAGTGTGTTGACTCCCTTATTTAACACTAACATGTCATGCTTTGATATATACTTAAATACTTACATGCATATATAATTTTATCTGAAAGCAATGTTTCAGTAATCTACTACATAAACTTATTAAATCATTTAGATTCATATGGCACGGTTACAATATATAACATGTATTCTAATATTAAAATCATCATCATCATCATCATCCAGTTGATCGTTAATTTTCTTGATTGGTCTCAGTAACATCTCCATTCATCCTAGCCCTGAGATTTTAGCAGCCTCTCTTTACTCATCTTTCCCAATGGTGCCACATTAGAGGCTCTTCAGGGTCAAGGGAATGAGTCCCATCATTATTACTGGTTTTGGCATATAACTACACCATGGGGAGTTTGCCAGGCTCTCCCATGCAGGCAGTAACTCTCGGTAGCTTGCCAGGTTCTCTGAGAGGGAGAACTAGACTATAAGATGTTGCGGGGCTGCAAAGCTGTAGCACGCTTCCGGGAGCTTGGTTATCTAGTCTCTGGATGTTGGCCATTGATGGGATTACGTGGCTAGCTACTGGAAAATGGGAGATCTGGGTGGAAGAGTCCCAGTCTCGATCTGAGCAGGCTTGAAGATCTCAGCCCTGGGTCCCGCATACCTAGGTTCCTCTCCCGGTTCTCTCACGTGTGAGGTTTGTTGGAACCTCTGGAGAGGGGCCTCTGAGCATGGCTATGGCTGGGTTCCTAAGATCTTTGGCTGCCGGGGCTCTATTTTATTCTCCTTTACTTTTTTTCCCTTTTATTCCCACAATTTCCCATGAACTAAAGTTGAAATAGTTCTGCAGAGTTCATAGGTCATGCCCTTGGCTCTGCTTTTTAATGAATGTGGGCAGTGCAGCAGCAATCAGTGAATGGGCACAGGAAAATTTTAACATTTCATTCCAGAGATATCCACACACACACACACACACACACACACACACACACACACACACATAGCAAACCTTTGTTTGTTCATCTATTTAATACTGCCTCAGAAAATAATAAGCATCTAAATAGCTAAAATTTCTAAATAACACTCTATAGATAAGTTGTACTATGACTTTAAAAATATTAAAATATTATATTATTTTATTATATATAATAAAATATTATATTATATAACTGTCACTGTCACTGTAATCCTGTTATCATCAATTTGCTTGAGCAGGCACCAGTAACATCTCCATTGTGAGACTTGTTTGTTACTGTTTTTGGCATGTTGAATACGCCACGGGTAGCTTGCCAGGCTCTGCCATGTGGGCAAAATACTCTCTGTAGCTTGCCGGGCTCTCCAAGAGGGGCAGAGGAATTGAACTGAGGTCGGCTGCATGCAAGGCAAATGCCCTGCCACTGTGCTATTGTATATATATTATATAAATAATGTTTAAATATTATTATATTAAAATATTAAAATACATACTTATAAATCATCCTGGGTTGCTAATAATGAGGCACTACAACTGGATAGGCTTAAAGCAACAGAAATATATTCCTCATCGTTCTGGATATAAAAGGCTCAAAATCACTATTAGGAGCTCAAAGTTTACCCTGAAATCTGTTAGGGTAAAATCTTCCCTTGCTCCTTCCCCTTTTTTCTGGTGGTGAATGACAATCTTTAGCACTCAGAAATTGCCTTACACTAGTCTCTGTCTTGCCACCTAACTTTTGCCTTCCCTTTCACAAGGCCATCCTTCATGAGACTATACAAATTTCTTCTTTTAAAAACACAAGTCTACTGAGTTAAAGCCTATTATCTTATCTTTACTTTTATTATGTCTCTTAGCACTCTATTTCTACAATATTGTTTGTTTTTCTAGGGGGTTGGCTTAGGGCAAAGATGAAGGAACATAATCCGGTGGCAAATAATGCATTGAAGTATGATAAGTCTCTAAGATATATTCAAAAAATTGAAAAAAAAATGGTCTACATGAGCCTTTAATAAATAGCTGTATTATGCCTGTTACAAAGAACATGTAATAGCATGAACTTTGCATTTGATCATATAGTACAATCAAATTTAGACACTGAAAAAAAATTGTTGGCTTTTCGGGCCACTCCTGGAAGTTGTCAGAGCTAATTTCAGGTTCTGCACTCAGTATACATTCCTGGTGAGGCTTAGGATTCCATCTAAGTGCCAGGGATGATCAAACCTAGGTTGGCCTCATGCAAGGAAAGTGTCTTTTCTGCTGTACAGTCCTTCATTTATTTTGATGCTTTTGATTTGAATCTGATGGATATTGTGACTTTTCTATTAACATCTAAGCTAACCATATTCAATAAGTAATAGAGAGGGATTCATTAATTTGTCTTAAAAATCATAGAGGAAGAAATCAAACCCCAAAAAAATAAAATATGTATAAATTCACTAGCCTCTTTGAACCTTAGCCTCTAGAACAGCTATTTTTTACAAAATAAATTAAAATAATTCTTCTTTACCAATATTTTAATGTACTAAATAGTTGTTGAAGCATCAATGCAGGATATATTACTGGATTAAAATAAATATTTTAAAAATAAAATTGTTAACAAAAATGGTATTCTACACAATGTCATTACTGGTAATAATGTAAAAAATTTAAGTGTGTCTCATTAATTTGTGGACAAAGTTATATATTATTTGTAGTCAAATAGCAATACTTCTCTCTCTTTCTCTCTCTCTCCTCCCCCCATCATTTGCTCCCAATTTGCTCCCTTAACTAACCCCAGTCAGGTAGCAGAACAGTGAGTACCTCCCTCAAAATATATGGCCATAGCTGGATTCTAAGTAAAATAAGGGGAGAGGCAACCACTGGAGTACAGTTCTAAAGAGGCCCACCAATAGTGAGAGAGAAGCAAATCCCACCAAAGAGGGCATAGGTTACATGGGTTCCAGTGCAGATTTAGATTAGGAATGTATGTATACACAGTCTAGAGGAGAGCATAAGGATAAGATCAGCCATTGAACACTGGAGGCAAGCAGAGGGCAGAGACAAGACTTAGGTTGTTGTATAATGGAACAGCTATCCAGGAATATGACAAATGACATCATACATGAATAATGGAAAGGTCTGGAAATTGGGAGAGACCCAGACCTGTCTATATGAAGTGTACAATAAAACCTACTTGAGCATTTAAGTATTGTATGCAAATATTTCACACAATTCTCAAGAAACAGTGAACTACGGAAAAATCCACTTTTTCACCAATATTTATATTATGAAAAGTTTTATATATAAAAATGATTGAAATGTCAGAAACAAGTATGTAAGTGCTACAAGTCAGTGAATAAAGGAAAAAAAACATTAAAATTAAAATTTTATAAAAAGGTCCAGGAAGGGTCTTACCCATTAAACAACATAGTATCTTAATGCATATACATGTACATATATTAGCATACATCATGATACTTTAACATGTAAAATGTTTTAAATTTAAAATTGGAAGGAAAAATGACCTACTAGACAAAATGTTTTGTGAAAAATAAATAACTAAAAATATGAAAGTTTATAAGTTAATTTCACACTCTATATTAGGAAAAAATTAGATATGAACTAAATATTGAAATGCCAGATTTTAAGCAGTATGTGAAGCAGCTGGGAAATAAATGACAGTACTTTCTCTTGAAAACCAGAATGACCTTCTAATTACAGAATCTAATTTCCCAATTCTTGATCCACTGGATATACTTGAACATTTTGCAGCTGTTCATTTTCACTGGAAATTCTCCAGTTTGGGCTCTATTGACTTCAGGGTTTAAGCAGGCTCAGGACAAGCAGACAGTTACTTGTTCAGGAAGCCAATATATAATGAACACTAAAATGTTACTCAATGTGTGCTCAGGAAACAAACAAATTTCTAAGAATGCCCTTAAGTACACTACTGATTAAACTTTTGAGTCTAAGGAAAATTCTTTGCAGCAACTTGGACAGAATTGGAGGAAATAAAGCTCAGTAAAGTTAGTCAGAAAAACAAAGAGAGAAATTCTAGATGAGCTCACCCATTTTTTAAGAATATATAAATGAGGGGGCCGGAGCGATAGCACAGCGGGTAGGGCGTTCGCCTTGCACGCGGCCGACCTGGGTTCAGTCCCCGGCATCCCATATGGTCCCCCAAGCACCGCCAGGAGTAATTCCTGAGTGCAGAGCCAGGAGTAACCCCTGAGCATCGCTGGGTGTGACCCAAAAAGCAAAAAAAAAAAAAAAAAAAAAAAAGAATATATAAATGAATCAAGGTATTAATCAAATCCCAATAGGAGAACAAAATGTCCCTGAGATACAGTCAGAGTTTGAACTGTGATTTAAGTTTGTGAAGGAATAGGGCAGAGAATGGGATAAAAGTGGAATGATCCAAGCTCTGTGGTGATAAACATGTGCTGCAGCATTGCATGTTTACTATGATAATATTGGTCCTATTGTTAAAAAAAAAACAAATCAGTTTTTTAAGAAACAATGTTTCTTGAAGGTAAGCTTGGTTTGTTTTTGGTTTTTCTTTGGGGACCATATCTGGCAATGCTCAGGATCAGCAACATGCAACGAAACTGTCTTATCCACTATGCTATTGCTCCAGCCCCAGGTTTATTTTTCTTAAGCTGATAGCTTTAGTTTATTCAAGGGCTCTGCAAGCTTGGGAGTGACTTCTTATTTAAACATTCCTCCAAGGTTAGTGTTTAGCCTCTTTAAATGAATGAAATGAATGTCAGACATAGAGCTATTGACTTGTTGGATGATATCAATATGTCTGTATGGTAGACACCAAATTTTCTGATAAGTTTGTATTTTAATGTCTTATTCCCTGGGATTTTCCATCTTCCATAATAGTACTATTTTCCCAAGTTAAGTTTTCCCCTTCAGAGAGAACATCTGTATTTATTAGTCAAAAGTCATCATTCACACTCCAGAAAAATGGCAGAAAATATCATACAACCAGAAATCAAAGGAAACTTATCAATTCCCATTCTATTATGCCTAAGAGACACATGCATCCTTATAGCTGAAGGTGAGTGCTCATTACAGAAGATTGGAGGGGGAATTAAAATGATAACTGTGACATATACCAATCACCATTATTGTTGACATATATGAACTAACTGGATGAGGACCAAAACTAAAATTAATATTATAAAATAAGTGGTCTTGCAAATGGAGATCTAAGTCTGTGCTGCTGGCAGAAATGTTCTAGGACAATACACACTCCCGCCTACACACACACACACACACACACACACACACACACACACACACAAATAATGTTTCTGTCTCTATCCTGGTATGTTAAGGTAATAGTGATTGAATATCCAAGACTCATCAGTAATTTTGTAATTTAATAATTTTGTAATTTACAATCAATAATTTTGTAAATCAAAGCACTTTGACTAAATAAAATTTTTGTAAAATAGGAACAACCAAATCTGGAAAGAAGCAGTAAAAATATCAGTAGTTTTATTATATTCTTCCCAATTTACAGACCATTCAAACATACAGACTATCAAGACACTATTAGAAATAATTAGAGTAGAGAAAAAATGTCAGGTAATAAAATCAATACACAAAAATTTATTATATCAGTTTTATTTGGAGGAGGGGCTTCCCTGTTGTGGTCAGGAGATCCTGGGACTCTACTGATTTTAGCCAGGCAAGTGGTTTGATATAAGATTCAAGTTTGCAGTGATGATTTCACAGTATCGGCCACCACAGAAGAACTTACAGACTCTAAGACTTCTCCTAGTGGTGCTTAGGGAACCATGTGATGGTCAATCTTATATAAGACATGTGACTTAACCATTGTAATTTTTTCCTCTGGGATCTGAATCTATTACATTTCTAAGCAGAAATAATGAGTTAGAAAAGAGGAAAACAAAGAAATCCATTTACAGTTCTTCTTTAAAACCCACACATAGATTATCTATGGTATAGGGGCCATGACAATATAACGAAGTAAAGGAAATTTCTTCCATAAATGATGTTGAAAAAACTCAATAGTTCCTTAAAATTAAAGAAGCTAGGTGATAAACAGAAACCAAAAATTAACTCAAAATTGATTAAAGGCTTAGAAATTAGATTAAAACTAGAAAAAAGTGGGAGAAATATAGGTAGTATATTATTGTTCCACAGCATCAGAGACATATTTGAAACTCAACCCCATTAACAGGGATTACATCAAATTGAAAAATATTCTACACAACAACAACACATTATCATAAAAAACAAAAAAGGAAACAATTTGGGAGAACATACTTGCCTATCATTATTTAAAACAGGTTAATATCCAAAATACATAAGGAACTTACACAACTCACCAAAATGTAAGAAAATACATTGAAAAGTTTTTAAAATGGATGAAAACTGGAAAAAGATACTTCTTTGAAAAGAATGCAAAATGCTCAATACTACTTATTAGAAAAAGGCAAATCAAAATCATAACAAAATCATAACACAGACAACAGCAGCCTACATCAAAAAGATTTGAAACTAAATTTAGTGAAGATATGGAGAAAAAGAAACTCTGCTACACTTTCAGTTGGGAATAAAAATTTCCATGCTCACTATGGAAAGGTTACAGTTATTTGGGGCTGGGGTGATGATATCCAGGGCGACACCAGGATGTGCCTGCAGTTTCACGTGGTGCTGGAAATTGAACTGGAGGTGCTTTGCATACGCATCCACTGTCTGATCAAATATGGAGTCAGTTCTTTGCTAGTAATGTGAATCTGAGTAAGTTCAATATTATTTTCAGTTTTCCCGTATAAACAATAGAAGGACCTTCTTACAACTTTTTGATGTGGTATTTGCAGAGTGTATGTGTTCAGGCATAGCACAGACTAAGAGCCATGTAAGTGGTAAATAAACATAAAATTAATGAATGAGAAAAATTTACCAAAAATGTCCCTAGCAGTTGTAGGGTTTGCTCGGGACCAAATGGTGTCTGGTGGATGAAATAGTGACATTCCTGGAATCAAAGATCACCCTGCCCCAAGCGCCGAAAACAGGACTTAAGGTCCGTCTGGCAACAGGAAGCCATCAGGCTATGTTTCATGCTTCCTCCTATCAACCCCACCAGAAAACAAGGCCAGGTCAAGCAAGCACACTGGTCCTACCAGTTTTTGTTCCCTTTTCCTGGTGAAGACAACTTAAAAACCCTGCTTTGTCTCTCCCAAGGGGAGCTCTATCCCAGTCTCAACAGGTTTGTAGAGTTCCATCCGGTGATGCACCCCAGTAAACATGTACTATTTCCTTTACTTTTATTCGTCTCTGTCCCTCTGTCTGCGCCAGCCAGGGTCCCTAAAATTATCAGCAAGATCACCAAGGAATTTTCTTAAGGGTTTCTTTGGGAAACCATAAACATCTGTCACACATGACTTTGAGTACCTTTCAAAATTATTCAGACGATTAAGCCTGCTGATAGATAAGAAACAGTGCTACTTTTGCAATTCTAATAGAGATGCTTATTCACTTTTTTTCCAGAGTAGCAAGACACAAAAGAATTAGATAAAAGTCCCAGACGAGACAGAAATGCCCCAGAGAAGTGTTCCATGGCTGCTATTTGACTCTCGTTTTGATAGTAGGGAAATAAAAAAGCAGATCACATTTCTTCCATTCTACAAGTCCCTCAGCCCCAAACCAGGCCTGCATGTGAAGGAGAGAGGATATGAGATTGGAGTTGTAAACTGAAGTAGACTTTTTTTAATAAAGCAGAGAGAAGTTATAGAATCTGCCCAAGATGCCATTAAGAGATCTAGCGGGCAGGGTAGGAAGATTTGACATTGCACAGTTGGGGACATTGATTAGAGAAAATAAATTCTTTTCAAGTTTATACCCCACAAAGCTGAGGCACTCCAATAAACCTCTTATACTATATATAGCTATAAAGATCTTTGACACATGAGAGGTATGCTATGGTATTTAAGTGGCTCTGTTTGAGAAAGTTGCAAAACCTAAACTATTTTCATCAAGTCAAAAATCAATAACATTTGATAGAAACCAGAAGCCATTCAAACTATAGTATAGTATAACTGGTGCTATTGCCATAATAAAAGTTTAATACTAAGAAGACATTTTTGCTCAAAATAATTTCATTAGAGACTTTCTGTAGACAGATAAGCTTTCCTTTCCTTTCTATATAAAGTGGCATAGACATTGAAAAATTGGAGATTATATCATTCAGATACATAAGAAAGTTTGACATTCTTATGTTAATATTTCATATAAATTTGATTACTTAATGAAAGATAATTATTAAAATTATAAGTAAGGCACACAGTAGGAAACAACCCGCAGAATACTCTTCAAAAAATGTCAAAATAAGACAGAATTTTATTTTTGCCATTTCATTTATTGAATAATGAATTGATTCTCTCACCCATCGATATAATTGGTAAATTATACTGGTATTAGAACAATAAAACTACAGAGATGCTTTTTGAAAGAAAAATAATCTGCTTATTAAGCATATGTACTAAATTATACTTAGTATATTGATATTATTAAACAAAATGCAACATTAAATCTTTGTAGCAAGCACTAATACACAAATTCCAGTAATTATTCTTGAAATATGAATTCATACAATCTCATCAAATTCCATTAAAAGTCTAAAAGTTGATATTTGTCATGACTTAAAGGCTATAAAAGAGGAAAACACTTTCATTCTTTTCTAATAATGAAGGGTCAAAGAACATATTGCAGACAAATTTGAATTTGAGTATATTAAGCAGAGGACAAATGATCATTGCACAGAGTAATTCTTAGTTGTAATAAAGAAAAACAGGAAAATAAGAACTAGTGTGTTCCTTCTATACTTAAAATATTATATCAAAGTAGAATTTCATTCTATCTTAACTTTCATCATAATAGAAGGGTATCATATATCAAAAATGCCATAAGATGGAAGATGCTTATTGGAATGAAGTAACATCAGGTCAAAAATGTCCCGGATAGGAAACAATCACTCCTCATAGAAAAAGTCAGAGAAGGATCCTTAGAGAGAAGAGACTTGTCTATGAACTTCTAACTTCCATAATTGTGGTCCAATAAATTTATGACTTTAGCTATCATTTTATTATGCTTTAATAAGACAATTCTAGTACTCTATTTTCGACTTCTGTTACCAAAATCTGCTTATTTTATGATAGTCTCTAGGAGAAACAGCAAGGTTTTATACTTTGTGCTAGTTTTGCTTCCAATATCACTAGAATCTCATTATTATCCTTATCGTCCTTATTAAATATGAAACTATAACTGCCTTATGAAAATTGATTGCAAACACTAACTCCCAAATTAGCCTGAGCTAGTTTTATTAGATATGTTATGCACTCAGAAGTCTGCATGCACTCATGGCACTCGTACTCAAATTGTTCCCAAACACTCCCCTTTCGTGTACCTTTATCTCTCTCTGCTCTATTTAAATCTTTCTTTTCTTTCCTTTCTTTTCTTTTCTTTCATTAAATCATGTGCTTCCACATTTTGTGAAATTATAAGTTCGAAAACTCTTTAGGACACGCCCACTAAGAGCTGCTTCTTTCTTAGATACTATGCTAGCATTTAGGCCCCAGGGCTCACTCTGCATCCTTTTCTGTAGAAAACCTGGTGAAGTCACCTAGTTTCTCTGGAATAACTTGTAACAGAGACAGACATCTCTATATAAACTTCTTAGACTGTGCTTGCTGGAGCAGCAGAATCAGCTACAGATGAGGATAATTTGGGAATGCAAATTTTCCGGTCACACTCTGGTGCTGAGAAGCTACCTGTTTAGTTTTATTATGTTCTCCTAATAATCTGGATGCTTGTTTAAAACTGAATGACTAGATGGTAGAGATAGAACAGGTTTTGTGGCAAACAATCAACCCTTATTGGCATCTCAGCATACTTTCTGAGCACAGAACTAGAAGCCATGAGCACTGCAGGATATAGCCGCAACCACCCTCCAAAGCTCAAGAACTAAGGCTGTACAGGCTTCTCAGTGAATTAGTACTCCTACTCTCTCCTATTACTAATGCTAATTTAGTAGATGAGTCAGAGTCATGACCTAGAAGCAGATGAACATAGTAATCAAAATAGAAACAGAGGAGGCACTACGATAATGTATTATATTTTGTGTCAGGGTGGGCTAGTGTTAGCCGAACATTGTTGTTCAAGAGATCTTCCTTAGTGTGCTTGGGAAAGAACCCTGGTAATGCTGGGGAACCACATGTGGTATTGGGGATTTCAAGTAGGTTTTGTCCTATGCAAAGCAATCACTTAAACCTCTATATTATTTTTATGGCCCTTATAGATTCATTTCTGATATTTATTCAAATGACCCAGAGTTAGAAGAAGAAATTATATTTTAATTGATGTAAATAAAAATAATAGTTATCAATAAATTATAAAATATACTCATTTTTATTATTTAATTTGGTATATGGGTTGGAGCGATAGCACAGCAGGTAGGGAGGGCATTTGCCTTGCACTCAGCCGACCTGGGTTTGATTCCTCTGCCCCTCTCAGAGAGCCCAGCAAGATACTGAGAGTATCCCACCCACAGGACAAAGCCTGGCAAGCTACCTGTGGAGTATTTGAGATGCCAAAAACAGTAACAACAAATCTCACAATGGAGACATTAGTGGTGCCCGCTTGAGCAAATCGATGAGCAATGGGATGACAGTGACAGTGAATTTGGTATGTGATTTTATTCAGAAAATATTTTAGAGACTATGATGATACTATTATAGTCACCAAAATAGAGATCCTTGGATCCTAGAGTTAAATATAGAGGAGAGTAAAATCTGTTAACTTCTTCACTTACTAGCTGGCTCAAGAATTAAACTGTATGGGGCTGGAGCAATAGCACAGCGGGTAGGGCATTTGTCTTGCACATGGCCAACCCAGGTTCAATTCCCATATCCCATATGGTCTCCTGAGCACCCCCAGGGATAATTCCTGAGTGTCAAACCAAAAGAAACCCCTGTATATCGCCGGGTGTGATCCAAAAAGCAAAAAAAAAAAAAAAAAAAAAAAGAATTAAACTGTAAGACAAATGAACACTATAAAGCAAACACATTTTGGCATTTTTTAGCTAATTAGAGCCATCATGGGTGGCCAGATCAAAGACTGAATGCCTTTTAGACAAAAATACATAATATGTGATAACTGCCAAAAGTAATGCTGTTAAGCTAAAAGTAGCAAATTGTGGAGAAATGGCTAGGTAAATGAGGTTATGTTTAAAAGATTTGTTTCTGCAGATTTCATGGACTTGACTCTTAAATATTTTTGTAAGAATATGTCCCTTCCTCCAGCAACAGGGACGATTCTTTTTGCCTGGGGGAATAATTTCCTTTTGCCAAGGGAAATAGGAAGGATCCAGTGTCCTTGCACCTGTTACTTCTCAAATGCCCTAACTTAAAATAATTTGGCAAAGTGAATCATTTGTTTTGTATTGGGGGCACATGTAGCAGTTCTCAAAACTTATTCTTGGCTCTGCCTTCAGAGATCACTTCCTAGTACGGCTCAGGGGACCGTATGGGATGCCAGGGTTGGAATTTGGGTTGGTCACCTGCAAGGCAAGTGCCCTAACCACTGTACTATCACTCTGACCCTTGAGGTAATATAATCTGAACTCTTCATAAAGAAGAGAGACAAATTTAAAATATTATATAAATTTATGTAGAGATAATAGCCATAACAAAAAAATGCCTTTTATCCAGAAGACAATTAACAAATACTGGAGAAGTTAATGATAGTAGGAAATTATTACTCACTGTTAATGGGGTTGTGAAGTGGTGAAACAATTATGTAAAGCAGTTTGGCTACCCCATTACCCAGATCAAATGAAATCCTGTTATTATTCTGACATTTACACAGAAAATACAAAAAAATTAAAAGCGATATTGCACTTACATGTTTATTGAAGCATTATTTACAGTATCCAACACATGGAAACAATTGAAATTCCTATCAGCAGATGATTACATGGAAAATGTGGGATACTTACACAATAGTACGCAGCTATTAATAAAAGTTGCAGTTTGCAACATGGATGAATCTAGAGAGTATTCAATAAAATTTAAAAAGACAACCTCAGTATAAATTAACTCGTGTATGGCATATAGAGAAGTAAAAGAACTGAATAAAACAAAAATAAACTTATTGGATAAGACAACATTAATGTTTATAAGAAGCTAAGTGAAATGACTAGTAACAAATTGGATAAAAGTGACCACTTATATGATGAAATATAGAATTGATTTAGTGGTGAACTTTCAGTACAATATATGCTTATTAATTTAGAGTGCAACATTACTTCAATTAAGAAATATTGGAAAAGAATAGCTTTGAGGACTCAAGAGGATGATTCAGTGGGAATAAGCAAAATGTTTAGGAAAAATTGAATGTTGCTTGGAGAAAAACAAATATCTCAGGATAATACATTCTGGCGGAGAGAACAGAAAAAAGCAAATGAGTTGGAATGAAATTAGCTTGAGCTTGAACATTCAAAGATCAACATGATAACATGAAGACCAGTGTAACTTTACCAGAGTTAAGAGAAGGGTAATAAGAAAGATAGAGGTAAGTTATATAGGGCCTTGAGAAAAACTTTTAGGTGATAGAACTATATGTTATGAACTGTTTATAAATTTTGGGTGGAGAGGATTAATGTATTTTGTTTAGCTGCTCTCTGACATGGTTTTAAAGTGAGGGAATAGTAGAACAACATAAGACCACTTTTAGTTTAGAAGTCAAAATAAACGGAAATGGTAGTTTGAACTGCAGTGGCTACAGATGAGGTAAAAGGACTAATGAAGCCAGGGAGGTAATGCAAAGCTTAGACTGCATGACCTGCAGGCAGGAGCTCTAGGTCCAAGCAGCATAAGGTCCCTCCAACTGCCCCACCAGGAGCAACCCCTGAGCACTATGCCCAAAGTACTATACCAGCACTGCTGGTATTGCCTACCCTTTCAATAAAATACTCGTCTATAGGGGATGTGAATATAAAATACAATGGTAGAACTTACAGGTGGATTCAGTGTGATGTGTGATAGGACAAAAGGATAAAATAATTGATTCTAGGTTCGTGGATTAAAAGCTCCAATCAGAAGGTATCTTTTACCAAGCTGGAGATTGTTGAAGTCACAAAATCGAAAGGGACATTCAGGTCACTTTTGGCTTCCAAGTAGAGATATAGAATACAGTTGGATTTAACACACATGGACTGAAGAGAAAGATAAAGACTTCTGTTCCAGCAAGAAAAACTAGAGGAAGTCAGAACCTTAATGAAGTGTGCTAAGACAGTAGAAAACACTGGACTTAAGGTTATAAAATTATTCTGTTAGAAGGCAGACAGTGACCTTTGCTGTTATAATATGGAATGCATGTGCACAAATGTGCATCTGATTAATTTGATTAAATTACTACTAAGTCAACACAACCCTGTTTTTTTTTTCATGACCACCTCCCAGGGAACTACAACAATTTTCATAGATTTTCTACAAATTAGTCATTGTGACATCTTAATAAAAGACCAAAATAGAGAATGAAAATTGCCTCAAAGGAAAAAACCTTCAAGCCAGATTTTGAGGTTTGTCTCATGTAGAAAGAGCTAGAAGAAACTATTTATACCAAATACTATTATTCACAACAAAAACTGATAGAGTTGTAACACTGGCTCTACAGGCAAGCCTTAATGATTTATTTAATGCATTACATATTGTCAAAGAGTTTAATAAATGTGTTCTCATGCCCATTAATATGGTATTCTGAAACAAATAAAATGATATAATTTAATATATTTTTATTAAACTGTTTCTATATATTTTCTTGCCCGAGATATTAAAATAACTTATGCCCTAAATATTTCTGTTATAGCCTAAAGGAACAAAATCTATTTTTGTAAACTTGTTAATATGTGCATATTAAAAATCTGATATTGTATTTGAGGAAATATATTTTTTTCTCTGTCTTATTTGACTATTATAATTTTAAACAAGTTAAAAACAGCTAGCTTTTGCAGCTTAGGTAGGAATTTTTATCATAAATGCAAAGAAGCTAGAAAGAATAAAAAGGTATTTCAATGAGAAACTAATTGTAAATAATGAGTCCTACTGGCTTCTAACAACAGAATTAGTGAAATATGTAAATCAGTTCTTTAAAATAATGTAAATGAAAAATTCTTTTGTAAACAGTGCATTTGGTTACAAATTGACACTAGTAATTTCATTGCAAATGTATAACATGTGTACCACCATGAAGACAGGGCATGTTGTAATCAGTCTGCTTTGTAAATTTACTATAACAAAATGATTAGACACTGGATTTAATCATGCCATGTCTGGGATTTGGCATTCTAACAACTGTGGTCCAGCTGCCAGCCCTGCCACAATGGATAGAAACTTACTGGTCCTTTGTAATAAGCATGTCTATAGCTATTCCTTAAATTAGTAGAGGGGAGTGGGGAGAAATAATAGAAAGAAGGGAAGATGGAGAGATGGAGGAAAAGAGGGAATCATGTACATTGTGTCTGTTTTCAGATATTGCTTGACTCATTTGACTGAAGACTCTTTCTATGTCTTACTACCCAATGGTATCCATATGAGTAATCACTGTCTTGAACTCAGGAAATTAATACCTAGATGGTTTTCATGATTATACTAATAAATTTTTCTAATTAAGTCCAATGAGCATGACCTAATACAATAATTTTTAAGTTCTCAAGTTATGTTATGCTGGAATATAGAGTAACTGCTCTTTCCAAATTCTAAAGTGACTTAGAGTAAACAATATAAGCAATTTGATTTGATGACAAGAGCTGCTAACACATAATAACAGAAGGTATCAAATGTCTATAGAAGATTTAATTCCCTCAAAGTTAGATTTTTAAATACCCTTATTCTTAACTTCATCAAATTCCAAACTAGAGATATTATGTCATGTTTCTTTGTTGTTGTATTTTAGAATTATTATGTTATTAAAAGAAAAAAATAAGAATGTTGAAGAAGAAAATGTACTCGAAAATTCCAGTTTAGACTTTAAAATTTTAAATGGCATTACATTACATAGATAAAATTTTGAAAAGGTAATTTTACATGGATTAAAAGTTTTAAGGAAGATTACACGCATGGCAGAGTCTGGCAAGCTACCAGTGGATACATTGGATATGCCAAAAACAGTAACAATAAGTCTCACAATGAGATACGTTACTGGTGCCCGCTCAAACAAATCGATGAGCAATGGGATGACAGTGATAGTGACAGTGACCCAAAGAATTAGACCACATACTTTATATGGTAGGATCCCAAGTTTAATCTAGGCATGAATGGGTCCTGAACATTCCTGGAATAGATTTCAGAACTCCCAGGTCTAAAGAAAAGAATGATTAAAATATCAAGGTAAACCGGGGCCGGTGCTCGGCTCCGGCCGGGTGCCCGTGCATCTGCACAGCCGGTGGATGTGGAACGAGCGGGAACCAGAGACAGCTTTAGGATTTGGGGTTCCAGCAAGTGCTTGCAACCATGTATGGAGACTGTGAACTAACTTTGGCTACATGCTGTTCCAGGAAGGGAAATGATTCATTTTCAAACTTAAATCTTCGCGGACTTAATTACTATAATACAGAAATTGTAAACTGCGCTGCCGCTACTGCGGCCGCGCGACATTTTATCACTTCATTCTCATCAGTGGAAAACTTATTATCAAATATTTCCCTGTTAATAGAGCTGTATTCTTGGGGGATAAATTCCAACAAAAACAGTGAGTCTGTTTTGAAACTCTAACAACAATAGTGAGTTGTATGTTGAAATCTGGAATGTAATCAAGGTAAAGAGAAAAGGAAGTGAAATTATCACGCACGCACGGGGGGGTTTGGGGGGGTGAGGGGTGGGATGTATACTGTTTTTATTTTTGTTTGTTTTTGCTTTTGTTTCTGTTTTGTTTTTGTTTTTATTGGTGGTGGAATAGGGGCACTGGTGAAGGGAAGGGTGTTTGATCATTGTGTAACTGAGATATAAGCCTGAGAACTTTGTAACTTTCCACTTGGTGATTCAATAAAATAAAAATTCAATAAAATAAATTTAAAAAATATATATCAAGGTATTTAAAATACATAGTATTTCAAATATTTTTGCATTTTAAACATTAAATGCTATAATTCTATTATATTTATTAATGTATTTTATAATCATATTAATTCTATCAGACATCATGAAATTATATTATACTGACAAAGAATTTAATAAACATCATTATATTCATGTTATATGTTTGGTATGTATGTTATGTATTACATATCTAATATAATATTTATATGTTTAATATTAATGTGTTTATTTAAATATTAAATATATTCAAATGTGTAAATATTTGAGAGATTAAATATTAATGTTACAATATTAAAGTATTAATATTTATAAGCATAATTTGTATCTTCATGCTAGTAAAATAAATATGCTTAACACATTGAATGGCTGATGGATACAAGTTATTTCTTCCATTTCATTTTATTCTAAAATTCTAAACTATTTTATTTTAAAAACTAAATATTTTATTGGAATGTTTTAATTCCAGTTCAGAAAGTTTTTGTTGTTTCATAAATAGTTTATCCCTTTAGGTCCCATTGTGCATTCTTAAAAGATAATTAATTTTAAACTGTGTATTCAACAGAATTAAGTACTATGTTTTTTTCACATCCTTCCAGTTTTTTGTTTGATAAAACCAAAAGGATGAAAAATAAGATAGAGACTAACAATACTATTTTGGAAATCATATGTGTGACCTATACAAGTACATGTATATATTAATTATTTTAAATATTGTGTAAAAAAACTGCCTATGGGCTAAAGGACAGTTACAGAGGTTAAAATGCTTGCCTTCCATGTAACTGAGTCAAATTTGATTCTCCAAACTACATACAGTTATCTGAGTGTTTTGAGGAATTATTCCTGAACACAGAACAAGGAGATAGAACCAACAGCTGTCACCCCCCAAAATTAAAAAGTGCAGCTGCTTTTATGTAACAAGGTGCAACTCTATGCATTCACAGTAAATATCATTGAGTTCATAGTTAAATTTCACCCAAAGTGCTTTCAGAAAATAGCTTTCTCCATTTTCTTGTGTGTAAATGAGAATTTTTTTAAATAGGCCTATTCTAAGATCCTCAGTACTCATGTCAATTACAAATATGCACACTGATGTTTCCAAAAGAAAACAGAGAAAATCTGCTATTTGATGGAGTTTGTCCACTTTATTTCTCCAGATTTCACATAGTTCAGAGGCAATGCTACATAACATCTATCTGGAACAAACATATTTATATTTTTAGGAATGGGCAATAATTTACTTAACGCACCCTGGAATTCCAATTGCATTCTGCTGACAAACACAAAACTGACACATGTGAATACATTTTTGTAAACCAATATTTTTTTATTTTCCTATATAATACTACCTAAAAATGATAAAGCTGAGATAAAAGCCTTATAACCCAGTTAAAAGTATTATAAATATAGCAATGTAATAATAATAATACCTAAAATTTAAAAAGCAATAAACATCTTTACTAATCCACTTAAAAACAGCTCCAGAGTTGGAAGAGCGTTCTCTCTGTACAAATTAAAGTTTAAGAGTACAACCATTGTTTTTGTTTTTATTTTAGTTTGGTGGTTGCACAGGGAAGTTTTATCTTAACCAGATTATTATCTTTCTTTAAATGAAAATAAATTGCATGATATATAGCACACAGAATCCTCCTCCCATCTCTCCTTTGTTAAGCAGAAAAACTAGATGAGCTCTTATTTAACGCATATTTTACAAATGATAAAAATTTTATTTAACTTTTTATTTTATAAGTTAGTTCGCAATATTTGATTACATTTAATATTTAAACACCCACCCCACCACTATTAAACATTCCCACCACCAAATTCAGGATATTTCTATCCCATGCCCCAATCCCTGTACCAAAACATCACGAATCACGAATCACGAATCACGAAATCCTGTTGATCGTCCAGTTGCTCGAACGCTCTCAGTTACCTTTCCATTCGTCCTATCCCTGAGATCTTAGAAGCCTCTCTCTTCTCAGCCTTCCCAACAATACTGTGTTGGAGGCTCTTTCAGGGTCAGGAGAATGAGATTCAGCTGGTTACTTACTGACTTTGGCATATAGATACACCATGGGAAGCTTGCGGGACTCTCCCATGTGGGCAGGAAGCTCTCAGTAGCTTTCGAGTTTCTCCCAGAGGGAAAAGTAGGTTGTAAATTCTCTCATGGCTGCTTTGCGGTTGCGCACTTCTGGGAGCTTGCTTTTAAGTCTCTGGATGTTGGCCTTTGATGGGATTACACACACCTGGGTTCCTCTGCCTGTACTTTCATGCATGAGGCTTATCTAACATGTGGAGAGGGGGTTGAGCATGGCTGTAGCTAGGTTCTGGTGGTCTTCAGCTGCCGGGAGCTCTGCTCAGGGCGGGGAGGGAAGCTGGAGCCCATCCCCTCCAAGAGGCCCTGGGGAAGACAGCCAGGCGTGCAGGCAAGAGACTCTCTGCCCAAAAGATAACCAAAATAATATATTTCATATTGTCTGTTATAAAGAACTGCCGAATATGCCAACAAAAAAAGTGTTCATATAGGAAACAGTGTGAAGATTGTTCTATTTTGGCAGGAGCCATTAAGATATAATATCACTAACATGTTAAAGTTTGGGTGATGTGAGCTTTGGTATATATATCTGAAAATATGTGCATACATAAATCATACCTCTATGATTTGTTGCCTACTATCTGAACCCCATCAAATGTGGTGGGGTAATTATGGAGAATGGGTAGGGAATGTCTCATGATGTGTGTCTGAGCGGTCCAGGAATATGTTTATGTGAGGCTTTGGCCCAAGCATGTGGAAGCAGCCTTGAGCGTGGCAGAGGTTGGGTTGTGGAATTTTTGGCTGCTGAAAAAAGAGCTGGGTCCCTTAGGGCAGGGAGGGCTCTCACATGCTCACCCTCTGGGGTGCCCCGTGTGAATGAGCGTGGTGCCAAGTCCAGTGGCATGGTTATGGGGGCCTCATGTTATGCTTCCTTTTGGGAGAAGCAGCCGTGGGATCTGATGAACATTTTAACATAAACAAATGATAATGTTTCAGTGGAAAGACTCTTAAATATAACTGCCAGCTCTCTAATGAAATGTGACATAATATTAAAGAGGAAGATCATCTAAATTTATCATTGCTTCCATCAGTAGAATATATGACAATAACAAAAATAATAGCTGCATTGATTTGAATTCATGTATTTTTTGTTTAAGCCCAGTAAAAATTAATAATGTTTATTTCTGCAAAGTGAAATTTGTTTTTTCAAGTAAGGGAAATTTAATGATTAAATCTCTTGATACAGTTTATTCCTTACCACCCAATTATGACTATACCACCCAACCATAAAATTAGAGGATAAAATTTGTTTGGAACTTGAGAAAAGAGATTTTAACAATTGGTTCAAATAGTTCCAGTAGTTCATTGCAATACTACATTCAAACAATTGAAATGACAATTACATCAGGGAGGTCAATAACTAAGAGAATTTATTCTTACTTGTAAAACATTTAGAAAATATTTTTATTAAGTGCTTGTCAAACTAAAATACTTTCTTTCACGTTTTGTCTGCATAGTTTTCATATTTATATATAAAATTGCTTTGAAACTTCATAGAGTGTGGAAAGTTAATTTATATTTCATTATTATTTATAGAGGCTGGAGCGATAGCACAGTGGGTAGGGTTTTTGTGTTGCATGCGGCTGACCCAGGTTCGATTCCTCTGTCCCTCTTGGAGAGCCTGCTAAGCTACCTAGATTATCTTGCCCACATGGCACAGCCTGGCAAGCTACCCATGGTGTATTCGATATGCCAAAAACAGTAACAACAATTCTCACAGTGGAGACATTACTGGTGCCTGCTTGAGGAAATCGATGAGCAACAGGATGACAGTGACAATAAAAGTATTATTTATAGATTTTATAAGATATTAAAATGGAGAACCAAAAGCTGTCCATTCAAATTTTGTTTTCTATTAGAATATTTTCTTTAAACTAATTTCTGACTCTAAATATTTTTAATATTTTTTGGTTTCTAGAATTATAGGATGAATTCACATTTTATCCTATCATGCTGATGCTGTCAATAAATCCTAACCCAGTGTTTGCATAATGAGCAATAGAAATATTTCTGATAGCTATTCAGTACTGAAACACCTAGAAATTATTTAGCCATACAAGGAAATTATTGTGGGCCACTCAACATAGTCCTACCAACTACAAAATTACAAATATTCCCAACTTACCTTCCCTCATAGAGGAGCTCAATACTACTAGTGGACAATGGACAGGCTCAATTAATTATACAAGAGGAAGTATAATGGAGGAGACAGTACTCAGAGAATAGGAAATGACCACAACTTGTTGAAGTCATTACATTTCTTTTGAAATTTTTACCAAACGACATAAACATGAAAATA
Source organism: Sorex araneus (assembly GCF_027595985.1). Lineage (NCBI taxonomy): Eukaryota > Metazoa > Chordata > Mammalia > Eulipotyphla > Soricidae > Sorex > Sorex araneus. Next base: position 25,795,036 of record NC_073311.1, on the reverse strand, counting down.
TGGTATCTTAACTATATTGAATATTAAGCAGTAGGGATCTTGACATTCAAGTTTTTATGGAACTTATAATAAGTTTACTGCTGAGTATTTTTATTGTTAATATATTGAGTTATAATGTTGCCCATAATTTCAAAACAGAGTTATTATTGGGTTAGACTGTACGAGTACTATTAGAAAACATATTTTTAAGTATTCTGTGCATATTTAATATATAAATATCAAGTGAATCTTATCATACAAGTATTATAACTCCAAAAGCAAACCTGAAGAAAGTGAGGGCTGAAGGGGTCAATGAGCTTAACTCCTAAGAACAACAGTTAAGCACAGTCACACTCTAATAGTACATTGAGGAATCTCAAGATTATTTTTGAAGGTGGCAATACATAGCCTCTTGTCGAAGTTTAAAGTTCTATTAAATATCAATTTTAGATAACTTAATGGAATGCTTGGAGTTTATGTCGACTGTGAAAAACAGGTAATTTAAAGAGATTTGGGTGTGTAAAATTGATATTGGAGTCTAGCATATTCTATTGAAGCATTTCACACAGTATTAACAGTAAAGACTTAGTTAATCTGACAAGTAAAAACAATTGAAAGAAATGCTAATAAAATAAAAATAAAATTATTTGCCACCATTCATCAAAGGACAGCACATTAATAATGGGACTTACAAAAAACACACAATTAATTATTAAGAAAAATCCCATAGTTTATTTAAAATCAATAGCAGGATGTGAAGAAATTACTTATATAAAATAAGAACCAACATGAAAAAATTATATTTTATTCAAAGAATTTACAAATGAGAGAATGGAATATTAAATGTGACATAGCCCATCAGAAGTCAAAATGAGGAATGTATTGGACAATGGGATCATTGATTAGATGATATATAGTTATAACGTTAACTATGTAATTTGATGTGGCAAGGGAAATTAGAACAGAATTTAAGATTAATATTATTCTGAGAGATAAATTTAATAAAATTTCTATCCATCTATGAGACCAAAAATTAGGGGAAAATCCTATCAAGCTCTAACATACTTACCTTTCCTTTCGGTATTTCCCTTACATTCTATCATTTCTATTATAGAACCTATCAGAGTATTTACCATAATTTAATTGTTTATTTAGCTGTCTGTATCCTCACTTAAATATTGATCTCATTAATGGAACTAATTTACCTTTTATTTCTGTGCTCTATTCCTGTCATATTAGTTATTTTTATTAAATTATTCAATGATTAATAAATATATAAGGGGAAAATAAATGTCAAATATTAAAAGCCTACTTACTATCTATCACCAAGTTCTACTTCCAGATCCATTAAACATATCATTGATAAATAAGTGTGACTCATAAGACTTCATAAACATTAAATATTAACACCTACCATTTCAAATATTGGGACACTAATTCTTTCATACTTACTTTTATCTATTCACTTACCAGTACATATTGAGTTTTATTATGTAACAAGTGCTACTTAGCTAATAATAAAAGTGTTCAACAGATGTATCTACTGTGTATTATCTATGCATAGTTCCTATATAGTTCCTATTATATTAAAAATTTCTTATTGTCCATCTAACAATATATAATTTGTAACAGCTATGCATTTATTTAAAACAAATTAAACTCATTTGTCAACAGTTTAATTCACAATGTACAAAAACTAATCTATGTATTGAAAGATTAAACTCAAAATGTATAATGATGACATAAATGCATTTATTTATGTCATCATGGACCCAGGCTAAACTACTTACCACCTGGAAAATATTTCTTCCCGAGGAATTTTTTGGTGTCCATTATTGTTTCTGAATACTACTTATAATTTAGTAAAGCATGACTTTTTCCAGAAACCTTCTCCTAGAAATATATAAGGATCCATGGTCAGCAGATACTAAGGAAGTAAAACACCAAATAATGTGGTTTAATTTTTGAGCACCCTCTGATGTCAAAAACAAATTACTCAAGAATGAGAATATATAATCTACTACCAATGGTATTTGGAATTCTGATTTCTCTGACAATTTAAATTTTAATTTGTGAAATAATAACCTGGTCTTAATTTTATTTTGTTTGGTATACTTTTTAAAAATAACTAAAAATGTTATTTCAAATAAGCTATGAATTTTAAAGGTACACTCGCTTTAAACATTTGAATCATAGTTCACCAGTTATTTTTCAAAGTTTTTGCTATACAAATTTTGACAAATGCCTTCTTTTGTCTTTTGGGAAATAAATGTAATCTCCTAACATCAAAAAGTTCTTATGTGAAATCTGAGTTTAGTCCAATTTTTCACCTTGCCACTTTCTCAAATATCAAATACAGTTTTATAATTTTATTATATTTATTATTTAGTGTATTCCCCTTAGGGATAATCCATGATTAACTTTTATTTAAGATAATAAAATTATAGCTTTAATGACCAAAGAAATAATACAGGGGTTTAAGTCTATGCCTTGCACATGAACTACTCTGATTCAATCCCTGGCCCCAAATAAAAGCTTTGAAAGAAATTATAAACTCTAAGATTAAAAAAAATGAGAGATAAAGGTAGCTATTTGAGAAATTTGGGGGACATTGGATTAAATGATAAAATGAATGACAGAAAAATGAGACAAAGCTAACAAACTAATACAGAAGACAAGAGATTTACAGTTGCCGAGGGAAAATAACTGATGCAGAAATGTCTTGAGTAAGGGAAGAAAAGATATGGGTATGAAAGCCAGTAAATTTGTACAAAAGTTACTTACTGGAAGAAAAACACCTCATATGAATATTCAACAGTTAAAAATAAATGGATTTGGATTTGGATGTCAATGTTTCTTGCAGGAATAACAAGTGAATTCAGAAGTCACATATATTGTCACATTTGTCACATGTAAAGTAGTATCACTGTATCACTGTCTTCCCATTCCTCATCAATTTACTCAAGCAGGTGCCAGGTGCAAGTAACATCTCCATTCGTCCCTGTCACGTTTAGGGTCAGGGGAATGAGGCCCTTTAATTGCTACTGTTCTTGGCATATCAAATACGTCACAGGTAGCTTGCCAAGCTCTGCCATTCGAGATTCTGCATCACTAACTTCCAGGAGTTTTGTTTTATAGTCTCTGGATCTTGGCCGTTGATGAGATTACATGGTGCTGGGGGCAGTTTGTGGGTGTGACTGCCAAGCTACTGGAAAACAGGGGATCTGGGTGGAGGAGCACAATCTTGATCCCAACAGGCTTGGAGATCTCAGGCATGGGTCCCACACCCCAGGGTTCCTCTCTTGGGACTTTCATGCGTGAGGCTCGTCTGAGCATGTGGAGACTGGCCTTGAGTATGGCTGTGGCTGGGTTCTGGAAGTTTTTGGCTGCCGGGGCTCTGCTTGGGGTGGAGAGAGAAACTCAACCCATCCCCCTCCAAGAGACCCCAGTGAAGACAGCTTTGCGCAGGGGCAGGAGATGTAAAGTAGTATATTTTAAAAGTATCTTAGGGAAAAAATGCAAAGAAAGTTCATGAAGAATGTGCAGAAGATGAGTGGCAATGAAAGATGTGTCCAATACATATCTTGAAAGGGAGAATTAGCTTATATATACAGTAGGTAAGAGATAAGTTGATATATTAAAAATTTCAAGGTTTCCAGTGATAAAAACAGTACAGCATGGCAAGTGCTTGCTCTGCACTTTGCCGACCAAAGCTCAATTACCAGTACCACATGTGGGCTCCTAAGCATCCCTAAGCATAGAACCAGGTGCAAACCATAAACAGTGCTGGGTGTGGTCAAAAGCAAAAATATAAATGAAAAAATTTCAGGACTTGTCTTTAATATTTGTTATCCTTGTTATTGTTGTTGGGGGTATTGCAAAGGAAAAACTAAGAGTATGAAAGGATTAAAACTTTCCATAGAAAAAGTAGAGATATAATTTTAGATTTATAATATTTTTAAATGGTTTGATTTTTTCAGGCACAAATATTTGCATAACCCCTTCCCCTATTCAATAGCAAGTACAGTGGAGGACCTTTTGTAATGTATGTCCTACAAGGAAAAAGTTAACAAATCACTTTGCTTTTAAAACTGGCTGTGGGGGCAAATATACAGTATAAGGGGTTAAGAAGCTTGTCCTGTACAAATTGACCCCAGTTAGATCCCTGGAACTGCATATGGCCAGGAGTGATCCCTGAACAACTAGCCAGAAACAAGTTCAGAGCATGTCCAAGTATGGTTCCAAAACTCTAAGCCTCCAAAGTTTGCTTTTAATGTGCATTTCATTGATAACTAATGAAAAAAAATACAAGTTCTTAATATGTAAGTGCAGACAGATTATTTAGGGGAAAAAATAAAAAGAGAATTGAGGATCAAAATTAAAAGATCTGGAGGAAAAGAGAAAGTACATTGGGTAAGGTGTTTGTCATACGCATGCCTAATCAGCGTTCAATCCCCAAAACCACATTAGATCTCCCAAGCACTGCCAGGAGTGATTCCTGAGCACAGAGACATGAGTAAGCCCTGAGTACCAGGGGGTGGGATCCAAAACCAAAAATATTAAAATTATACTAAAAGAAATAAAAGTTCTGAAGGAATATAGCATCAAGTTTATTCATAAGCCTGGTTTTCAGAGTTAGATAAAAATTATCATTTTACATATTTGGGTTTTTTTAAGTGTTATTTTTTGGCTCAAAGGAAGGAGAACCTATCAATCCTAAGTGAATCATTTTTGTCTGAGAGTGGAAACATCATGAAGATTATCCCAGCTCTTCAAATGGCAAGTACTCTCTACCACCAGGAGAGAGACGATGCAATTCCTCAAGAGCTACTTAAACTGTCTTCCGGAATAAGATTAGTGAAGTCACTGTAGCCTCTACACATACCCAGTGAGAAACTTGCCCTTCTTCAGAGAGAGAAGCTCCTTTAACAACTACTCCCATTGGACTTATGTCTTCTTTGGTGCCCAAGCATCTCATATGCTTCCCAAATACTATAATATTAAGATAACTAGAAAAACACATAAAACGCTAGAGCAGAAAAAAGCTACAAAGTTCCTGTACTTGAGCAAGGAGTAGTACAATCATTTCTAGAGTCCTCACAAGTTCAAGAAGAGGAAATATTGTGGTGATTCCAAAAAAACATTTTAACACAACAATTAGTGTAAGTGCTTTAGGGAAGAAATGCAACTAAAAGCCAGAGAAATAGTACGGGGGTTAAGGTATTTGACAGCCCCAGTTTAACTCCCAGCACTGCATAACTGGTTACAGTCCCCTGAGCACCGCCAGACATGATACTCAGTGTAGAGTCTGGAGAAAGAACAGAACATAGCCATGCATGATCCCCCCCTAAAAAAAAGAGTAGTTAAAACGATGTATGTCAAAGTCTTATGTTAGAACATAGTAAAAATTGGGGGTGCAAAGACATCAAAGAGAAATAAAATACAGCAGAGAAACAAAAACAAAAAATACCCTGAATGGCTGAATGAGGCCAGAGTGACAGTGCAGTGAGTAAGGTGCTTACCTTGCATTCCACTAACCTAAGTTCAATCTCTGGCACCCAGTATGGTTTCCTGAACCCCACCAGGAGTGATCCCTAAGCACAGAGCCAAGAATAAGTAAGTGGGTATGACTTGATGGTCCACACACCTGCAAACAAACAAAAAAAGAAACTAAATAACTGAAGTAATTAACTGGATATAATAATTTTTGTAGAATTAGAAGAAAAAGATGGTAATGGAAAATGACGGAGAGAGTTTTAGAAATATAAAATCTTTAAAATATATCTGTGGTCTACATAACCTGTTGAATTAGGACATGTTCCATGACATCATTATAAAAGTCCAGCTGATGTTAAGTAGCATAAATCTGTAGTTTCAGACATCGATTAATTACCAAATTGTAGCAACATCCATTATGGTTCAATTTATTTGTATTTAACTTGTTTTCCCATAACACATGTCCATGTTATTTGCTAGCTTCTACGGCACATGAATCTGTTTTGATAATAATTGTGGGGCTTAATTTAAAATATGATTTGTTTTAGCAGACATGAAGTGAATACTTAAGCGTCACTGGATTTTTTTTAAATTAAACTATAAAATTCCAGTGAAATCACTCATTCTCTTCCATCTATTAGTAAAAGAAAAAATTGCTTTAGTATAAGCAATTTTTAGTATAAGCAACTTGACTTACAATATTTTAGTATAAGCAATTTTTAGTATAAGCAACTTGACTTACAATATTTTCATATATATTATGATTCATTAAATTGTTACTTTAAATGAACTGAAAGAGTAAAATTAGAATAGAGATGGGGGAGCAGACAAGTTGTATGAGCCCAGGGAGGCATTATGCAGAAATGTCACACTGACCACCTCCTGCAAGCAGCCAGAGGCCTCACTTTTCACTAAATGTCACCAACATGCTCAAAATAAACACTATGGATTGACATGTTAACCAGATCTACATGGTGTTCTTTGAAAATTGCCATTTTTCATTATCCCTTTCCCCTCCACACCAGGTAATACTGCACTTTATTTTCATTTTTATTAGCAGTGTTACAAAGCTCTTGCTTTCCTTTGTTCTGTTGAACTTTCTGTGGATAAGGTTCTTTCAAAATATACTTTCATACTTCAAATTTTGCACATATCCAACATGAAAAGTGTACAAGACTTGAAGTTCCAGAATTTTGGTTTGAGTTAAAAAATCTACCCTGTTAGTCATGTTAACACTTGAGCATGTCACAGTTCATCTGAGTTATATTCCTTTCTCTGGAAAGCAGAAAGATAACTAAGATTATCCTTCAGCCCTAAACATTCTGCACTGCAAACATGTATCTTCTTCATCTTAAGAAGTTCAAAATAAGCAGTGAGGTTAGACTTAAGCCAGGATCCTTAAGCTTTTTTTTTTCACTCATGACCCTTTTTTGCCCGAGAAATGCAACACGGGTGAGTGCTGCCAGAAACACCTCATATTCATTATACGGTTGATTTTGAATTAATTTTTAGTCATTGCACACTCAGAAACCTTTTACTGTTGCCAACATTTTTGCAATTGCTACATTCTGTTATGCAACCCCATATGGGTTCACGACCCTTGATTTAAGAAGTTAGGGATTAAATGATCAAATCGGGATCAAAAGAAATGCCAAAACTTTTGCTGAAAGGGAACACAAGCTTCTGTACCAATACTTTTCCAGCAAATGCCCAAGATTTTCTACTTGTGGTTTAAATTATCATATGACTAAGACAATTATTGATAAAGACAAAGAGAAAAGATTCACTCTGTATATGTATATATACACTTAATGTATATGTACATATGTATATATATTCTAGAATCAAAAGAACAAACTAGTGCCAAGACATTTTTATGATTTCTAAATATTTAAACTTTATTCTGATGAAAGGCATGTCTTTTACAAAATTACAGTAATTTATATTGACGTTCAATGCTATTTTTTAAAATATTCCAAATAAAACTAAGTCCTTTAGTTTCAAGAATAAAATTGCAGAGAATAATTTGTTTCCAAAAAACTAATGAAATTACTGTATAGTTTCTGCAAAGAAACTATACTCAAAGTATTATATACTCAAAGTATTATATACTCAAAGGTAAAATTAAAAATTAAAAAATTTAAAAATTAAAAATATCTCAATTTCATCAAACTTTTATAGCTTCTTAATATTTCATCAATGATTTAGTGTTTCAATGTACTTAGATTATAGTGTACAATCCAAGTTTCTCTAAAATAAAGTAAAATCAAAATTACAATAAAAATGTTTTCTTAATTTTTTTTACTTTTAACTATTTTGGGAACTTGTATGTAAATACACAAAATTTTATCCAATGCTAACAAGAATGTATGAAGATCTCTAAGATAAAATTAGATGGGGGAAAGCATTTTTCACTTTTAAGATATCAACTACAAAAATGTTAAAGTATCTTTGACAATAAATTCAACTGTTCCTCAGTATTTTGTGGTGGTCCTGTATTTAAAGACAACTATGATACACTGCATGGCTATTCACCAAACTTGTATGGTTTCAGTAAAAAATATTGATACCTCATAAGCACTTTTTAATATGCCTATTAATATTAACCATTTTTATGTCTTCTTCAGGGACATGTCTTTTCATCCCTTCTCCCCATTTCTGGATGGGGTTGTTGGATTATTTCATTGCTGTTGAGCTGTGGGCATTTTATTATTCTTGGATATTAATCCTCTATTTGATACATTGTATGCAAATATTGCATAAGAAAAGTCATGAAGACTCTGGGCCCCCTGTAAGTTACCTTCGCTTCACAGTTGGCCTGGGCACCATCCCTCCATGCTGAGGCCATGTCCACTCCTGGGACCCCAACTCAGATCACCCTGGGATTGTCCCCAGAGCTCAGCATGCAGCCGGGTAAGTCACATCATCTGTTCCACACTGCAGAACAGCTGCTGAAAGCAATGACGATTCAAAATGACCCAATGGCGAGGGCAGAATTTATTTTGAATTTACTTTTTTGAGTGGTATGAGACACTATTCCATTCCATTTTCACATATGGCTCTCTAGTTTCCCCAACACCATTTGTTTAAGATACTCCCTTTGCTTCACTTCATTAGCACACCTACGTTCATTACAGTAAAGATAATGGAACAGCCCAAATGCCCAACTACAGAAGAATAGAAGTTGTGGTATATATACACAATGAAATATTATGCAGCCATAAGAACAAAAACATGACATTTGGCACTGTATGGATGAAACTAAAGGGTTTTGTACCAGTTGGAGTAAGGAAAGGGATAGACTCAGAATGATCCATCTCATAGGTGAGATTTAAAGGTATAGAGTAAGAGCAACAAAACAGTGAAAGAGTTCGTCAATGGAATTGGGGGGGTCAATGGGAGAGCGGTGATAGTAAATATGATGGGCCTTTGGGATATGGGATATTGAAAGAAGGAAGTGGTATTCTGGTAGAAGACGCGATGTCACAATGATGTATGTATGAACCATTGTTAATAACATTGTAAATCATAGAAATTATAGTTCTTCAATAAATATTTGAACATATACACTGACAATGAGCTATAGATTATTTCTTGTCACAATAATATATACTCTATTAATAGCAATAAAGAACCATTAATGCAAAGGTTAATTTTAACATTTTATTGTTATTATTTTGGATTATTAAAAAGTGCAATCTCAAAAGAAGTTTAAAATTTTTCATTTACTCAGCATGCCACACAACAGATTACACATCCATTTCTATAATTACCATGGGAAAACAGAATATTAGTTCCCTGAAGACAAAACAGTGGCTGATCTAAAGCTCATGATTTCAGTAGTCTGTAACTAACTCAACACTCTCCTTTTATTTTAAAGATGATCACATAGACAGATTCATATTCCTAAATACCAAGTCCCACCTTTCCAACTATTGCCATAAGTTTCTCTTGAGCATATGAGAGTACTAATTAGTAAATCTTTCACCCTTTTTACTGGAATTCACCCTTTACTTTTTCATTTTTTAAATCCATTTTTAATTCCTGGTACAAAAAACTCATTTATTCATTGAATAAAATTGACACTTACTTGCTCTTGCTCCCCTATCTGCATTTAGTTGGAAAAATGAAAACAATCTTACCACACCAATGTCTGTATCTACATGATTCCCAAAATTAAAACAATCTTACCACACCAATGTCTATATCTACATGTGACTCTAGAAAGTATAGAAGGGCCTGCTAGTCTCGATTTTAACCATAAAATCAATCCCAGTGATAACCTCAGAAGTGATCTTTATTCTAAAACATATTGACAATAATTTTCCTGATCTAAGATTTTTGGTCACTTCATAGTCATATTTCTTTCACCAATCTTTCCTTCATACTCTCAAAAAATAACCACATTCTTGGTTCACTAACTGAAACAAAAGAAATAGGCATTCTCTTTCTATCTAATCTGCCATCATGCTTGCATTTGTATGTATGCATACATCCTGAATTTCTTTCCTGTAGTAATGAATGAAATAGTTCCTACATATACTTTCCTATGACCAATCCATTCACTTGTATAAATTTTATTTTCCTGTCTATCTCAAGAGGTTCTCAGTTATCTTTTCCATTTCAAACCTATTTTTCTCTAATCACTAGGTCACTTCTATAAACACTCTATAAAACTCTCACCAAAAAAAAAATTGTATACACCTTATTTCCAGACTTATTAGTGCATAATTTCTTTGTTTGCATTTTTGAAAAATCCTCAATGTTTGCTTGCTCTGTCTCCATTTGATTGTTTAGTGTTTTAATCACAACCATTACAGTTAAATTGTTCCATTCAAGAATAATGACAATCTTCATGTTGGTAAATTCTATGATTATATGATACATGGAAAGTCATAATGTTACTTGACTTTCAGAAACAATTGACATATGTTTTTCATCCTTGAGACATTTTCATGTTGTCAATTTCAATAGAGTACACATTTAAGTTTTTATATTGTTATCTATTTCTTCTCAAATTTATTTTCTATGTTTTTTCCTCTTCCAAATTATGGAGTACTAGAAAGAGCCAAAATCAATCTTTATGTTTTCTTTACCATCAAATCCTATGAGATTTCTTCCAAGTTTAGGATTTTATAAACCATTACATAATTTGGTAACTTCTATTATTGAATCTTTATGCTAAAACTTCCTCACTATCACTTGACTTGATAATAAGACTGCCAAATCTGTCCTTACTTGCATTCTTAACAGACATTTCACATGAAATGTTTCTAAAATAGAAACTTGATTATTTCTATCAATCATACCAAATTTGGCATCACCATTCATCGTTACTCAAGCCAATGAGTTTGCATGGGAATTTTTTATGTCCAAAATTTAAGTCTAAATAATGAGCAGTTTACGCTGTTCTCAACTTCTAGAATATATCTGAACCTTATAACTTTTATTTTTGACTGATAGTATTTATTCAACAGCATTGTCTTACATATTAGCTGAAGTTATTTTTTAAATGTCTGGGTCAGAAATAGAATGCAACAGGTAAGACATTTTCCTTGAATGCAGTTGATCCAAGTTCAGTTCTCTATACCACAAAGGTCTCCAAACACCACCAAGAATGATCTCTAAGCAGATAGAACCAACTCACAAAAAATAATAATAAAAAAATTGTAGTATACTGCTATGTCAAAAACCTGGTCACTTTTCATCTGGGAATCCTATAGCATAGTCTTGTTTGGCTCTTTGTTTATCTTATTATTCCATGCCTTCCTAATCTCACCTCTTAACTTTTTTTTCTGACTTTATGATTTTAGCACATTTACAATTATTGAGTCCCTTGGCTTGTACCCTCTTCCATCACGTATTGAGCTATAATATTTATTCCCTGATCTTGGGTCTTGTTTCAATATACATGTTCACAAAACATTTTAAACTCTTTTATAAATACTCTTTTTCTTTTTGTTTAATTTATTTATTTTTAATTAGTGAGTCACCATGAGGGTCCAGTTCCAGATTTACAGATTTTCCTGCTTGTGTTTCCCTCATACAATGTTCAAGAGCCCATCCCTCCACCAGTGTCCATTCGCCACCACCAATGAACCCAGTATCCCCTCCGACCCCCCCATCCCAACCCCCCCACCCCACCCTGCCTCTGTGGCAGGGCATTCCAATTTGTTCTCTCTCTCTCCTTTTGAGTGTTGTGGTTTGCAATAGGGTATTGAGTGGCCATCATGTCTAGTCTCTAGTCTACTTTCAGCACGCATCTCCCTTCCCGAGCGGGATCTCCAATCACATTTTACTTGGTGTTCTCTTCTCTGTCTGGGATGCCTTTCCCCCAGCATGTGAGGCCAGATTCCAAGCTATGGAGCCAACCTCCTGAAAATACTCTTTTTCTTTCTACCTTAAAATTGCTTTACTTTTATAAGTCATCATCTGTAAGAGATGTAACAATATTTATCTCTTATTTGCCTGCCTCTTAAAGGATATATATTTATAATGACATATTTCTGTTTGCTATTTGTTTAATCCATTGCACAGTTTCTGACTTGTGTTGAGAGCAAAGCAGATATATTTTGAATAGGTGACAAATGAAATTAGACAAATTGAAGAAAAAATTCCAACAACACAAATTTCTCGTTTTCTGGAGTATTCCATTACCTATTTCTGTGTGTTTTAAATTGTGAATCCACCATGATTTTAATAAAATAAATGCTTTTTAGTATTTTTATTGACCATAATTCCAAATATGATTATAAAAATTACATTATTCTAGCATGATATTCAACATCATTTCTATTCAAATAAAATCACACTTACCCTAGGACATGACTTTCCTTGTTTTAAAATTGAGTATATATATGTATATATATATATAGCTTTTATTCATCCTATTAGAATTTGAATCTAGACTTTATTCATTTTTCACTTGTCTGACGATATACAAATAATTTAAAATCTGTTTGTCTTTCTACATCTGTATACTATATATAATACCCATAATATAATTAAGGATTAAGATAATGTATTACATATATATAATATATTATCATGTATATTATATTGCATATAATATATCCAGTAACATCTTCATTGTGAGATTTCCTGTTACTGTTTTTGGCATGTCAAATACACCACGGGTAGCTTGCCAGGCTCTGCCATGCAGGCAGGATACTCTCGATAGCTATACATATACATAGTTATGCATGCAAAAATATACAGTGCCTGATCCCCAATATGTGCTTAAATTTTTTTTCATTACATATAAATATGAATGAAGCATGACTGCCTCCCTGATAGCAAAAGTTCAAATATTTCTAGAGACATTGACTCCCTTTCACTTTAAATTATTATTTTTTTAATATATATGCAAGTCAAGTCTAAAATAGCCAGTAGTGGGCTGGAGCAATAGCACAGTGGGTAGGGCATTTGCCTTGCATGGGGCTGCCCCTGGTTCAATTCCCAGCATTCCATATGGTCCCCTGAGCACCTCCAGGAGTAATTTCTGAGTGTAAAGCCAGGAGTAACTCTTGAGCATCAGCATCGTCAGGTGTGACCCGAAAAACAAAAAAATAATAATTAAATAAATAAATAATAATAAAGTAGCCAGTATTTCGGGATTAGACCTTTATAGTGCTACTTGGACAAACTATTAATTCCTAAATATATGATCATAGACTAAAATTCTGCTAGCCTTTTGGAAGCTTCAAAGACCAAGTACTTTATCAATACAAAGACCAAGTACTTTATCAATATATAAGTACTGTTTCAGAATGTGTCTACTTTCCGGCACTGTTGTGTTTTTCTTTTTCTTTTTCTTTTTTTGTCTTTTGCATCTAGCACCTTTATTTTTATTTGGGCATGGGAGAGCGTTGAAAGGGGCAGTGCTGAGCTATGCTCAGGAGGTAGGGTTTTGCCCATAGAAGATTTTCAGCCAACCCATACAGCAATTCCATGCAAGGGTCAGAAGTTATTTTATATTAACTCAGGTCCTGCCAGGCCAGAAATTGCCAGGTCACACCAAAGTGCTGGGGCCTCAAAGGTTACACCTGGAGGCACTTGGAGAACTGTGTCCTTAGGAACTCTACTTAAGTAGGTTGCTTAATAGCCATCTACCCTAATTATAGTACTATTTCCTAGCCCCTTGCAACTTTATTTTTCTACAAACCTATAAATCCTATTTATAAGTCACTAATGTGTGATTTTAGGCCATTTTTAAATATGTTTAATTATATTTGAGTATTTATTCAGATAAATTGTTTCAAATATTTTAGCAAAAATATATACATTTTATATTTTTAGAAAGAAGAGTATAAAAGAGTTAAAATGTTTTGCAATCATTTATGTTAATTATATATATATATATTTCCCCTCTGAATTTTATCATGGAAAAAACAAAACCCACATTCAAATTCATGTTAATATCAGTATTTTTGCTTTTATTTTCTTACTATCTTATTAATTATTTATATAACTTATTCTAATTGTATTTTAATCAAATATTTTCTGAATAATTTATAGAGTTAATTCAAAATTATTTTCCAATAAAATAAGCTCCATTTGTTTTGTTTTTCCAGTCATTTTGTGGGAAAGAGGTTAGCTCTCAGAAATAGTTTGTCTTAAAACCTAGTAGGAACTCTTATGATTTAATACTTTGACTGATTTTAAAACAGTATTAATTTAAAACAAAATAGTTAAAGGTTACTACCAAAATTAAAATATATTTTTCAAAATATACTTTGTTACTATTAAATTTCAACTACTGTGTCTTCTTGGGTTGATTTGAATAAGGTAATAAGATGGAAATAATTATGCTCATTGCCTTATAAAGTGAATTTATTTTTAAGTTACTGTTGCTTGAAAATATGAAATAAAACCTAGCATATCCACTTTACTATTTATACTGACCACTGAAGTCTATCTCTAAATTCTAAATTTGCTTTTATATTTATACATGTGAATATTAAAATAAAGAGTGTAAGTTTTAAGAAGAGTACAAATAAAATTTGACACATTTTATTCTAAAGATAAGTGCAAAGTGCTAAAAGTGTGCAAATATAAATAGCTATATTTTATACAAAAGCAAATGCTGGCATTTTATAAGGATTAATGAACAAATACAAATAGACATGGAAATTAAATTGGATGAATATAACATAATATTAAAGTAAATAATTAAAATACTTTCTTTTAAGAATCCCAAAATAAAACTGATATTTTCAAGGTCATTCTGGTTAACATGTTAAATAAAACCAATGTTATTAAGACTAATGAGTTGTCAAGATACTTTTCATAGTGTAGCATCACAAAGTATAAGCTTTCAAAATTATCAAAGTAAAGAAACACATGCTAGGTCAAAGATGCCCTTAGAGGAATGTTTCAGATTAATGAGTTTGAAATATAGCACTGTAGCACTGTCGTTCGTTGTTCATCAATTTGCTCAAGCAGGCACCAGTAACGTCTCCATTGTGAGAATTGTTGTTACTGTTTTTGGCATATCGAATATGCCAGGGTAGCTTTCGAGACTCTGCCGTGCAGGCATGATACTCTGGTAGCTTGCCAGACTCTCCGAGAAAGACGAAGGAATCGAACTCGGGTCAGCCGTGTATTGTAAGTTATCTATTGCTAGGTAAACACTCTACTCGCTATGCTATCGCTCCAGTCTTATGAGTTTTAAACATCAGAAAGAATTATTGTGCTGTTGAGTAATACATAGAATTGTTTAGGAGCACAAAAGTCAAGTCATGTAGAGAACTATTCTAACAAAGAATAGGTGTATTCTGGACTCTTGTTAGGTGGAGTTGTGGAATCATTTGGAGAGCGGTTAACTTATATACCAGGCTTTCCCTCTGACAGCAGGAACAAGTTCGTACCAAAATGCCAATCTGTTTATCAGACTGCTATAGAGTTCTCCCAAATATCTGATTTTGAAAAGACAAACCGTGTACTTCACTTGGTATTTAATAAAAAGTACTGTGTAGCATCTCTTTGGAATTGAATTCGAGTTTTCTTAGAAAAAGTTCTACATTCTAAAAATAAAACCAAAATTTGGAGTATAATTAGTTTCTTAATTCTGGTTAAACCTGTCTTTCTCTTACCTCAGATAGCAACAATATAAAGTATTGAGCTTTTTTGTTAGAAGGAAGATTCCAGATATTTATATATATTTAATAAAACCTGTGAAGCCATGCAGTCATATTTAAAACTAAAAATAGACATAAATTTAAATATTTAAAAATAAACTTAGCATTTGCTACCTGCATAATGACAGAGGGATTACAGTGTTTTCTATATGTTACAAATAATGCCATTACTTTTAAAATGTGCTTTCAAAATAAATACAAATAAGAATGGTACATAATTTAGCATTACTGTTAACAATGTACCAAAATTAAAAGTATATATCACAGCCCAGACAGTCATAGTCATAAGATTGAAAAGAGAAAAAATAGAATTTTAGAGATGAAGCCAATCATAGTTCTTAGTTCCTGGGTTAATAATTACACATATATTTCAGGTAAGAGGAAACCATAAGATGATATTGAAATGTAATATATGTGTTCATGATTATCATTTTACTTGACTAGAAATGTACACATTGATCATAACAAATATGTTTACTCTTTGCCTATATCTCTTTGCCATTATCAATAAATTCCAAACTTAAAGAGAAAGTTACATATGCTCTAGGTTTTGCCAAATGAATCTCTATGAACTCTATGAACTATATTATTTTATCCTAAGTGAAGGGGGGAAAAGCTATGCTATTCTCTCTCTCTCTCTCTCTCTCTCTCTCTCTCTCTCTCTCTCTCTCTCTCTCTCTCTCTCTCTCAGCTCTCTATTTCTTGCCCCGTCTCGTGAGTGTGATGCATGCTCATGACTCAATTTGTTTCTTAAAAATTTAGAAAGGAGGGGGCTGAAGCAATAGCACAGCAGGTAAGACTTACTTTTGCCTTGCATGTAGCCAACCCGGGTTAAATTACCAGCATCCTATTTGGTCCTCTGAGCAACGCCAGGAGTAGCTCCTGAGTGCATGAGCCAGGAACAATCCCTGTCCATCTCTGGGTATGACCCCCAAAAAAATTTAGAAAGGAAATATGGTGTGTAAACAACAGAAGAAGTATTTTTAAAAATTAATTTAAATCTTATTCAGAAGTGGCCAAATATAAAATGCAAGTAATACGTTTTTTAACTTTCACGTGATATTCAATATGAATTATGTACATTAAGTATGCATGGTATTGTGTTTCTGTTCACACCGCCTGGAGTTAGCCAAACCAGTTTCCATTCCCAGGACTGCCATTTATTAATCTTTTTAACCTCTTGTAAGTTAATCTCAATAAGCTTTTGTTATTTTAGTAGTTAAATATGGATACCAATACCAATATTGTAGGACTATAGATAAACAATAAAATAAGATATGAATGACTCAACATAGAATCTGCCATGTAGTGTCAATTACTTCTAATGTTGTTGCAGTGCCTTCTTACATACTATCTGGAATTCATTAACCCTAGTGAATGAGGTCTTGCTAGGTGAAACATAGTACACTGTTCTCCAATATGTGGGACAAACGCTCACTAATATCACAAATTGATTTCAGGAGGCATTCAGACATGGCCTAAAATAACATTGAAACACACAGTGAGAAATTTTTCCTCTTTTCAAGTTTTTGACTACCAGAAGTCCTCCATTTGATGCCAGTATGTATTCAGTCTCATTTTGTGGATTATTAATCTTCTTTTCATTATAAAAAAAGAAACAGAGCAAATTTCAATCCTACAGCTTTTGTAAAATTATCTATATAATTGAATGACATTTACTTTTAGCTTTTCTTTCTACATATTTTTTATGTATATCTCCAATATATGGTTGAACTAATTATATAAACTTTTATGCTAAATAGGAGTCAGTGAAAATAATTTAAAATAGCACACTTGGAACAGACTACAAAAACAGTCATTTTGTGGGTAGGTAGTACAGTAGATAGGGCACATGCCTTGCACATGGCTGTCCTAGATTCTATACCTTTCACTCCAAGGGTTTTTGATCCCTGAGCACAAAATCAGGTATAAGCTCTGAGCCCCACCAGATGTGGCACCCCCCATGGTTGTTCCTTAGTAGCACGCAAACTATGACACCTCTCTAAATTTAATTTTATAAAATAAATTTAAAATATGGTTATGTGTGACATCATTTGAACTTCAGAAAAAAATTAATGGGGTCAAGAGGAGGAAATAAACTATTGAATTTGGAGTCTAAAATCTAGATGGAAATTTGAAACTTATTAGGATTCTCTATAATGGTCTTGTGACTTAGGGAATGATACACCACCTCTTTGAGTCTAGGTATTTAATTTTCATACAGTGCAAAGGTATTTTATGAAAATCAAGTGAAGTTTGATGAATGTGTTTTTCTTAGAGAAATTAAATACCATATAAATTTAAATTTTTACTATGGTTTTTATTAGAGGTATTGTCGGAAGTATAAGAACTGAGATTTTAGTTAATAGAGGGAAACACATAAAAACTACCTCCTAGATACCTAATGATAGTGTTCTTCATTCTATCCTGCACCTGCTCCCACAGTTTATATTGATTCCATTTATAGAAATTGTTGAGAAGAAAGTAGGATGAATGAGTCCCTATGCCAAGTATAATGAGGTAAAGCTAAAGTAGTTCTTGCTTAGCTCATACCTAGAAAAACAAGTAACAATACTGTGAGAAGCAGCTACTAGTATACATTGCTAGTTAGATCTTCACTAAGCAACTTTTTAATACACTGTGCTTAGAATTTTTATCTCTTGATATTATACTCTAGGTAGAGAAAGGATCATATTCTCAAATAAAAGCCTTTATGTGAAAGTCACATGTCCTTAAAACCATAAATCATTTTATGAAAATATTCTGGATTAAATTTTTCTATTAGTTATGAATAGCTACAAGCATGCATCTTATTTGTACTCACATAGAGCAATTTTACACATCCAAATTTCAGAAGGTTTAGTTTAGCATCAGAAAAACAATCAAAAACCTTTATGCAGCACATTTTGATTTGAATATAATGACAAAATTTCCAATAGCAAATGAATGTGGGAATAATGAGAAGGTTGAGTAGAGCTAATCAAATATTCCTGTTTTTTAGTTTAATACAAAGCCCACACAATATCATACCTTCTACATAATATGGGTATATTATCTGTAGATTGTTCAGCTACTACCTAGAATTCTTTCTAGATGGCTGAAATCTCTCTTGTAACTTAAATGAGGGCATTTTTTCCATAATTTCTGAATATGTTAAATCAAAGGTTTAATTACATATACACTATGGACATATATTAGATATATATTATATACAGAGTCACATCTTTTTAAAAATTAAAGTCTAAAAATAAAAATCTTCTAAATTCTGAAATTTATCTAAGTCCAAAAATTTGAGATAAGAAATTATAACCCTTACTACTTGGTAACTTATATAGCTATATGCTTAAAGTGAACATCAGAAATTGCTATTTGTATGGATCAAAATAATAAAATATAAGCAGTTGTATATGGTTCACCTTGGTTTTCCTCATGATTTTTATTATTGGAGCTAAATATTACTTTGTATCTTTCCTTTGTTCCAACTCTGATTCCAGCAATGAGTCAAATCAGATTCCTAATTATAACTCACACACAGAAAGGAAATTTAAGGAATCAAAAAACAGAGAAGGGAAAAAAAAATACAAAGGTACTGCTTTAGTCTAATGAAAGATCAGTTAATTCCTATCTTAGTAATATGGAATGGGGTAACCCTTATTTCAAACTTGAAAAAAATACTATATGTAAAATATATTTGCTGATATTGCTAGACTCAAGAGACTATTGTATTTTGCTTAAGTCCATGAACATTAGGAGACTATGAAAGGGATCTAATTAGTTCACAGAAGGTGCTATAGAAATATTTCTGTCTTTATTTATATAATGAAACCAGAAAACCATTACTATGGAAAGGCAAAGTTACACTTTAGAATTGTGGTAAGTCAAGGATCCAAAAGTGTTTTCTGTAAAACAGTATGATACAATACCAGGAAAGTAAAGCAGTCATAGTGGTTCTTCCACATCACATACTTGGAAGGACTCACTTCTTTTGGTGAAACAGCTCGAGGAGCACGTGCTCAAGGATGAAGATCTCCTCTTATTAGAGACACAAGTTTTAATTCATGCAAATTCAGAGTTTAGTTTTAATATCAGTGCCAAGAATTCTTAATGTCTTAACTGAGATTATCTATGATTTAGAGGGACAAAGCTCTAAGCAGAAAACTTTTATTTAATGAAACCATCCTCCAGAGGAAGAGAGATTATTGCAATTGGAAAGTTTATGAGGATGGTGAAGGCCGAATAATTTACTTGATGTCCTGATGTCCTGATGAGTGGAGCTGGTTTATATTAATTAAAGAAGAAATAAAATAATTTGTGATAAACAATTCATGAACGAATCACATAAAGATGCAAATAAAGTTTAAGATTTTTCTTAAATATTTTCCCCTGAGCAAACTAGGACACAACACAAATTTTCATAAATGAAATAACAAATCCTATGAATGCTGCATTAAAATGATTTTATAGGAAATAAATATGCAATAAAGGCTCAATATGTTGCAGCTAGAAATCACAAACTCAAGCCACTTTAATCAATATCATAAGATTTGGTTGTGGACAAAATCTCTTAAATGTTTTGGAAGATTTACTAAGACTTTGTATTACAAAATAAACAGAATTTAATTCAGAGTAGAAGCATCATTTCCTGTTAAGTCATAAATTTTATAAGAAGCTTAGTCATATATTTCAAGTGCAGAGCCTTAGTGACTTAAAGTATTTTCATTTTATATTCATCTATACTCAGTCCCTGTGTTTACATATATAATCTTCTCTAATAATATATATATTTTTTGCTTTTGGGGTCACACCTGGTGTTGCACAGGGGTTACTCCTGGCTCTGCATTCAGGAATCACCCCTGGTGGCGCTCAGGGGACCATAAGGGATGCTGGGAATCAAACCTGGGTCGGCCACATGCAAGGCAAATGCCCTACCTGCTGCTATCGCTCCAGCCCCTTATCTAATAATATTTTACATTCACTTTTTCCACATAGCTGAAATAATTATATTTCAGAGTCAATAGTGAATAAACAAAGTGAAAGATGTGAGCGTTCACTTTTACTGGGAAAAATTTTAAAACTAACGAGATGATAATTGTAACAAAATGATAGACATCATAAAAGAATGTGGAGAGCCTCCACAGGACTGGGTGCTTCATAAACAACACCTGTTCTTGTTAATTTCACCGTGCTTTGAAAAACAGGATGTCCTGTCACGCCCACAAGGTGTAAGAAAACAGGATGTCCTGTCACGCCCACAAGGTGTAACTAGCCTATCAGCTGCAGACACTTGGGCGTAAACAAGCAGCAAGAGGTATATAAGGAGGGAAGCTGCCTAGCTAGTGGATTCCCCCCTGGTTCCTTTTCCTTCGTTCGTCCTTAGTCCAGCCTTGGTTCGTCCTCTTTTCCGTTTGCATGAGAAGTTTTTTAATAAATCGCTGCAAGAAGAATCTCCGGGTTGCGTGTTACTTTACAAAAGAAGGCAAAGAAAAATCTTTATTCAGTGAGCAGTCCTGCTACGGAAGGGGAAAAAGTTGCTAACTTTTTATACACATTAGAAATGCCATTGTAAAAACTATACAAATAAATAAAATAATGCCAGTGTAACAGCTTCATGATGTTCTTAAAATGACAAAAATATAGTAATTAAATACTGTTACAAATTTTGTTTTGTTTGGATTGGTGGGTCAAACCAGGCTATGCTCAGGGTTTACTTCTGACTCTGCATTCAGGATCACTTTTGGTGTACTGTGGGGACGATATGCGGAAATCAAAGCCAGATCTGCAAGGCAAGCACCCTACCCATTGCACTGCTGCTCTAGTCTCTAAAATACTGTGATAAATATGTTTAGGTTAATTTTGGCATTCTTATAAAATCAGATGTCCCTGCTGCATTTTAAAGCAAGGTTTGGAAGAGATGATGCTTCTAAATCTCTCCAGGCAGACAGGTCATGGATGAGAAGTCTGAGCTCAAAATGGTGGGGGGCAGATTCCGGTTTCTTCCTGAAGACACAAAAGCTTCTAGCTACAACCAACATTTTCCAGCATAGAAATGGCCTAGCTCCAGAAATGAACCTCATCAAGCCACCAAATCATTCCAGATTCATAGCTTGTGGAGCAACACCTCCACATTCCATACTACTGACGACACAGCAGGAGCACAGTAACTGTGATGGGGATGTGGCATAGAAAACCACCAAACTCATTGAGTGAAACACAGTAACTCAGAAAGTTCAGCTAGCACCAACCTGCTCAGTAAAGCCTCTGATGGTGACTTTATTAATAACACCATCGTGAAATACAACGATCATCACAAATTGACTTTTATTGATCTATTTTTGATAACTCCATCTTCCTTTTTGTTGTAATAAGCAATGGGAGGTAAATTTGAAGGATTGGGTGGTGGTGGGCAAATGGGAACATTGGTAGAGGAAGGTTGCTCTGATGTGGGGTTGGTGTTGAAGCATTGAATGCCTGAAACAACTCTACTGTGAACAATTTTGTAAATTTTGTAAATCATGACATCATAATAAAAATAAATTTTAAAAGAAATATTTTATTTTTCTTTCTAATGATAACAGAAATATTACTAAGCAATTCATTTACACCAGTTCACCAAAATTATACTAATCACCATTTATTTCAAATTTTCAAGAGGCTTCCATTAGATCTTGTTCTCTTTTTTGCTAATTCTCTAAATATATCATTATGAACAACAGAAGTCTTCATCTTTGTTCTGGTGACAGAAGATAAAAAACAAAATGACCAATTGTGTATCTACTGAAAATATCTCAAAGGAGGCATATTTATAAAAAATTACTCTAATCAGATGGGAGGTTAATTTTGGATTGAAATTACTACTTCAGAAAAGCAACATCATTTATGTTGAACAACAACAATAGAATAATGAAATAGACGTAGAGCAATACTTTCTATTCTAAACATAAAAACAACAGTAAAATAGTGCTATGAGTGGTCCTATGAGCAGCACCAGGAGCAACCCTGAAGCATAAACCTTAGACTAATCCCAAAGCACCAACATATATAGCCCAGAAACACACACACACACACACACACACACACACACACACACAATCTATATGGAAAAACATAGTTCTCCAATATGATATAAAAATCAACCAATGCTACTAAATCGCACTGAGGATGAGATGTTTCTTCATAGTGATTTCTTCAGATGCCCACTATGGCAAATAATTCATGTTAAAAATAAATAAATAGAATTGGGACTGGAGCAATAGCACAGTGGTAGGGCATTTGCCTTTCACGCAGCCGGCCCAGGTTCAATTCCTCCGCCTCTCTCAGAGAGCCGGGCAAACTACTGAGAATATTTTGCCCGCACGGCAGAGCCTGGCAAGCTACCCATGGCATATTCGATATGCCAAAAGTGGTAACAACAACTTTCATGATGGAGACGTTACTGGTGCCTGCTTGATTAAATCAATGAGCAATGGGATGACAGTGACAGTGAAATTAGAATGAGTGGTTTTAGTTAAGGAATCATTACTTTTGATTGTGAAGCTTCTTGGAAGGATTGCTGTTTTGTACACATAAAAAATAAAAGCATACATTTGCTCAAAGTAATATTACATAAAATAGGAAAGTAGTAATGACTTGTAAATGTTTATGTACTAGTATGGTAATAACCCAAATAATCTAGGCCTTTCAGCCCACTACCCACCATTCCCCTCGCCCTACCAATCATAGTAGTTACTCATTTTCCAGTTTATGTGGTTTACTAACTTCTCTGCTTCCAAAGTTAAAAATGGCTGATACTCAATGGAAAACAAATTACGAAATGCTTTCTTTTCAGCAGATCGACTTTAGGGGGGAGAAACTCCAAATCAATAATAGCGAATTTTTTTTGTTTAAATATTGAATGTAATCAAAGTAAAGTGAAAGTAAAGTGAAATTTACCAGTTACACATGCGGGGTGGGGGGCTGGGGAGGTGGGGGGAAGGGGGGAGGTATATCGTGATTCTTGGTGCTGGAATATGTGCACTGGTGAAGGGATGGGTGCTTGAGCATTGTATAACTGAGACTTTAACCTGAACGCTTTGTAACTTTCCACATGGTGACTTAATAAAAGAATAAAAAAAAAATGTCTGATACTGGGTTAAAATTGACTGTCTCTGGGTGTAAATTTGACATGCACCTGAGACAGCAATATCACCATATCATTAAATCTTGGGCAGACTGCTTAACATTTCTCAGCCTCCATTCCTTGACTATAAGAGAGATAGCCTCTCTCTCTCTATATATATATATGTATATATATATATGTATATATATATATATATATTTGTGGATATCACAGTAATAAGTGTAACTTAAAAGTGCTTAAACATCCAACTGATACAATTCTCATTATGACTATCCTACCCTCACTATCATCATAACATTTGTTTTTTCCTTATTTTCCAATTTCTCATATCATTGAGCCTGATGATTTTTATACCTTATTGCCACTGACTCTCTCCCAAATATTCTTGTTCAGATCTATTTTTCTCCTCGTTAACAAAACAAAAAGGAAATTCTTTTGACCATTTGGCTTCAACTATAAGGGCAACCTACACATAGACACATAGATACACAGACATACATATACTCAAGTACATACATACACACATACACACACACACACACGCTAAGCTATGCAAGTATGACATCCCAGCTACATAAAATCAAAGGCTAATAGGCTCTCTAGAGTAAAATGTTTTCAGATGTGGACACCTAGAATTACTATCTAATGTAACTGGTGTACAGACGTTGTTCCTTCAGAATGTGATCACTCTTTTTGACTTAATACATTTAACCTCTGTCAGTACCTTTCATCAAGAGTTCACCAAGCTTTCCCCAGAAAGCTCTGGTGCTTATTATAAAGAAGAAAGCCTTTGAAAAGTTTCTTTTTTGCCACAGATAACACCATGTCAACATGCATACCTTTTGATCCCTTTGATTCCTTACCACAACCTTCTTGAAATACAAGTATTGTGTTAAGTTTTCTTTCCCTCTTCCCTATTCTATTTGTCTTTTCTTTTTGCCTCTCTGATCCTCCAGCCTCACATCTTTCTTTTCTTTTACTTTTGTTAAATCTGAGTATACATTGATATGGTGTTATAGATTATGGTAATTAAGTTTGGTTGCATCAAAGTCCAAATAATACCGTAATTCAAGCATCACTCACTGTATCACTGTAACTGTCATCCTGTTCATCGATTTGCTTGAGTGGGCACCAGTAATGGCTCCATTCATCTTTGCCTGTGCTAGTGTAGCCTGATGCCATATTGGGGGCTCTTTCAGGATCAGGGGAATGAGCACCATTGTTGTTACTGTTTTGGGCATATGGAGTACACCACAGGCATCTTTCCAAGCTCTGCTGTGTGGGCGGGATACTCTCAGTAGCTTGCATAGCATCTAAAAATATCCTTTTTCATATCAATGATGTAAAAATTCAACATGGCATGTATTATCATTCTTATAAATATAATTTAACTCTTTGAGCACTGATTTTCTTAGAATTATTACAACCATTCCAAGAGAAAGGATAAGTTGTATCACAAATGTCTATAGCCCTCGCTTAGACTATGAAAGTACTTCAGCTTACTTCAATGAATAACTGAGAGAAAATTATTTGCTCCCTTGCACACAAGGAAAGGAAAACTCTTTATTGTTTCTAATAGTCTGGATTCAACAATCATTTATTCATTAAAATATAATAATAATAATAATAATAATAATAATAAATAGAGATTAGGACTCTATGGAAGTCCAAGAAGGATCTTATTGAACAATAATCACTCATATCACTCATCGTCCCGTTGATCTTCGATTTGCTCGAGCGGGTGCCAGTAACGTCGCCATTTGTCCCTGTCACGTGTTAGTGTAGCCCAATGATATCTGCTTGCTCCAGGAACAGAAAGAGCCTCAAATCTCATTCATTAAGGGATTTGATGAAGAAATATGACCATCTAGTTGGTGGTCGGCCACACGGTCTTCTGATATCTCGTGGAATCCAGTTGGTAACAGCTCTAGTCCAGCAGTTGTCTCTGAATCGCATTACATGACCGGCCCATCTGATTTTTGATGCCTTGGCAAACGAGACAGCATCCCTGATTCTTGACCATCAATAGAGGTCAGAACTCTGGATTCCTTCTCTCACTTGAGTGAGACATGGTACTCCTAGCATAGCTCTTTTGATTCCTCTTTGAGAGACCCGAATAGCATTCTCATCCTGTTTGCATACGGCCCAGGTCTCTGAAGCATATGTTACTGCCGGAAGAACGGTGGAAGCAAAAAGATGTGCCTGGAATCAGAGGTTCTTCATCCTCAGAACATGTGACAACAGAGGCATCGGTGGCACTGGTGTCCTTGTCAACACGAACTTGGCCATGAGCATTGATTTACTCGAATGCAAAAACAACACGAATTGGACGATTACACTTGAATAGATGTGGCTCACTGCCTGCAGTTTCTATCTTTATTGTCTACGCGTCAAGTTCCAACTATGATGAAGAAGAAATTGAGAGGTTCTACATGGAACAGGAGAAGTTCTATAAAGAAGACACACCTTCTACAAGATCATTGTTGGTGATTTTAATGCCAAGATAGGTCTTAGAAGGTCACCCGAAGAACTCCACATTGGGACCCATGGCCTAGAATGGAGCGATCAGGGTGAGAGACTGCCTGAATTCATCATGTCAACCAAGACCATCCATGGTAACTCACAGTTCTAGAAGGTCAAATCTAAACGCTAGACATGGGAGTCTCCCGGTGGACAGTTCCACAATGAAATTGACCACATCATATTCAATCGGAGTTTTTGCCTGACTGATGTCGCTGTTGTCCCAAAGTTCCAAACGGAATCGGACCACCATCTCCTTCGTGCAAAATTCTACTTCACAGAGCGGGGATAAAGGTCTGCAAAATTTAAGTCTATGAATGCAACTCCCAGAATGATCACTAACTGGGAGCTCTTTTGCACTATTGCAGCAACGTGGAAAGATTCCGTCCTTGACACCATCGACAAGGAATACGATCGATCGACTGGTTCAGCACCTCCATGATTGTGTGAAGAATGCCGAGAATGAGAAAGCCACAAAAAGGCGCCTGTCTTCGTAAACTCTTGAGCTCATTCGTCAACGTGGTTTGGTGCGAGCCTCAGGTAACCACAAGCTAATGTCCAAGCTCGCAAAGCTGTGCAGAGATGCGATATAGGAAGGCCTCAAAGAGAGAAGAGCAGCAGTGTTGGCCGATGCGGCAGAAGCCCTGAAAAGTATTCACAACACTCGCCTATCATTAGCCAATTATAAGACCAAGATGACTGCCCTCCGACGTCCTGATGGATCTATCACATCTTCGAGAAAGACAGTGGAGAAGATTATTCAAAACTTCTACTCGGATCTCTTTGACAACCATGTCCACCTGCCCACATACCAAATTCCACAGGATGGATATGTCATTCCCAACATCCTCCCTTCTGAAATCCGACATGTCATTTCATTGGTAAAGATGTGTACAGCACCTGGTCCAGACAAGGTAGACCCGAACACCTGAAGAATCTGCCACCAGTACTCATCCATACACTGGCTCGGCTCTTTACACACTATCTGTCTGAATGCAAAGTTCCATCTCAGTGGAAAACCAGTAGGACTGTTCTGTTGTACAAGAAGGGAGACATCCACAACACCGGCAACTATCGCCCAATCTACCTTCTGCTGTCTGTCGTCTACAAGTTGTTCACTCGTGTCATCCTGAATAGAATAGGCAGAACACTAGACGAAGGACAACCATGAGAGCAAGCTGGGTTCCGAAGGGGATTCAGCCCGATAAACCATATCCACACAGTGACCAAACACATTGAAGTTTCGCCAGAGTTCATGATGCCGCTCTGTCTAATGTTCATCAACTTAAAGAAGGCCTTCAATTCTGTTGAGATTGAAGTGGTCATCGAAGCCCTAGCCAAACAAGGCATTCAAACTCAGTATATCAAAATCCTCCTTGAGCTGTGTTATGGATTCACCACCATGATCTAACCATTCTACAAGGAAGTGATCATTGATGTAAAGAGAGGGGTGCAGCAGGGTGATACCATTTCACCAAAACTCTTCAGTGCCACCCTCGAGAACATCATGCGACAACTGGAATGGGAAGGAATGGGAGTGAAGATAGATGGTTGGCAATTACACCACTTCCGCTTCACTGATGACATCGTTCTCATAACGCCAAATATTAGCCAAGCAGCACAAATGCTGGCCGACTTCAACCACAAGTGTGGGAAGGTCAGATTGCAGCTGAACCTCAACAAGGCGATGCTCATGAAAAATGAACTGGTCCCTGAAGCTCCATTTGCTCTCAATGGAATGAATATCTCTGAATGTAGCAGCTATGTATACCTGGGTCGAGAAATCAACATGAGGAATGACTTGGTGCCAGAACTGCACAGGAGGAACAGAGCAGCATGTGATGCCTTCAAGAGCATTGATAAACAATAAATGCTGAAGGAACTAAACATAAATGGTTACTAGATGGAATCCAAGACATTTAGAAGCAATTTCAGAGGTGTGTGGAGGGGTGTGTGAATGTATTTGAGTGTGTTTCTGTTTGCATGTGTGTGCACGCATATGTGTATGTGTGTTTTCACAATGTAGTTTTTTTTTGTCCTAAATTTGAAAGCATTAACCCAAGAAAAATTTGGCATAATAAACACTAACAGATGCAAGCCACATTACATGAGAGTTCTTAACAGCTGATGATTTAACTTTAATTGAATGAGATATGTCACCAGGCCCTTTTCTATATATCTTTCCATGACAAAATTTTGATCTACCCTATCGTCACTCATTCAAATCTCCTCAGTGCCTATAATCACTTAAATTGGAAGATGCTAATTTAGAATTTTCATAACTTTAGCTTAGGATACTAATTTAAATAACCTTACCTAAACATGCATAGGAATAAATAACATGTACCTTAGAATAGACATGTTCTCAGTCCCATTTTAAGAAGTCTTTTACTACCTGCCATAGTACTTCCTCCATCTCCGTGTGATTTGACAACTCTGAAAGTCATGCAGATTTCTAAAGCTCAACTATTATGAGGAATTATGTAGAATATGCCTCCATATATAGCAATCTTCATATTATAATTCATTAATAATAATCAGAACCAGTTCTTCAAAACAGGACTATTCAAGGATAGAAGTAGGATGTGACCAATGACCTAAATTTATCAGTAAATGATTTATTTGCAATAATTTCTAAAATTTGATGTTCTGTCCTATTTGGCAAATTGTGAGGAAAAATTAATAAAATTCCCAGCATATACTACAATCCCATTGAGTCAGAACCATATGTAAAGTGCAATGTTTGGAAAAATTTCATCCTTAACATTGACCTCAATTACAAGGATACTCCCTTATGCATGGACCATATGTTTTTTTTTTTTTTTATTTTATCACCATTTGGAAAGTTACAGAGTTCTCAGGTTTATGTCTCAGTTATACCATATTCAAACACCATCCCTTCACCAGTGCCCATATTCCACCACCAAAATCCCAGGTATACCCCCCGCCCCCCACCCCAACTGTATAACTGATGAATTTCACTTCATTTTCTCTTCACGTTGATTACGTTCCATATTTCAACACAAATCTCACTATTGTTGTGGAAGTTATACCCCCAAACAAGATAACCCTATTAAGGAAGAATTTGATAATTAGTTTTCCATTAAAAGATTGTATGTTTTCAGGTTTTAGAAAAGGTTGTGCAGCTGCTAACACGGCCGCGCGGCTCGGATGTGTCCCAGTCCCGAATCCCGGAGCCATGTTAGTTGCTGCTCAGTGTCGCCAGGGCTCCCTCTGGAGAAGGTGTGCTGGCGGCACCTCCTCCTTCTGGCCCCCCGGTGTTGCTGGCCCCGATTCGGGTGCGGAGCATTTTCCGGGCCGCGTTGCTCACCAGAATGCCTGCCGCTTCTCTGTTGATTGTAGCAAGATGGCGCCGAGGGTGGGTCGAGGGCGTGACCAGTGCTACAGTGCTACGTAGATACAGAATTGTTTTCCAGTTTGGTCATCTCTGGTTTGAAACATTAATCAGGACAACTAAGGCTCTGTAATGAAAAACCTCAATCCATGTAAGTTGAAGTTAAGATAAAAGAAATAAAACGAAAGGTTCAAATAAATGGAAAAAAAAAACTGTCTTAAGGTATTTCAGTTTTTCTAACTGAATAATGAATTGAGATACAGCTACAAAACTTTCATGATCAGTTTCAAACATACAATATAAGTGAAATGTTTTTTAATTTTAAAGCACTTAAATATAAGATCAAAATTAGAAATCAGCATTATTACTTTTTAAACGTGTCCATATGTTAATTTAAATATGAAAGCTTAAAGTTATTCCTTCTACTTAATAATAATCATTTTTGTAAATAATAACATTACTTTTTGGTCTCATTAAAATAAAATTACATTTTAACTCTTAAAATGTATCTGGTGAACATCATTATTTTTCCCTGAATTGATTATTTTAAACAAGGGTGGGGAATACTCATGTATTTATTTTTACTGAAAAGAAATCTTTTTTTAAATTTTATTTTATTGAATTGCCATGAGATACACGATTACAAGTTTTTCATGACTGGGTTTTAGGCTGTTCCAACACCAGAGTACAGGAGGTGAATATTTAACACACACTGTTAAGGCCTGAGAAATTATATATTCTTATTCTAGAACTTCATGGGATAGAGAGGCATGCATCTTATCTACAGCTCTGGTTCATGTCCCTATATTGTACAGTATTTTAATTATGTTATAAATATCCAAGCAGAGAGTCTCTTGCCCGCACACCTGGCTATCTTCCCCAGGGCCCCTCGGAGGGGAAGGGCTCCAGCTTCCCTCTCCGCCCTGAGCAGAGCTCCCGGCAGCCAAAGACCACCAGAACCTAGCCAGAGCCATGCGCAAGGCCCCTCTCCACACGTTCAGACAAGCCTCATGCATGAAGGTACTGGCAGAGGAACCCAGGTGTGTGTAATCCCATCAACGGCCAACATCCAGAGACTTAAAAGCAAACTCCCAGAAGCAATGTCTTATAACCTACTTCTCCCTCTGGGAGAAACTAGCAAGCTACTGAGATTTTCCTGCCCACATGGAACAGCCTGGTGAACTTCCCGTGGTCTATCCATATGCCAAAACCAGTAACAAGCTGGATCTCATTCCCCTGACCCTGGAAGAGACTCCAATGTGGCATCATTGAGAAGGCTGAGTAGAGAGAGGCTTCTAAAATCTCAGGGATTGGATGAATGGAGAGGTTACTGAGACCGCTCGAGCAATTCGACTATCAACGGATTTCATGATCGTGATAAATATCCAAATACCCATGGGAGATAAATTTCTCCACCTATGCTTAGAGAAAAGACAAATATATTGTGTGCTAAAACGAAACAATCAGTGAAACAGCACCAGTTCTAAGACAAACCACTTATATTGAACTGATTTTAGATTTTTATTTGTAGGAAGTTATTTCTAGGGTTAATTGAAAGTAGAGCACTTGATTAGCACAATCAAGGAAACTGAAAATTTTAAGTTTAAACATAGTTAAATTGTATATTTTTCACTTACTTTGTTGTCACAAAGACAGGACCCAGCAGATGCTGCAGTATGTTTTTGCTCTGTGAGTCTAATTAATCAAGGGAGCTCTAAATACAAAGAGGGTCTATAGAAGTGAAGGCTATACAACTGACTGAGAAATGTGGGTGAGACTAAAGTACACTGTACAAATCAACTATTATTTTTGTAGCCTAATGATTTTCAAAAACAACTTGCCAGGTAATTATGATTAATCCAAGAGGAAACCTGGAAATAAGTGCTTTTAATTCAATTAATGGGTGATTAGGGTATTGAGGAGGTAAGGTAATAGCTCCCTTAATGGGGAAGCTTTTAAGCACAAAATTACCTTTTTTGAACCTGAAAGAAAAATATTTTAAGATTTGAAGGAAACTGAAGTCATTATTAAGACTACCTGTGATAGGAGTTTTCTCTTTTCCAGTGATTAAACAAAAAAGATCTTTGCATACTCATTTGCAAGCCAACTCACTCACCTACTCAAGCACACTGTCACATCTTTAACATCATCTTCATTATGAACTCTAATAATCTTATACTGATTCCCCTGTGACACAACTGTCATCTTTACCTTTAACCAGATCTTTAGTATCACAGAATCCGGATAATTCTCATCAAAATAGATTATTCCTTTGTTTATTTCTAATTTCACCAACACTTTCTTTTTGAAAAACACAGTTTTATAACAGTTTTATAATCTTCTCGAACATGGACCAATACTTGGATCAAGTTCTCATGAATTTCTCACATATCTATTTTTAGGTTTAATTGAGGTAGGCAAAGGACAAGAAGGATGGAGAGAAGATTTCATGGGATAATGATGGAGAGAGCTTGGGACATTGGTGGAGGGAGCTTGAAACAATGGTAGTGGCTCTGTAACAGTAAAATAATGACTTCAATGCTACTATAGACTATGACACCTCAATTAAAAAATGTTTGAAAAGAAATTACTGTCGCTGTATCACTGTCGTCCAGTTGCTCATTGATTTGCTGGAGCAGGCACCAGTAACGTTTCCATTTTTCTCTGTCACTTTCAGGGTCAGGGGAATCAGGCCCATTAAAAGAAATAGGCAAGGAAAAATCACAGACCCTGACTGGGTATGGCAAGGTTATTTGCAAAAATATTGGCTATGGCTATAATAAATTGCAAAACAAGGTTGTTATGGCTATAAGGCAAGGAGAGAATGACAGATATCAGGAACAAGATGAAATTACATAAATAGAAAATAATCTGGACTATCCAACAAATAACATAAAACAATTTCAGCAAGTAAGAGTTTAAGTAAATTCAGTTTTCCTATAATTTCCTTCACTTCTTTATACTTGTTTTGCTATCTTTTCGAGTTCCATTTTCCATTAATAGCAGGGTTGCAATGAAAATACAGCAGGTAGGGTACTTACCTGCATACAATCCTCAGTATCACATATGGTTCCCTAAATTCCACCTAAATTGATCCCTGAGTACAGAGTCAGGAGTAATCCCTGAGCATTGCCAGATGTGGCAGATGTGGCCCAAGAGACAAATGCAAATTGTTTACCATTCATTCTATCCCAGCTTAGATTTAGGCATGTTCTATATTTCATTTCTTAGTTTATCATTTTGTTTCTCTCTGCACTGTTATATAAAATGCTATTAAAATATGACAGTGAAGTGTTCTCAAAAGAAGAAATTCTAAATAAAACTACAACAAAAGTAAATTTCTAGTTACATTACAAAATATTTTAAAATTTAGTTCTATACTAAGTTATATTAAATCCCCTCCACCCTTCTCACCAGTCTAAGGAGTTTCTTTTCCTTTCCCTTCAAGTATCCAATAAATATTTCTATTTCAAAAAATAGATATATTTTAATATGTTGATTTGGGGTGAACTGTATCCCTCTTAAAATATATCTGTCCCTACAAAAAGGACTACAAACTATGAATATTTGGAAATATTAATTGCAGGCATAATTAAATGAATAAAATCATACTGAAATATAAAGACAACTTGATTTAATATGATCGGTGCCCATATAAAAGAGTAGCCTTGTGGGATTATTGAATTAGGCTGTTATAAAACATGCAATGGCCAGAAACTAGGAGAGAGGCCTAAAACAGATTCTCTGTACCAAAGGATCCCTGTTAACAATTGATTGCTGACTCCTCTCCTTCTGAACTTGAGATAATACATTTCTATTGTTCTATGATGTTTGAATAGTGTTGCTGCTATAATATCATTAGTAAAGTAGCATGGATGCTAATATGCATGTTATTCTTTAGGAAGTGCGTAACTTTTCAAGTGTGTAAGTTAATGTTTCCTTTAGACATTATCATCTTTAGAAAATATATTAAGCACAATTACAGTTTTAGCAAAGGTGGACCAGATCACTAGAACATAGTTCTCTTTTCTAAGACTTCCTGTCAAATGTTTTCTTAATGGTGTATGTAATTACTTGGCATACATGTGTTTTATATATATATATATATATATGTATATATAAGCACATTCTTGTGTTATATTTAACAAAACCCATTCTAGTATTCTGTCATCGCTACTGAAGTGATTTAGAAAAGTGAGGCATTCTGGGGCTAGGGGACATAGCATATAATTGTGTTCAGGAGCACCAAGTTTGATCCCATGTGCTATATGGTCCCCAAACACCACGCCCTGAGCAATCTCCACCACTAGTTGTGGCAAACAAATGAAAAGGATTTATTCAAAAACTTTAATAATAGTAGATGTCATTTTTCTATCATCTCCCTTTTATTCAAAAAGAAGCTTTATTTTAGGTTAATGACTTTAAAATATAAATCACAAAGTCCAAATTGCCCCATGTCATTTTATTTCAAAGCCGTCTTTTAAAAAAAAATCACTTAATTTAAAAGAAATTTTCCATCATTGTTTCTTATTGATACATTGGTACACATAAATGAAAATAGTTTGTGATTTGGTCGTCTATGAAATGAGAGTTTTATTAGCTTTACCAATCATTTATGCAAAAGGACTTTACAAACAGAGGCAAATAAAGTCCACTGTATTTTATATGTAGATAATTTTTTAGCTAAGTGAATTTCCTTTTTTTTTAATTAAACATGAAGCTTAAGTTAAAGGTAACCCAGAATGTTTACTGCACTCTAAGAGAATCCTATCTAGACACAAAATTTGACATTGATTTTAAGTAATTATAAAACAACTATTTTTGTATCACACCAATATATTCTTGAAAATGCAATATTTGGAAATCATTCTAAATTTCAATATTTGGTATACAGCTGCCCATGAGACCATGTCTTGGAACATTTAGTTGATTCCTAATGCATTCTCGTATTTTGTATCTTCACAACAGAATCAGCATTAAGTAATATCTTTTAATGCTTCTTGAAAAAAATCTTGATTATTTTCATTTTGATAATTTCACAAGGATTGTTGATAAAGAACAATAACAAAGTAGAGTGAAATGCATTTTAAACTTATTTAAAGCTAATTGGTAGCACAGACAACTGGAAAGAGAATTGGATTCTGAGTGAGAATGCATGTTTCCAATTCTCACATTGGATTAGACATTCAATTAGTCTCCAAGATTTTAATTGTCTTATCTATAAAATCTGAGAATTGTGCAAGGGAATATGCTGCTGCAAACTTTAATAGCATAAGGCTAACCAGGGTCTGTGATAAGAGTTCAAGACATGTCTGAATAGAGGTAGTGAAAAGATCACATGGCCTATCAAGAATATACTGCAGGAGTTCACTGAAGTAAAGGGTAAGGTTATTTCTGTAAAATATATTTATATAAACTATTAGAAGAAAGATAATTGTGCAATACTGTGCCTACTTCCTGCACTGTTGAAACATTTCAAAGCTCTGTGAGAGATGCATCAGGCAGAACTGGTGTCAAGTGGTGTCTTCAGAATGCATTGCAACATTCCCTTCATCCAGAGAAGTCATTCTTCATCATATGCATCATCAATAACAAGTTTTCATGGTAAATTTAATAGGATGCACAACATTAAGTTTATATATCAATGTAGTATGCGTCTTGATTTCAGAAGCCATAAATTATGAAGTAAACTTGTGACTTGGATTGAAAGAAGGCAGGGATTTGCGATACACAGCAAAGGTGGTGCTAGATCACTAAAATCACATTTGTCAAATAGTTATTATTTCTCTTCTCATATGCATATAAATACTCTGAACACAGGTACCTTTGATAACTTTCTCATTTTATATCTCCCTTATCTTGTTCACAG
Organism: Sorex araneus; assembly: GCF_027595985.1. Taxonomy (NCBI): domain Eukaryota; kingdom Metazoa; phylum Chordata; class Mammalia; order Eulipotyphla; family Soricidae; genus Sorex; species Sorex araneus. Next base: position 25,759,562 of record NC_073311.1, on the reverse strand, counting down.
TTTGATCTCCAGTTTTCTTAAGCAGTATTTGGGGGTAGGTTCAAGAAGGAAGAATATGGGGTTAGAGAGATATTAGAGCAGATAAGCTGTTTGCTTTGCAGGTGGTCAACTCAGTTTAATCCTTGCACTGCAAATGGTCCCCTAAGAACTATCTTCAGGAGTGATCTCTGAGCAAAGAGCTAAAAATAAGCCTTCAGCCCCTCAGAAAAACAGAGTAGGGCGGAATGGAGACAATGGAGACAGATAGAGAGGGACAGGAGGAAGACAGAGAGAGAGAGAGAGAGAGAGAGAGAGAGAGAGAGAGAGAGAGAGAGAGAGAGAGAGATGGAATAGAAATAACAACATGTGTTTACCTACTGTCATGATCACAAGAATTATAGATCTAAGTATGGATTAATCTACACAAAAACAGTTTTAAAAGTTGGCTAGCTGGAGCTTAACACAGCTGAAAGGGAGCGTCTGCATGCAGAGCAGAGACAGTGTTGCTTTCATGTAGAAAGAAGCTGCAGTGTGGCAATAGCAAGGAACAGTCAGGGAGAGACCTCTAAGGTATGCCCTCAGGAGTGGGGACGAAGTTGTAACTAACATCCAACACGCCAAACTTACTGTCCAACCTAGTGGACAGTCCCTAGAACCTAAGCATTTGGGGCATAGAAAAATCAGCACAGGAAAGCCATTAATAAGTGGGCAAATTCATTTGCCTCGTGACCCAAAGCAATTGCCTAGTCTGAAGAGTGGCCTGTGTTTAACGGAAGGATACAAGAGCCTTGTCTTACAAAATAAGAAACTTGAAGGAACGAATCACAACAAAGTCACCAGAAGGGATCATCTTAGCAATCTTTCAGCTTTGCTGATATTACCATGGTGGCCATTATACTGAAATCTGTCTTTCATAAAATCCCTGATTATCTGTCAGCCAACCACTAGAAAGTGGCTAAGCTAGCTGGGCAGAAAGACTGCCTGCCTATAAGAGAAAGACAGAACGCACACACCCTGCTAAGCCCCAGGTGCCTGCTAGTGAATGAGCATCACCCCTGCAATCAGCAAGCAACTTCAAGACCTCCAAAAGCACTTAGACAAGTAGCAAGTGAGCATCACCGCCTGCAGCACCCCCTGCCAGAACAGAACTAGCTAGGATATGTACCCTGCAGTGCCACATGCAAGGTCTTCACTGTTTTCAAGACGTTCAACTCATGTTGCATGGGCCCTATGTGGATCTGGCGGGGAGTTAATATTTTCTTTTTTTTTTCTTTTTGGGTCACACCTGGCAATGCACAGGGGTTACTCCTGGCTCTGCACTCAGTAATCACCCCTGGCAGTGCTCAGGGAACCATATGGAATGTTGGGAATCGAACCCTGATAGACCCTATGCAAGGCAAACACCCTACCCTCTGTACTATTGCTCCAGACCCTGGTAGTTAATATTTTCACAGTGGATGTCACACATCCACCCCTTTCCTTGGCCCTGGGTAACAGTGTGTTAAGGCTTTGCCAGTGGAGGCAAATGTGTCCAGAAAAAAATTCTGGAGAACTGGGAGCAGGCAGCAGACAAGTTGTGAAATTGTGCCTCTTCCTTTCTTTTTTTTTTTTTTTTTTTTAAATAATTTTATTGAATCACCATGTGGAGGGTTACATAGTTCTCAGGATTATGTCGGTTATACAATTCTCAAACACCCTTCCCTTCACCAGTGCCCATCTCCCATCACCAACCCCCCCAGTATACCTGCCACCCCCTCCCACCTCCCCAGTCCCCACCCTTGTACATGATAAGTTCCACTTCGTTTATGCCTTATCTCGATTACATTCCATGTTTCAACACACAACTCACTACCATTGTTGGGGTTTCCCCCAAAAAAGGAAAGCAGTCCTATTGCCAAGGAGGCATTTGATAGTTCTCCACTGCTAAGAATATAGAGATATTAAGTCCCGCTGTTTGTTACATAACTTTTCTTTTTCCCCCTTGCCCCGCGCCACCGAGTTCACGCCTGTTTGGTAATCGCCACGCTGCCTGACAAGGGAAAAAAAAACCGAAAAGGATGGTTATTTCCCGTCATCGGCAGGCGTGGGGCTCTGGCTTAGTTGATAGACTAGTAGAGTTTCTGCAAGCAGTTTCTGGAACCGAAGGGCTTGCGCTGGTATCGGCTCCGGCTCGAGATTCCACCAGCGTCCCACTGTTCCATGTACATAATTTTTCCCCTTATATCCCATTCCCACGCCACCAGGTCTGTTTGCTTAATGGACATCACACTATGTTTGACACCACGCCGCGTTTCTTCCCGAGAAAGAAGGATATTTCATCTCAGCCGGCGTGGGGATATAGCTTAGTTCAGTCTAGAGAGATGGCTACCACTTTGATTGCCTTCAATATTTCAGCAACAGACTTACTATTCTTGTTAGGATCTCCCACAAAAGTCCGACCCATTAAAAAGGGACATATTACATATTGCTGATGCTAAGATGACATTAGGTTGCGCGGCCGCGGTTTTGGGTTTCTGTATAAAGTCCAGGAAAAGTACAACCAGAAATATCACTACAAACTTTTACCCTTTTATGGTGCTCATAAGATGAAGAAGCCTAGAGAGAGGCTCGGCGTCTCCATTTTGCGCTCAGGAAAACCTCGGATCCTGCGCTGTGCTCAGGGGGGAGGTGTGGAGAGCGCTTCCTTGGGCTCTTCCATCATGCTCGCTCCGCAGCAGGGTCCAAAGGGAAGCACACGTGGGGGAGGTGGGTTTAAGTATCTATCTGCTGTGGGCGGGGGTCGCCGCCCCCGCCCCCTGGGGCCTCCCGCAAGCGCGCGCGCCTCCCGTTTCAGCTGGGTCGCCGTCACCATTTTGCGCTCAGGAAAACCGCGGATCCTGCGCTGTATGTGCCTCTTCCTTTCCAGGCATCATGAGCTTCCCTGGACTCACTATTCCAAGGAAGTAAGTATAATGCTTCTCCCAGGAAAACTCTGCTGAGGCAGGATGCACAGAGTCCCACAAAATACCTGTCCACCCCCACTCCTGGGTACAGCAGGCTCTGGGCAGGATGACAAAAATAAAAAGTGAACTATTCTCAGTACCTTCTGTGACACGTGTCCCCGCTTCCCTGGCCACCATCCTCTTGCCTCAGCCCGAGGGAGAAAAGTTGGCTTATAAAAGCTGCTGAGATCAGAGTTCAGTTTTAGTGGAGGCAGTCATTCATAGCCTGAGGTTTGTGACTAATGAAATTTACCTTGAGCTGAAAATGACTGAAGACCCTGACTCTCAAACTCAAGGAAGCTGAGCACACAAGATGTAGGTCCCCTGTCCACTATGGTAGCACAGTCCTCACACCCGCCTTTTCACATATTGATCGGAATCTAAATTCATGCAGCCTCTAAGGAAAACAACGCAAGTGTTTCTCAAAATGTCCAAACCAAATCTACTATATGTTCTAGCCATTTTATTCCTACTTATTTTTCCTAAGAATAAAAATACACTAACTCACAAACATCTATACACTACTGTTTTTCAGTGTTAATACCCGAGGTATGCAGAGGACTCACAAAGATCAATACAATCAATGACCACAATTAAAAAAATAAATGAGGAGAGGAAATGAACTGACACATGTCTGAAATAGATAGATGTCCAGTAGGCATATGAAAAATTGTTCATCCTCATTTATTATCAGGGAAATCTAAGTTAATAATGGGATATAACCTCATAATAGAAAATATAGAATGGCATATAGCAGAAAGATTAGGAACAATATGTACTTGTGGAGATATGGTAAAAAAATGAACTCATACTTCAGGTTAAATGTTGTCTATGTACTACCTCTGGAAAACATTCTGGCAATTCCTCAAAAACTTATGATATGAACTACTTGGTATTTATCCCAAAGACACACAAAATGTGTTCCTTTGAAAAGATATATTCACACCTATATTCATTGTAGCACTTAGTATAATAGCCAGATTAAGGAAAGAATCAAGGTGTCCAATGACATAAAAGTAGAAAATGAATATTTATTCACCCTAGAATAATATTTAGTCACAATGAATGATGAAATCACATATTTACTATCACTTGGATGGAATATCTTATGTTAAGTGAAGTCAGAAGGGCGAAGACAATACAAAATGCTATCACTAATATATGATATAGTGAATAGAATGTCCAGGGAATGTTAGTTACCAAAGTGGACAAAACACTGGCTCTATATTACAGAAACAGTAATGCCAAGGAAGGATAGAAATGGAGGAGGAAGCATCACCTCAAGATGATGAGGTCTGGAAGTAATAGGAGGTAAGGGTTCAGAGCCTTAGGCCTCTCTGCACTAGGGGGGCAAAGTATCTATATGTGTCTAAACCACTAGATCCAACATACTACTGTAAGCATAAGACAGACATTATAACAGTTTAACTTTTTAAAAATTCATCTTTCAAGGAGTCTGAAACAGGGTTGGGAGGGAACCTGGGGTCAGGGTAGAGGCATGAGGACATGGGAGGTAGCAATTGGTGGAAAAATTATAAGCTTGATAACATACTGTCAAATATGTGAGTGATCATGTCTAAATAAAAGCATGAAATCTAAAAGAAAATAAAGCAGTGCTTGGAACATAGGGCACATTCAATGACTATTTCTTAATTTAAAAATTAATGAATGAAAGCACCTTTCATATTTAAAGAGAATTCTGTATACCCATTTTTTGCGACCACATTTTTATTCTAAATTAATTTTTCAGAAATTGTTTTACACAAAAATTGAGCAAATAATCCATAGTCACAAAATTTCCCAACATCATCACTTATTTTTTTAAATTGTCAACATCTTTAATTAATTGGTTATGTTAAAGTTAATGCCCTTATATTCCATTACTATGGCCTAAAGTACATTATTTTCTCTTTTTTTAAAAAAATTTTTATTAAATCACCATGTGAAAAGTTACAAAGCTTTCAAGCTTAAGTCTCAGTCATACCATGATCGAACACCCATCCCTTCACCATCCCTTCACCAGTGCACATGTTCCACCACCAAGAACCCCAGTATACCTCCCATCCCATCCTCACCCCCGCCTGTGTCGCTGATGGTTTTCACTTTACTTTCTCTTTACTTTGATTACATTCAACATTTCAACAAGAAACTCACTATTATTATTTGGAATTTTCCTCCAACAATCAGACCTGCCGAAAAGGCAGCATTTGATCATTTATTTTCCATTGCTGAGAATGAAGAGCATATTCGGAGACCCTCCGTGCCTAAAGACTGATCCTGAGGTCTCCTAACCCATTTTGGCACCAGAGCGGATTCTTGCAGCCATGCATTTTGACTGTGAACTGGGATACAACCTCGTGCAGCCCAGGGAGGGATTTTTCCCTCTCCACCCCATTTTTCTGAGCAAAAATGGCGGCGGCAGCAGCACCCACGTGGTGAGAGCCACCCTCTAAGACCCCTCAACCCGGAGGTAGGACTTTCTTTAGTGACGTAGCCTGTAGGTGGCCCTGGGAGAGGGTCATTCCCGGCGCGCCTTCTGCCCAGAGATGACCTGGAGCCGCGGCACGAGAAGCAGACCCTCCTCGCCTAAAGACTGATCCTGAGGTCTCCTAACCCATTTTGGAACCAGAGCGGATTCCTGCAGCCATCCATTTTGACTGTGAACTGAGCTAAAATATTAGAAACCCAAAACCGCGTGGCTGCTATTGCGGCCATGCGGACTCAAAGTCTTCACTCTCAGCAATGAAGGGAAATTATTAGATGATGCCTATTCAGCAGGCCTGATTGTTGGGGAAAATTTCCAATCAATAATAGTGAGTTCTGTATGGAAATATGGAATGTACTCAAAGGTAATAGAGAATAAAGGGAATATCATTAGCTACTTAGATGGGGGGTGGGGTGGGAAGGGGGTGTATTGGAGTTCTTGGTGGTGGAACATGTGCACTGGTGAAGGGATGGGGGTTTAATCAGTATTTGACTGTGACTTAAACCTGAATGCTTTGAAATTTTTTTTCATTTTTTTTTTCACGGTGATTCAATAAAATATTTCTTTAAAAAAAATAAAAGAGCATATTCGGTCACACGGCCGCTCTCTCGGCCATGCAGTTTTGAATTTCTGGTATTTTAGTAACTAAGTTCAGAAAATTTCTGCCAGAAGTCACATCATTGCAAGCTCGTACCTCTCTTTAGTGGGCCTTATAAGATGGCCAGGGAAAGGAAAAACCGAGAGAGACAAACCTTTCCCCTCCAGGGGCTGCATAGGGCCATAGCTTAGTTCACAGTCTAGAGACATTTCTGCAAGAAGCTGCTGGTGCTGAAAGTAGTTAGTTGGCCTCCAGGATCATGGGCATTCAGCAACAGAGGGGCCGCTTGTGTGTGGCCTCTTGGGTTACATCTGGGCAGAGAGCGGCCTGTATACCCTTTTTACTTGGAGTATAGTATGGCACCCAGTAAACTACTGACTAAGAGAAACCCATAGAATTTTTGGTTTGGTTGGTTCTGGTTTTAGGAGCACAGCTGGCATGCTCATGCCTCACTCTGGACTCTGCATCAGAGATCACTCTACCAAAGCTTGGAGAACCACATGAGATGCTGGGGATAAAACCTAGATTCACTGCATGCAAGGCAGGCACCCAATCTGCTATACTAAAGCTCTGATACCGAAATCCATACTTTTCTTTCTTTCTTTCTTTCTTTCTTTCTTTCTTTCTTTCTTTCTTTCTTTCTTTCTTTCTTTCTTTCTTTCTTTCTTTCTTTCTTTCTTTCTTTCTTTCTTTTCTTTCTTTCTCTTTTTCTTTCACTCTTTCTCTTTCTTTCTTTCTTTCTTTCTTTCTTTCTTTCTTTCTTTCTTTCTTTCTTTCTTTCTTTCTTTCTTTCTTTCTTTCTCTTTTACTCTTTCTCTTCCTTCCTTCCTTCCTTCCTTCCTTCCTTCCTTCCTTCCTTCCTTTCTTTCTTTCTTTTCTTTCTTTCTTTCTTTCTTTCTTTCTTTCTTTCTTTCTTTCTTTCTTTCTTTCTTTCTTTCTTTCTTTCTTTCTTTCTTTTTCTCTCTCTTTCTCTTTCTTTCTTTTTCTTTTTCTTTTTCTCTCTTCACTTTCTTTCTTTCTTTCTTTCTTTCTTTCTTTCTTTCTTTCTTTCTTTCTTTCTTTCTTTCTTTCTTTTTTTTCTTTAAGAAAGAAAGAAAGAAAGAGAAAGAGTGAAAGAAAGAGAGAGAGAGAAAGAAAGAAAATACCAATTTTCAACTCTTTAAAATTTAGTTATGCCTTAAAAAATGTGCATACAAATGTCAAATCATAGAAAGTGAGAATTATCCTAAAACAGTCTCTAAAGTATACTTTTTTAAACAGATCAAAATACCACCCTCCTTTGGGTTCCTTCCTTCCTTCCCTCCCTCCCTCCCTCCCTTCCTTCCTTCCTTCCTTCCTTCCTTCCTTCCTTCCTTCCTTCCTTCCTTTCTTTCTTTCTTTCTTTCTTTCTTTCTTTCTTTCTTTCTTTCTTTCTTTCTTTCTTTCTTTCTTTCTTTCTTTCTACTGAATCACTATGTGCTACAGTTACAAAACTTTCATGTTTGAGTTTCAGTCATAGAATGTTCGAACACCCAGCCCTCCACCAATATACCTTTTTCACCACCAATGTCCCCAGTATCCCCTCTCCCCTGCTATCCATGCTCCTGCCTCTATGGCAGACAATTTTCCTCTTACTCTCTCTTTACTTATGGATTTTATGCTTTGCAATACAGGTAGTGAGAGGCCATCATGATTGGCCCTGATGTGTGCTGATAGTAGACAAAATTCATAATTTTTATTCCTTTTTTTCCTTTGTTTTTTCTTTTTTGATTTTTGGGTAATATTCAGTCATGCTAAGGACTAACTCCTGGCTCTGGACTCAGGAATTACTCCTGATCAGAACTTGGGGGGTCATATGATATTAACTGCATGCAAGGACAGCATATAGCACTCATTGTACTCTTTGGCTAGAAATCCATACTCTTTGAGTCAAGGATTAGCTTTTAAACTCATGCCCTAAACAAGAAAAGAGTTTCTTTGTGAATGTATCCTTTCATGGCATATCAGTAGTGTGCCACTTCTAAGTTAGGTAAAGTAAAAATTAGCAACACATTTTAGGTTTCCGAGTAATTCACCCATGTGCTTAAACACATAACACTATCAGAAGTTTTCATTTCTGTTGTGAAAAGTAAACAGATAAAAACTCGTGACATTTGAGTTATGACGATTAATGTGTACTCACTAGGGAAATAATAGATTTAAACTCACTAAGTAAGTTTCACGTATGCAATATTTTAAGCATAACTGCTGTAAAATGAAGACAATGCTATTTCTGTTCTTCCTAGTCTACTCAACATTGACAGAAGCTCAAAGCTTTCTTGGGAAAACAAATTATTCTTAAAATAATATTTACTATAGATGAAAATAGATGTGATCAACACTGTTTTATAGAACCATAATAAGGTATGGGTATGGTGCCTTACATATTTTAGAAAACAAAAAGCAAAGTAAAACCATATTGTGTTTTTAAAAATTTTTATAGTCCAATAATGTAAAATTTTATTCGTGTTCAGGGATTGGAGTGATAGTACAGCAGATAAAATGCTTGCCTTTCATGCGGCTGACCAGGGTTTGATCTCCTATACCTCATATGGTCCCTTGAGTCCTGCCACATGTGATCTGAGTGCAGAGCTAGGAGTTAATACCTGAACACAGCCAGGTAGAGCCACAACAACAAACAAACAAACAAAAAATCAAAATTAGTTGTGCTCATTAGCTTTAAGAAGTCTGATCATCTTCTAGGTAGGCAGCCAGGCATTCTTTTGACCTCAGACTTCTTTGTCAAGACCTTGAATGAATGGTTTGAAGCTCTTCATGTTCTTGGAGCAAGCAGACACCATTGGCTACACTGGCACGTGACAGGGACAAATGGAGACATTACTGGCACCCACTCGAGGAAATCGACGAGCAACAGGACAACAAGTGATATAAGTGATACAAGTGATCTTTAAGAAATTTGACTAATTAAGTCAATGATCACTGGAGAAAGTGAAGTATTACAGTATGTAACAAGTAAAATCAGTACTTTTTAGTTGAAAGAGAAATACACTTACATAATTACAAAAAAATTCTGTAATTAGCATCAAGCACTCTTCACTAGGGACCTTATCAAACAAAATTTCTAAGTAATCATCAAGAACAAGAAGGTATATAGTGAAATAAGTCAGTATTTGAAGGATTTTGTAAGTGTACAATTACTGGGACAAATCTGATATGTGCAGCAACCATTTTATTTTGATAGACTAAATGCATACTTGTTTCAAGGAACGATTACATTTAAAAAGTATATTCTATATTCATTTCCAAATTCCTATTTCTAAATAGTCACGAATTTGTTTTCTTTTTTTGATAATATTAAAAGATTGATTCTGGTTAGAAAAGTTTTTTAATTTTAATTTTACTATGTAAAAGAAGGAGGTATCAAAGCAAATAAATGAAAATGAGCTTAAATGTTGAACAATGAAAATGTGATGAATGCAGGATTAAAATACTGACTCAACTCCAGGAATTTTTCTGCATAATGAGAATATGTGTACATCTAGCTGCCTGTAACATTCTCCCTTACAGCTTTTACCTCCTAAGACCTCTACAGGGTACAAACCGGAAGGACCTCTTCTGCTCTTTCCTTCTGGTCAAGGACAGGGATCTGCTTCTATAAGAGAGACATTTCCAAAGCTTATGCTATAGTCATTATTTTCCTGTTTCCTTAGAAACACTACTGCTCCCGGCACAGGAAAAGCTATCTTATTTCTCTCTCTGATCGATGGTTTGAAACCCAAGGAACCTTTGCCTCAACCAGAGTAATGCTAAGTCACAAGCCTTTTTATCTCCTGAGGAGGATTAAATATTCCCATACAAGTATTCTTCCACTGCTTCTCATTCACATGTGATTAAACATCTTGAATCCTCCCTATTTGTAAACTGACTGAAAGGTTAACTACAAATTTCATGGCACTGAATTGAAAAGAGAAGGAAAAATAATATTAAAAAGTCATGAAGGGGCCAGAAATAGTACAGGGAAAGGTCATTTTCCTTGCAAGCAACTGTCCCAGATTCAATCCCCTGCAGCCCATATTTGCCCCCCAACACACACACACACACACACACACACACACACACACACACACACACACACACACACACCAGTAGTGCAAGGAGAGATTCCTGAGTAGTACTGAGCCAGAAATAAACCCTGAGCACTGCCAGGTGTGGCCCTCAAACAAAACAAACAAAAAGTAATGAAATAAAAGCTCGTTTTCTTCCTCCTGGAATTACCTTTCTGAGGTTTTTTTTTTTTTTTTTTTTTTGCTTTTCAAGTCAGGGTTACTCCTGGATCTGCTCTCAGGAATTCCCCCTGGTGGTGCTCCGGGATGCTGGGATTCGGACCCTGGTGGGCTGCATGCAAGGCAAACGCCGTACCCCGCTGTGCTATAACTCCAGCCCCTGGAATTGATCCTTTGGGCAATAAAATGTATGAATCAATTGCTCAGCCTTGAATTACCTCAAAGGCCACATCTCTTTGACATGCAAATCCTGTACTCTTTGGAGATGGAGAAACTAAGACCCCACCCAGAGATAAGTGAACATCTCAAAAAAAGAAGCTACAGAAGAATCCAAAGGTTATGTTGACATTATGAAAGAATAATCAACAGAAGAGGCTTTCCGTGGGCCAAGTCTGAGATTAAGTTTTATGTATGCAGAGAACTCCAGCTGAGATCATTTGGGAGAAATTCTCCCAAAAAATTTAAGGATTGCTTTTCAAGCCCTTGATCTCCCTCGAATATAATCTCTATCTCTATTTCTCCTTGGTTTTTACCATTCTGGAGGAGACTCATTCTCTCTTGAGCACATAGTCTCTTTCTCTCCCCTCATGTCTATGTAACTTTCTTAAAAAAAAAAAAATAATAACTATTTGCTTCAATATTTGACCCTATTCTTAAATTCTTTTCTGCGTGGGAAAACAAAAAACCTGGAGCAGGAGTACTGAGATGAGGATTGAACTTCTTTCCCCTGCAAAGTTAAATTCTTCCCTAAAGCCTAGGTTCAAGCTTCCGGAGAAATCAGGTGAGAGGGATCATCTTTCAAGCCAGGCAGAACAAGTGGACTCCAGCCATCTGGTGAAGTTGACAGGATGCGAGTATGTGAGCAGTGTAAGTGCTTGGCGCAGACTTTACCAGTTCTGACCCATGCCAGGCCTTTCCCCAGGTGGACAAGGTGTGTCCAACAAAGAGGTAAAAGCACTCTGCTCTCAAGGATGGCTCCCTGGCTCTGTATTTTATGGAATCACCTGAAACACTTCCATTGGCACAGCTGGAAAGGAAAGGGTGGAGCACCAGGTGAACTGTTTAATCCACTTGATCATTTAAATCTAACAAAAAAGAAAAGTAATAGTCAATCTATGTAGATGATGGGGTGATTCGTGATGTGAGATTCTCTGCCTCTCCCCCTCTCCCATTCACTCTCTCCCTCTCTCATCTACAACCAGACAGACAGCAGAACCAGGTAGGGTTTTACGTTCCAACAGACAGCTGAACTAGGCCAGGCCCTCAGGCCCAGATAGCAGCATAGCAGGGATCTCACCCACATTCACTTGGTCATGGCCAGAGATTAAGGAAAGCCAAGATGATAGGAAGCTAGGGAAGCCCAGCAACATGCTAGAGAGCAGCAAAGGGACACAGATGACAGGAGTTAATCAGGGACTTGCCCCAGAAGAAGCCTTGTTCTGATGATTACCCTTTGACAGGGTTCCAGTTGCAAATTTCAGACTAGACAGAGCACACTAGATAGAGAACAGCATAGAGCTAAGATCTGGTCAGCATACACTATAGGTGGGCAGATGGTGAGGGACAGTACTTAGAACATTGTACACCAGAACAGTTATGCGAGGCAGGATGGGGGATGCAGTGAATGGGTAAAAGGAGAAGCCCGGACATTGGAAAGGAATCTACCAACATGCTGCTTTCAGCTCAGGAAATATGGCTTTCCCTATTTCACTTTTGGCATATTATTGACTCTAGTTTGAATTTTAGCTTATGCAGGAAGTCACAAAAATATATATAGAAGATATAATAGAACTCTTTTTCATGTTTCTTATTAGGTCATTGTTTTCTGTCTACCAAAAAAATAAATAAAATGTCTTTTGTCAGAAACAAAGTTTGAATCCTGAGTAAATGTGCCCTCCGCAGAGATGGACTGCCTCCTTATACAGTCTTAGATGTAACAGAATATGCACCACTTTGAGTGTCATGGAACTCACTCATATTACATAGTCCTCAGAATTCTTTACTCAGAGTACCACAAACTCTACATGCTAAGTTCTGCTCATCTGGAAGCTACAGCTGGTTGTGCTCAGGGTTTACTCCTGGTTCTGTGCTCAGGGCCATTCCTGGGACAGCTTAGGTGATCACGTGGGTTATAGGAGGCAGGAGGGGTAAAGGGAGAAGGACAAGAAAACAGAAAGTTTTGTTTTTTTTTTTTCCTACCCATCATTGAAAACAGCAGACACTGAAACCTTGAGGCGGTAATTTGTTTGATATATTCAAGAATATAAAGAGGAACAGAAAAACGCTGAGAAAAGTAATCTCTACCACATAAGGTAAAGCATTTGGGGCCTTGATAGACTTGAGACTTCAACATAAGTCTTATAGAAAGTCATTTATAGGTTTTGAATAGGGACATAAAAGGATTGTGAGTTCATTATTTGTGCTATTAATGCATGCTTTTACTCTCTCCATGAGAACACCACAATCTGGAACCAATAAATCTACCTTCTCAGATTTTTTTAAAGCTACATTCTTTCACAAATCCTAATTCTCTAGGAAAAGGTCCTGTCATCATTTCACATTACTTCTGTCACTGCTTATCAAAATCTACTCATCTTTCAAGGCCTCCAATGTTCAACTTCCTCCTCCATGATAAGGAAATTTTCTGATTGAAGTAGTTGCTCCTTCCTTTATCTCTATATCCTTTTGCATATCTTTTTGTTCTCTTCATAAATTATTATTTCTAGTATAGTCCTAGAAAGTGTACTGTTCAACACAATTTTCTCATAGTCAATTAAATAGGTCTGTAAAATTGAGGCATTGTTAACATTCAGGTGACAAATATTTTGTATTAAATTAAAATGCATAATTGTATATCGTGAATATTTTAGTAAGGAGTCAAGAACTTTTCCTTGAGTAAGTTTACTGACTAATTTCTGCAAAACGTTCTCTCCTAAACCTCATGCAATTCTTTTCCTACTGATTCAAGCTTCCATTCCTTAAATACTGAATATTAATTTTTTAGAAACTATGCAAACATACTTGTGGTAGCCTTGTATTTTTGTTGTTTTTTCTTCTTACATTATTCTCCAGCTCTTATTACTCAATGTACAGTTCATAGAATAGCATTCTCATCACGGAGTTGTTGTATATTATTAGCATCTCAGGCTTTATACCAAAATTAACTCAATATGATCCCACAATTTAACATATTCCTAAGTTACTCTAATAAATTTTTTTAAAAAAAGGAAAAATTATGCTCTTCCTAACCAACTGCATTATCAAATACAATGCCACAACAAATTGACTTGGGACACAGTGATTGGTTGGTGGTCAGGAGCACATTCCATATGTGCCCAGGGACCCAAGTTTTATGCTCAGTTCTGTATTACCCCCAAGTACTGCCTGGATTGTTCAACACCAACAGACTCAAGCAGTTTGCAGATCCAAGGATTTAACTGTTTGGCTTGATTAGCCGAGTGTTTCTGGGAATCACCACTGGATCCCACAAAGCATTTCTTGGGAGGTTCCCCCAAATTTTTAAATAAACTGCCTTTAAGTCCCTTCAAATTTCCATTTTCATAAAAATAAGAACTTGCTCTCTTTTTTTTGTATTCATATTTTACATTTAATTGCTGCATGGATATATGTACAAATAAGGCCTGGTGCTATTATCCTTAGAAAACCATAATTCCAAAGTTAACCAAGGGAACTTGAGAGTCAGAGTACCCTATATTAGTAAAAATTTGGTTTTGAGAAATATATTATCTAAACTGTGCAAACAATGTACTTGGGGTCATTCTTGCTCTACTCCTGCAGGTTTGGAATTCGGTTATGACATTCTCTTACTGAAAATTTATTTAACTTACTCTTACTCTTTACATTACATGAACAGTCACTACTATTTGCTAAGGGAAGTTAAGGACAACCTACACGGTATCACTGGGAGAGGAAATTTGAACATCTCTGCATTTTCTCCTCCCAACTGCACAATACACCTTTTCCCATTGCTGACTTTGCTCTGTGTCCCTTCCCTGCAATAAATCTTGCTGTAATTACAGCTATCTACTGAGCACTTCTAGCAAATCACCTGATGTGGGAGCAATCTCAGGGACTCAAACCACAAAGTAATTCTAAATTAAATTACCATATTACTAAAGCAAATACAGCTGATTGTGGAATACACAAAGCTGATTTTCAGTAAGCAACAAACTCAATTTGTTAGAGCAAAAGTGCATGGATATTCAAGAATCACTATAAACAATTAGTACATCCAAATATAAATCAGCATATTTCCAGAAAAAGGAGGTGATGTTTTACAATTTATCAGGAAAATATCTTTAAGTCAAGAACCAAGTTTAATAGACTTAAATTAGCCACAGAATATAATAACTGTGTCCACACATAGTAATCTTTTAGGACATAATTTTTATTTAATCATTTAAATATTTGACTGAATTACATTTTAAGCAAGGAAAAAGATCTCTAAGACATTTATTAATAGTGGAAATCATTGACAAGCATATAAAACTAGATAAATTGCTTATAATTATTTTAAGAAACACATACTATAATTTTTTTCACTATAATATTAATACATAACTAGATTTTTTTCAAAATATGACAAAAATTTTATTGTGTTTTTATCTTAGTGAATTTGGCTGCCTGACTATTTCAAGTCTTATGGGTTTTATTCTGGTTCACTAAACCCCAGTAAAGCAGAGAAAATCCACAGGGGTATTTCTGCTCCAAAATAATCAGACATTCCCCAAAGCCATCATTCTTCTTAACTTGTCAACAAATTCAGTTCAGTTTGTTGCACTGATATAAAAGTTGAACTCTCAAATAAAATATCCAAGAAAGTGATGATCATGTTATGCCAGTTTGAAGAAATTTACCATTTAAGCAAGTAAATAATTCCATTAGAATTATTATGGTATTGTGCAAAAATCAAGAAAAAAATTTGTTAAAATGTCAATTTATCATCTTCTAGAGAAAATTGCTTCACATTTATGCTAACATAATTTCCCAAAGTTTCTGGATACCCAGAGAGAGTTAGCTTTAATACATAAACACATTGACAGAATCATTCCTGATATACATGTGCTAAAAATGATTTCATTTCATTTTTATTCTGAATTAGAAACATTTGAACACCTAGACATCTGGTATCAAGCAAGTCTATGTGAGTATAATTCTATTTGAATCCTCAAAATTACTAGAAAACTTCAATTTGCTTTGGGTTGGCATAAGTAATCCTATGAAATGGCAAATTGCTAAGTATAATTTTCCACCTATTCTGATGTAAAGTCTTATGCATCCATTATATATGAAGTGTCAGAAAATATTATCTTGATGAAAACATTTAGAACATTTTGGGCAGAAGAGAAAGTAAGGCAGAAGAGGTGGTGCTTTGCACATGTCCAACTTTGATTTGAAGCCTATATCTATGGTCACCCAAGCCCTGCCAGGAAATATAAGACCTGATCACAGTCAGGTGTGGCCTGAGAGAAAAATTATAAGTACTGTCTCAGAATGACTACAACTATGTATCCTTCCTTGCCACTAATCATAAATTTCACAGGAACTATGTTGAAACAATCTAAGATATTTGTATTTTAAAAACAGAGAAAGAATTTCCTATAGCACTAAGAAACAAAATAGATGTCACATTTTATTCAAAATAGCAAAAAAATTAAAGGCAATTAAAAAATTTCAAAATAACTATTTTAAATTCACATAAAGCACTATGCAGGAAAAAATCTTTCATATAGTTTTGATAGCATACTGATTTAAACCAGTGGTATAATAGTTGATACATAAAGGAACTTATTATGTGTTGCTTGAATGAACAAAAAAATAGAGCACCAAAGGAAAAATAAATCAATGTGTAAATTACTGTGAGCTCTGAATTCACAAACTTTGTTAGGAGAAATAAAAAAGATAACATTTTTGTGACTTTAACATGTTTTTAAAATAATAACAGACATAGGACTATTGAAGAACACAAAGTCATGTAATAAAGTAATTTTCTCTGACATGTTATTTAACCCTCAGTTCTTAATATCAAAATCATATACAATTTTAGCATACAATATATTATTTCTAAATATGGGCCTACTTACTGATCTCTATTAGTAGTGATAGAATTATTTGTTTTAGAATAAGTGTGATTGCCATAATTCTCAATTTCTTTTAAATGTGTTTTTCAAAATGCCTTTAAGGGGCTTGGATAAAATTAATGATAATAGCATTGCTGATCATATAATCACTCTTATAATAGGAATATTAGCTTATTATATCTCTCAAAAATGTCTCAATTAAGTAAACAGAAAACCATGTAGTATACACATGTTCAATGTGATTTGAGTGTGTTATTGAGGGGTTAAGAGATTGGACAGGGGGAAGGCACTTACATTGCATGCAGCTGACCCAGGTTCAATTCCAAACACCACTGTGGTCCTCTGAGCAATTCCAGAAATGATTCCTGGGCTTATGGTAGGAGTAAGTCCTGTAAGCCCCAGGGTAGGACCCCAAATGAAGAAGAAGAAGAAGAAGAAAACTTAAAAAACCCTCAAGTTGCTAACTATATTTATCGATTCTGTAGTAAAATGATAACAGATTGTTTTCTAATTCACAACTTTGTTATGTTAGATTATTTTTTTCTTTTTGGCAGTGCCAGGTGTCAAACTCAGCTCTCTTACAGAGCAAATACTCTGATACTTACCTATACCACTGGTCCAAGAATTTTAATTTTCACTGGTTAAAAAGCTTTGAGAGAAAGATGTTTAAAATAATTACTATTTAGTAGGTCTTTTATCAAGGGAAATAAAACAAAACACTAGTAGACTATTCTTGAAAAACACAATAAAAACTAAGACCTGGAAACAGGTAGAGAATGAGAATTTTGTTTATCAAAATTTGAAATCTCACAGACTATCAGTAATAGGTTTTACTAGTTATCAAGTAGTTAATAAATTTTAATTATAAACTAATATTATGGCTAGTTACCTTATATTTGAATATGTCAAGTAATTAAGGTAACTAACCATAATATTTCCTATGTACATATACAAATATCTTGTTTATATATACACATATGAGATATATATCCATATACACAGATATGATAAACACACATATGTACAAGTGTGTTGATGTATATATGTATATGTATCCAACTTTATTTTGTAGTGAAAATAATGTTCTTAATTCTGTGTTTGAAGATAATCCGTAATTACCCGTCTTCCATTTTTGTATGTATTAAATGTCTTAAATACATTAAAGGTTTAAATGTATCCACTACATAAAGCACATGTCTACCAGGAGCAAGCTTTTAGTTGGATGCCATTTGGATCCCTAAGAACTACTGAGCGTAGTAGTCCCTATGGCCCCACACCTCCTGTCTGGGTAGCAAGATAATAACAAGAAGTGTCTCTGAGCCAATACAAAACTACTAGGTGTGGCCACAAATTGTAACAGTGTCCACTTTGACAATTGAATAGAAAATTAAGAGTTTTATTTAAACTGAAAACATGACAATAGATAATGCAAAACACCGTTTATTAAAATATTCATTCAAACAAAGCTGGAAAATGGACAGAATTTGCAAAAGATAGACATTCAAAATTATCTAATGTTTTTCATCAAAATAAAATCATATCCAGTAAGATCCAGAGAGAGTACTAGGATGAAGGTGTTTGCCTTGTGCATGGAAATCTACTGTTCACTCTCTATCACCACATGTTCCCTGAATATTGCCAGGACTGATTCTTGAGCCCAGAGTAAGGAGTTAGCCCTGACCAACAATGGCTGTGTCCCAAAACCGAAAGAATAAAATTTATATTATAAAACAAAATATTTATTATATATTATACAACTGTATCTAAGATGTAGTCATTTGGCTGTGATGTCAACAACATTCAATTTTGAATGAGCAAAGAGACCCTGAGCAGTTTTGCAGGCATTGATCCCTAGAATCAGAATTCTCTGCTTCATTTTCATTTATTTGCATGTTCACTTAATTAACTCTTGCATGAATGAGATATGGGCTGGAGCGATAGCACAGCAGGTAAGGCATTTGCCTTGCACGCAGCCAACCCAGGTTCGATTCCTCTGCCCCTCTCAGAAAGCCCGGCAAGCTACCGAGAGTATTCCCCCCACATGGCAGAGCCTGGCAAGCTAGCCGTGGCGTATTTGATATGCCAAAAACAGTAACAAGTCTCACAGTAGACTGGTGCCCGCTTGAGCAAATAGATGAGCAAAAGGATAACAGTGACAGTGATGAATGAGGTATCTTCTGCCGATCAGAAAAATGGCATCAACTACTGGACTCAAATATTCACACCTATGTGACAAAGTTGAAAAAGCTCTTCCTCTATCACAAATTTGACTTTATCCATTACATAGAGTGTGCTTGGCTGGGCTTGGATTTTTGGCTCTCTCTTAAGTCATTGCTGTGACCAGAAAGCAAATGACACAACTGTATGTTAATACCCAGTTGAACCACAATTTAGATTAAAATAAAACTTACGCTCAACATCAGACCAGAATCCCTAAGGTACATTGAAGACAAGGTCGGCAAAACCCTCCACGACATTGAAGCCAACGGTATCTTCAAAGCTGACACACCACTGGCCAAGCAAGTGAAAACAGAGATAAATAAATGGGACTATCTCAAACTAAGAAGCTTCTGCACCTCAAAAGAAGCAGTAACCAAAATACAAAGACAATCTACAGAATGGGAAAGGATATTTACGTAGTACCCATCCAATAAAGGGTTGATATCAAGGATACACAATGCACTGGTTGAACTCCACAAGAAGAAAGCTGCCAATCCGATCAAAAAATGGGGTGATGAAATGAAAAGAAACTTTCCCAAAGAAGAAATCCAAATGGCTGAGAGGCACATGAGAAAATGTTCAACATCACTAATCATCAGGGAGATGCAGATCAAAACAACAATGAGATATCATCTCACACCACAGAGACTGGCCCACGTCCCAAAAAACAAAAGCAACCTGTGTTGGTGTGGATGTGGGGAGAAAGGAACTCTCCTTCACTGCTGGTGGGAATGCTGACTGGTTCAGCCCTTTTGGAAAACAATATGGACAATTCTCAGAAAATTAGAAATTGAGCTTCCATTTGACCCAGCAATACTGTAGGGAGCCACTTTACAAGTCTGGCTCTTATTTCCTAGTAAGACAGCCTGGCTCTTCTGAGGCAAACAGAGGCTTGTAGCAAGGTTGCCACTATAGTCGCCATTTGTTTCTCAATAGCCTATGCCTGTAACAAAAGGACATGCCAATCTGCATTTGTATGCGGGTCCAGACACCATTTCCTCCCAGCAGAGATGTATAAGTATTGTAACTGCCAGTAGAATAAACTCTCTCTCTCTCTCTCTCTTCCTTCCTTCCTTCCTTCCTTCCTTCTGGCTTTGCATCTGTTCATTCGGCTGCATCCCCTTCTCAGTTCCACAAAGGGTCCTCCCTGCTGGACAGGACAGGACCCCACACAATACCACTCCTGGGAATATATCCCAGAGAGGCAAAAAGGTATAGTAGAAATGACATCTGCATTTCTGTTAATTGCAGCACTGTTTGCAATAGCCACAATCTGGAAAAAACCAGAGTGCCCCAAAACAGATGACTAGTTAAAGAAGAAACTCTGGCACATCTACACAATGGAATACTATGTAGCTGTCAGAAAACATGAAGTCATGAAATTTGCATATAAGTGGATCAACATGGAGAGTGTCATGTTGAGTGAAATGAGTCAGAAAGAGACAGACATAGAAAGGTTGCACTCATATTGATGTCGGTGGGCCCCACGGGTGACTTGCGTGAAGCAGGGAGGAAAAAGACGGTCACTTTCTCTCCAATTGCCTCAAACACCTGGGACCCAGGGTTACTGGGTTCTTGTCTCGCTCGCGGAAAAGAATTTCAGGAGTAGACAAGCAGTGAAGTAGCAGATTTTATTTAGAAGGTCTTAGGGAAGGAGGAAGGGATAAGTGGAAAAGAAAAACCAGTAGGAGTAACGCGCTCAAGAAAGAACGCGGGCTCCTCCGAAGATGGAGAGAGCTCTACACACATCCTAGCACTGGACATGAAAGCATGAAAGTACACATCTCAACGGGGGAGATGCGGGCCACACATGTTCTCCCCACATGGCACAGCAGCACATGGGCTCAGGCAGCATATGCGGGCCTTTCCTTTGTTCAAGGTGGCCTTTATAGGGTTTCTCCAACCTGCCCCCACGTGGGGGCTTCTTCCCAGGTAAAAGTCCGTTGCTAAGGAGGTTACCAGGGAGGCTGGGTCTTCTTTAGGCTGGACCTCCTCAGGGTCTGCTGAAGGTCTTATCAGGTCCATTTCCTGTATCCACAGGGTGGGTCAGTCTCAGGATTCTCCTCCCCGGAGACTTTGATAATCTAAATTTCATTGCCAGGGGCCTTTCCCTATCTACCTGCCTACATCAATATGTGGAATATAAAGTAGCTGAGAGGTACAAGCTTGCAATGATGCAATTTCTGGCAGATATTTCTCTGGACTTAGTTACTAAAATACTAAAATAGAGAAATCCAAAACCGTGCAACTGCTAGTGTGGCCACTTGACCTCATATCTCTTCATTATCAGCAATAGAAAACAAATTATCAAATGCTTCCTTTTCAGCAGGTCCGACTTTAGGGGGGAGAAACTCCAAATAATAATAGTGAGGGTTTTTTTGTTGAAATATTGAATGTAATCAAAGTAAAGTAAAAGTAAAGTGAAATTTATCAGTTACACAGGCGGGGTGGGGGCCTGGAGAGGTGAGGGTGGGTGGGAGGAGGTATACTAAGATTCTTGGTGGTGGAATATGTACACTGGTGAAGGGATGGGTGTTCGAGCATTGTATAACTGGGACTTAAACCTGAAAGCTTTGTAACTTTCCACAGATTCTATAAAAGAATAAATTTTTAAAAAATAAAATAAAACTTATGTAGAAGAATGGGAGATGCTGAACTCAAAAGTTAATATCACAAATATTCAGGATTATTAAAATTTACTACTAAAAATGTAAAGTTAGTTGTTAGTTAGTTGTTAGCTAGTCCCTGACATTCCATTTGCTCTCAATGGAACAAACATCTCTGAATGCAGCAGTTATGTGTACCTGGGTCGAGAACTCAACATGAGGAATGACTTGGTGCCAGAATTGCAAAGGAGGAAGAGAGCAGAGTGGAACGTGTTCAAGAACATTGAAGAAGTGGTTATGAGGACGAAAAACCTCCAGTTCCAGGCACATCTTTTCAACTCCACCATTCTTCCTGCACTAACATACGCCTCAGAGACCTGGGCCCCACGATAACAGGATGAGAACATTATTCGTGTATCCCCCCAAAATATCGAAAGAGCTATGCTTGGAGTATCATGATTCATTCAAGTGACAGAACGAATCTGGAGTTCCAACCTCTGTTGATGGTCAAATATCAGGGGTGCTGTCTCGTTTGCCAAGGCATCAAAAATCAGATGGGCCAGACAATTTAGAGACATAATGCAATTTAGTGATGACCGCTGGACTAGAGCTGTTACCGACTGGATTCCATGGGACCTCAAAAGACCACGTGGCTGCCCACCAACGAGATGGTCAGACTTCTTCGTCAAAACCCTGAATGAACGGTTTGAGGCTCTTCCTATTCCTGGAGCGAGCAGATATCACTGGGCTACACTAGCACTCGACAGGGATAAATGGAGGCATTACTGGTGCCCGCTTGAGCAAAGCGAAGATCAACAGGATGAAAAGTGATACAAGTGAATGTAAAGTTACTGATCTATCATCAAAATCAAAATACAGGCTTCCTCTACCCTTGGAGAAGTCCGCGTTCTCTCTTGAGCGTGTTATTCTTACTATTCTCTCTCCCATTTATCCCTTCCTCCTTCCCTAAGAAACCTCTAAATAAAATCTGTTTAAAAAAATCAAAATACAGGGATATGTATATATAAATGTGAATGCTTTTAATCTAAGCAAATCATTTCACTGAATCTCTTTTTCTTACCTTTAGTACTCATATTCCTTTCTTAAAGGATTATTTTAAAATTAGAATAAAGGCTGGAGATATAATACAGAAGGTATGACACTTGTCTTGGCCTTAGCCAACTCAGATTTCATCCTTAGCGCCCACGTGGCCTCCAGATCCCCACCAGGTGTAATGCCTGAGCACCTGGCCAGGAGTAAGTACTCACCACTCCAGGTGTGTTTCAAAAACAAAACTTAATAAAATTAAATTAATATACAGGTTATCTTTAAAAAGCAAGGTCTTAAAAGGACACTAAAATCATGACTTGTAGTTTGTTATTATTAGAAATATAAATGGTCACAACTTGTTATTTTGAAAAAACTCAACTAAATCCTGCTCAAATGTTTTCAAAACAATGTGCTTCGAAGATAATTTTATTTTGGTTAATAATAATGTACTGTCATTGTCGATTAAATTGGCATAGATGAATTGGTATATCTTTAGTATATCATGGAATGGCATAATGGAATACCACATGGGTAAGATACAGTTTACCTAAAAGGATAACTCAATGAAAGAGTTTTTGTTTGTTTTACTTTGTTTTTACATCATAGTTAGCTACACACAAAAAAAAAACAAAAACTTTGTTACATTTTACTAGTTATATGCATTTCTTTAATCAAGGTTTGAAATTTAGAATTATACTTTTATAAGTAATCAATTTTTATAATTTCTGATAACACCTAGGTAAAGCAATTATAATTGCAATAATCATTCACTGGTAATATTGTCTTTTTTATCCTTTTTCTGGATTGAATGAAGGTTATTGAATCCTTGACTTCAAATAAATTCACATAAGCTTTTGTAGTTCAATATTACAGAACTTCTCTATAATTCAGTATTACTGAAAAGAATGCCTGCTTCTTATATACACAAGTACAAAGTCATGATGTACTGCTACATTCATTATAGACTTTCTGTTTGATATTTTATTTCTTAAACTTAATTGTCTTTCACCAATAATATAATTCTTCCCCAACAATTAATTGGAAAGATGATTTTTTCATGAATTCATAATGACCTACCATGTACCAATGTCTTAACTGTTGCCGCAGGCCATACAAGCCCAAGAATTGATATGGGGGATTCATTATCAGTAATAAACTCTGTTCATTATTTGCTAACTCCATTTGCCAAAACGCAATCTCCAGGTTCCCTCAAGCTTATTCTCCATGTGTAATTATAGTAAATCCTCAAGGGATAGCAGAGGCATCTTTTAAACATATTCAGGATATTTATAAACACAGAATTTCCTTGACTATACTGTAAATCTTTAAGTAGTGCAATTTTCATAAGACACTGTTAACCTGTTCAGGTAACCACGACCACCTTGGTCTAGTACTGTCTAGCACTGTTGTACCATTGTTCATGGATTTGCTTGAGCAGGCACCAGTAACGTCTCCATTGTGAGACTTTTTGTTACTATTTTTGGTATATGTAGAGTGCCAGGCTCTGCTGTGCAGATGGGGTACTCTCAGTAGCTGGCTGGGCTCTCTGATAAGGGCAGAGAAATCGAACCCGGGCCGGCCACTCGGCCACGTGCAAGGCAAACGCCCTACCCGCTGTGCTATTGCTCCAGCCTTTGGTATTCCAAAGGAATTTGATCATCAAAGTCATCTCTGCTCAATTATGTGTCAGTTACCCCGAGACACATTTGATACTCCAACTGAGCCTTGTTCAAAGCTACTAGACACTATGTGTCCCAGACAATATGACCCCACAAAAGTAGCAGAAAATGTCTATTTATGCTCTAAGTTATTGCAAGCTTCAAAGCCACATACTTAGTTTATTATAATTGTTACAAATTCACCACTTCTAGTGTGCCATTTTGATGTCAAATCATATTCAATGTCATCTATGATGTTCAATATTAATTATTTAAAAACTAAAAACTAAAGGTAGGAAACTTATTTTTCAAACATAATATAGAAGAAAAACAACCATCTTTTTTTTTTTTAAAAAAAAAAGTCAGGGCTGGAAAGATAGTACAGCAGGTAGGGCATTTGCCTTGCATGTGGCTGACCCGGGTTTGATTCCCAGCATCCCATATGGTCCCCTGAGCACTTCCAGGAGTAATTTCTGAGTGCAAAACCAGGGGCAACCCCTATGTATCAATGAGTGAGACCCCAAAAGCAAAATAAATAAATGAAAAAGTCTATTTTGGGGGTGCGGGAGGATTTGGGCCACACCTGGTGATCTGGTGATGTTCAGGAGTTACTCCTGGTGGTGCTCAAGAGACTATATGGAATGCCAGAGATTGAGCCTGGGTTGACCATGCAAGACAAATGTCTTATCTGCTGTACTATCTATCACTCAGAACACAAGTGATTTTACCAAACTACTAATTTGAGAAAGATTGTTAAACAGAAACTGAAACCTTGTGGAAATTGTATGAAGGTTTTTTGTTATTTTGGTTGGTTTTATTTCTTTGGTCAGTCTTTCATTCCTTCCCTTTTTCCCTCCTTTCCTTTTCTGTTTTGTTGTCACATCCAATAGTGTTCAGAGAATTTCTGGTTCTGAACTGAGAGCGACCCTTGCTATGCTAAGAGGCCCTGTATAGTACTAGAGATTGAGCTGGACTTGGCTGCATCAAGGAAGATAACTTAACTCCTGTACTATCTCTACAGAAAATAATGGTATCAAATTTTATAGCATTTTTATTAATAAAAATACTTGAAATACAGATTGATTCTAAATTATGAGGAAAATATAATGAAAATTTATATATAATTCTGCTTTTTTGTTTGTTTTTTACAAATTTAATTATACCTTTCTCCCTAAACAGTATAAAACTGTGTACTCTTTGTTTTACAACCAATTCTTGGGAAGTGAAAAATTGTTATTTAGGAGAAAGTGAAAAATTATTATTTAGGAGAAAGTGGGGATGATTTCTTCAACCAATTTTGTGTCAGCTTCCTTATGCTTGATTTTCTTACCCATAAAAGGGAAATAATAAACTAATAAATTGTATGGGAGTAATAAGACTGTAGCATAAAACTATTTTTAAATTATGTAATAATTAAAATGTATGTGTTCTAACATATGTTACATATTAAATATAATTTAAGAGGTATTTTTTCAGGACAAATTTTCTAGGAGTTAAGCAATGTTAGATCTTTTTAAAGACTCCATTCAATGAAAACTGTAATTTTACTTATAGTTTCTTAGATTTTCAAGAATTACATAATGTTATCATTGGAAGGGGCCCTAAATGTGAGAAATTGAAAGAGAGAAAAGGGGATGGGTGAAACTGAGTTAAAAGACAAAAAGAACTTTCATACCTAAACAAATAAATAAATCTCTAATTCACATCCTATTGATTAAATGGTCAAAATGTATATGATAAGCCACATTTCTATTTTTTACATAATCACTTGAAAATTAACCTTAAAACACAATGATGAACTATCAAAGGTTTACAAAAAATAACACCTACATAATTTCTCCCAAAATCAGTAAGTACTGTACAGTTTCCTCATTATTCTGGAAATTTCACAGCATATTTTACACTTCGGGCATAATAAACTCTCAAATCACGTTTATATCAAATAACAGTAACTGTCTTAGGTAGAGGTTAACAGTAAAAGATCCAATAGAATCCAATAGAAAATTGGACGCCAATATTTTATGTAACATTAAGTATTTCTTCAAGTATTGAAAGTCAGTCTATTTAAATAGCACTATTTCTTTAAGTAGTCAATAAATTTTACCTAGTACTTATTGGGGTCTTCTCCCGGCCTCTGTTCAGAGTGTTCCCTTGTCCAGCAAGGGGCCTCCGCTCAGAGTACTGAGTACAGAGCCAAGCTTCCTTCCAGCCAAGGGGAGGGGTCCGAGGAACAGAGCAAACCCTGCCACCTCATCCTCCAAAGAAAGAGAAAAAAAGCACAGGAGCATGGTGGGGGTCCTGTAAAGCAGAATCCACTTTCTTGAGAGACATTAAGCCTTTATATAGGTTGAGGAGGGTGGTGGGAATACGCAATTGGTCACAGGGTGATCAGAACAAACATGTTCTCTATAGATAGGGTCACACCTTCACCTCCTTTTGCCAGAAACATCCTGTCCCCAGGTAACATTGAACTATGGTATGCATTGTAACAGGTTGCACTTCAAAGCAGACCTAAAGGTGTTTCTCTCCCAACACATCTGCCTGCTGACCCAGGAATTAGTATTGCAGTTCAAAGCAGAAAAAAAGAGGCTTTTCTCCCAACAAGTACTCAGGTTAGAGAGCCAATATTTATTGATCCACAAACATCATATACAAGACAGTTTTAAAAAAATAGACACTATCAAGATAATTTATAAAAACAAAAAAAGGCACTATCAGGAGATGGGGGCAAGATGGTCTGAGGAACATTTCTGTGAGAGCTCCTATTGCATGATCACAAAAAACACATAAAAATTGAAGGCGAGGGACTGGAGTGATAATAGCACAGCGTGTTGGGCATTGGCCTTGCATGAGGCTGGCCCGGGTTCGATTCCCAGCATTCCATATGGTCCCCTGAGCACCGCCAGGGATAATTCCTGAGTGCAGAGCCAGGAGTGACCCCTGTGCATTGCCAGGTGTGACCCAAAAAGCAAAAAAAAAAAAAAAATTGAAGGGGAAACAGCATCATGTAATGGGTCTTACTGAGATAAATCACTGCAAAGACTGTTTCTTCAGGAAGACTACTCAGTAGAAGGTGGAACTACAATAATTCAATTTAAAGGTCTTTCCTCTGAGTTAAGGGTGAGGAGAAACAGAGTCTGAAAGATAAAGGAACAGTTAAGTCCAGTACCTAACCAAAACATACCAATGTAGGGTAGGAGGGAGCCAAGAGCAACAGATTTCCAGGCCATCATTTAAATTAGGACGTGCCAAGATGCAAACAAAATTGGGAGTTGACCTCCCTACAAGTTGGGCTGCTTCTCCTGGCTCCAGCTCCAGCAGGGCACCTCCATTCCAGAGCTGAGTCAGACTCAGAATTGCAGATTTTGTTCGCATGCAACAGCCATGTCCACTGGGCAGCCCTGTTTCACCTACCAGTCAGATTTTTACTGCGTAATTAGACTTTTTCACATTCATTTCTGTATTGGATTTTAAGAGTTGTTCAGGACTTTTGAACTTAACAAGGAGTGGTACAACCACACTTGGCTCTGGCCAGAAGCAGCCATTGTGAGCATGGTCCAAAAGGGTCCCAATATCAGCTCCGGCCACTAGTGGTCCCAGCCACAGCTCCACCCTCAGGGTTCAGCCCCGCCCTTCACTCTTACAGCCTCACCTCCTCCGAGACCCGCACGACCAATCTACAGGATCCTCCGTTGAACAAACAGCGGGCTTGTGGGAAATGAACCCTGGGCCTGTGCCTGGGCCAACTTCGCTTTAATACTCAAGCACTTCCAGGGATTCAAGTGCCACAAATCCCACTGCCAACCAGGAGTAAATAAATCAGAGACTCAGTCACCAGAGAATCTTGCAAGAATTTCAGAAATCATCGCAAAGCATTGGTGGCTATCAGAAACCAGTAGAATCATAGGCACTAGCTTGATAATGTAAATGGAAAACCCCGGATCACTGGTCAGAACAACTGGAACTTTCAGTCCCACCCTTAGTCTCCAGGAAGCACCAGAAAAAACATTTTTTTTTTATGAAGGAATTCAGCTGTACCAACAGATGGGGACGGAAGCTTAGGAAAGTCCTCAATTACATCAGAACTTTTAAGGCTGCTGGAGGATGAAGACAGCAACACTCTTCTCAATGTTCAATGAGCTGAGGAGAGTTTTGGAAGAGAGGTTCAAACACTTAAAACAATTTTATGGAAAACATTAAATAATTTGCTGAAACAAAATCAAATGAACTAAGAAATTTAGCAGGAGTCAGCAGTGAAATGGAAGAAGCCAAACATTGAATGAGTGATCTTGAGGGCAAGTGTCCATGACATCATCAATAAATAAGAGATAATAGAAAACATATTTGAAAGGAATGGAGAAAAATACAATTTTTAACAGCAATAGTATGAAGAACAAGCTCTGACTCAGAGGAGTTTCTAAAGGACAGGAAAGGGGGAGAGAGGAAGAGCAGCTGGGGGAAGAGGTAATAGCTGAAATCTTTCCCAGCCTGGAGAGGGAGACTTTTACATGGATCCAGAAGGTACAGGGTGTGACAAACAAAATGAAGTCAAACAGAACATTGAGACACACTATAATCAAAAAGATAAATGCCAAAAAGAAAGATGAACTTCATAAAGAAAGAATCAAAGCCTCAAATGCTAAGGAAACAACTTGAAATGCACATCAAATTTCTAAAATAAAACTCTATAAGCACACAGAGTGTAATGATATACTTCAAGTTATAAATGAAAAAAAAATACTGCAACCAGGAATCCCCTTGTTAAGTATAACTTGGAAGGTTATCATTTAGAGAGAAAATGATTTTTTTTAAATGCTCAGAAAAGCAACAGCTAAAAGACATTGTGGCATATAATCCAATTCTGAATATTGAATGTTGATAAATATTGAATAAAAAACAAGCGGTAACTTCATTCACTTGAGTACCCTCTCTTGGACTTTAGAGTACTTGTCTTTGAACTCTTAGAATATGAACTGTTCTCAAGATCTAGAACTAAACATCAGTTCTACTGGAACTTAGGAGTAATACACTCAATTACAAGTTTATCCTACTAAAAGAGTGGCATTCCCAAGATACTGTATGGGAAACATTCAAAGTACTACCCCTGAAAATACCCTGAGACAGTACTATGGGAAACTTATTTTTTTCCTTATTTGTGCTTAAAAGAAGCATGTCTTCTTTAATATAGATAGATAGATAGATAGATAGATAGATAGATAGATAGATAGATAGATTCCGTTTCTAGCCTCTGATAAAGAATGGAGGCAAGAGAAATTGTCTCTGTGGTTAATAATAACAAGCCAGTAATTTACTAAAAATATTAGAAAGACATAATATACCTTCATAGAAAATAAAAGACAGTAACCACCAATGAGATTTTAAACATTGACATACAATTTTAAAATGCCTATTGCAACATATGATTTAGTTCCTGATGGGATAACTTTAATTCTGGGAGATATTTTTAAATGCCTGAATTCTGAAGAAGAATTGTGACTGGATAGTAATAGGACCCTTGCTCAAAGTGGAATCAGAGTTGCTTAAACATGAATCTAACATTTGTGTAAGCTCAGTGATATGCTTAGACTCACAGAATTCTCCTGCCTAAATACAACTTTTTTCATTAAACTTATGAAGAAGTAGAAGCATAAAAAGATAAAAAATAAAGCATCTGTGTCCATGTACAAAATCAATTCTGTATGATTCCAGGTCTCTTGCTCATCACCACTTCGCTATACATTCTTCCATTCCCTTTATGTCAAGAAACTGAAGGCTGAAAAAATAAGAAGCTATGTATACTGCTTTTCTTTGTTGAATGTGTGTACTTATGCTTGAAATGCTAAATATTCTTAGGACTAATTGTTGTCTTCTGAGGATAAAACTAACAGATTGCCTGGCATGTCTAAAAATAGCCTAAGCCAATGGATGTAACATTGTTAAGTGACTCTAAGATACAAAGACACTCAACTCAGATTTCTAAACAACCTCCTGCAGACCACACTAGACTTGGATGGAAGATCATGCCATGAGTTTTTGGATCTGACTTTATTATTTAGCTAGAAAAAGCAAGGACTTTATCACCAGGAGTGGAAAAGAGTAAATATTGACAACGAGAAATGAGAGGGTATTTACTCTCCTGGTAACTATTTCCAGTTGTTTTCTCCTCACATTCTGAGTAAAACCTAGACTGTCAAGCAAATATGTGTAGTGCTAAAAAAATAGAAAGGGAAATTCACAAGATAATTTTCAATGCTTGGCAGTATCTTTTAGCCATTCCCAGGTATCAAGTACATCTTACAATGAATAGAATGTCTTCAATTTTAGAGGTAATTGAAGTTTATCATTGTGAAATAAGCTATTAGATCAGTTTTAAAGTAAGAAGTCTCAAAGTTTCCATAGTACCATCTAATTTCTGCAAGTTTCTATGTATACATCACTGTATCACTGACATCCAGTTGCTCATCAATTTGCTAGAGCATGCAACAGTAACGTCTCCATTCTGAGACTTGCTGTTACTGTTTTTGGCATATAGAATACACCAGGGGTAGCTTGCCAGGCTCTGCTCTGTGTGTGAGATACTCTCTGTAGCTTCCCCTCTCTCTAAATGGGGCGATATATTAATATAATGTGCAATAATCAATACTATTCAGAAATGTCTTTATGACAATACCATGACAAAATAGAACTGATAGATGCTTTTTTAAAAAATGTTTTATTAAAAACATTATCTTGAATAATTCGAGAAAGTTTACTTCTTTAAGTGGAAATTCATACAGTGTAAAAGATTAATAAATTGCATGAGGATATTTTGTGGTTGTAGTGACTTTTGTTCGCTGTCTTTGTTCTAACAAGCCATTGAATCTTTTGTTTAAAAAATCCCTTAGTCCAGCATTGTTCACTGGCTCCTAAGTCCAAGGTATTTTTAATTCAGGGTATGATGAATTCATTTACTTTGATGTGATTCTATTTTTCTCATTTTTTTTCTTCTCACCATCAATAGGGGGTAACTGATACAGAGTCTGGGAATACCAGTGTTAGAAAGCTATAATGTGCTTCTTTTCAGTTTTAAAGTAATGCTTTATTTCCCTAGAATTCTCCCGAAATGCCTCAATTTCATTGAACTCTATACTTTTGTAACTTCCCATGGAATTAAAGTCAATTCTTCTGGTTTGGAATTTCTATCATCATCATCATCATCATCATCATCATCATCATCATCATCATCATCATCATCATCATCATTATCCCTTTGATTGTCAAATTTCTCCAGCGGTCTCAGTAACAGCATCTCCATTCATCCTAGCCCTGAGATTTTAGAAGCCTCTCTTTACTTATCCTTCCCAATAATGCCGCACTGGAGGCTTTTTCAGGGTCAGGGGAATGAGACCCAGGTTGTTACTGGTTTTGGCATATGAATGCACCACGGGGAGTTTGCGAGGCTCTCCTATGTGGGCAGGAAACTCTCTGTAGCTTGCCAGTTTCTCCCAGAAGGAGGAGTAGGCTACAAGATGTCCTACATCCGGGAGCTTGCTTTTAAGTCTCTGGATGTGGGCCACTGATGGAATTACACGGTGCTGGGGGCAGTCCCTGGGTGTGACCACCTAGCTACTGAAAAATGGGAAATCTGGGTGAAGAGGCCCAGTCCCAATCCAAGCAGACTTGGAGGTCTCAGCCTGGGATCCCACACACCTGGGTTGCTCTGCCGGTACCTTCATGTGTGAGGCTTGTCCAAACCTGTGGAGAGTGGCCTTGAGCATGGCTGTGACTAGGCTCCAGAGGTCTTCGGCCACTGGGAGCACTGCTCAGGGTGGAGAGGGAAGCTGGAGCCTACCCCCTCCAAGGGGCCCCAGGGAAGACAGCCAGACTTGAAACTCTCTGCTGGAATTTCTTTAATTTGAGAAATAGTAAAATGGGTAAGGCACTTGTCTTCCTTGGTGAACTAGGTACAATGACCAGAATCACTTATTATTAATTTTTTAGGTTTTTTTTTAGCTTTCAGGTTTAAGTCTCAGTCATATAATGATCAAACCCCCATCCCTTCACCAGTGCACATGTTCCACCACCAAGAACCCCAATATACCCCCCTCTCACACCCACCCCCCTACCTGAGTGGCAAATGATCTTCACTTTATAATCTCTATACTTTGAATACTTTCAATATTTCAACAAAGTACTCACTATTATTATTTGGAATTTTCCCCCAACAATCAAACCTGCTGAAAAGGCATCATTTGTTTTCCATTGCTGAGAATGAAGATTATAGGAGTTCATGCGGCTGCTGTTGCGGCTGCACGGTTTTGGTTTCTGATATTTTAGCTCAGTTCACAGTCTAGATGCATTTCAATAAGAAGCCGCTGGGTGCCAAAATGGGTTAGTAGGCCTCCCAGATCATAGTCTTTAAGGAGCACAGTGGCCGTTTTCGAGTGCGGCTGCTCCAGACCAGAATCTCTTATTAGCACTGCTAACGTTTGATCCCTGAGCACAGAGCCAGAGTCAGTACACCACTAGCTGTGGCCTCCAAACCAAAAACGGAGCAGACAAAGGTCATTTCTTATGCTTTGGAATTTTTGGTACCGAGTTTTCCTTCCAAAGCCTCATTCACTACTGATAGACATTTTATCTGGTTTATCCTCTACGTAAAATGGTATGGAGACTCATTCAAAAATTAAAAATATGACCTCAAGATTTCACTCCATGAATGCAAAACATGCATTCAGAAATATACTTACTCATCTATGTCTATTGCAGAATTGTTTACAATAGCCAAAATAAATAATGCAAGCAATAGATGAGTAAATAAATTGTAACATAAAAATGCAATAAAATACTTCTCAAGTCTTTCATCTCACTACATCTTGGATACAAATGAAGCATGCCATTTAAACCAAAGTGAATAAAAAAGAGGACAAATATCAGAGGATCCCACTCATATATGGAGTGCAAAGTAACAAAATAAGGGAGTAAATAATACTAATGGAAAGAAACCCTTAGATTCTGCTAAGTAGGAGATGGGGTGGAGGAAGGAGAAGCAAAATGGTACCTATATTCAGTGTACACGAGATACTGGCAGTCTGGTGGTGGATGGGAACCCATAACATCATAGCTCTAAGGCATAATTAATACTACTGAAATTATGATACATCAATAAAATTTTTAAAAGATTTTCCCTCCACATAATAAATTTAGGAAGTCCCCCAAATTATTATTTTTTGGTTTTGATAAAAGAAATAACTATGTAGAGATTTTATAAATATCTGTATTACTACCTATGTAGAGAGAGCAATAAGAAGAATTTACTACTGTTCTCTCTTTAGTGTTGAAAAGACAGTATCTAGTTTCTGGATTTCTTTTTGCTGCTAACATTAAGTCAGCACTAAAAAATAATGTTGGATTTCAATGCAATCAGAATTGGCTGTGCTTCTGTACTCTTTCCAAGTATGGGTATTTAAAGACATAGCTGTGTCCATCTACTTAATGCTGTTATTATCCATTAAAGAAATTCCAATTAAATGATACAATTACATAGATATGAACAGGTTCCAGAATCATAGTAGCAAATGGAAAGAAAAGAAGACAGGAAGAGACAGAACTGACAAAAGAGAAACAAAAGAAATCTCAGCTCTAATGCTGGAAATACTGCCCGTGGTTTTCAAAGAAATAACACAGATACCTGAGACTACAAGTTTCCTATCACCACACTGCTTCACTGCCTGAGTCTATGCTAACTGATCAGGTTGTCTACCACTATCTAAAGACATGCAGTACTACTCTTGAAATGTGTATGTGTTGATAAAGTTTCATTACTGCTATGAGGTTTAGATCCTGGCCAGTGTAATTGCCCTGTACTGAACCAGAAAATACTTTTCATTCTTTCTTTACTTGCCTTCAGCTTCTGCCTCCATTTCCCTGATTGACTTTCAAAACTCAGATCTTAGGAAGAGGGAATAATCACTTAGAGAAACCTATTTCGAAAAAGACTGAATATGAAACAGATTAAAAAATACTTGAACCTCTTGGCAGATATCAAAGATTTTCAGATTATAATATTTTCTTCCCTAGCAAGTCTGAAAAAGTAGTTAAGAAATTACCTAGCACTTGCCCTTAGCACTTACTTTATCAAAATGCCCACTTGAAGACATTTTCATTTGGCTACAATCACTGACATGGCCCTTTCCTTTAATTTAATTTTTTTTTACTTTTTTAATGTAGGAGTACTGCTATTTATTCAGACACTGATTACGCTGACTGAAGCAGTAATGAACTCCACATTGCTTAAAAAATTTATTCTTATTTAATAGCCGTGAGATAGACCATTACAAAGCTGTTCATGATTGGGTCTAAGTCATACCATGATCCAACACCCATCCCTCCATCAGTGTACATTTCCCACCACCAATGCCCCCCTTTTCTTTCCCACTATCCCCTTAACACCCTACCTCCCACCCCAAGCCTCTTTCTATTTGTTTGTGCTTTATGGTATGCAACACAGGTACAAAGAGGTCATCGTGTTTCTTCAAGACATTCAGTATTTTTTTCAGGACCATTAGGCTTGAGTAGTTTTTTAACTGGGTGACAGCTTGGGGGTTTGGATGTGACTGCTGAGGCTTCTTGAAGTACAGAGTTGGGGGGAAGTAGTCCAACCTGACCCAGAGAAGGTCTGGAAATTTCAGTCACAAAACCTGCATAACCGAAGTTTCTGCAGATTGTATCTTGGTGAGGTCCATCCTAAGAAGTCTTTACTGTCCAGGGCTATGGCTGTGCTTTTAGACTGTGGAAGCAAGTGGCTGTTGGGGACTCTGCTTGGGCGGGCACCAGGCTGATCCGTGCCCTTCTTATCTACTCTGATTTGTTCAGCCTTGTGTGGGTCCAAAGTTAAATACAGCTTTTGATCTCTTTCCAGATTTCTTTATGGGTCTCTGAAACAAGGCAAAAAAATGAGCTTGTAAAGCTGAACCTGGGGTGGTTGTGGGCATGACTCCCACATACCTAACTTTTGGCCATTTATTTCTCAGGAAATTTTGTCCCAAGTTGTTGGGGTCCGGTCAGATGCACAGTGGCAATTTGCGAGTATCAGGAAGTCTGAAGGCAAAATCAAGTGGCTGAAGCACTTGCCCCGAAGGTATAGGTTGACCTACTGGTGGCACTGACCCCCTTTGGTTTAATTTTAATTTATCCTACAATGCTCACTGTCACTGTCACTGTCATCCTGCACAATGCTCAAGAATAGAATTTTCTCACATTAATTATTTTATATATGGTAACGATTCAGTAAGACACCTGTGTAATAATCCGTAAGTTCCTGCCCTGATGCTAGGGTAAAATTTTCTGAAAAAAATTCTGTATTTTAATTATCATTTGAGTCACTGTCACTGTCATCCCATTGCTCATCAATCTGCTCGAGCGGGCATCAGTAACATCTCCATTTTGAGACTTGCTGTTACTGTTTTTGGCATATTGAATACGGCACAAGTAGCTTGTCAGGCTCTGCTGTGCTTGTGAGATACTCAGTAGCTTGCTGTGCTCTCTGGGAGGGATGGAAAAATCAGCCTGGGTCAGCCACGTGCGAGGCAAATGCCCTACCTTATGCTATCGCTCCTGCTTTATTCCAGCAAAAGAAGACATAAGTGTCCTGGTACTGAAATACATCTATCTTTCTGTCTAGAAGTTTTTTTCATATACTCGAGTCATCTGCTACAGTTACCTCCTAAAGAAAGGAAAACTCATCATTTCCATTGCACTCTACACCTTAACAAACTGACGATAGGTTAACACGCAAAAGAAAACTGATTGTATAGAGCCATTCCCTTTGTCACTTTGATCCCTAAGTAGCATTGTCTAACATTCTCATCAAGTTTCCACAGTTCATAAATGATATTCACGGCTGGTCATTACCTATTAACCAAATATTAATATCAATATTAATCTCTAATTATTTCCCCCTACCAATCTGGTTCTAAAGTAGACCAAGAAAGATATTTTTATTCTGATGAAGTCCATGTTCTCCCCAAAACATTATTTCTCTTTCTTCTCTCACACTTCTCTAAGTAAATGTCTTCCAATAAAAAATATTTTGCTTCACCAAATATATTAAAATAGACCAGGAGATACTAAATTCTAGCTCAGAGCTACTATTATGCCTACATTCAGATTTCTTCAGCAAAATGTTACATTGAAAGAGAGGCAAATGGAATAACATACAGAACAAATAGGAAGATAGACTTAAAGAGATAGGACTGACAGCTTTTATCTTATTCCTAATAAGATTATATTTATGTATCATAAAATATTCCCCAAGTTACTGATGCTAATGTGGTTCATAATTTCCAGAAATCTTTGTACTTAGTATGAGGCATTTTTGCCTTGTCACTACATAGCAATATAAATCAATCAAGTCTCCACATTCTATTGATAGGACTAATAGTCCATTTAGTGATAAGATGCTTGAAGATAATAGTCATCACAATTTTCCTCTTATACATCTCACTTGATGGACTGGGAATTTTTATTCCCTTTACTTCTAGAAGTTATACTACCTGTTTAAGACATTATTTCTTGGGACTACATAAACTTAAATATCTATTTTTTCTAATTATTTTTTTCTAAATAATGCATCTTAATTGAAACTGTAGGCTAAGAAATAAGAGAAAAGAAAGTCTTTAGAATATCACTGAAACAATAAGAGGAAGTCTGAATATCAAATGGACATAATCCTATTGTGTGTTTCTCTCTGTAGTTGTGCTTACTTTCCACCTTTTCTAAATAGCATATGAGTCAAATTAAATATCGAACCATCATTGTACTGAGATAATAGAATAGTCCAACACTTAGGTTCCTGTTTATTCTATTCATGTATAATAATCTTTACTATCTACACCAGAGCTTCATTCTAATTATAACCATGTTGGGAAAGCATCCTCAGCCAGTTATATTATAATGTCTAATGCATGCTGATTATTCTTACCAACAGTAAACCTGTGATTGAGATGTACATACTTTTGTTGGATCCCTGGGCTGGAGTGATAGCACAGCAGGTAGAGCATTTGCTTTGCTTGTGGCCGACCCAGGTTCAGTTCTTCTGTCCCTCTCGGAGAGTCTGGCAAGCTACTGAGAGTATCTTGCCCCCACGGCAGAGCCTGGCAAGCTACCCGTGGCATATCGGATATGCCAAAAACAGTAACAATAAGTCTCACATTGAGAGACATTACTGGTGCCCGCTCGAACAAATCAATGAACAACAGGATGACAGTGACAGTGACAGTGAATCTCTTGTAATAAATATCTATTATCCCTCTACCATTTTCCTATCAATCTACCTACAATGTCTTGACTATTTGCTTGGAAAACACTGATCTGTATGGCATGCAAAATATATCAGTTCTAGGGCTGGAGCAATAGCACAGCGGGTAGGGTATTTGCCTTGCATGCAGCTGACCTGGGTTTGATTTCCAGCATCCCATTTGGTCCCTTGAGCACTGCCAGGAGTAATTTCTGAGTGCAGAGCCAGGAGTAACCCCTGTGCATCACCAGATGTGGTCCAAAAAGAAAAAATAAATGTATCAGTTCTAAGGGAAGTGAAAGGGTGGATATTAGGGTGATACAAGTCCCTGATTTGCATGCCAACTATATTTATATTTTTTATAGTAGTGTTAATGTTGCCCACCCCATCTGCCCCCACCACATCCATTCCCAAATTCTGAAAATATACCACCAAACCACTGTTAAAGTGTCAAATGCATCATTACTGAAAGAAAATTTGGAAGCTACATGAACCATGGGCTGGAGCCATAGCACAACAGGCAGGGCATTGCCTTGCACTCTGCCAACCCGGGTTTGATTCCTCTGCCCCTCTCAGAGAGCCCAGCAAGCTATATCGTCCACACAGCAGAGCCTGTCAAGCTACCTGTGGCATATCCAATATGCTAAAAACAGTAACAACAAGTTTCACGATGGAGAACTTACTGGTGCCCACTTGAGCAAATCGATAAGCAACGGGATGACAGTGACAGTGACATGCATCATAAGCGTTTATGCACAGCTGAACCCAGTTTCAGAGCACCTATCCAGATTATCCATGCTTCTTTTCTTCCTACAGAACAGCTTCATTGTTCTTTGAAACATTTTTGACAATTAGTTTATTTGAAGTACAAATGGAGAAAGCATATAGAATGCATCCTGTCCAAACCAAATGGCTGTGCATACAGATGAAGTTCTTCATTCAAGAAGCACATACATTGTCAATCCATATCACAATATGCTGAACCTAGTTCCCCTGCTATAGGTATCAATTCCTGACTGGCTGCCTCATTATACATAATGAAGAACCCCCCCAAAAAACAGGAATAATCTAAGGCTATTTGAATCTATTGAGAGACTTTTCATATTTTTTGTCAGTTAACTTCAAATTAAATTCATTACCGTTTACCACTTAATTGCTTCACACTAGCAAAATGAAAACAAATGACTTCATACTAATAACTATCATAACTACTCAAATGAAAGCAGTTGCAGTATTTCAAATTTTTGGCTACCATTTGTCATTACATAATCTAGCAGGTGGTCCTATTTCTGAGCTTTTTAGAGTAACTTAATTGAAGTCTCAGCTGTTCTAGAGGAATTTATCACTGAGACCGAACACTGAGTTTCTTTCCTCTCATATGATCTAAAATAAAAGCTTATCAGTAAATTAAGAGTGTGCAAAATGGCTAGCTAGCAGATTTAGTGAAATTTCAACTCAACTAATTAAAAAAAAGGAAATCATCTGGTAAAAAGAGAACTTCAGTCAAGAAAATTGGCTGGGGACTTTCTGAGTCACAGATCAGTGTTTCAATCATTACCTCTGCCAAGATCAGCTACGTGATATTGAACAAGTTACCAAATATCTGTGAGCAGAAGTTACTCACTAATCCTAACTACTTTTTACTTCTAGTTTTTCAGCTAAACTCTATCTCCCAACCTTTCTCACAGCTAATTGCAGCCATCTGACCAATTATTGCCAGTAAAACATGAACAGAAAAACAACAGACGCTACTTTGGGACAAAGAATTTTAAAAAAGCTAAGATTCCTCTTCATTCTCCTTTTCAAACAGACTTAGAAAGTCTGTCTCAAAGGATTCAGATGACTTAGAAAGAACTTTAAAGGATATAGGCAACAAGCAGGAAGAAGCTGTTTCCTTGAATTACCGTAAGAGTTGACCTGCTAGTCAAGGTCATTATTTTCACTTGGGTGTATTTTCTTGGAACTTAAGAGGACCTATTTGTTATATCAATGTAGTCTACTCTAATGAATACATCTCTTTAAATAAAAATGAGATTGTCCAATAATTATATCTTCTAATTAATACCTATTTAATCAATAATTCATGAATATAATAGTAATCATTAAACTCAGAATTAAGTGAAATTTTCTCTGATGAAATAGTTCCACAGGATCACAGCAGTACCTCAAGAAACAATGGAGACCAATAGGAAAGCCATCCAAAACCTCAGAAGCCACTTTTAAAAATCTGTTTCAATTCTGATTCAGTACTTTTTGCCAGTTATTTCTCACCTA
Organism: Sorex araneus; assembly: GCF_027595985.1. Lineage (NCBI taxonomy): Eukaryota > Metazoa > Chordata > Mammalia > Eulipotyphla > Soricidae > Sorex > Sorex araneus. The sequence goes on along the minus strand of NC_073311.1, from coordinate 25,720,072 downwards.
TTTTTATTCTACTTTTTTTCATAAAAGTGCTAGATTTTATTTTTGTTTATACTTCACATGAAACTCCAAATTAATTACTTGCATAGTTCCATATCATATTAGTACCCCAGGCCTGAGTGATTCATATAGGAGAGAAGGTAATTACTTGCCTTGTATGTGGCTAACGTGCCTTTAATTCCCTGGCATCCCGTATAACACCCCTAGCCCTGTTAGTAGTGGTCCCTGAACGTAAAGACAGAAGTTAGCCCTGAGCACCACTAGGCGTACCACACTCCCCATAAAATTGAAAAAAAAGTACTTCAATGTCTTTCTTTAAATATTTCTAACCTAATAGGCATTTGACTATTTGATTATTTTTTCTACTTGCCTATTATAATTATGAACACATTTAAATATACCACTGATTTATTTACCAGATACATTCAGAGTCTCTCTCTCCCTCTCTTTCTCTCTCCCTCTCTTTTTCCTCTCTCTCTCCCTCTTTCTCTCTCTCTTCCTCCCTCCCTTACCCCCCTCTTGCCTCTCTCTCTCTACCTCTCCTCTCTCCCCACCCCACATACATAAATCCTCTCTCATACATATCTTCTCAGAAAAAAACATGCTGTATTAATGCCAACAATAATGTTTATTAATTGTGCCTTATTGTGGCTTTAAAAGTCATTTATTGTAAAGAATTAAGAATATTAATTTAGGATATTCCATCTTAAGAAGAAAAAGAAGAAAGAGCTAGTTAAAATGTCCAACACTTGTTTTGTTCAACAACATTTTAGAAAAATAGACCATTTTTAATTTTTTGTTTCCTTTTTCAGCCCTGGGCTTTCAGGCCTTTCCCAGGGCTTACTTCTGGTTCAGCACTTGGGGAGCATTCCTGGTGGACTTCGGGGACCATATGGGGTTCCAGAAATCAAATACAGGTTAGCTGTGTGCAAGACCCTCTGTACTATGGCTATGGTCTATGCTCTTTTTTTTTTAAATGCTGCATTCAAAACTTAGTGATTAGATACCTAAAAGTAATTGATTATTGACTTAAAAACATTTAGAACTTTTGGTCATTGCGACAGAGTACTCATATTTGATCTATAACGAGCCTTTGACTTAATTTGAGTCATGACTCACTCAGACTCTCACTTTTTAACATCTAGAATTCTTTATATTTTTGTTTGGTGAAATAAAATAGTTTTTATTAAAACTTATTTATAAAGATATGAGTGGAGTAAAAGAGAGAAGTACATGTTCAAGAGAGAATACAGGCTTATCCAGAGTGGAAATAGGTATGCAAATACAGAGACATGTAAGTGACATACCTGTCAATGAAAAATGTCTTGAACAGCAAGCCAGTTCTTATATTCTAATGCCTTAAACACAGTGGGGTAATACAGCAAAATTCTGACTCTTACAAGTTAAGTGGTAAACATCTCAAGCTGTTTAATGATGATTTTATCAATCAGCATTTGAACACAAGTTTTTTCAAAGACAGTTTTTTAAAAAAAATAGTTTATAGAATTTCAGCTTTTGCTGATATAGGATAAGGCCCAGTTTTTAGAGACAAACTTCAACTCTAATTTTATACCAAGTTACTCTGCTTTTCTCCTCTTGATTTCCATACGTAAATGTTTAATAACTCATCAAGATGTATGTAAATTAATACAGGAAATATGAATAGGAAAGTACATGGCAAATATGTGCTTAATGGGTCTCACTTCTTACGATATGAAACTCTTACTGAAATAGAGAATTACTTTTTAATTTTTTTGGTTTTTGGGTCACACCCGGCAATGCACAGAGGTTACTCTTGGCTCATGCACTCAGGAATTACTCCTGGCGGTGCTTGGGGAACCATATGGGATGCTGGGAATCGAACCCGGGTTGGCTGCGTGCAAGGCAAATGTCCTACTTGCTGTGCTATTGCTCCAGCCCCTGAAATAGAGAATTAGTTGTTACATCAAACTTGATATAAATGGATTAACAAAAGTATTCTTGCTGTCGAGAAAACATTAAAGCAGTGAGATAAAACAAAAATTTGACCTCAATCAGTACCATTTGAAATAAACTCAATGGAATGATCTATTTTTAAGAAAAAGAATGCACCCTGCACCCGGTACTTCTAGTAACACCAGCAGTCACACCCACCTTCTATAACTCCTGCCATATTGATTCACCCACCAGCCCCACAAGCCATTGACCAAACCTCCAAGAAGATGCACACAAAGTAGCTAAAATTCATGAAAATACCAGTCTTCATGGCTGAAATCTCTGGGGTGCCCTCAGGAGGTTCACACCCTACAGCTGTAGTCACATCAAGGACTCCACTGCTTCATGAATATTCACTGCAGAGAAACCGATCTACAAATAATTTCAATTACCCTGGTGCCCAGCAGGAAAGTTCTGCTGTCTTCTCAGAAGTCCCAGTAGCCACGCCTACCTCTTAGATCAACTGCCATGTGAACTTAGTGCCCAGACGATAGATAGATCCTGAAGTCACTGGTATGTGAATTCATTACACCTCCCTATTCCTTAATACTGAAATTCCAGTTGAAGCAAAAAAAATTAGATCATAAAGTAACACAGAAACCAACTAAATTCAATAAACAAAAACAATAACACAGATGAGTCAACTAGCAACAAACGGCTTAATAAATTCATAGACAAGGATTTATGAACCCTTGATCAGATACACCAGTTTTCACATAAAAATATTGACCTTCATACTTATTGATTTTAAAATTGAAATATTGTTATATGATTAATTTCAACTCTAGAATTGCATCAACAGTTGCAGTTTTGTGTGCCTCAAAAAAACCTGTTTTTTAAATAATATACAAAATTCTGAAAAAAATTCATATGAGTAAATTACTTTATAACACTGGTATTTTTCAGGATATAATCATTTATTTATTTATTTATTTATTTTTCATTAGTTTATTTTTAATTAGAGAGTCATCGTGAGGGTACAGTTACAGATCCATACATCTTTGTGCTCATGTTTCCCCCATACAAAGTTCGATAACCCATCCCTTCACCAATCATTTAATGTCTTAATAGCAATTAAAACAGAGCAAATTCATATATTATTTAATATCTTTTTCATTTACTTATTTTCTTATGGTTAGTCTTCACATATTCTCTAACCTTAAGCAGTTTGGGGTGCTCAGAAAAGTATATATATATATATATATATATAAATATATGCAATTCTCATTTTAAAAGCATATGTATTTTTTCTCCTCTAGTTTCAAACATCTACCATATTGTTCACCATTTAACCTATAAAGTAAATTTTATTTTCTTCATGAAAAATGAACTTTGCCTGTTTTTCACACATTATAATCTTCAGACAAGCGCCTCAAGCATGAAGGAACTGGCAGAGGAACCCAGGTGTTTGGGACCCGGGGCTGAAACCTCCAAGGCTGCTCGAATCCAGACTGGGCCTCTTCACCCAGATTTCCCATCTCCCAGTAGCTAGGCGGTCACACCCAGGACTGCCCCCTGCGTCCTGTAATCCTGTCAATGGCCAGCATCCAGAGACTTAAAAGCCAGCTCCCAGAAGTAGGCTATTTTATAGCCTACTTCTCCCTCTGGGAGAAACTGGCAAGCCACCAAGAGTTTCCTGCCCAGATAGGAGAGCCTGGCAAGGCCCCCATGGTGTATTACTATGCCAAAACCAGTAGCAAGCTGGGTTTCATTCCTCTGACCCTGAGAGAGCCTCCAGTACGGCATCGGCATCGTTGGAATGACGAGTAGAGAGAGGCTTCTAAAATCTCACGGCTTGGATGAACGGAGATGTTACTAAGACTGCTGGTTAAAGTCAATGATCATTGATCAACGGGATGATGATGATGATGATGATAAGCTACAAGAAAAACTATAAATGGTATTTTATAATATAAGAAATACTAGTGATTGATTTGAGATATTACTTTTGTTTTTAACTCTACACTGGTCATTTTCTCTCTCATTGAAGATATATAATTGTTTTAAATAACACTTTAAAGATAAAGACAAAAGTCAGATCACTGTCGCTGTCACTGTCATCCCATTTCTCATCGATTTGCTCAAGCAGGCACCAATAACATTTCCATTGTGAGACTTGTTGTTACTGGTCTTGGCATATTGAATACTCCACAGGTAGCTTGCCAGGCTCTGCCATGCAGGCAAGATACTCTCAGTAGCTTGACAGGCTCTCCGAGAACGGCGGAGGAATCGAACCTGGGTCAGCCACGGGCAAGGTGAATGCCCTACCCACTGCGCTATCACAATTCAATATCTCTTGAGTTAAAAAGTAATAATAATGACAACATGCACAAATCATATGTTCTACATCCCATGACACTCTCTATGATAACATGTGTCTCAGGGGTAAAAATAAAAAAAAAATTAAAAGAAGCAGCCTTTACAATATTTTCTAACAGCATTATTATTTGTGGGGTTGTATTTATTAATTTAGGTTTTATCCAATGGCATAAAATTACTTTTTTAGAAATGTACGTATAAGCTTATGTAGGTATTTATATAGTCAGATTTATACACAAATCTACATATGTATCTATATATTTATAAGCATATATATTTTATCAACATAGTTAAAATATAATCATATAGATTTTATCAATAGATATATCTTATAATTCAGCATTAGCAGTATATATATAATTTACTATTTCATTTCACCAAAATGTAAATATATAGGACAAATAATTAAGCAATAAATCAGAATTAACATCTCTTTCTCTTCTAAATTATTACTTTTATTATTAAAACTTTAACATTAGATTAGAGTAAAAGAAAAAATTTAGAACTATTATAATTCATAGTCAGCCATATTTTATATCCAAGACAAAGAAATTTATGTATTCAATATTCATGACTATTTGATTTATTGAACACAACTAGGAGTAATTTTCTGACTCTTCTCCATCATGTTGTAACATAAAGAGTCATATTTAAGAAGTCATCGGTAAAGATAAAATTATGTTATCTGCTGTAATCCATAATTCTATGTTCTTATGTCCTATTTTTTCATATGTGTCCGATCTGTTATTCTTCTGATAATTTTAAAGATAAACTATAAGATAATTTTATATTCATATCATGTTGATTAAAAGATGAATATTAATGAACCAATAAGACAGCATAATAAATTTGATAAAACCTAAAAATTTTGTATGAACTTTGACTGTGCTATAAGCATATGTAATAAAGGTCAAGTTAACATGATAGTAATAAATTTCTCAGAAGCAGAAAGAATATCAGAAATAGGTATGGTATAAACCTTCCTAGGCTGAAGAAAAGCATTCTGCATAAGTCAGAAGAATTTTAAGGAATTTCCAAAGTCTTTATTCTCAAGAGATTGAATAAGAATGGATCAGGTGTAATTTTCTCTGGCAACATTTAAACTTTAGTTTTTGTAAATTTTAGGATTGCTTATTCTTTTTTTTTTTTTTTTTTTTTTTTTTTTTGCTTTTTGGGTCACACCCAGCGATGCTCAGGGGTTACTCCTGGCTTTGCACTCAGGAATTACTCCTGGTGGTGCTTAGGGGACCATATGGGATGCCGGGGATCGAACCCAGGTTGGCCGAGTGCAAGGCAAACGCCCTACCCGCTGTGCTATCGCTCCGGCCCCAGGATTGCTTATTCTTGAGTAAAAAATAAATTTTAGGATTGCTAACTCTTGAGTAAAAAATAAAAAATTCCTTTAACTTCACTAAAATGCTTATCAAAACTAGAATGAATGTCAAAATTGTTTCTTCTTAGTTGATCTTGTTTATTTAATGTGCAATATTTATTAAAAATGAAGAAAAGTCAGCATTTCAAAAGAAACTGGAAGAACATAGTCTGGAATTCTAACTTCTTGCTAATATTTTTAGACTACTAGGAGAGAAATATTTCAGCATGAAAATGAGTTAAGGTCATATGTACAATGTGCCAATAAATTCAGTTTTTTTAAAAAAACTTCTAATTCAGTTCCTCTTTGTAGACCTGAAATTTCTTAATTTAAATGTAGATAATTCAAAAATGGCTGCTGTTGTCTACATTTATGTCTAAAACTGCATCATGCTTTAAAAGATTAGAACCTGTATAATCCATTTTTGTCCTGCTATACTATGATTTATTAAAGTTTATTATGTGAATACATTTATAATGTTTTACCATGTTTTACATTTTAAGTTACAAGTATATCATTCTATTTGGAATTATTTACAAATATGAAAAATAAGCATTTTAAGGACACAGTATCAAATTCTCCAAGTCTCCATAATGTTGTTCCCAGAACCCAAATAAAAAACAACACATAACAAATTTCAGAGCTGGCACTTTGGTTAAATGTTTTCATTGCCAATTATGAAGTTTTAACTAAACAACTTTTCTTTTCTAAGCCAAGACTTCATCATAATTAAAGATGTTATAGAAATCTGACTCAGTGAGCTTAGAAGTAGTTTAGAAAAGCAAAATAAAAAAAACCATAAATGAGCAATTTGCATATTTTTCTCCTCTATTTCATTGCCACAGTGGTGGGAAAATAAGGAGTTTATAGATTATGGTGGTCTCATCATTTCTAGTAAATCAACTGACAGACCAAAGACTCCAGAAAGTTTCATGGTTCATGTAGTTTTAAATTACAAATCACAAATTCTCACATCATCCATCTTCCAATTTATAGCTGCTGGAGCAAAAGTTTAGCTCTAAACAATTAGCTCAGAAAGTACTGGCCCCTTGTCCCTTGATTCCATCAGTATCATTCTTGAATGTTAATCCCAAATCTTTAAGTCAGTCCTTTGGCCACTTCTTAAAAGGGTTTCAAATATTTGCTCTTGGTCTTGTAATCCAATCGCAGATATTTTGATAACATTGGCTGAGGCATCACACATGTATCATTGTTTTCCTTTGCCTATTTATTGAAGAATAAACATTACAGTAAATTACAGAAGAAATAAAGTATTGATGATAACAATTATTAAGCAATTCAAAGCATATGAGCTGAAGGCCATGCTCCAATCTGCTGTCTGTTGGTTTATAAGTTTTGGCCGGAAGTGGTCATTGGAAGAAAATTGTTGGCCAATTATGAGGAACTTGTAAACCCTAGTGTTTAAATAGAATGTGGAGGGAAAAAAAGAAAAAAGAGAATTGTTGACCACCTAAATACACAAAAAATACTTTGATTGCTCTTTATTCAGTTCATGAGAGGTCTAAAAACCATTTTACCACTAACCCCTAATTCTGAATTAGTCTGTTCTCAGACTTTCTGTACAGCTCGTTCAGTGAGTAGGAGGTTGTATGGGGTAGGACATTTATTGAATTCCTTCTGTACCCTCTTCCATATTATAGGTTTTCTATGTTTGATACTGTGCTCTCTATTGGCATGTTATTCCTGTTCCTATAGTCTTAATACCAAGGTTTTGCTAAATTTTCTAAAACTATCTCCTCTCAGACTTTTTATTGGACTTTTGGTACTCATATTCAATGTTCTATATATTAAACAATGTATTGTCAGCATATCAAGTTAAATAAATTCCAAACTGAGTGCATCTCTCAGGCTTCCTCCATGAATTGCGATACCACATAAAACAGAAATCATAAACCTTTCCAATTTACCACCCACATGCAATCTGTTAATATATACCATAATTTATGCCTCAAAATGTATACAGAATGCGTAATTTTCTTCATCTCAACTCCCACAACCTTTGTCAAAACTTTTTCAGTACTACTGAAATATAGCCTCCTTTTTCTGCTTTTTCCTATGGTTTTCCCCACTTCTATTGTTCTACATTAGTCAACTAAAAATAAACTACATTCATCAGGACACTGGGTAAAATATATTCCCTACTGTATTTTAGAACAAAATTTCCAATGATGGGCTAGAAGTCCTCACAAAGTATGATTTTTTGTTTGTCTCCAATATTAGAATGCTTCACAATTACTTTAAACATAATTTACTCATCTTTCATGTTGTTTTGCTCTCAACATGTTTTTCCTGCTGTCAAAATGATATTCTCCAGTTTCTGAACACACTGGGACTGTCAGATTTTCAAAACTTAATTTTATGGCAATGTTACTATTGAAATCTTCCTAAGCACCTTTTCTAGGTCATTATTCTCGAATTTTATATTAGAACTCACCTCTCAGCATTATCTCTTGTAACCACAGAACACCAGACAACCTATTTGACCCTGGTATGCTTGTTTCAACAGTGCAAATAATAGAAACTATTTCATGGATCATGGAGATTAATCAGTATGAGAATTCACACAGAAACAGTTATGACAAAGTTCTGTCAAGGCTTAATAAGAATTCATTTTCTGTAAAGTGCTCCACAACTTGCAACTGTTCATTTTACAGAAGTAGGGGACATTTAGCCCTAGGGCCTTATAGACCCCCAAATCATGTAGTCAGGTCCTGATACTTAATAAACAAACAAACAAACAAACAAATAAATAAACATGAGACACTTATGTTTCTCTTTAGCTGCCTGCAGCCTGTCTGCCTGTGTTGTGTGGGCCAGGATTGATGCTATGACTATCCATATGACCTTTGACAGAAAATAAGGTTTCCCTACTCCTAATTTATCGATTGCTTGATTATGTTGTTTATAGTCAGTATCCCATCAAGTAATAAGAAAGCTCTCAGGATTTACTGCTTTCTTCTTTACACCACTGAAAACTTTATAAAGATACAATATTTGGCACATGGTAGATGCACAATAATTAATGAATCAACAACTTATGTGGGAAACTAAAGAAATAGTTTAATAGCCTGAAGTGTGTGTTTCGCACATAGAAGGCTCAGATTTTATCCCCAGAAACATATCTACTCCCAAGCATCTCTAAGAATGACCCCAAAGCATTGAGCTAAGAGTAGCCCATGAGCCCTGCTAGGTGTGAATCCAAAGAAAAAAAAAAAGATTCACCAATATGTATTCTTCTTCCCTAAACACCACTGGGTGCAGCAAAATAATAATAATAATAATAATAATAATAATAATAATCTTATTTTAAAATAATGAATTTTAAAATGACAATGGAAAGAGTTTTTGGATATTGTTTATCCTTTGATTATGATTATGGGAAAATACTTAATTATAGAATGAGTTTAATCATATTTAACATTCATTTACACACACTATAAAGTTTATTTTATAACTCTGTTCATATACATTCCACATGTAATCTTAATAAATATAAATGGTTTTAGCCATAACTTACTTAATCCTCTTTTAAATCATTGTTTTTTAATCTGCACTTTTGTCTTTAGATAACCCTAATCTTTCATCAATGAGCTTCTGAATTTTCCATAACATCAGGAGCATTTATGGTAGGCTTTTAGGAAACTTCTGATCTTTCACAGACACCCAAATTAGAGTTTAAAGGCCTATAAAACTTAGAAGGCAAAAGTTTTATGTTACTGTTGTTTTTTCTGTTAAAATTAAGACACTTTCATGTGACCTCTGCATACTTGGGCTCTGCAAAACAATGTGTTAGGCTTCAGATCACAGAGTTTTACTCTTTGTTTTCTTCTGTATTTACTTTGAAGTTCATTTTTAACCATCTTCTCTCCTGAGATAGGTCTCAGGGTTGCAATCTTCAAAGGAATTGAGCCATGGCTTTCTTGTCCCTCATCTGACCTTTCTGTGCCTTTGAATGCCTAAAAACACTGCTATACTCATCTTTTTCCACATTCTGAAAAAAAATCTACTTCAAGCTTCGTTGTGACTCATCAGATCTACTCAGACTGTAGCAGTAATTGACAATTCTAATAGTTTCCCACCTTTAATAATGCAATACAATGCTAGGAGATATGTGTCATGATTTCTTAAAGAGCACTTCTGGAATATGTTGTTTTCCTCAATATAGTCCGTCCCCATCTCATCTAATTACCACACAGTCAATCTCACTAATGTGTAGGCAAAATAATCTTTGAGTAAAATACAATTGAGAAATATTTCAGTTTAATTTTAGAACTCCTACAAAGTAATTTTCTTTGACAGAATTTTTAAAAATGTGAAGGAAGGTAACAGTGACAAATATAAATAGAAAAATAATATGCTCACTAGTGTTCACTGAAGAAATGACTATTGAAACAACAATGATATTCCATTTGTCACTTATTTGAAAAATACTGAGTTTCATAAAAAATGTTAGCATGTAAATAATTATAGGTTGAAATATAAATTGAGGTATTCATTATGCAAGGAAATTTGGGCACCAGTAATGTCTCCATTTGTCCCTGTCATGTGCTAGTGTAGTCCAATGGCATCTGCTCCTCCAGGAACACCAAGAGCCTCAACCATTCGTTCAGAGTCTTGACGAAGAAGTCTGACCATCTCATAGGTGGGCAGCCACGTGCTCTTTTGACATCCTGTGGAATCCAGTTGGTAACAGCTCTAGTCCAGAGGTCATCTCCAAATCGCATTACGTGTCTGGCCCATCTGATTTTCGATGCCTTGACAAATGAGACAGTGTCCCTGATTCTTGATCGTCGGTGGAGGTCGGAACTCTGTTGGTGCAGGAAGAACAGTGGAGTCGAAAAGATATGCCCGGAGATGGAGGTTCTTCACCCTCTTATCTTTGTCAATGGTCCTGAAATCGTTCCACACCACTTTCTTCCTCCTGCACAGCTCAGGTGCCAGGTCATTTGTCATGGTAAGTTCTTGACCGAGATACACATAACTGCTGCATTCAGAGATGTTCGCTCCATTGAGAGCAAATGGAATGTCAGGAACTAGTTCGTTTCTCATGAACATTGTTTCCATGAGATTCAGCTGCAGTCCCACCTTTCCACACTAATGGTCGAAGTCAGGCAGCATTTGTGCCACTTAGCTAATGTTTGATGTTATGAGAACTATGTCATCAGTGAAGTGGAGTTGGTGTAGTTGTTGACCATCTATCTTCACTCCCATTCCTTCCCATTCCATTCATTGCATGACATTCTAAGGGTGGCACTGAAGAGTTTCAGTGAAATAGTATCACCCTGCCATACCCCTCTCTTACCATCTATGGTCACTTCCTTGTAGAATGGTGAGATCCTGGTGGTGAATCTGTAACACAGCTCACAGAGGATCCTGATGTACTGAGTTTGTACAACTTGTTTGGCTAGTGCTTCGATGACTGCTTCAGTCTCAACAGAATCGAAAGCCTTCTTTAAATCAATGAATATTTGACATAGTGGCATCTTGAACTCTTGTGAAACTTCAGTGAGCTTGGTCACCATGTGGATATGGTCGGTCGATCGTGCTGAATCCTTTTCGGAACCTGGCTTACTCAAATGGTTGTCATTTGTGTAGTGTTCTCTCTATTCTATTCAGGATGACTTGAGTGAACAACTTGTAGACGATGGACAAGAGGCAGACTGGGCTATAGTTGCCGATGTCGTGGATGTCTCCCTTCTTGTACAACAGAATGGTTCTGCTGGTTTTCCATTGGGACAGGATTCATTATGCAAGGAATTTTTGAAATGATCAAGGAAATTAATAATGTGCATGTTATTTGACCTAACATTTGTACTTAAAATAATTTACCTACCAAATACAAAATAAAGTACACAAGTATAGGTATATATACAAGTATAAAGTGATAAGGCAAATGCCTTTAATATCACTAATCTCAATTTTATCACAGGCATTGTTTATGCTCCCTTGAGTATAGCTAAGAGTAAACCCTGAGCACAGACAGGTGTGGCCTACATACACACAAACACACATTCAAACACACACACATAAATTTAGAGAGAGAGAGATCAACAAGAAAATAGGTTTATGTTTCCTGATTTCTTTATTCATCTTTCTCTGTTTTAAAAAAAAATCAATAATCATTTCATTTTTTTTACTGTCTGTACTTTCTTTTTTATTTATTTATTTATTTATTTATTTAATTGAATCACCATGTGGAAAGTTACAAAGCTTTCAGGCTTAAGTCTCAGTTGCACAATGCTCAAACACCCATCCCTTCACCAGTGCACATATTCTACCACCAAGAACCACAGTAAACGTCACCCCCCCACACCCACCCTCCAAGCCCCCTACTCCTCCTGTGTAGCTGATAAATTTCATTTTACTTTCACTTTACTTTGATTACATTCAATATTTCAACAAAAAACTCACTATTATTGTTTGGAGTTTCCCCCCCAAAGTCAGACCTGCTGGAAAGGAAGCATTTGATAATTTGTTTTCCATTGCTGAAAATGAAGAGATATCAGGTCGTGTGGCCACAGTATCAGCCACAAGGTTTTGGATTTCTGTATTTTAGTATTTTAGTGACTAAGTCCAGAGAAATTTAGGCCAGAAGTTGCATCATTGCTAGCTCATACCTCTCTGCTACATAATATTCCACATATGAGTGCAATCTTTCTATGTCTGTCTCTTTCTATCTGACTCATTTCACTAAACATGATAGTTTCCATGTTGATGCACTTAGATGCAAATCTCATGACTTCATCTTTTCTAACAGCTGCATAGTATTCCATTGTGTAGATGTACCAGAGTTTCTTTAACCTGTCATCTGTTTTTGGGCACTGCAGCTTTTTCCAGATTGTGGCTATTGTAAACAGTGCTGCAGTGAACATAGAAATTCAAATGTCATTTCTGCTATACCTTTTTGCCTCTCCAGGAGGATATATTCTCAGGAGTGGTATTGCTGGGTCAAATGGGAGCTCAATTTCTAATTTTTTTGAGAATCGTCCATATTGTTTTCGAAAAGGGTTGAACAAGTTGGCATTCCCACCAGCAGGGAAGAAGAGTCCCTTTCTCCTCACATCCGTGCCAACACCAGTTACTTTTGTTTTATTGGATGTGGGCCAGTCTCTGTGGTGTAAGATGGTATCTCATTGATGTTTTCATCTGCATCTCCCTGATGATTAGTGATGTGGAACATTTTCATATGTGCGTCTCAGTCATCAGATTTCTTCTTTGGGGAAGTTTCTGTTCATTTCATTACCCCATTTTTTGATCGGGTCAACAGTTTTCTTCTTGTGGAGTAAAAACAGTGCCTTGATTAACCTTGATATCAACCCCTTATCGGATGGGTATTGGGTAAATATCCTTTCCCATTCTGTAGGCTGTCTTTGCACTTTGATCACTCTAACTTTTGAGGTGCAGAAGCTTCTTAGTTTAAGGTAGTCCCATTTATTTATCTCTGTTTTCACTTGCTTGGCCAGTGGTATGTCAGATTTGAAGATTTGTAGCATTGGCTACAATGTCGTGGAGGGGTTTGCCGATCTTGTCTTCAATGTACCTTAGGGATTCTGGTCTAATGTTGAGGTCTTTAATCCGTTTTGATCAGACTTTGTACATGGTGATAGGTGGAGATCTGATGTCCAGTTTTGACAGCACAATTCGTTAAATATGCTTTCCTTGCTCCACTTCACATTTCTTGCTCCCTTATCAAATATTAGAAGATCACATATTTGGAGGTGTGTGTCATAGTATTCATCCCTGTTCCATTGGTCTGTAGCTCTGCCTTTGTTTCAGTACCATGCTGTTTTAATTATTACCACTTTGTAGTAGAGTTTGAAGTTGGGGAGGTTGATTCCTCCCATTTTCTTTTTCCCAAGAATTGATTTAGCTATTCGTGGGGCCTTATTGTTCCATATGAATTTCAGGAGTGCTTGTTCCATTTCTTTGAAGAATATCAAGGGTTTCTTTATAGGGATCGCATTGAATTTGTACAATGCTTTGGAGAGGATTGACATTTTGATAATATTAATTCTTCCAATTATGAGCAGGGGATATCTTTTTATTTCTTGATAGAGGTTTTAGGGTTCTCTTAGTATCATATTGTCTGCAAATAGTGAGAGTTTGATTTCTTCCTTTCCTACCTGAATGCCCTAAATACCTTTTTCTTGCCTAACCACTATTGCAAGTACTTCCAGTACTATATTGAACAGGAGTGAAGAGAGTGGGCATCCTTGTCTCGTTCCTGAACTCAGAGGGAAGGTTCTTAGTTTTTCACCATTGAGGATGATGCTTGCCGTAGGCTTGTGATAAATGGCTTTAACTATATTGAGGAAAGCCCCTTCTATACCCATTTTGGCGAGAGTTTTCATCATAAATGGGTACTGGATCTTGTCAAATGCTTTCTCTGAATCTATTGATATGATCATATGGTTCTTATCTTTTTATAATATGATGGATTATGTTGATTGATTTCCAAATGTTAAACCATCCTTGCATCCCCGGGATGAATCCCACTTGGTCATGGTGTATGACCTTTTTGATGATTTGTTGAATTTTATTTGCTAATATTTTATTGAGAATCTTTGCATTCATGTTCATCAGAGTTATCAGCCTGTAGTTTTCTTTTTTTGTGGTGTCTTTATTTGCTTTTGGTATTAGGGAGATATGAGCCTCATAGAAACTGCTTAGGAGGATTTCTGGTTTTTCAATTTCCTGGAAAAGCTTGAGAGGAACTGGCAACAGGCCCTCTTTAAATGTTTGGAAGAATTCGCTAGTGAATCCATCTGGACCTGGGCTTTTGTTTTTGGAAAGACTTTTGATTACAGCTTCAATTTCCTTGATGTTAAGAGGACTGTTCAGGTATTCCTGGTCTTCTTGGTTCAGTCTTGGGAGATTGTAGAAATCCAGGAATTTATCCATTTCTTCTAGGTTCTCTTGTTTCGTGGCATACAGCTTTTCATAGTAGTCTCTGATAATCTTTTGAATTTCTTTGGTTTCTGTTGTGATGTCCCCCTTTTCATTTCTGATTCTGTTAATAAGGGTTCTCTCTCTCTCTCTCTTTGTGAGTCTTGCTAATGGTTTATCAATATTGTTTACTTTCTTGAAGAACAAGCTCTTGGTTTCATTAATCTTTTGGATTGTCTTTTGGTTTTCCATGTCGTTAATTTCTGTCCTAAGTTTTATTATCTCTTTTCTTCTGCCTGGTTTGGGCTCCTTTTGTTGGCCCTTTTCTAAAATCTTAAGTGTGAAATCAAGTTATTTATGTGGGCCCTTTCTTCCTTCCTGAGGAATGCTTGCAGAGCTAAAAATTTTCCCCTTCACACAGCTTTAGCTGCATCCCACAGGTTCTGGTAGCTTGTGTCTTCATTCTCATTTGTTTACAGGTACCTTTTGATTTCTTCCTTGATTTCCTTCCTGACCCACTCATTGTTCAACATCGAGTTGTTTAATTTCCAGGTGTTTGATTTGGTTTTCTGCATCTGTGTGTGATTAATTTCTATCTTCAGTGCATCATGGCCTGAAAAGATAGCTGATACAATGTCTATTTTCCTGATTCTGTTGAGGTATATGTTGTGTGGCCCAGCACATGGTCTATTCTGCAATATCTTCCCTGTGCACTGGAAAAGAATGTGTATTCTTTTTTCTGGGATATAAAGCGCTGTATAGATCTATTAGCCCTATCTATTCTATTTCTTCCATCAAAGCCAGTATTTCCTTGGTGGGTTTTAAACTTCTTGATCTATCCAGGGGTGATAGGGCAGTGTTGAAATCTCCAATTACTATTGTGTTGCTGAAGATGTCCTTCATAAGGTCTGTTAGCAGTTGTAGGAATTTGGCTGGTCCTTCATTGGGTACGTACACGTTTAGGTGTGCGATTTCTTCCTGCTGTACATATCCCTTGATTAATAAAAAAGGCCTTCTCTATCCGTTCTATTCTTTTTCAACCTGAAATCTATGTTGTTCAATACTAGTAAGGCCAGCCCTGCTTTTTTGAGAGAGTTGTTTGCTTGCAGGATTGTTTACCATCCTTTGACTTTGAGTCTTTGTTTGTTCTGGTTATTCAGATGCATTTCTTGCAGGCAGCAAAATGTTGGGTTCAGTATCTGAGTCCATTTTGCCACTCTGTGTCTCTTTATTGGTGAATTTAGACCATTGACATTAAGAGAGATTATTATTATTATTATGGGATTTTGCACCATCTTCCTTTAAGGGTTTCTTGTGCTTGTAGGGGTTCCTCTTGTCTTACAATAGCTCCTTTAGTGCTTCTTTTAGGTTTGGTTTTAAGTCTATGAAGTTCCTGAGCTGTTGTTTATCCCCAAAATAGTGTATCATTCCTTCGAGTTTGAATGAGAATTTAGCCAGATAAAGTATTCTTGGTGAAGCGTTCATTTCATTGAGTTTTTTCACTATATCCCACCACTGCCTTTGTGCTTGGAGGTTTCCTCTGATAGGTCTGCTGTGAATCTAAGGGGTGCTCCTTTGTATGCGATTTCCTTCTTTGACCTTGCTGCTTGCAGTATAATGTCTCTATCCATGACATCCATCATTCTAACTATGATATGTTTTGGCGTATTTTGTTAGGGTCTCTTTTAGCTAGCACCCTTCAGGTGCCTTGAATCGGGATGCCTGCATTCTCCAGCTCTGGGGACTTTTCAGCAATGATTTGTTTGATTGTGGCTTTTTCGTTGGGGTTGGTTCCCTGACCTTTTGTTACTCTGATGATTCTAATGTTCCTCTTGAAATCATTCCCTAGGACTCTGAGTCGCCCTAGAGCTATTTTGAGTTCTCTTCCCATTGTTTGTTGTTGCCTGTAGGCTTCTTGCAGCTGCTCTTCAAGCTCACTGATTCTGTCTTCTGCTGCAGTCATTCTATTGGTGAGGGCAGTCACAGAGCTTTTTATTTCATCTACCGAATCTTTCATTTCTTTTTGTAGGTTTTTTATTTCTGCTCTCATTTCTTCCTGTATTTTGTTGGCTGTCTGTTGTACTGTTTCTGTCAGGTCCTCCTTTAAGTTGTCAATCTTTCCATTGAGGTCATTGAACATCTTGAGGATTTCAACTCTGAATTCTTTATCAGAGAGCTCAAGTTTGCAGGAAACGCTTACTGAGGTTTCTGGACTCTTCATCGTCCTCTCTTTGCGATGTGGATTTGCGCTGTTTCTTCATGTTGTTGTGGAGGTATGGAAGAGGAACCTTTAATATCAGTATCCCTGTTCCCTCTTGTTGGGAAAAAGTATTCTGGATGGGCTTGGTCAATGGTGCTTGCCTTTTTATTTTCCCCTTCTAGAACATGGCCTCTTACTCAGATGTTCCTCTAATCCTAATGTGAAGTTTTGGGTTTTATTGTCCTACTGTTTGCGAATAGCTAGGATGTTATTCTTGGACATGACATAGGTAATGAAGGCTGAGATGAAACAACATATTAATGGGTTTTTAGATAATATCTGCGGCCACCTTAGCTGCGGCCCGCCCAAAAAGAGGCCACACCTAATTTTGCCTAGTCCACGACCCCTGAACATTATACCACGCCTCTTTCCCTACAATAGCAGTCCTGGGGGGGGGGAGATAGGGAACTGCTGGGGTGCTCGGGTCCGAGGAGCAGGCTGGGACTTGCGAAGGGCAGGTCACGGGACGTCACATACCTGTGCTGGAAGAGACAATGGCTGCGGTGCTTGGGGGCAGCATGCCGGCCACTAGGGTGGCAGTCCGGGTGATAGGGACGGCTGGGGTGCTTGGGGTCTGAGGAGCAGGCTCCATCTTTCTCTTATAGTTCATATTCTATCAGAAAAAGTAAGAAACCCCTTTTATCCCAGAGCAGCATATGACCCGAATTTGAACAAATAACAATACCATTTTGCAATGGCCCAGTGAAAAGATTATGAATCAATCAGATCCAAATGACTTATTCCTATCACTTTTCTTGAAGAAACAGATTCATATCACTTTTCTTAAGGAAACAGTGGAGAAAACCTGTCTTTTCAGCTGTTTTCATGAATCGCAATTGCAAGACTAAAGAGTAGATAGCCATTCTGCAATCTTCAAAGGATAGAACATCTAATGAGCTGATCAGCTCAGAGGTGAATCACACTTAAAAGATGTAGAGAAATCACTTATAGTGGCATCAGTTGATATGTGGAACCAATCAGTTTTACAGCAGTACTTTTAGACCTTTTATTCTTACTTGGACCTATGGTAGTAAAAACATTTCATTTCTGTTTAAGTCAATTTTAATTTAGTTTTATTATATTTTAAAACCAACAGTATCTCAGCCAATAAATAGTGTCACATTAGCACAGAAATAAATTCACCTCCATAGAATATTCTTAGTTATAAAAATTATGGTGCAAAAATAAAAAGGATTCTAGACTCCTATTAAAGATGTAATTATATATATATATTTATATATGTATATATATAGATTTCTTTAAAAGGCATTTCTATATAAAGGTATATTTCTAGGATATACAAGTTCTAGAAATAAATATCTCAATGTCATTTTAAGATATATATTTTAGATGTATAGAAAATTGCTTAAACATTGAACAGTGATTATTTTCATTATTTCTCATTTAATGGCAAACTTCTAATTTTATATTCATATTTTGAATGTTTCCCATGTTTATTTAAATTTATAACAAAAGCCTATGCAAAAATATAAGGGAGGAAAAACACAGAAATACTATTTTCCTTGGGACTCAGTTAAAATATCACAATCTAACTAGAGAAGAAGCAGTTAGACCTAGTAGCATTAACTTATTCTTTGCTTACAAATTAATGGTATCTATAATTTTGACTATCATGAACATTGAATGTAAAATTAGGAAAGATATATTAATTCAAAAGTCAGAATTTTCCTTAGTGTGTTCAATGTACTTGGTATTATGGTGACTAGGCTAAGGCAGTGTCTGTGATACCATACAGATGTGCAGTTTCTTGAGTCCGGCTTACCTTGAACCAACAGAATATGTTAACTAGGATGGGGTCTCATGCCTATGACTGAATCTTATTTGGGAACAGGAATGGGGTGTTATCTCCATGATTGTATTATACATTTCAGTCTACTTGTCAGCACACTCCAGAGACTTTAGAGCTCTATCTCTGTCAGTAGCTTTGTTATTTTTGGAAAAGCTTGCTAACACGAATTTCATAGTCCCAAGGAAATGAATTCAGTCAAAAATCTGGGAAGAAGGTCCTTTCAGCTGAGCTTCCAGATGAGAGCCAGCTAAGCCCTGTTTAGGCTCCTGGATGTACCAAAACCACCTTTATGTTGCTTTAATCTGCCACATTTGGATCAATTTGCTCTAAAACATAGATGTTAATGTAAAGAAAGAGACTTAATACAAAATGTTAAGACGTTTCTCCATTTCAAGATAAAAATAGTATATAGAGGGCCAAGGACTTGACTTAGTTGTAGAACAAATGATTTGCATATATGAGGCTCTCTGTTTGTTCTCTGGAACTAAGGAGGGGGAAGAAACAATATAAGCATGTTTGAAATATATCAATATAAGGAAGTTAAATAAAAGTTTAAGCTACACTATGATAGACAAAATGATACACAAATATCAAACAAAAGATACCAAGGATAAATTATGTTTGCCTTTCAAATTATGAAGTTCAACCCTGTTATGATATTCCTAACATAAAATTCAATGCTATATTTTAGTGATTTAAAACTGATATAAAGCTTGCACATTTTACCACAAAAAGTACACACATTTTTATTTTAATGGCATGATCTGGGATGATAAATGTGTATCACAACTAAAGGGAGATAGGAGAATAGTTGGACTAAAGTAATTAGATTTCAATTTCCAAATAACAGAAATAATATTTGATAACTCATTCTATTCTGAAGTATTTATTAACACATTATATCCTGTAGTAAATGAGTCACTCTACTAATTTCAAAGAGAATTCTGTATGCATACCCAAAAAATCTAAGTTTCCCCCATTAAAAAGCAAAGGAAAATAGAGTATCTGTAGCTATAGACACATCTAAAATGTACTGTCTTCTTTAACATTCATTAAACTATAGATATACTTAAACAGATGCATGTTAATTTCTAATGAGGAACACCAGAAACTTGTTATGATAAATATTAATAAAATTTTTCTATTTGAAAAGTAAGATGGGTTATTTTAAATTTTGGAATGGATTTTAATGAACTCAAATCCCAGACAAAGATTCACAAAAGACATTTTAAGTGAAAGTTTTTCTTCAAATAAGTCCATATAAATATAACTTCTCAGGCTTTTTAGTAACTACGGCAAAAACGTTGATTGGGAATTTATTTTTCTTACAGCTTGTATATGTTTTCTTTTTCTGGAATTGTCTTCCCTGGTAGTTGAGGGAATTGAACAATTTTTTCCACAATGCTAACAGGGTCAGAAGTCAAAAGTTTCCAAGCATGGACTAAACCTAAACAGCAAGAAAAATATCAAAATGTATGCAAAAATATACAGAAAGGTTATTGATCTTATAAAAGCAAAACATACCAGGAAAATCGCCTTAAGAAAATAAACCTTGTATTTGTCTAACAAAACCTATCAAGAAGTATGTAACCATCATATGAGCCTTAAAATAAAAACCATGTAACTATAAAATGGATAATATCGGGCCAAGAAAAATTGTAATGCCTGACTTCTTATGATAATGGAGGAATAGGTAGTGACTAGTCTAATTTAGGAAATGGAAAACAACCAAGTGGAAAAATTGACAACAAAAGTTTGTTAAACATCAGACTGATGCTTTGTATAAAAGCTTTCAGGAAGAGAGAATTTAAGTAATTATTTGGATAATTAAAGCTCAAAAATGTAAATCTTTCTGCTCCATTATTTAGGTATTTCAGACAAAAATTTTGCTTGGAATTTTATGTGACTGACCTAGGCAATATTTCATGAGTTAATATTTGTTTTTCACACAAAGATCTTCATATTTTGAGAGATAAATTTGTGGTGGTGGTGGTGGTGGTGGTGGTGTGCGTATGTCTGTTTGTCTGTGTCTGTGTGTGTGTGAGCAAGACTGTTGTGACAGTGGTGCAAGGTATAATTTGATGCAGGGATTTGTCTGGCCAAATGGCTGCAAGCAAGGCAAGTGCCTAAATCTTGTACTATCTCTCCAGTTTGTTTTAGCTGATTTTCTTAAAGGGTAAGAATAATTAAAAAGAACAACAAAGACACAGAACTAACTTAAATTTGAGTATCTGGGGTCTTATAAAGAGTTGGGACTTCATCCAAAGGGTAAAGAACTCATGCATATAATCAAATTTGCAATCGGAAAATATGGCTATGGAGTAGTCTGGAGAACTTTGCAGAAGAAAGATGGAACAGTGAAAATAGAGATGTCAAAATTTAAAGAATATGAAAGTGCTTTTCTGGTTTATTCTTCCATACTTCACCAATTTCTTTCTCAGCTTTTTTTTATTCTGTTTCTGTTTTCAAAAATCATCCTTAAACACTTCCTATTAATTCGGTCCATTCTGCAAAATCAACTATGTGTGTGTGTGTTCAATTAAATGCAGCACATGTGTCTACTATGGAATAAAAAATAATTTGAGATCACTGTATCCATACATTTATCATCCTACCAGTCAATAATCTTTTTATAATATGTCCAACCTTCAGTGTCTATCCTAGACTTGTGTTGTTCAAAAAAGTTCTGAGTAACAATTATTTTGATAACACTCATAACTATCTTCTTCCAATAAACTTCACTTTTAAAAATACTTTTTGAAAATAATAGATTTGGCCAATTTAATGAGTTATTTAGAAGCACTATAACTATAATTTGAGTTGCTAATAAGTTTTCTTACATTGTGATTTGCACTGTATTTGCTGAGTCTGATATAGTATGGGTTCGATAAATATTTGGTGTATGGAATATGGTATGTGTTCAGTAAATGTTTGAATAAAAGAATGATTCTCACATAATTTAAGTATTAATTTCCTCTTCTTAAGGTTTTATCTCTGAGATTTTAATGCAAAAATACAATTCACATCTACTCTTAGAGTCACTGTTTATTGTCCACAACATGGAAATATAGACTAGATATTTATCAATAATTTATCTCTCTGACCCCTTCTTCATGGCTCTTTATTCACTAAGAGAATTTTATTCTCTATCCTCAATCCTGCAAAATACAAATTCCTCCTATCTCTTAAGCACACCATACTCTTTTTAATATTTGTTTTGGTTTTTGTTCAAACACTAACTATATGGGTACATATGCACAGTAAATTTCTGATTTACCAAATTCTGATATTTGGCCTAAATCAGCAAATGATGGATAAACAGGTTTTGGTGCCCACAATAGTTTTCTTGCAGAGTTTTTTCCCTTTGACACAACTACTTGGATAATATATCCTCTTTCCCCCCACACACACAATAAAAAGAAACTACAGAAACAGTTTCTCAATATGCTATTTCTACTTATGTTAATTATAATAGTGTTTCATAAGTTTACTTATTAATATAAAAGCACTATTAATTCTTCCTAAACATCTTATTTAGCTTCAAGATAAGTTATGATGGCAATTTAGTCAATTATTTTGAAAAAAAATATAAAACATCATTATTAAAACACAACTCTTGTTGACATGGAGATTATAAATCTTTAATGGTTATAATTATAAATTTTTAATGGTTATGCTTTGGTGTTATCAGTGTATCTTCACATCTAAAAATTTTTCTTTTAGGAGAGAGAATAAAAGGAAATGCCCTGCCACTAAGGCGGGGGGGCAGGGGGGAGGAAAGTTGGGAACATTGGTGGGGGAAAATGGGCACTGGTGGAGGGATGAGTAAGCTATCATTGTATGACTATAATGTAAACACGAAAGTTCGTAAGTTTGTAACTACACAATGGTGATTCACTAATAAAAAAATAATTTTTTAAAATCTTCTTTTATTGTTCTTTGAGGGACACAGCAGTCCCCGGGCCCCATTTCTGGCTCTGTGCTCAGCAATCCTTGGCCACACATAGAGTTAGGAATAAAATCACGATCATGATCACGAAATCCCATTGATCGTCAAATTGCTCGAGCAGTCTCAGTAACCTCTCCATTCGTCTTATCCCTGAGATTTTAGAAACCTCTCTCTACTCGGCCTTCTCAATGGTGACACACTGCAGGCTTGTTCAGGGTCAGGGGAATGAGATCCAGCTTGTTACTGGCTTTGGCATATGGATACACCATGGGAAGCTTGCAAGGCTCTCCCATGTGAGCAGGAAACTCTCAGTAGCTTGCGAGTTTCTCCCAGAGGGAGAAGTAGGTCATAAGATTATAAGACACCCTTCTGGGAGCTTGCTTTTAAGTCTCTGGATGTTGGCCATTGATGGGATTACACACACCTGTGTACTTCTTCCGGTACCTTCATGCATGAGGCTTGTCCGAACGTGTGGAGAGGGACCTTGAGCATGGCTGTGGCTAGGTTCTGGAGGTCTTCAGCTGCCGGGAGCTCTGCTTGGGGCGGGGAGGGAAGCTGGAGCCCATCCCCTCCAAAGGGCCCTGGGTAAGACAGCTAGGCGTGCAGTCAAGAGACTCTCTGGAGTCTCTAGGAATAAAATAAATCAATAAAATGACATTTTGGTATACAAGAAGCTTTAGGACTTTAGGACATGGAAATTGGGAGTCTCTAAAATCTCCCTTCTCTGAGATTGGTTCATGTAAATCTAGACCAGTAGCAATATGTGGAGTTCTCTACTAGAGAACTCTTTGTCCTCAGCCTTATAGAAGAGTTGACCGTACATCTTTGTTTTCTGTCACTAATATTATTCTTTGTCCATGACTATCCTTTCCCCACTCCCACCTCAATCTCACAATAGTTCATATAGTTATAAAATCACTTAATGTAGAACTTTGCCAAATGAAATAAGCCTAAGTAACAAGTTTCCCAGCCCTTACCAATATATACTTTCACTCACCCACTCAATGATCTATCATCGTGAAGCATGATTTCCCTTTGGAAAAAAAAAAAATTCACACCTCACCGAAGACTAACATTTGTTTATACTCTGAGGCTTCTTATTCTTGATTATAAATTCTGCCAGTTTACTATTATTTCACAACTTTACAGTGGACAAAACATAAAAGAACTATTTACATAGCAAATAACTATTCATATTTCAAATTTCAGTATATGGTAGAGCTTTACAAAAAAAAATCTAACCCCATCAAAAATGAGAAGAAATTAACAAAAACTTTCTCAAAGAGGAAATACAACTGGTCAGAGATACCTGGAAAAAATTCTCTACATCTCTAATCATCATAAATCAAAATAGCAATAAGATATCATCTCACACCACAGAGACTGGCACCCATCCAAAAGTACAAGAACAACCAGAGCTAGTGTGAATGCAGGGAGAAAGAGGGCCTCTCATTCATTGTTGGTGAGAATGTTGATTGGTCCAGCTTTTTTGGAAAACAATATGGACATTCCTCAAAAAACTGGATATTGAGCTTCCATATAACATGGCTATACCACTCCTGGGAATATACTGTAGGGGCCAAAAATCACAATGCAGAAAAGCCATCTGCGCTTCATTATAGCATTCTGAATTCATCCACAGTATTCAGAATCTGAAAACAACCAAAGTGCCCAAGAATGGACTTCTGGATTAAGAAACTATGGTGCATCTACATGATGGAATACTATGAAGCCATTAGGAATAAACTAAATCATGAAATTTGCTTATAACTCGATTGACATGGAGAATATCATGTTGAGTGAAATGAGTCAGAGAACGAGTGATAAACATAGAATGATCACACTATGTTTGTGGAAGACTGAAAACAAAAAAACATAGTATGAGAATAATACCCAAAGACAGTAAAACAAGGGCCAGAAAAACTGCTCCATGCTAGGAAGTTTGAACAATTTGTGGGGTGTTCAATTAGGACAGAAAAGGCACATTGTACATTAATGTATAATTTTAACGTGATTCATGCATATCCTATAAAAGGTATTTTAGGAAATAAGAGTAAAATACAAGGTTTCCATAGTAAAATATAAAGCATGGAAAATGTAAAATAAAATAAAGTGTTCATGATTTTACTTTTTTAAAAATTAAATATAGAATTTAAAGATAGGTTAAAGATAGAACTCAATGATATGTCATGACTGAGAATAAAGTATGGTGCAATTCTAGGCTATATAATGGACTAATTCAAAGAAGAAAAAGTGGGAAGGAGCTATGAAACAGCAATGTATATTAGATCACCTTTAACATTCTAAGATTTTATGATTTTACTAAATTTCCCCATTTATTTTTGGATCCTCACCTTTCTTGAGTAGAGTGGTCTCCATTAAAAACAGAACAAAGGGAAACTACTATATTATACACTGTTACATCTTTCATCTAATATAAAAATGCTCAACAATTTAGGAAACTATTCTACTCCATGAGTCGTCTTATACAATAACTTACATTATTATTGCCTTAAGTTGTTTAAAAATAATGCTTTATAAAGCTGTAAAGTGCTTGCATTTAATATGTTCCCAGGAAAAAACTGAAAATGTTTCATAAATCATAGCAGTTCTTTCTAGGTCAAAACCTGGCAGACAATGGAACAAATGTTTGTTTTCCTCTTATAATTAAATCTTATTTGTGTGAGTTTTCAATTACATATGCCAAAAAACAAGGCATCTGTAATTTTTGACTTAGCTTGGGTACTCTAAAATATTGTTCTTTTTCCAAACCACCATGACAACTAATTGAACTAGCCAATTACTCTGCCCAATTAGAATTCAGAAATTCACATTGGCATTTGCCAAAAATTTACTATTTCTTTCTTTCCAACTCTTTCCGCTATTTGAAATTTGTTTTTATTTCTTTAATTTTGATTACATGATTGTCCTTTCATATGGAATTTTTTAAACAACATTCAATACAAACTGACAATAAAACCTGTTTCTAATAACTGCTTTAGAGCTTTATACTCAGTTTCTTTTCCTGTTTTACAAAATCTATGTACAGTTAACATTGTTTTTCTAACCATTCCAATTACCAGATTTTCCTTCTTAAAATTATATTATTTTTTAAAAAATGCTGTTACAGAAGAAGCAAAAGCCACCTCAGTGGGTTCAACATCTCTTTGTATTCTGAACTCGAAATCATTTGATTACCCCAGTCCTTCAATATCTTTTTCCTAGTTGCCTCCCTTACATCTTAAATATTTTTGTTTTCCAAAGTTGTGGCCACTCCAGAGATCTCATCCACACCTATTATTCAAAAATATTAATTCCTTCTCAAAAAATTAAAATAGAGCTACTGTAAGAACCAGTAATTACATTCCTCAATATCTATCTAATAAACACAAAATTATCAATCTGAAGATACATGCACACCTAAGTTCATTGCATGCTCTTAATCATAATCAAGATCCAGAAATAATACTGTGTCCAATGTCCAATGGCATGTGAGAGAGTAAACTGTTATGTGTGTGTACACACACACACACACACACACACACACACACACACAGAGGAAAATACTATTCCACAATAAGAAAAGGTGAATATTTTGCTAGAATAGAACACAAGTTTTTGCATATTGGACCCTGAGATTTTTTCCCAGAAGAACACAGCTCACGGAGCAGCTCAGGGTGTGTCCCTCTCTGCAAAAGTGAAAAATTACATTTTTCTACAAAATGAATGGAACCAGAGTGATTCACAATGAGAAAGAAGTACTGTATGATTTCACATGAAATATAAAGAAAGCCAATATCCATGTCCACATATTTCAAAGGTAAATTGCATCAAATGTTCAAGAACTACAAATCTTTCACAGAATATTAGTAAACATCAAAAATGCTTTTTACACAACCAGTACTTGCCCTGATACCATGCATGGAAGTGCTCATTACAAAAAAGGAACACTATAGGTATGTATCTCATAAGAACATAAAATTTTTAGGTATGTTGACTCAACATACAAATATATATATATTTGCTTTTTGGGTCATACCCGGCGATGCACAGGGGTCACTCCTGGCTCTGCACTCAGGAACTACCCCTGGCGGTGCTCAGGGGACCATATGGGATGCTGGGAATCGAACCCAGGTCGACTGCATGCAAGGCAAATGCCCTATCCGCTGTGCTATCACTCCAGCCCCAACAAAAATATTTTTTAATTAAAGCACTTGATAAATAAATAGAAAAATATTGAATACACAGAAAACAAATATTTATGAAAATAATGTTCTCATTAAAAGTATTTAGAAAAAAATGACTATGATGTAGCTCCATAACAGAGAACTTTCTACATACGCGAGATCTTGGGTTTGATCCACAATAATAAAAATTCAAATTTAAAAAACAGAATAAAAATGCTTGAAGTATACTCAACTCATGTTTTCAGGATTCAAAGAACCAAGAATTCTTTTCTATTAACAGGAAACTGGGAGAAAATCTATACATTATTCTAAATACTTTTATGAAAACGAAACTTTAATTTAGGACTAAAGAGATAGTACATGCAATAAAATGATTACCCTGCATACAACTGACCCAGTTCAATCCTCAGCACCACATATGGTATCCCAAGCCTCACAAGGAGTATTCCTTGAACAAAATTGGATATGACCCAAAAATCTGGACCCTGCAATGTCAGTCATGTATGATCAAAGAATAAATGATCCACCTGACTAGAAAATAGGTAGTCAGACGGAATATTATAGCACAATTACCATTATAAATTGTTAGGGAGATTTAAAAGGTCACCATGGATAATTTCTTTGTGAGTTATCTTTCTTTTCCTTTTGTCTCCCTTTCCTGTTATAACTTTTAATATCCATAATAGTTCACAGTGCTGTAGTAATGAGTATAATTTTCAGGATACTAATAACTGATTAAGGGTACCACCAAGTCTTATGCTCTCAGAAACATTAATAGAATAATAACTATATCACAGAAATTCTGGGGAAAAAAGAAATAAAGGGGTATAAAACTTTTTGTTTGATTTGTTTGGGGTCACACCCAGCCTTTCTCAGGGATCACTCCTGGTTCTATGCTCAAGTATCACTCCAGGCAGGGTGCAGGGAAACCTCAGGGAGTTTAGAATCAAACCTGGGTTGGCAACATGCAAAACAAGCACCCTACAGGCTGTAATAGCCCAAGAGGTAGAATTTTTATTAAAGAAATAATAGGTTATAAGTTTCCCATGTTGGTAAAAGATGAGATTACAAAAATAAAAAAAAGAAGAAACAAGTTTTCTTCAGTGTTATATTTACTGCTTGGGAGGCATTGTTCATTCTCAAATTAAACAACACACCCACTTCAGAGTAAACCCAAATAAACTCACAGCAAGACATTATAATTAAACTTGTGAAAAACTAAAAACTAAAAATCAGGATAGATTAGATAAAGTATCTATCGAAAGACGCTATAGACAGGAACCCTTCTTAGGTAATGTCAAACAAAAATTAAAGCTATTATGTTATAAGTAGTAACAAAATGACTTATGACTTTACTTTTATTTTTAAAATCACTTTGTGTAAAATTATTTACCCAAGAAAAAGCATTTGAAACAAAATACCTCTCATGAATCACTGGATCTATGATAAAATCAAAGTTGAAATCTAAAAGTACCTGGAGGTAAATAAAAATAGTGATAAGAACTATGAGATGCAGCAAAAGCGGCATTGAAAAAGTTAATAGTTATTTAGGCCTATTTCAAGTAACAAAATATGAAATAAATTTAGAACTAATTTGAATGTGCACTGATTGCTAATATGGAAAATGAAGCAATAATTATTTTTCCCCCAGAAAATCAAAATCACTCTGGCACCAAACATATTTTCCTGTTAATTTACCAAATTTTATTCCCAAACGCTTCCAAAACCTAAAGAAGAAATGCCTCAAAACATATTTCATACTATTCTGATACTAAAATTATACAATGATAGTCTAAAACATCATTGGCTGAGAGGCACATGAGAAAATGTTCAACATCACTAATCATCCGGGAGATGCAGATCAAAACAACAATGAGATATCATCTCACACCACAGAGACTGGCCCACATCCAAAAAAACAAAAGCAACCGGTGTTGGCATGGATGTGGGGAGAAAGGGACTATCCTTCACTGCTGGTGGGAATGCCGACTGGTTCAGCCCATTTGGAAAACAATATGGATGATTCTCAAAAAATTAGAAATTGAGCTTCCAATTGACCCAGCAATACCACTCCTGGGAATATGTCCCGGAGAGGCAAAAAGGTATGGGAGAAATGACATCTGCATTTCTATATTCATTGCAGCATTGTTTACAATAGCCAGAATCTGGAAAAAAAACAGAGTGCCCAAAAACAGATGACTGGTTAAAGAAACTCTCGTACATCTACACAATGGAATACTATGTAGCTGTCAGAAAACATGAAGTCATGAAATTTGCATATAAGTGGATCGACATGGGAAGTATCATGTTGAATGAAATGAGTCAGAAAGAAAGAGACAGACATAGAAAGATTGCACTCATGTGTGGAATATAAAGTAGCAGAGAGGTAAAAGCTTACGATGATTCAATTACTGGCAGAAATTTCTCTGGATTTAGTTACTAAAATACTAAAATACAAAAATCCAAAACCGTGTGGCTGCTATTGCAGCCGCTCGACCTCATATCTCTTCATTTTCTGCAATGGAAAACAAATTATCAAATGCTTCCTTTTCAGCAGGTTCGACTTTGGGAGGAGAAACTACAAACAATAATAGTGAGTTTTTTGTTGAAATATTGAATGTAATCAAAGTAAAGTGAAAGTAAAGTGAAATTTATCAGTTACACAGGTGGGGTGAGGGGCTGGGTAGGTGGGGGTTGGGGGGAAGGTATACTGTAATTCTTGGTGGTGGAATATGTGCACTGGTGAAAGTATGGGTGTTCGAGCATTGTATAACTGAGACATACCTGAAAGCTTTGTAACTTTCCACATGGTGATTCAATAAAAAAAATTAAAAAATAACATATTTCATACTATTCTGATACTAAAATTATACAATGATAGTCTAAAATATATATGTATTATACAATTTTTAAATTGTAGAACAACAGATGTATAGATATATATTATGTATATGTGTACACACACACACATACATATATAAACACTGTATGTGCTGGAGTGATAGTATAGTGGGTAGAGCACTTGCCTTGCAAACAGCAGACATCAGTTAAGTCCAGACATCACATATGGTTCCCCACGCACTGCCAGAAGTAATTCCTGATTGCAGAGCCAGAAATAATACCTGACAAAGACCAGGTATGACCAGAAAACAAACAAATAAAAGCTGTAGTATTTACATATATATGTGTGTGTATAAATATATATATATATGTATATATATATATATATACACATACATACACAGGGTGGTATAAAAAGAAAATAAGAAAATGAGAAAAAAACTGAGGATAAGATTTCATGAATAAGAATAATTTAGGAATAAATTTAACAAAAGAGGCAAAAATTACACTGTCATCCCGTTGCTCATCAATTTGTTCGAGCGGGCACCAGTAACATCTCTCATTGAGAGACTTATTGTTACTGTTTTTGGCATATCCAATACACATGGGTACCTTGCCAGGCTCTGCCGCATGGGCTCGATACTCTCGGTAGCTTGCCAGGCTCTCTGAGAAGGGCGGAGGAATCAAATTCGGGTTGGCCTCATGAAAGATGAAAGCCCAACTGCTGTGCTATCACTCCAGCCCAGGCAAAAATTAATAAACAAAAAAAGCCAACAAAAGGGAGTGAGAAATAATACAGTGGGTCAGGCACTTGCCTTACATGGGTCCAAACTTGTTCTACCCTTGTAGCTTGTATGTTTTGTAAGTTCCTCCGAGCCCCCACTTGGAGTGATGCTTGAGGGCAGATCTAGGAATAAACATGGAGCACTGCTTTCGTCTCCAACCCAAAGGAAACAAACAAGAGAGAATATATAGAGTAAGACATTGAAGTAGAAAGGAACACATGTTCATTTGGTCAGAATGCCTATTTTACCAAAACATATTAGATTTAGGGCAATTTATATTAAAATATCAGTGATATTTTTGAAGAAACAGAACTGAAAATACTAGAATTTGTATGCAATATAAAATACAACAAAAAACTAAAGCAATTTTGAGGGAAAGTAAAATAGTGGTAGCATGACATAGAATTTCAAGCACAATATATATATATAGAGAGAGAGAGAGAGAGAGAAAACTTAAAACTATGTGGAATTGGAATAAAAATGTACCATTGATAAATGAAGTAGAATTGTGAGCCCCAAAATAAGTAACACATAAGGAAGCATAACTTATGACAAAGATGACAAGCAATAAAGGAATCCATAAATGACACTGGAAAAAAATGACACTGTATGGACAACCACATACAAATGAGTCAAACTGGAATCTGAGTAGCATATCCATTAAAGCCCTGTTTATTAGGAAGCAGTATCAGGAGTCACTCGACATTTTGTCCCCCAGGACTGGACCCCTGCAAAGCACATAGTTGCTAATGTAGCCGCATATTACTTCACTTATTCATATCTTACAGTGAGCATGTATTGGTATCTTAACTCTAGTCACCTTCCCACACAATAACACAGAAAATAACCTCCAGACTACAAAAGTCAGGGTGGGAAAACAAAAGCAACGCAGAACAACCATGATGTTATCCCTGAAGACTCCACTAGTAATAAGCAGTTGTATAACCAGTCTAATGAAGAAGTTTAGAGAGGAAATGCTGAGGATGTTTAAATAGATAAAAGAAACAAAAGAACTAACAGAAAATAAAATGTGAAAGCATGTAAGAGCAAATATGAGAAAGCTACAAGCAGAAATGATGGTACTAAAGAGTCTCAACTAAAAAAAAATCACTGGAAAGCCTCAGCAGCAAGTGACTGTATCTGGAAGAAAAGAAAAAAGTTGTGTCTTTCAGGATGAGATGTAGAAAACCTCTAGGCAACATCAAAAGAAACACATACACTTCAAAATAAATGAACAGCAGACAAGGAATGAATTCAAGAGGAACACAAAAGATTCACTGGGGTAGTAGAGAACCAGGAAGGAAAACTAATAGTCATAGATATCATCAGCAAAAAATCCCCAGAGTTGGAGACACATCCTAATCAGAATGATGAAAACCATAGGAACACTAGATCAACAGAGTAAATTGCAAAGGACCATCCTTATGATTTACAGCAGTTTTATCAAACAACACTCTGCAGGCCCAAAGACAATGGGAAGTCTAGTAAAAAAAAATCTCAAAAAACCTCTCTGGGAATGACTAGGCAGATGAAAGAATGTTAATACTTATTAGGGATATGTTTTCATAATTTCAAAACCACAGTGAGACTTGTTGCAAACACATACAGAGCATAAATGTTGGTAAATGAGGAAAAGGAATGCTTGGCATGCTTCAACATAATTCATGGGAATTGAAATAAGTATACCCATTTATTGGGGGCTTGGGGTGTCTTCTTTGTATATCCATTTAGAAAAGTGTGTATTTTTAAAAAATTCATCGTATGATCAAGAAGTCTAAGTTATGAATATTAACCAAAAGGGCATATCATCAAATATAAGTTATATCTACACTATCTTTATTCAGCATTATTTATACTAGTGGAAATATGAAAAACAACAAAGGTGCTCATATATAGATCCCTGCATATGGATGTGGAATATATAAATAATATTCTTTAGCTATAAAAAGAGATGAAGATGAAACCTTGTCATTTTCCGCAAAATAAAAGAAACTTAAGGGAATTTTGTGATACAAAATATGTCAAAAGGAGAAAGACAAATATTGTTATTTCAACTATGTTTGTAACATAGTAAAGCAGATGAATAGACAAAAGGAAAATAAACCAATGGATATTGATAACAGAACTGGTATTGCCTGAGGAAAGGTCTTGGGTATAAGGTGAGAGGGCAAAGGTGGTAGAGTTCATAGATTGTGGTAGGAGTTCCAGTTTTGAAAAAATAATAAACATAAATGAAATACATAAAATAATCATCATCCAATGTTATCTGTGGATCACAGAGGATGCATTCCAAGATACCTGAAATTGAAAATACTATATTTGGAATTGTTTACTTCTATTAATACCAATCTATGGAAAATTATTGATTATACTTTTATAAATTAGACACAGTAAGAGATTTACAGTAACTAATAGAATTATAAAATATTATAGTGGAACATTATTTGAATTTCCTAATATGAAATATGTAACTGTACATAATAGTTTTAGATCACAGTTAACACTAGATAACTGAAAGCATAGAATGTAAACAATGGATAAGGGGAACTTATTAGGCCCTTAACATAATGAACTTCGCTTTTAAAACTGCTTTTGCTCCCATTTCTCCGCGCCCGCACCCCCAGAATGACTGACGAAGAGGAGGCAGCTGCTTGGGACACCAGCAGCCCACCAGCAACCTGCAGTATGTGACTTGAGAGTTTCCGCCAGGTCCCCCGAGCGGGGGACCAGCGTTTCTCTTTTTTTTTTCTTTAATCTCTCTCTCTTTCCCTCAACTTCTCCGGGGCACAGCACAGCATCTACCCCACTTCTCTGAGCACAAAATGGAGAGACGCACCCAAATGCGCGGCGCGGCTGGCGGGGGATCGAGGGCGGGGAAGTACCGGTCTCCGCCCACATCGGACACTTAAAGAGAGTGCAGCCACGTGGGCTTTCCCATTTCTCCGCGCCCGCACCCCCAGAATGACTGACGAAGAGGAAGGAGCTGCTTGGGACACCAGCAGCCCACCAGCAACCTGCAGTATGTGACTTGAAAGTTTCCGCCAGGTCCCCCGTGCGGAAATCTCTCTCTCTCTCCTTCAACTTTTTCCCTGGACTTTATACAGAAACCCAAAACCGCACGGCCGCGGCCGCGCGACCTAATGTCATCTTAGTATCAGCAATATGTAATGGTTCCTTCTTAATGGGTCGGACTTTTGTGGGTGATCCTAACAAGAGTAGTAAGTATTTTGTTGAAATATTGAAGGCAATCAAAATGGTAGCCATCTCTCTAGACTGAACTAAGCTATATCCCCACGCCGGCTGAGAAGAAATATCCTTCTTTCTCGGGAAGAAACGTGGTGTGGTGTCAAACATAGTGTGATGTCCATTAAGCAAACAGATCTGGTGGCGTGGGAATGGGAAATAAGGGGAAAAATTAGGTACATGGACCAGCGGGACGCTGGTGGTATCTCGAGCCGGAGCCGATATCAGTGCAAGACCTTTGGTTCCAGAAACTGCTTGCAGACACTCTACTATAGACTATCAACTAAGCCAGAGCCCCACGCCGGCTGATGACGGGAAATAACCATCCTCTTCGGTTTTTTTTTCCCTTTGTCTGACAGCGTGGCGATTATTAAACAGGCGTGAACTCGGTGGCGCGGGGCAAGGGGGAAAAAGAAAAGTTATGTAACAAACAGCAGGACTTAATATCTCTATATTCTTAGTAATGGAGAACTATCAAATGCCTCATTGGCAATAGGACTGTCTTTTTCTTTTTGGGGGGAAACCCCAGCAACGGTAGTGAGTTGTGTGTTGAAATATGGAATGTAATCCAGATAAGCGCAAATGAAGTGAAACTTATCACGTACAAGGGTGGGGACTAGGGAGGTGGGAGGGGGCGGCAGATATACTGGGGGGGTTGGTGATGGAAGATGGGCACTGGTGAAGGGAAGGGTGTTTGAATATTGTATAACTGACATAATCCTGAGAACTTTGTAACCCTCCACTTGGTTATTCAATAAAAAAATTTTAAAAAAAAACTGCTTTTGCTATATTACATATATTTTGGTATGTTGTATTCCACTCTTGCCCTGAGATTTTTACTTTCCTATTTGTTATGTTCTTTCATAAAAGGAGTTTTTAGGATTGTGTTGAAATTCTAATCTTTCTTTTACTATTAATTTCTAGTTTCAACTCATTTTGTTCAGTAGACATACTTTGTATGTGTTCAGTTCAGTACAAAATACTTTAGTCTTTCTGTTGTGGTGAACAAGGCAGGGCAAGAGATCTTATTCCAAAGTGGTGGGCTAGTGGAATCATATCAAAAGTCTCATATTTGCAAGGCATGTACTGTTATCACTGAGCCATATTCCTGGTTTTTATTACAAGCTTCTAAAGTTTAACTTTTCCCCCACTCGTGTGTGTGTGTGTGTGTGTGTGTGTGTGTGTTTGAGCTACATACAGTGGTGCTCAAGATGTCATGCACAGTAGTGTTCAAGAAACTATGCAATGTCAGAGATGAAGCCAGGACCAGTTACATGCAAGGCAAATACTAAACTTCTGTAATGTCTTTATCAGCCTCCCAATTTTCTTAAAATATTAAATATTTAAAGATTTGTTTTGTAACTTAATGTGATTTATTCTGGATA
Source organism: Sorex araneus (assembly GCF_027595985.1). Lineage (NCBI taxonomy): Eukaryota > Metazoa > Chordata > Mammalia > Eulipotyphla > Soricidae > Sorex > Sorex araneus. The sequence goes on along the minus strand of NC_073311.1, from coordinate 25,685,043 downwards.
AAATATATCTCAGAAGAATGTGTATTCTGATGTTGTTGGGTAAAATATTATGTATGCAAATTTGTTCCTGTAATGTCCAAGTATACTATGTTCTTATTGATCTACTGCCTCGATTTTCTAGTTTTCTAAATTTTTTAACCAAAGAAAACCATAATATGCTTAAAATGTTGTATAATAACTCAGATTATATTTTTGTTAAAATAATAATTATGAACAATGATGAACTTTGACTGTGATTGGAACAAATCCCATGACATGATTTAACAAAATTATTTTGTGCTAACTTTTAAAACACAATATACATTGTCTTGAAGAAAAAGAGCATACAAATTTTATCTTTGGGTTTATCTAACATACCTAGATCATTTTTGATAGCCCTAGAAAACATTTCAGTTGGAAGGAATAAGCATCACTATTCTATTCTGCTTCAGCATTTTGAGGCTGTTTTTATTTCCAGCTAATTACACATTCCAGAGATGAGGGTCTAGAATAGCTGAGAAGAATTGCTTATATTTAAGTACTTGAAAATTCCACTTTTAGCAGTGAGCAATTTTTGCTACAAGGCACTCTTCCAGGAAAAAAAAAAGTGTTTTATTTTAATGGTGGGGTGGAATAAAGGTCATGATGAAGAGGGAAAAAATTAAAAATAAAATTGTCATTAAATCAAGATCACACAATATATTTTAATTCAGGATATATCCAGGACAAAAATATCCAATTTATAAAGTGTGTACCTCACTTATTTACAAGATGCATGTACAATAAAAGGGGAACTAGAGAGCACTCAGGATTTAGAATGCCTCAGCTCTTTAAGAATACTTTCTTCTTGTGTTCCAGTGATTTTATACACAGAAACAAAAAACTATATCAAGAAAAGAGATTGATCAAAAGGATTCTAAAAAACTTGAAAGGTGCCTTTTTCTTTACACCAAAATATCATTGTGAGCCTAGGAACCTTCAGGCCGAGCATTTAAAGTAAGAAAACATAAAGGTGTTCTAGAAACTATACTTTAAATTCTCAATTTCATGACCACTGGGCTGTCACAAAATTTTTTTTTGCCAGACACTTGCATAAACATGTAGACACTCCTTTGTGTTTATTTATTTTTTTATTAGTTTATTTTTAGAGAGTCATCGTGAGGGTACAGTTACAGATCCATACATCTTTGTGCTCATGTTTCCCCCATACAAAGTGCAATAACCCATCCCTTCACCAGTGCCCATTCTCCACCACCAGTAAACCCAACATCCCTCCACCCCTCCCCAGTCCCGTCTCCCCCCACCCCACCCTGCCACTATGGCAGGGAATTCCCTTTTGTTCTCTCTCTCTCTGATTAGGTGTTATGGTTTGCAATAAAGGTGTTGAGTGTCACATAATTTTTTAATGAAAGAAAGCTGAACATGAAAAAAGATGTTTAGTGGCAGAAGAGAAACTCTGTGGAGAAAGGCAATGACTATAGCTTATTAGCAAACGGCTCAGGAACAGATCTGTGTTAGGGAGGGCAGATCCATGGTAGAGTAAGAGATTACGATAAGAGGATCTTTTACTTACCTTCCACATTTGCTGTGGTAGAATTCTGAGAGGACATCCAGTAATTCAAACCATTTATAATCAAAGGCTCTAGTACAATTTCATCTTAGTATGAACTTAGTTAAAAAAAAATTAGTGCTAAAGTTAGTATCCTTTTACATCTTAGATTACAGAAAATAGATTTCTATCATAGGAATCCAAAGACCCTCGTTCAAAGGGAAGTAAGCTGCCATACTATGAGTAGCCTACATAGAAATTTGTATGGAAAACAACTGAGGTCTCCCGCCAGCAAACAGCCAGAACTGAGCTCACCAGCGTTGTTATGAATGAGCTCGGTGGTTCTACTGGAGTATCTGCCGCCCATCCCATGTGAGACGCTGAGTGAGAAGCACAGTTAAACTGCAGATTCCTGACCCCAGAAATTGTGAGGTAATAAATGCTTGTGTTAAGCTGATAAGGTTTAGTTTAATTTGGTATGTATAGAGGATAACTGTGCAGACATGGTCATTTAATATTAAACTGTTTAGATCTTAGACTATAATCATTATCATATGGGATATAAAAAAACTAGTGTAGTGAAAATTACTAAGAAGCAATATTAGCATCTCATTGTAACAAAATAGATATGCATGCAAAATAAAATGTATTCAAAGCATTGAACTCTGGAAGTCTTTCGATCCTGGATAAAGTAACTTTTTCTCATCATCAATTTATTATGATCTTGTTTACTTGTCCACTGGTCCCCCACTACCGACACGAGAACATTCACAGACGCTTGCAGAGGGGATACTAATATTAACCAGATTGACAACTGCCGTTGGATATGTTTGGTTAAAGTTATTTGGGAAAGAACTTGGTATCTTGTTTGGTAAGGCATAAGGTAAATCATCATTTTGTTGTTGTTTTTATTAATGACCCTGACTCATAGAACATAATCTAAATAATGCTCACAAGTCCGTGTTTCTTTACACACTCTATAAAATAAAATTACATAATCTAAATTACACAATCTAAATAATGCTCACAAGTCCGTGTTTCTTTTCACACTCTATAAAATAAAATTACATCTGAAATATTAAGAAGTTTGTCAGATTTCAAATTACTAAGGGTTAAAAAAGTTGTTAAGAACTTCCCCTATAGACTGTCTGACTCCCAATATTCTATTTTCAATGAAATAAGTTTTTTTTTATCTCTGTGGGAGTTCTCTTTTGATAAGGTTTCAGCAAAATGTCAGTACCTCCCATGATGATAGAAGCCAGCATTTTATTCTGAGCTGAGATGTTGAAAGTGATTAGGTTATCTACTTTTTTAAAAGATTTGAAAATATTGTGAAGTAACATGTTATATATGTCACTGACTTAGGAAGGGCTTTATTTATTCATATAATCGAACCTCTTTATAACAATCCTTAGATACCTTGTTCTAAAATTTATTGCTCTGTGTTTTGTTCCTTTTGACACTTGAGTACTCAGAGCTAACCACAGTCATACTATCTGCTACTTGATACAATAAATATCACTTTAGTCCTACTATTTAATCCTACTTATTTCCATTTCAATAAGATACTTTTATTATGGAAGAATTTCTTCCTTTGTGAAAGTATGCACAAAATAAACCACATTACTCACATTTAGTTTATTTATCCATTTGAAATATGCTTATGCAGAAGAATTTTTCCATCAAATAAAGAAGAGCCACAGATTTTCTTTTTTCTGAACTAAGAAATCCATTATATTTGAGTAAATCTGACTGCTTAAATAGTCCCCGCATTTTGTGTGAAATTGAACTTGGCTGAATGTTTTCCAGGGTGATCATTAAAGGACAAAGCAGAATGTTAGAGCTGTAGTACACTGGCAGGCTTGGCGTGTTTGCTTCTCTCTCTAACTGAGCAGCCAGCAGAACTTCTGTGCTTATGAAAGCATTCCAAGAAGCCCTTCTCTCCCAATCTCATACTCATTTAGCCACTAAATCTTATTTGTCATCAATTCATCCTTTTATCTTCATGTTCGTTGCAGCTGCTTCTACTTCAGTCTGCCTTCATGCTCTCCTCTTTAAATATTTTTTTAACTTCTGAAAAATATTTCATGAACAAAAGGCCAGACTCCCATATCCCCTCAATCAGAATTCTGTTAGCAACATTTTATCCTTCCCTCATTGCCTGTGTGTGTATATATATATACATGCATATATACATACATACATATACATGTATATGTATACCTACACACAGCAACATTTTATCCTTTCCTCATTGCCTGTGTGTATATATACATGCATATATACATACATACATATACATGTATATGTATACCTACACACAGCAACATTTTATCCTTTCCTCATTGCTTTTGTGCATATATATACATATATATACATATATGTATACATACACCTATATGTAAACACTTTTGTTTTATATATAACTATAAAATACACATATATAAGTACTTTCCAGTCCCATTGAGATAAATGTATAAATGTAATTCCCATTATCCTTAAATACTTCAAGGTCTGCTGAGGTTATCCAAGACTAGCTTACACAAACAGAACTACCACAGATTCTTCAAATCGTAAAAACTGATATATTGTCATCAAACTTTGAAACCCCATTAAAAATTTGATAATTCTCCCACAGTGGTAGGTTGAAAAAAAATGTTTTCTATCTGTCCTGTCAAAATGTAGTGTCTAATATTTCTTTACTTACATCTGTGCTATCATTAATTATCACTTACCAATATAATAAATGAGACAAGAAGCTCTGAAATTTTTTAGTCACTACAGGCATGTATCGATTCTAAGAGTCCCAATTGAGTAAGCCCTCCAGCTATCCCTTCCAGAAATATAATCAAAGATCTACCAGCCCTCTATACACATTATTTACAAATATCCAATACATTGGAAAATGTCCCAGGTAAGTTGGGCCTAAATTCCTGACATAAATGACATAAAAAAATAAAAATTATATTTATACAACGGCTATTATTTTGAGTCACTAAGTTATGGGGTACTTAAAAAAAATCCCCTGGTACTATGTTAAGAACTGCAATGAACAGACACATTTATATATATTTTTAAAAATTAATATTTTTATATTTTTCAAGTAGATGTCAAGTAATACAATCACTGGGCTGTATAAACATTCTACTCTTTTTTTTTCTTTTCTTGGGGTCACATCCCACAATGCACAGGGTTCACTCCTGGCTCTGCACTTAGGAACCACCCTTGGCAGTGCTCAAGGGACTATATGGGATGCTGGGAATCAAACCTTGGTCGGCTGCGTGCAAGGCAAATGCCTTACCCACTGTGCTATCGTTCCAGCCCCCTAAACATTCTACTCTTCAGTGTCTTTGAGAAATACTATTCTACTTTCCATACAGGATGCTGACATTTTCAACAGTGAATAAAGTTTCCTTTCCCACTTCTCACTAAATTACCTCCAACACTGGTTATTTTGTATATAAATGCATATATACATATATATATATGCATATATATATTATTCCAAACATTGTGAAATTATTTCACATTGTAATTTTTGGTTTTCCCCAGTAATAAGTGCAAATGAGCATATTTTATATATTTTCTAACTATAAAAATTATATATACACATATACTTATGTATGAATAAATACATAAGTGCCCCCCAACATAGGATACTTCCAAAACACTTTAGTCAAAATGAGATACTATACAGCTCTAAGAAAAATATTAAATCATGCATTTTGCCGCAAGGTGATAGAAGTAAAGGTATCATGCCAAGTGAGATGTCAGACAGAGAAGAATGAATACCAGATGATCTCATTCATCTGTGAAATAGAGTGAAACAGTCCCAGGGAAAAGACACTGACAAACAATAAAATAATTATAATATCATTATAATATAACATAAATATAATACTGATTACCAAATCCCAAAAAATGAGGGAAGGGGGAATTAGGATAGATCTAGAGGTGACAGAGAAAAAGTGGTTATGGTAAAGTATCACGTGCAATTTGGTGGTGGTGGGGTACAGTAATCTTGTACATCAAAAGCATATATTTGATCACGATGTTAACATCTTATCCAAGTAAAAATAAAAGTTAAAATAATGAAAGCATATAGCTATCTCATTTTTCCCCACTATCCAGTACATGTATATATGTCTAGGTTTAATTATCATATAACTATATAGAGCATAACTTTTAAATCTTTCTCTTTAAGAGTTTTAGTATTTATAAACATCAGTTTCAGTTTTTAATTTTTTTAATCTGGGCATATCCAAAGATTCAGTATGAGCATACTCAGATTGGTTTTGGCAGAAGAAAGTAAAACAAAACAAAAAAGCGCAAAGTGTTGCTGCACAATTGATGGTACATTACGTCAGGAAGTACTCAGTGTTCTCAGTAGCTAAACAATAGTGATGCCAATTTTGTTAACATTTTCCATGTACATAATTTTTGTCTTCAATGTAAATTTTATACAGGTAATTGATCAGCATTTAGTGTATAGTTATCTAAAGATCCAATCATTCCTCATCAAACGACCCTCTGGCCTTAGCATCTATGGGTAAATCCCAACTAAATCAACCTCATATGATGACTGCAAATGGAAACATTCCGATGTTTACAGAACATCACTGTGACAGAGATCAGACCTCTTCTCTGCTGTTTATTTATGTGCTTAATATATAGAAATATGGGCTACTATTTCATTATATGGATAATCAAAATAGCATTTTAATAATCAAGCTGAACTCTCTAGGTACATTGGAAGATCTTTCAATCTGCTTATATTATCTTTTGGAAATATCCACTTTTTTTTTGCTTTTTTTTTCTTTGGGTCACACCCAGCGATGCTCAGGGGTTACTCCTGGCTTTGCACTCAGGAATTACTCCTGGCGGTGCTTGGGGGACCATATGAGATGCCGGGGATCAAAGCCGGGTCGGCCGCGTGCAAGGCAAACGCCCTACCCGCTGTGCTATCGCTCCGGCCCCTGGAAATATCCACTTTTTGGGAAAACATTTACTGTTTTGCACCAGATGTTAAGGTATATTCTGGGCTTATTTTTTCCCACAGCCTTGAATCAGCTATTTCTACTTTAATGAAGAAAAATATTTAAACAGTGAATTTACAGCACTTGGGAAGCTCACTATTGTCCCCTCTACTATTGTGTGTATCCATATATACACTTGGGTTAACAGTTGTATTTCTTATTATCATCTAAGTTCATTAAAGTCTTCCTCATATCCATGACTATATCTCTCAAACTCTGAAAATTGGGATTAACTATATTTACCCACTTGCTCAGTTGACTAATTTGTCTGCTCTAATCCATCTTCCAGCACATAAATCATCTCTTCCTATTGTCATGAGAACTGCAGATTCTCTGGCCCAAATCCACTCTAACCAGCCTCAATAATAAGGGTCCACTTGACCCTTAATTCTAGACAAATCCTTCATGTGGTTCTACAACCTTTCCTCATTGACTCATATATTTGTTGTACTAATTTCAAGAAGTAGATATTTAAAAATATAAAGTGTGTGTATGTATGTGTGGTGGGAGATCAATGAAAAGGGAGAAGCATTTGTCAAGACACTAATATATTGACTATTCTGACTCCCTCTCCTTCGACCCATCACTATCTGATAGCGTATTCTAGAATGTTACCACATGCAGTGATGAAAATCATCCTTATAATAGTCATAATGAGTATTGATCTAATGACTAATGACAGTTGATCACTTACAACTACATGTAAATGCAAAGCACTAAGCATTCTTTAGTAAATAATATAAAATCATCACCGTATCACTGTCATCCCTTTACTCAAGCGGGTGACAGTAACATCTCCATTCATCCCAGCCCTGAGATTTTAGCAGCTTCTCCTTACTCATATTTCTCAACAATTGTAGGCTCCTTCAGGGTCAGGGTAATGAGACCTGTTATTGTTACTGTTTTTGGCATATCAAATACGCCATGGGGAGCTTGCCAGGCTCTCCAGGATATATATATATATATATATATATACATATATATATACACACACATATATATACAGAGAGAGACATATATAGCCATATATATGCTTCCCTTTATTATTGTGTGTCATCACTTAGCTGCATGGTCCAGGAATATGTTCACTCATGTGTGAGGCTCAGCCCAAGCATGTTGAAAGAGACCTGGAGCATGGCACAGTTGGGTAGTGGAGGTCAGCTGCTGGGGCTTGGGTCCCTTGGGGCCAGGAGGGCTCTCACCCACCCCCCCTCTGAGGTGCTCCAAGTGAAAACAGCCTGGGGCGGAGTCCGTTGGCATGGCTATGGGGGCCCCATTTTATGCTCCTTTCTGGGACAAGCAGCCATGAGGCAGGCAGGTGAGAGCCCTTCCCGGCAGCTGACCTCCATTACCCAACCACTGCCACACTTCAGAACGCTTTCCACATGCTTGGTCTGAGCCTCACGCATGAGCGAAGTCCCACGGACCCCAGGCAATGCGGAACTTTGTGATCTTGGACTCTGGGCTCAACTGGACCCGGGAGCAGAGATCCTCTGCCTGCTTCCCCCAATCTCCAGGAGGGGGAGGGGGGAATTGTAATAATAATTGTAATAATAATTCCCTATTATCTGGAAACAACATGTTCACAAGGACTTAAGACCAGAAGTTTTTTTTGGGGGGGTTAGAAAGTATCTATCATTTCTGCTACACCCAAAGAAGATCACACTCTAAACAAAAGAAAATAGTAGGTTAAAAAAAAAAGTAAGTAGATAAAAAGATTTAGGCTCCCCACACTTTTAAGAATAGGGAAGCTCCCATCTTAAATATTGCCCATACAGGTGGAATGTGAACTGCAGCCTGGCTCAATTCAACAGTGATAAAACCAGAAGGAAGAAATATCATATATAGCTGCACTGGTAAATTAATCACTGAGCATGACGACTATTTTCCAAGAAAGAAGAAATAAAAGGGGTCTTATAGGCTGAAATCTATGCCCACCCCAAAATGCATACAGTGAAGCCCTAATTCCCATTGTTGCTATATTATTGATGGTACTTTTAAGGAAATAATTACGATTATTATTATGAGGTCATAATTGCAATGTCCCTGATCTGAGAGGGTCGTTGTCCTTATAATAAAAGGCACAGAGAGTTCTTATTTTCACTATCTCCTCCATTTCATCAAGGGAGGTCCATGAGCTGACAGAAAAGTTGGCACGCTACAGTCCTGAAAGTGAATCTGCAAATCAAATGATCTAAAAATATAATCATAAGTGCCTACCCTACAGATCTGTGAGAAATTATATATAGAAAAGTATATAAGCCACTTCAGTCTGCAACCCATTGCTATAGCAATTTGAGAAGGATAAGGAGAAAGAGACAAAGGTAATAGGTTAATGATTCTAGGGCAGAGATCGTACAGTGGCAGTGGGCAGGAAGCTTGCCTTGCACATGGCCAGCACCCATACGGTCCCTCAAGCACTGCCAGTAGTTATGCCTGAATGTAGAGTCAATAGTCCTGAGCACCACTGCATGAGACACCCAAATAATTAGGGAAAAAAGAGATTAGTGATTGTGGACCTACAGAGATCTAAAACTTTGGTAAATGTATTTGCATGATAAGCTATTCTGTCAAACCTAATCCTAGGTCAACAGTCAATTTACTTTTTTGTAAGACAATTTTTTTCAAGAGAGCCCTTGAAAATAATTTTTAAATAGATTCCTTGCAATCACATTAATGTAACTCATTTTGAAACGAATATAAGAAAAATTTATTTTATGCATATACTTAGAGGCTTCCACTGTATATACACCATATAAATAAATATAAATCCTATTCATCAGGTAATCTTAATGCATTAACTTTGTAATAAATTTGCAAGAACATTCATTCAATAAAATCAATATAACTTTTACCTGAATTCTCTAAGTATTTAAGACTCCTGAAAAATAAAAAATTCCATTTGTCTTTCAGGTCATTCTTTATATATTCATGAATTAATCATTTTTGTTGACTGACTAAATGTTTTTAAACCTAATTTTTAATATTCAGATACCTTCATGTTCATGAAGTCATAGAATCATAGGACTTTTAGATCTGAACATAACTTAGAATATATCTTCTAAGTCCTATTATTGAGAAAATAAGCATTCATAAGAAGAAAAGAAGTGCAGAATCCTAAAACCCTGATTTTCCCCTTTACTATATATTTTTAGGGGGGATGGGGGATTCCTAAGCAATGTTCAGAATTCGAGAGGCTCAACATCAGGCCACAAAATATGGTTCTTTCCCCCTACTGTACCAAGATCACTTAGACCAACCTGAGAGTGATCAGGGGTCAACAGAGTCACACCTGGCTGTAATTTGGAACTTCCAGGGCTGCATCTGGAGATACCAAGATTGCCAGATTGAACTGGGGTGGGCTACATGCAAAGCACTTTAATTTCCCCCCTTTTTTGTTAAACTTAGATTTCCTTCCAGGAAATACAGAAACCACAAAGGAAATACCTGAACAGCTTGGATAGAGGAGGAGAAATTACACAGTTTATGTAAAATGGACTAACTGGAAACTTGTTTGAACTAATACCACACTGAAGCTAAACCTAGGAAACCGAAGCTGAGCATGTGAGAATCACATACAAGAGGCTGCATTAAAGCTATGTCCGGGACATTGGCATAGTGGCAGGTAGTAGAAATGTCTCTTGCAGAGTGCATAATAACTTCTGTCAAGAAGTTACAGTCATGGTGAAAATAATACGTGTGCTCAAGGGACACAACTGTTCAAAGAAACCAACACTTGTATACAAAAGTGCATGGAAACATCTTAACATATCTGACAAATTTAAATTATCAATAAAAATAATTAAGTCTTTGTTATAATTAAGAAAATGCCAGCTGCCAAATGTATACTGTGAGTCCCTGATTATAACTAACTTGAATAGAAGAGGAGGTTTTAACAAGTTAACTTGTAGGGCTAACTTGAAGATCTATTTGCCATTTTTTTTTCATAGAACTCATTGGACTAAGACCTCTGATTAGGAGTGACACATACTCGTCAGAAAACTTAAGATTCAGGGAGCTGAAGCGATAGCACAGTGGGTAGGGCATTTGTAATCTCCATAGGCGTAACTAATTTTTACACCAGAAAAATCACTAGAAAGTTTTTAGAGTGAACACACTAATTACAAATATAAAGGGTCAACCTTAAATTGGAAAAATATGGAAGAGGAAAATTAAGTAGAAAACAAATTTATTAATATCTTAAGATTTATTCATGAGTTTATGTTAAATATATCACTTGTATCACTTGTCATCCTGTTATTCATCGATTTGCTCAAGTGGGCGCCAATAATGTCTCCATTCATCCCTGTCTCGTGCTAGTGTATCCCAGTGGCGTCTGCTCGCTCCAGGAACATGAAGAGCCTCAGACTGTTTATTCAGGGTTTTGACAAAGAAGTCTGACCATCTTGTAGGTGGGCAGCCACGCAGTCTTTTGACAACTAGGGGAATCCAGTCGGTAACAGCTGTAGTCCAGCGGTCGTCTCTGAACCGCAGTATGTGTCCGGCCCATCTGATTTTCAATGCCTTTGCAAAGAGACAGCGTCCCTGATTCTTGATCATCGATAGAGGTTAGAACTCCAGATTCCTTCTCTCACTTGAATGAGACATGATACTTGTAGCATAGCTCTTTTGATTCCTCTTTGGGATACCTTAATAGCGTTCTCATCCTCTTTGCGTAGGGCTCAGGTCTCTGAGGCGTATGTTAGTGCAGGAAGAACGGTGGAGTCGAAAAGATGTGCCGGGAGCCGGAGGTTCTTCGTCCTCTTAACAACTTCCGTGATAGTCTTGAAAGCGTGAAAGCGTTCCACACTGCTCTCTTCCTCCTGCACAGTTAAGTATAAGATGTTAAGTATATATAATTCAAATATCTTTGCGAATATAAACACTAAAAACAATATATCCATTTAAAATAATGTGAACAATAGGTTCCTGATCAAAGGTGAGGTTATAAAATGGCAAATAAATGACATATTTTAAATAAAGCTCTTCATTTCACTATAAATTTCAGAGGATATATTCATAAATAGAAATTTCTATTTTTAAGCCTAACAAAGTTATGGGAAGGTTGTAGTAAAACATTACAGCTACAGCAGTTTTCACCTACTGAATATTTGGATAACCATGTGATCAATCAAGTAACACTAAACCATTCTCAAAACAGTAAAAAGATAAGGCCACAGGATATTCTCTTTAAACCTTTGTCTATTTTAAAGTACTAATTTATGAGTAATTTTAAATCCAACCACCCATGATTTTGGCTTTCATTTTTTTTGTTTTACTGGAGTCTGAGCCACTACTTCTGTTTTCTTACAATGTCTTTTTTTTTCTAATTGCCAAACATTATTGTAAAGTATAACATCTACTGTAAGGGTCACAAAAGCTCTGACCTATATAGTTATACTGCACTGAGAATGACATTTAGAAAGTGTGAGAAATTGGCCCAGAACAGACCGTAGGAATTAATTAAGCTTTCTCAAGATTCTTTTTACAGGAGCCCGCATTGCAAAATAACTTGTTTTTCTGCCCCTGAGCAAGGAACTCGGATACAGGTGCCCCAGGTTGCAAGTCAGACCATATAACCAGATGCCTCTAAGGATGCCTTTTACAAAACCCATGCCACTAACCCATGCCTGCCCTAAAGCCCAGGACATTCCTGAACATTGACACAAATGCTGATCTCTAAAACTATAGGCTAAGGAGTGATGTCCTTCTAAATGGATTGATTAGGAAAATATGTATCATTACAAATCTATTGGCTATGAAATGCACGGGCTCTGCTGTAATGGCAGGCGAAGGCCTATGTAAGATCTCCTTTGAAGAAGCTCAGGGCCTTGCCTCGCACACGGGACCTGTGTCGCTGTGTGCGTATGCACGACTCTGACTAGCCCGCTCAATAACCTTCCCGCTTGCTAATTGCATTCCTGTGTGGTCCTCGTCTGTGGTCGGAGATCCAGAACTGTACCCTAACAAAAGTAATATTTAAGGTGCTAAATCTCAGACAATTGTATGAAAAGAGTGCAGAAAAGTTTCAGAAATTTGAAGAGAATAGGAAAAAACTCAAGAAGATCCACAGGATACTTTAAAGGAAGAGTGGAACTTGGAAAATTACAAAGTGAGAAAGGGTGGGAGAGATAGTAGAGTTTGATTGTCAAGGCAACAAATTCAGGCAGCATGTTCTGGCTGCAGCCTGGGAGCTCCCCACAGCACTCTGGGTGATCCTGATATTGCACCACAGGGCCACATTGTCTGCCCCTACCAGGAAGCTGCCAGAATGTCAGAGGATTTCCAGGAGTAGCCCCAGGTCCCCTGAGAACCACTGGGCGTCCCCCCGACCCCCAATAAAAAATCTTAATATTATGCAGAAGAAAATTCACAAACAACAACCTCACATGGAGCATATGATTTAGAAATCTGATAGAAAATCCAAACTCAGTCTCACTAGAGATTACTAAAGAACTGGTGTTAGAAGGCAAAATAGAAAATTACTAAATTCCATGTTTAGAATTAGGTAGTTTGTTTTTTATCCACATTCCAAAACCTCAGTTTGCCAACAATCATCTATCTAAATTACTACAGATGGATAGTAGGGTGGAAAGAATCTGAACAATTACAAATCCTGAATATTCCCTTAAAGGAGTAGGTATGTATATCATCTTCCTAGATTTAAGATCAAGCTATTTCCAAATAACCTGGAAATGTTTCTAGCCCTTAGAAATGAATAATTTAAGTATAGTTACAATTGAAATGATACACTAACCTTTTCAAAACACTCACATGCTATTTTATATAGATAGAGATGATGTAGCAAAACAGTGCTTTGGAAGATAGGAAAATTTTCTAAATGTATTAAATCATTGCCAAGGCAACAAGTCCAGGCAGCATGTTCAGGTGATACAAGTGTTCTGGTGATACAAGTGACAAGTGATTAAATCATTAAAAGACCGGTATGGAGAAAAGAGACATATTGGAAGACTTTTGCTTTCGTGAAGAAGACTATGAAGAGAAGACTTGCGCACTTGAAAGAAATTTTAAAAAGTAAATTTATTAACATTACCTTCAAGATTAGAACACAAATTTAGCAAAATTTAGAAGTACTTTGGACTTGACATTGACTTCCTGAAGACTGAATGTTGGTACATTGCCTCTCAAGATTAACATAAAGAAATTCCAAACCACTTGGTTCACAATCACGTAGCTTCAAGTAAGAAGAGAGGAGGAACCAAACCAGGTACCTGGTTTCAAGCAAGGTATCTAAACTAGTGATTTTTTCCACTCTCTGTATCAGCTGGGAGCTACTAGGTAAATCACTGGCTCATCATCACCTAAATCAGTTAGTCCTGGAAGAAGACCCCGAATCCTGCAGCTTAACAAGCACTCCAGGTGATTCTGTTCAAGAGTCAATGTCACTGATACAGCCAGTGTTACAGATGATAAAGTTCGAGAAAACAGACTCTGGAGAGATCCTAGGCAAGAATCATAGCTTGATTTTCTCAAGGGGAATTATTTCTTTTTATATGTGAAAACAGTGTAATAATTACATAGTTAGAAATGACTGAAAATACACATAGGAAGACTAGTTCTTTATAAAATAAAAATTAAAGAATATTTTCCAAGGGGCAGAGCCATAGTACAGGTATTAGAGAGTATTTGCCTTTCACATGACTGACTCTGGTTTGACCACTGACACCAGACAGTCACCTGAGCACCACCTGGAGTCAAGTCCAGAGCTAGGGGTCAGCCCTGAGCAAAGCTAGCGAGTGACCCAACCCCCACCCACACTTGTCCCACCCCCAATTTTTAAAATAATTTACAAAGTCAAATTATTTTTTTTTAAAACTTCACTTTCTTGGCTAGAACCTATTGCCAGTTCTTTCTTTAAAACACAAAATTTCTCGTGTGAAAAATTAATAAACTTGACATCTAGAGAAAGGAAGGTATTTGAGAAAGTTGTGCTCTGTCAGGGGCGCAGGGAAAGGAAAGCAACTCTTTCCTATAGATTCATTATATTCAACTGAAAAATTTGAAAATATGCTTTTCTTTTTAAAAAATGCTCAAGAGTAAGCTTTATTATTGTTATGTTCAGAATTTCCCTATTTCTGTTTTGCTATTGTTCTGTATCTGTGTGGGGGTACTCTTTGTAATTTTTTTCCTTTTTGCATTTTTTTAGCAAAGACCTAGCCACCTATCTTGACCAATACAAAAGAAAATAAATGAAAATTAAACTTTATTTTATAAAATATAAGACCTTTTTTATAAGATGACCAGTATCATAAACATATAATTTTGTTTTCAAATGTATATGTATTGTTCTGGTTTTCCCATATGACACCAATAATTTCCCTGAAAATTGAGAGAAAACGTTAAAGTGATTAAAGCTTTGATCTCCTATTCCTTCACATAGTTTAAAACTTAGGCTAGTTATAAAAGTTCTAGACATATCACACCAGTTTCTATTTCTGAAACATTTTTTTATTAGACTTTGGAAATCATATCAAAGGAAATATTTTAAATTATTCCAGACTCTGTTAGTACAATTCAGTTTTTATGTGTTTTGAAATTTTCTATCCTGTAACTAAGCTTACATTAGTGAACTGCAAAAAAAAAATCAATAATTCAATGTACCCAAATTGCAATGTTGTATACGAAAAGATTTAACCTTTTGCTCTAAGCTAAGTTTTGTTTATAGGGATCCCAATAAAATTAGGCAAATCTTGTTTCTCAAATAGAATATTTTGAAGATCTTGGGTGAAAAAAAATAATTTCTCAGAGGCCCCTAAAAATTACCCCTTATTGATAAACAAGTTATTTTTAAATTTTCCACTTTCCACACTGAAAAAAAAAAAAGAAAAGAAAGAAATAAAAGCCAAAAAAAAAACCCCATTACCATTACAAAAATTTTCTCAAGTACTCATCAAAATTCAAAAGAATTAGCTTAAAGGGGGCTGAAGTGATGCTTTGTCTGTAGGAGTCCCAGGTCTAATCTCTGTACTATGAACGTCAGGGTTCCCTCATACCACAAGGAGTCCAAGCACTAAATTGAGGCAACAGAGAGGCATTGGTCAGTGGCCTTGCAAGCTTCAATGGTGTCGAGATCAAGTAACTCTTTATATGAATAACATTAGAGCCAACACAGTGTAGTAAATTATGTGACCCACACTATTATAATTGAACCAAAAACAAGTTTCTTAAGGAAGCAGGCCAGTCCAGAAGAAACTTTGGGACACTCGCTGATGAAACACTGACACTGGTGGTGAGTTAAGAGTTGAAACTCGGCATCCCTGAAATGCTCTTATTACAGCTTGTAAATCATAATGACTAAACACTTTTTAATGTTAAAAATTACTTTTTACATTTTTAAAACCTTTGTCATATTTACTAAATTTTATCATAAATTTATTACACATAGGTAATGGGAAGGAGAAATGGAATTTCAAATATTACCTTTCTATATTACACAGCCATATTGAACCATTGGAGTTGGCTATAATACAAATATTTTTTATTTTGAATTATGTTACCACCACAATTTTTTATATCATGCCATAGTGAAAATTATACAATGATAAAGTTTGCTCACACTTAAAATTACCAAAGTTCTATTCTGCTATTATTTTTGAGCAAAACATATGATTCCTAAAAAAAGAGCATTTATATATTTAAAATTTCGTTTCTTTTCACCTTTCCTACTTTCAAAAGGTATAAAATAACATTTTTTTCAAATTATACATGCAGCAGTTTCAGAATATATAGTACTTCATATAATTAAAATAATAAAGAGTATCAAATAATACTGATGGCATTGTGTTAAGTATGAAAATAAAAACATAGGTGAGTAACAGGATTTTTAAGTCATTGGTAGCAAGATACAATATTATTAAATTTCTTTTTTCCTTTATATAATCTATAATTCCACCTAATTATAATCAAAATACCAAGGAGATTTTCTATGTGGCTTGATGGCTTTAATCTCTGGTAATCTATTCTTGAGAATATCCCAGATATGAGAGAAAAACAAAAATCCTTATAAACTGGTAAAATTAATCAGAAAGGGAATACATTGGAAAATTCATAAAAGATAAGTGTATTTGATGATACTCAGATTTATCGGTGATCTGAAAATTTTAATCAAATAATTATGGGCTTCATTTTGCCACCCAATGATAAACTAATTCAAAAAAGGAATTGCTGGTAGAAGTTTGAGAGCAATAAAATGTAAAAGTGTGCT
Source organism: Sorex araneus (assembly GCF_027595985.1). Classification (NCBI taxonomy): domain Eukaryota; kingdom Metazoa; phylum Chordata; class Mammalia; order Eulipotyphla; family Soricidae; genus Sorex; species Sorex araneus. The sequence goes on along the minus strand of NC_073311.1, from coordinate 25,668,254 downwards.
GAATTGTTTTTAATGGCATGTTTCATAACACCTTCAAATGTTTAAGTGCTTACAGGTTTTAACATAGCAATTTATAGCTTTGTATCCATACTCAAGAAATATTTAAAAGCAAGAAAATACAATAGATTCATGCAATGATTTTATAACAAAATAACTGCACTGAAAACCTCCAAGTTTGGCATGAGAATTGTCAATGATGTATGAGTGTTTATAAGTTGTCTATATTCATATATTTTCAAGAATAATTACTATATGTACATAAAAATACGTGCGTGATACAAAAATATACATTAGTTAAAAGAAATAATCTGAACCGAGAGCCGCGGCACGAGAAGCAGAGCCTCCGACCTATTGACTGTGATCCTGAGGTCTCCTAACCCATTTTGGCACCAGAGCGGATTCTTGCAGCCATCCATTTTGACTGTGAACTGAGCTAAAATATTAGAAACCCAAAACCGCGCGCGGACTCAAAGTCTTCACTCTTACCAATGAAGAGAAATTATTAGATGATGCCTATTCGGCAGGCCTGATTGTTGGGGAAAATTTCCAATCAATAATAGTGAGTTCTGTATGGAAATATGAAATGTACTCAATATATAGAGAGAATAATGGGAATATCATTAGCTACTTAGATGGGGGGGTGGGAGGGGGGTGTATTGGGGTTCTTGGTGGTGGAACGGGTGCACTGGTGAAGGGATGGTGGTTTAATCAGTATTTGACTGTGACTTAAACCTGAAAGCTTTGTATTTTTTTCTTGTTTTCACGGTGGTTCAATAAAATATTTCTTTAAAAAATAAAAAATAAAAAAAAATTAAAAAAAAGAAATAATCTGAAAATGTTAGGAAATACTAATATCAATATCACTGAGTAATCACAGTATGCTATATACAATTTAATACTTTTCAAAAAATTATTTCAATGAATTATCATAGACCTTCTTGTCTCAAATACTTTTTTTAACAAATGCAGAAACTGAAAATAAATATTAGATAGATTTGAGTGGAAATGGAGGTGAAGATAAATCTCCAAGTTAAAATAGGTTTCTAATTCTTACTATCATTTTTTTCAAATTTCTAGTAAAGAAAATGCATATATTTACTTAATGATTTTAAAGACCAAACTAAAGTGAAAGCAAAATAGTTACAGTATAAACTAAGTAGCATAAGATGTGATAATAAAAAAACTGTCAGAGAAGGGAAAAAATAATTCATACTGAAATTAGAAAATCATGTATAAAAAAGGTTGTATTTGAGATAGGTAATTTTTTTTTTTTAATTTGAGACATGTAAGAGTTCAGTATGGTAAAAAGGAAATTACCATTTCAAGTGGTAAAAAGGAAAGTATTTTAACAGAACCCAGACATAATGGCAAAAGGACAAAAAAAAAAGTGACTGTAAGGTGAGTCCAAAGAGCAGGAACAGACTGTTAAACAGAATCTAAAGACTAATATAATAGTAAGAAAGAGGAGACTAGAGCTGTAGGGAAGTTTAAATGATACTATAACAAGGTTTAGTGGCAGATAAATCTAGAAAGGCAAGAGGACTTAAAGCATAGATTTATTTAAGAAATGACTGATTCTCAAAGAGGTCATTCCCAATCTATCTATCACAGATCTTTGGAACTGAGTCGCATTTTACAGAGGTTCACAATGGCATGCACGCAATTTTTTTTTTTAAATTTTCTGTCTACATATCTTAAAATTTCCAATTGGGTGTTTTCAGGCTCAATGCCACAATGTAAAAAGCCATCTGACCAGTTATTTTTAATTTTTCCATCTGAAGTTCCCAAATCTGTTTCCCTACCACATGTCTAGATCTTTTAGGATTTAAAAGGGAGCAAAGGGATTTAAAGGGCCAGGCAATCTCTTCCTTTGACACAGGCGTAATTTGGTACTGATTTCCTCTTCAATTTGTCAGCGAGTATCTATTACATAGTCTCTTTACCTTGAACTTAGTTATGGGTTCTTCAGAAACTTTCCAATGCTGGACTCTCTTCAGCAGTTGTTTTATCCTGTGTTAGTAGTCTTTGATTAAGCAGCTATTTAAAGATATTGTGTTAAGGGATTACTCTCTTCTCTTGAACAACAAAGTACTACATTTTTTAAGTTAGTCCACGCGATGTGAATTATCGTTAAGCTGCTTAACAAAGTACTGCATTTTCTTCCTTTGAAAAAGGATTACAGCTGAATCAGAATCGGTATATAAATAATTCCCAAATTCACTGCCTGATTGCTCTACCATCAGAGCCACTAACCAGCCATAGTCTCTAACTTCTAAGTTTTCTTCAAGCTTCTGTGAGAAACACCATGTTTATGTGAAGGTGAGGTGTGTCAACAGTAATCTAAGCATTCTTTCCAAAGAAATCCTTCCCCATTAGTATAGAAACTGGGTCACTTCTATACTAATTCTTTAGTAAACTAAATTTAGACAAGGGGACAAAAAATATGAAGCCTATCTTAGATCGCTTCTCTTTTGCAGACTTTATTGAGCATTCTTCTTCGCTTTGGAATATTTGGTAAAAAAAAGATCAGGTCTTCTGTTTAGGAACCAACCAGAAGTTAAATACTAGAAATTAAAAATTTCAGATTAGAAACTAACATCGATCCCTATTTTAGTATCCACTTGCAGAATTACCAATATCAGAAATCTGAAATTCCATCTATCACTTGTATCACTTGTCACTTGTCATCCCCTCGTTCATTGATTTGCTCGAGCGGGCACAAGTAACATCTCCATTCATCCCTATCACATGCTAGTGTAGCCCAATGGCATCTGCTCGCTCCAGGAACACGATGAGCCTCAAACCTTTCTTTCAGGATCTTGACAAAGAAGTCTGACCATCTTGTAGGTGGGCGGCCAGGCATTCTTTTGACGTCCCGTAGAATCCAGTTGGTAACAGCTCTAGTCCAGTGGTCATCTCTAAATCACATTACATGTCCATATATGATTTAGAGACGCATAAAGAAATTCAGTGTAAGAAATTAAAAATTAATTTATTAATATGATTATATGGTATTTACTTGTATAGTATGTAATATACCATTCAATACTTTAGAGTGGCTAGACCACATTACCAGTTCCTTAATATTACTTAATCTTTTCAGATTTAGTATGGATTATCTCTTCAATTTTTGCCTTTTACTTGCTTCTCCACTAATACAAACTATTTTGACATTGCTGTATTCTCCTAGATGTTTCTGTACTTGCTCTTCTTTATACATAAATAGCTAATGGTTGTTGACAAATATACACTGTGTTACTACCATTCCAGTCAAGATAAAGGCATTTGCTTAATACAGGAAAAATTCTTTCTTTCCAGACCCTTGGCAAGTCCCAATGTGTCCGTTTAGAGTGCTACCAGTATTTTGAGTTCAACCACTATGAATTCATGTTACCAGATCTAGAACACCATGTAAATAAAATCATACTGAAGGGTTGGCAATAACACTTGGCAAAGTCTAGGTTATGCTAACACAAGTTCACTAATTTTTTTAAATAGTTTTATCAGTGTATAGACAAACTTATTTGCATTTTTATCACTGATAGCAGGTTATGATGTAATAAATCTGTGATAGATAATTGTTTTGGAGAGCAAAAGTTCTCAGAAAACAAATATAAATACCATAACTATGGGGAAAACACCTTTTCAATGTATATTAAATATCAGGCACCCATTCTGTTTGACCTCGACCCCTTAAACATATTTCAGGGATACATTAATGTTGTACGACTCTATACTAATTTTTTTTAATTTTTTTATTTTTTATTATTATTATTTTTTTAATTTTTATTATATCACCATGTGGAAAGTTACAAAGTTTTCAGGTTTATGTCTCAGTTATACAATATTCAAACACCATCCCTTCACCAGTGCCCATATTCCACCACCAAAATCCCCAGTATACCCCCCGCCCCCGCCCCCCCACCCCCAACTGTATAACTGATGAATTTCACTTCATTTTCTCTCTACCTTGATTACATTCCATATTGCAAAACAAAACTCACTATTGTTGTTGGAGTTTCCCCCCGAGGAAGATAGCTCTACTAAGGAAGCATTTGATAATTGGTTTTGCATTAAAAGATTGTATGCTTTCAGCTTTTAGAAAAGGTCGCGCAGCCGCATTAGTGGCAGCGCAGCTCGGATGTGTTCCAGTCCCGCAACCTGGAGCCATGTTAGTTGTTGCTCAGTGTCGCCAGGGCTCCATCTGGAGAAGGTGTACCAGCTGTACCACCTCTGTCTGGATCCCTGGTGTTGTTGGCCCGGATTCGGGTCTGGAGCATTTCTCCGGCCGTGTTGCTCACCAGACTGCCTGGCCTCTTCTCTGTTGATTATGGCAAGATGGCGCCGAGGGTGGGTCGAGGGCATGACTTCCGGCGGCCGGGACCATTTGGAGTTTGGGCTGGCGCCGCCCCACTCCAGTGCCCCCCTCGGCTCGGATGTGTTCCAGTCCCGAAACCCGGAGCTGTGTTAGTTGCTGCTCAGTGTCGCCAGGGCTCCATCTGGAGAAGGTGTACCAGCTGTACCTCCTCCGTCTGGATCCCTGGTGTTGTTGGCCTGGATTCGGGTCCGGAGCATTTCTCCAGCTGCGTTGCTCACCAGACTGCCTGGCCTCTTCCTCTATACTAAATATTTTTATTCCTTATAATTCTGAGTAGTATTCCACTGTAGGAATATTACACAATCTATCAATTTCCATTTTGATTAAATTTCATGTTGCTGTAAGACTTGACTGTCAAAAATAATAAACAGTAAAATGCATTAATTATAAATAATGCAAACAGATTGTTATAGTAGGGATAGGGTAGTGTTTTATAAATAATAGATTAAATTTGATAAAGCCTAATTTCAATCATTGATTCATCCTGTTGTTCATCGATTTGTTCGAGCAGGCACCAGTAATGTCTCTCATTGTGAGATTTATTGTTACTGTTTTTTTGGCATATCAAGTATGCTACGGGTAGCTTGCCAGGCTCTGCCGTGGGGGTGCGATACTCTCGGTAGCTTGCCGGGCTCTCCAAGAGGGGTGGAGGAATCGAACACGGGTTGACCGCATGAAAGGTGAATGCCCTACTGCTGTGCTATTGCTTCAGCCCCAAAGCCTAATTTATTAATTTTTAATGTTTAGAGTTCTGTATGACTTAAGAAATCTCTCCACATTAATGCTGTAATGAATCTCTACTAATTTTTATAAATTTATGATATCTAGGGATGGGAGATAGTACAGCAGTTAGGGAACATTGCTTAGCATGCCCTCTATCTGGATTCTATGTCCGGAACCACATGACTCTACTTCAGCATCATGGGTACAGCCTGACAGCCCCAAACCAACACTAGTTCTGATCCTGGAAGTCGACAACATTAATGTCATAGCCCTGGAACCCCCAATATCTAAGACAGCAGAAATCACATCCTGTAACATTCTGGGATCTTTGCAGTGAACCAATGCATGGTTGGCCTAGAATTGCTGGTGGGGTCCCAGATAAGCTGAACAGTATTTGGGACCCCCACCACCAAAATAATACATCTCACGTCTATATTTTTAACAGTTGCATCTATGTTTATAACAAATAGCAAACCTATTTTGTGTAAAGCATCAGATTACTAGTTGCCTTGAGAATACCTGAGGGGGCTGGAGCAATAGCACAGTGGGTAGGGTGTTTGCCTTGCACGAGGCCAATCCGGGTTCGATTCCCAGCATCCCATATGGTCCCCTGAGCACCGCCAGGGGTGATTCTTGAGTGCAGAGCCAGGAATAACCCCTGTGCATTGCCAGGTGTGACCCAAAAAGAAAAAAAAAGAATACCTGAAAAAGTATTCAGTCTAACAAATAACTACTCGGGTAACTCTTAAATTGGTTAATAATATATGTGTGATTCTAGTTTTGTAATTTGTCTTATATTTAGTCAATTTATGTTCATTTTTATAAAATAATCCTGGAAATCAAAGAAAAGAAAAAAAACTTCTTTCCAGAAATCATTTTAGCTATTCTAAATTCATGGCATGCCCATGTAAATTTAAATTTATCATTGAAATTTCTACCAAAAAGACAAAAGGTCCTGATGATTTTTGTTTTATTTGTATTCCCATATATTCATATAAATATAAAGCTGAATTTAGAAAGATTTGATATAATGATAAAGTTTCAATTTCCTGTGAATTTGAGATATCTTTCATTTATTTAGATTTTTTCTCAATAATTATTAGTAGTTTTCAGTTTACAGGTCCAACAAAATGTTTAATACACATATTTTATGTTTTTATTTTATTGTACCTGCTCGAGCAAATCAATGAGCAATGAGATGACAGTGACACAGAAATTTTATTGCAAATTCCTCTATATTTCTTGGTTATACTATATAAAATGACTTTTAAAATTTGTCACATGCTTTAGTTGTACTAAAATGACTTATTTTTGTTAGTGTTTTGTAAAAATCTGTGAATTCTATATAGTATATATCTTGTTGTATTGTGTTTCTCTAGAGAGACTTTTAGTTCTCTATTTCAGTAGTTCTCTCTAATTTTTTTGTAATTTTTTTCTAATTTTTCTAATTTTTTTGTCTATATTATGTTAGGAAATTAAATATGATAAAGAAGGGAAGTGGTAATTGCAATATTACATTTGTATTAGGCTTTAGACAAGTACATTTATATAACCTTTCAGCAGTTCAATAAATATGAAAATTAAGCTTTAAAAATCTTTAGTAGAAAATGTACAATTCTTTACTATTAAAGTCATGTGGAGAATCTATATTGCTCTCTCTGTGAAAAGTGGTATATAGATTCTTGAAAAACCAAAATGGAAATACCATATGATCCAGCCGTACCATGCTTAAACATTTATCAAAAAATACATAAAAACACTACCTCAGAAGGATACTTGATCTTTATGTTTACATACGGGGTTCTATTGAAAATAACTAACATATAATCAACCTAGGTGCCCAATGACAGATAAATTGATAAAGAAACTAATATATGTATATGCATATATATGTATATGTGTATATATATATATATCATTTGTATCACTTGTCATATGAATTTGCTCAAGTGGGCACCAGTAACGTCTACATTCATCCCTGTCACATGCTAGTGTAGCCCAATGGCATCTGCTCACTTCAAGAACATGAAGAGCCTCAAATCCTTCATTCAGGGTCTGGGTGAAGATGTCTGACCATCTCATAGGTGGGGTGGCCAGGCATTCTTTTGATGTCCTATGGAATCCAGTTGGTAACAGCTCTAGTCCAGCGGTCATCTCCAAATTACATTATGTGTCCAGCCCATCTGATTTTTGACACCTTGGAAAATGAGGCAGAGTCCCTGATTCTCGATTGTTGATGGAGGTCGGAACTCCAGATTCCTTTTCTCACTTGAGTGAAACGTGATACTCCTAGCATGGCTCTTTAGATTCCTCTTTGGGATACCTGAATAGCGTTCTCATCCTGTTTGCATAGGGCCCAGGTCTCTGAGGCGTATGTTAGTGAAGGAAGAACGGTGGGATCAAAAAGATACACTCGGAGCCAGAGGTTCTTAGTCCTCTTAACGACTTCTTCAACGCTCTTGAAGGCGTTCCACACTGCTCTCTTCCTCCTGCGCAGCTCAGGTGCCAGGTTGTTTAACATGCTGAGTTCTCGACCCAGGTACACATAGCTGCTGCATTTGGAGATGTTTGTTCCATTGAGAGCAGATGGAACATCAGGAACTAGTCTGATTCTCATGAACATTGTCTTGGTGAGATTCAGCTGCAGTCCGACATTTCCACACTCATAGACTAAGTCGGCCAGCATTCGTGCTGCTTGGCTAATGTTTGTTATTATTCGAACAATGTCATCAGTAAAGTGGAGGTGGTGTAGTTGCTGACCGTCAATCTTCACTCCCATTCCTTCCCATTTCAATCAGTGCATGACATCTCGAGGGTGGCACTTAAGAACCCTGCTGACGTTCTCTTTACGTCGATGATCACTTCCTTGTAGAATGGTGAGATACCGATGGTGAATCCATAATACAACTTGCAGAGGATCCTGATGTGATATATGTATTTATATATACATATATATATCCAATGTAGATTAACTGCCACTAAACATGATGGAGGCACACATATAATAAATATACATATACATATATGTGTGTGTGTATATGTGTATGTGTATATATATATATATATGTGTGTGTGTATATATTTATCTCCAAGGTAATTTAACTGCCACTAAACATGATGGAGGCATGCCTTTTAGGACAAAATGAAAGGATTACACTACTACACAAAGGATGTGAAAGACTGGTTTTGGGTGGCTTTACTCATATGTAGTATGTAAATAACTAAAGCAAGTAAACTAGAAAAAGACAATACAACTAACTGTTAGTTTGACAACTACCATAGTTTTCACAAATAACCATAGTGAAACCATGATGGAAACTATGATAGTTACCATAGAGGAAGGTGCTGAAGCATTTGAATTATAGGTGGAGGGGTATTTTTTGCCTGTGAGACAACACTATAACTTGATGGTAGGTATAATATTATACACATCAAGAGATTTTTGTCCACATGATCATAAGGAATAATATGTGTAATAAGTTTTTCTTCATTTAATAATTTCCTATAATGCTTTAAGATCTTTATCAAGTCTTGGTCTCAATAGCATATTGGTTCTAGGGCAAGAGAGATAGAGGTAGGAAGTAAAGCACTTACCTTGCATAAAGTCAGGCTTGGATTCTTAGAAAATCCCTAGAACTACGTATGGAACCCCAAGCCTGCCAGGAGTTATTTCTGAGCACAGAGCCATGAATAAGTCCCGCACACTGCCATATGAGTTAAAACCCTCCTACGCAATCTTTACACACGCGTGCACACACAAACCCCCCCACACACGTGTGTATTGAATTCATAAGTATTCACAATATCTTAATTTTCTGAAATAATATTAATAAATTTATTTATTAAGTGTTCAATAAGCTTCCCTCCCTACCCCGAGCAGAGCTCCCGGCCGCCGAAGAGCACCGGAATCTAGCTACAGCCATGCAGGAGGCCCCTCTCTACACATTCGGACAGGCCTCATGCATGAATGTACCGACAGAGGAACCCAGGTGTGTGTAACCCCATCAACGGCCAACATCCAGAGAGAGACTAAAAAGCAAGTTCTCAGAAGCATGCGACCTCTGGATATCATGTAGCCTGCTTCTCCCTCTGGGAGAAACTGGCAGTCTTCTGAGAGTTTCCGGCCCACATGGGACAGCTTTGCAAGCTTCCCATGGTGTATTCATATGCTAAATCCAGTAATAAGCTGGATCTCATTCCACTGACCCTGAAAGAGCCTCCAGTGCGACATCCTTGGGAGGGCCAAGTCAAGATAGCCTTCTAAGATCTCAGGGAAAGGACGAAATGAGAGGTTACTGAGCAGCCCGAGAAATTCGAGATTAACGGGATTTTCGTGATTCTTGATTCGTGATTTATTAAGTGTTCAATAAGATTAGCTATCTTTTTATATAGAGAAAGTTGTTTAATAAAATTTCAAATCTAAGTGTAAATTTGATTTGAGAACATCTCACTGCTCTGTTTGTTATTAGTTTTAGTAAGCTGTATTCTTCAAATAAAGCCTCCATATTATAAAACTATTCAAATTTATTGCTATTAGTATTTCATTATATTGCTTTATTATTCTTTATTATCTTCCATTATCTTTAGAAGCTGTGATATTATTTAATATTTCTTCCTTGATAACTGTTCATTTGTGCTATCTCTCTTTTGTATTGATTTGTTTTACAATGGGCTAACCAATTTTACTAATAATTTCCATAAAAATCTTTCTTTAAAAATGATTCGTATTGTTTATAAAATCTCCAGCATCTTGATCTATGCTTTTTACTCATTTCTACTTAATTATTTTATTCATTTCTATCTATTCCTATTTTGTTGGTTTTTTTTAAATCCCAAATTAAATACACATCTTATATCTGTTACTATTTTTATTTTTCCAGACAAAGACAATGAACTTACAAGTTACTGGTCAGAGAGATAGTACAGGAGGTCTGGTGCTTGTTTTACATGCCTGTTCACTCAAGTTCAATCCCCAGCACTATATATGTTCTGCCAAGTACCACCAAATATAGTAGCCAGGAAAAGACCCTGAGCCCACCCAATGGCCAAAAAAAGTAAATAAATATTTTTTTAAAAAAGAATATTAATTTACCTTTGTTAAAATTCCTTTATGTGGGCCAGAGAGATAGTATATGAATTAAGGTGCTTTTCTTGCATGCTAATGATCCTGGTTCAATCCCTGGTACCACATGTGGTCCCCTGAGCATCACTAGGTTTGAGCCCTGAACACAAAACCAGGGTAAGCCCTGATCACTGCTGACTCTGGTTAAAAATAAATAAATAAATAAACCTCCAAGATAAGATCCCTGTATACCTGTAAAATTATTTTGAAATATGACTCTACAATTTTCTAAAGTTACCTTATTCAGGTTTTGCTGAGACAACCCTTACTCTCTTATAGATCCAATTTATATAACTCAAGAAATTTTGGAAAAATGCATTAATTTATCCAAAAAAATTCAACAAGAGGTTGGAAGATCATACAACTGGTAGGGAAGTTGCCTTGCACATGGCTGGCGTGATTTAAATACCTGACATCCCCTATAGTTCCCCAAACCCTATCAGGAGTGATCCTCGATTGCAAAGCCAGGAGTAAACCCTGAACACTTCTGGATGTCCACCTCAATCCCCATCCCAGAAAAGATTTAACAAAAGGTCTAACCTTGTATTTTTTTCTCTGATACTGACTTTATCAAAGTATTATTCAAATGAGCTCAGAAACAGGACAGAGTATACATTTTTCAACTACCATTCAAAAAAATACAAAGTCCGGGGCTGGTTTGATAGCACAGTGGGTAGGGCATTTGTTTTGCATGCAGCCGACTCAGGTTCAATTCCCAGCATCCCATATGGTTCCCCAAGCACTGCCAGGTTTAATTTCTGAATGCAGAACCAGGAGTCACCCCTATGCATTACTGAGTGTGACCTAAAAGGCAAAAAAAAAATCCTTATCTAGAGCAGGAAAATAAATAAAAGGTTTAATTTGGGAAAAGATGACTTAAAATTATGTTTGAAGATATAACATTTAGTAGAAATAACTTTAAAATACCCTAAAATTACAGCCGCTGCCATATTAACTCGCTTTGTTTTACATTATTGATTCCCAACAAATCTCTGGGGCAATGCAAGCCAAGCAGCTAAAATTCATGAAAGCATCACCACCTGAGGCTGAGTACTCTAGGTTCCCTTCAGTAACAGTCTTGTCCAGACTGTTACTCTTGTAAGAATCCCATAATATAACACACACACACACACACACACACACACACACATTTACTGTTGGGGAATCTACTTTGTCCCCTTCATTAGAATCATCATGTTAGAGAATGCACTATCACTGTCACTGTCATCTCAATGCTCTTGATCCACCCGCACGGCAGAGCCTGGCAAGCTACCTATGGCGTATTCAATATGCCAAAGCCAGTAACATGTCTCACAATGGAGATGTTACTGGTGCCTGCTCAAGCAAAAAAATCATAGAGAATGCACATTATTCCTTTTTTTTTTTTTTGGTGGTGGTCAGAGGAGGGCCCACACCAGGTGTTACTCAGGGCTTACTTGTGGTTCTATGCTCAGACTTCACTCCTGGTGGGCTCTGAGGACAATATGGGGTGAAGGGGATCAAACCCTAGTTGGCCACATGCAAGGCAAATGCCCCACCTGCTGCATTATCTCTCTGTCCCTGGAGCACGTTTCTCGGTCTACAAATACTAACCCCTGTCTCTCTGTGACTTTGACCTTGGGTAAACAAGAATTTTAAGGCAATTGTTTCTTAAAAGGAGAATACAGCAGTGTCATGCTATTATTTCTCAGCTATTTTTCAACTGTACTGAAAGGGAAATCTTGAAGGAGTTTTTATCCACTTACTTTTTAACAAACCAACTTTCTCAGCATCTTTAGGAGCAATTTTTAAAACATTATAGAAAACAGAGAAGTCATTTTTGCAAGTTACTTCTGTGCCATTTTAATTGCTTCTAACTTTCATAGGAACTTAACATTTTAATGAGGAGATCAACATCAATGCATAACCAATAACCATGGCCTTATACAGACTCACATTTCAGACTTTTATAAATATTTTTAGCTGGATCAAGTCCATAGTGCTAAATATGCTCCGTTACATCCATTTCCATGGTAACAGGCAAGATGATACAAACACAGAATTATAAATTCAGTGCCTGGTGGGGAAAAAAAAATTGGGTGGAAAGAAAAGGAGACCCTACCTGAACCAAAAATAATCTGAAACAGGAGCAAGAAAAACAGCAACTAATCACATTTTTAAAAATTTTCATTTTTAAATGTTTTTTGTAGAAACATATTTAGGCCAGAGCTAACTATTGTATGTATTATAAGAAATTATCCAAAGTAAAGGCAGAAACTGTATGCTCTTAGTGGCCAAATGATGAAAAAATTGCATAGTAATTAAGAAAAAAGAAAGGTGAGCCCATCCTTCTGCCCTCCTTTCCCTCCCTCCCTCCCTACCTTCCTTCCTTCCTCCCATTGTTCCCATCTGTTCTATTTAAGCATCAGCAGTAAGCAAAGCTATCTTTTTCTCTTCAGGGTGGGGTGCTCTGGGGGCCTGGGGGCCACTTCTGGCAATATTAAGAAGTTTAGTGGAGGAGTCTGACTTTATGGTGCGTTTTGGACTCTGAAATGCTGGGAATGTTCCATCAGGGCCACGCTAGCAGTGTTTTGGCATCCAGGACCACACCTGACAGAGAACACTAGAGACATCATGTATTACCAGGGACTGAACTTGGGTATGGTATTTACTATTAACCACTTACTTTTGCCAGCCTAGGAGTTGGCAATCTTGACCATTTCTACACCTCCAGTTAACATAGTTATTCACTGGCTGTAGATGGAGGAATGAATTCCCCATCAGTGCAACCATCAGCAGACTTACAAGAGATCATCAGGATGGTGCCTGAGAGTAACCTCGTTTTGTACAAGTCCCTTCCCTCTTTTTCCATCGCGCATAGAATCTGGGTTCTGGGTGCTGAATTTAGCAGAGCTCCTTATGTCCTTTCTCCTGGGTAAAGCTGCACATCTTGGATTTTTTTCCAGATCCCTGCCTTTCCCCCCCTGCATTCTGGCTACTTCCAAATATGACCCCAAAGCTCTAGGTCTGTTTATGCACCAGTAAGCAGTAAGCAATCTTTTTCTTTGTTGGGTCATGAACTTGACTTATGGAATAAATGAGGAATACTATCTCCCAATTCACCTGGATGTTGTCACTTTGTCCCTTAGAATGAAAGTTCTATTGATCCAAGATTCAGGTCCACTTATGTGTAGATTAATCCAGATTTTATTGTAGATTGCCGTCATTTTAGAAGTGGGAAAACACACATTTTCTATATTTGGCTATCTTGACATATTCAATAAGTATTAATCTATCTTAATTAGTTGAAGTATTTGAGATGATTCTAAGAGTGAATATCTTAAAGTTTCTAAAATTGAGGCTAATGAATTATTACTGAGAAAATGTCATTATTATTCCATAATAGTTTTAGTAATAGAATATTAAAGACATAAAAATTCTTAGGGAAAGGCTATTTCATATATATACAAAGTCGATAGTATAAATAATAAGGATGCATGTTAGTAGTTAATATTTAAAATATTAAGTTAGCATTCATTATTTTCAAATACAAAGAAGAAATTTTGTGTTTAAATACAAAGTCAGTATAATAACCCCATTTCTCTCAGTTTTGTGATTAATTAGGTAATATAAAACATTGTTCTTAAATTGTCCAAGCATTTGTGTCAAGTCTCCTAAGTTTAATAGTAATATTTTTAAAGCAATTTGAATGATTTGTGAAGGTGCTACTACACTGATATTGCACTATTTTGCTACCCATATTGATAGGTTGGTCATGAATTTGGCTAAAATGTACCTGTAAACACATATCCATAACACAAAATGACAAAAATTAGTTATATTTCATCAGAAACAATGGGAAAAGTGCTATTTTCTAATGCATTTAAAATAAGAGAAAATTCCATTTCAATAACACCTTATTTAATTTCTAATTTGTTTCTTAAGAGCTTATATAGTTATTGCAAACTAATGCAAATTTATTTCACCCATTCTTCTATACTTGCTGTTGTTTTATTTTAAATATTAATCATATTTTAAGTTGGTTTTCAGAATAAATGGAAATATATTTTGGCTACTTTCTTTGACTCCTGTTAATCTATTTTAAAATATGAACAAATGATGCACAAAAAAGGTTGAAGAAACACATCAAACAAAGAATGTTTTCAATATAATAGAAATTTTTGACATCACAAAATGTTGGGGCCTTTTTTACATTCAGGATACCCAGGTTTGATTCCTGGCACTTCACTTCATTGTGCCCCAATTACTTCTTGGAAGTACAAAGGTAGGAGTTGACCCAGGCTGTAACTGGGTGTGACCCCTAAATTTAAAAAGCATTAAAAACTTTGTTATTTAAAATAAAATTTAAGAAGACAAATCAAAAGACAATATTGATGTCTGAGAGACAGTAGAGGTCACGTTCTTGCTTTGTAAGATGCTGACCCAGATTTTATTTCCCATACCACGTGAGGTCCCAAAAGTGACCCCTGAGCATAGAGCCAGGAGCAAGCCCTAACCATAGCTGGGTATGACTCCAAAACAAAAGCAAACAAAGTGATAGAAAAGAGTAAACAAAGCCTGTCAGAGTTGTATCAGTTAGATTATTATTGATATTGAACAAAATATTAAGGAAATATACCTCTTTGTGATTTTATTATAAACAAAACAAACTAAACAGCAGTTCTAATGGAAATATGATTATTCAAGAGTTGCAGATATAGTAGGCCAAAAAGCTAATACAGCAGGTTAGGCACTTAGTTGCCAATGGATAATAAGGTTTGATGGCTGGCAGCACATATGGCCCATACACTCTTGCCAGGAGTAATCCCTGAGCACAGATGCAAGAGCATTCTCTGAACACCACCAAGTGTGGCCCCAAAAATAACACAAAATGTTGCATATATTGTTTATTGCTATTGAAATTATAGTGGGCGAGGAGAATTTTTGTACAGTGAAAGACTCCACTACTAAAATTAAAAGGCAGCCTACTAATGGGAAAAAGATATTTAAAACTCACACATCTGACAAGGAATTATTATACAAAATATATGAAAATACATGCCACTAAATAATCAACCAATAATCTAATCAAAAATGGCAAAAATGGACCTAGAGATTATCATGCTTAGCAAAATAAGCAAAGCAGAGAGAGACAAATGTCATATGACTTAACTAATATATGGTCTGTAGAGAAAACAAGTGGATGAACTAAATAAAACAAAATGTACTTCAGAATTACAAACAAATAGGTGGTTACCAGAAGGGTTTGGGGTGACTGAATCAGTTCAAAGAGGACAAATGTATAAACATATTGAAGTGGACTTCCAGTGGAGAAATTCATATTATATACACACTTGTAGAGCTCCAATGATGTATATCTGAAACTAATGTTATAATCTGATTTTAATTTAAAATAAGATAAATATAAAGATGAACAGAAAGAAAAGATGATCTATTTTATTTTAGGATAACCTGTTGTTGAATTTTAATCAGCAGATAGAGATATTTGCAATATTGTCTTCCTTTACCTGATATTTGTGGATGAATATAGGTGAGAACATAGGTGAGTAAAGAGTGTTCTGGACCTCTAGGGAGAAATTAAATCTGTTTAAAATAGGAGGCATCCAGCTGTTTTCTTACTACCACTAAAGTCCCTAAAGTTTTTGTCAATTGCAGGAAGGAATTGTCTCCATCACAGCTGTGCACACATTTGCTTGTACAGGTAAACTTATAATAAACCAGGGTGAACAAATGGCAAAGTAATTAATTACCCTGACTGAATCACTCAGATTAAATGAAGGGATTGAAAATTTCCAAAGCTATTATACAGAAAAACTATGGTTTTGTCAAGTTCTGCCATCTTTGTACTCTGCCATTTTTATTATTTTTGTCCTTAAAATGTTTGAAGTATCTCCAATACATTCTTAAAACGAAACATGCAACCACAGAAAAGCACAATTCTTTTTTTGTTTTTTGTAAAAGGCAAAGAAAAGTCTTGCATCAAATTCCCATTTCACTTGCTCTCATTTTGCATTGTATCACAGGGATTCTTCTAACTCAATCACTGACAAGAGAATTGAATTATCTTGACTGATTTCCTCTCTGTCTCAGACTTCTGTGAAACACAAGCATCTTGAAGCCTAAACAGTACTGAAATTCAGAGAAGAAAGTGGTGATTGTGACCAGGAATGTTGGTGGCAAAAGTCTTCTTATTTTCAGAAAAACACTTCTGAGAATTTTCATAGAAGGGCAAATTTTAAGGGAATCCTGGAGCTTTGCCAAAGGAACCCCTACTTATCTATTATTTAACCTTATTATAAATTTCTACTTATATACACTTTGTCAGATGCTGAACAGTATAGAAATTCAATCTTTGACTCAATATTTTTCTTATTAAAAAGACAAGTAAATAAATAATCATAATACATTGTGATTAAAAACTCTAATAGATACATTGTCACCTGGGTCATCTCCATTTTGAAAATTGCATAGATAAAGTGAAACATCTGACATAAAGAGAATGTTTTAAAAGTCCTACATGAATACAAGCATCCTGATGGTGATCCTAATGTAGGAAAACTCCAAACTAGTTTTTTTTTTTTAGCTTTTTGGGTCACACCCAGAGATGCTTAAGGGTTACTCCTGGCTCTGCACTCAGAAATTACTCCTTGTGGTGCTCAGGGAACCATATGGGATGCTGGAATTCGAACCCGGATCGGCTGCATGCAAGGCAAACACCCTACCTGCTGTGCTATTGCTCCAGCCCCCAAACTAGTTTTATATTCCCAGTTTTTCCTTGAATAAATATAACTATCATCAACATCTTTAAATGTATACAACAATATCCTCATCTAAAAGGAAAATTTGCATATTAAATCAACTTTAAAATCAGTATAAATATACAATATAGATTAAGGAATATTTTTTCAGATCTTAATGAATGATAATTATTTTTATAACAGCAGAATATGGGAGTGGTTACTTCCCCGATAAGGGAAAAATAAATAAGTTCTAAAGTAGAGAAACACTTAATATACTGAATACTCCCAGCTATTTTTAATTAGTTGTTATATTAAATACAAATAGAGTTCTCAAAAGAAAAATGCAGCTAAAAACTAAAAAGAAAATTGTCAGAAAAAAGGACCTAAAAATTCTTCATCAATATACTCTACCCTGCTAAGATTTCAGTTGTTCTGTCAACAAGTATAAATTACATGACAGGTTGTTTCTATTATTCACTGTCTTTTCTATTCACAAAGATTCTATAAAGTTCATAACACTAGAGGAAAGAAAAACTCCTAACAATTTTTGCTAGATTATTGAATGAATGAGTGACTAACTGAATTTCTTGGAGGTACACTTCTACCACCTTACCACCTTAAGGCTACAAGTTAAATTTATGGTGTAAACTTAATATAATATGAGTCAGAAAGTAAATTTCTTGGTTTCTGTTTCCTTTATTTTTTTCTCCAGTCACCCAACACAATTTTCTTGCAAGTACCATATATAACATTGTGCTAGGTTCCTGGAATGCAAATGTTTACCATGGTCTGTCAGTTGTCAATAAATATCGATAGAAAAAGGGAGATATCAAAAGTCTAATGTATCATGTTAAACATATCAGTAGATGCATATGAAATGTAGCATAGGAGTCCATTGGAGGTAAGGTAAATAGTTTTTAAAAAATAGATTACTATAATAGATAAATATTTTGGAGTTATTGTCTGTCTATATGCCTAATTTAGGAAAGGAATATTATGCTTCTTTTATATGTTATGTCTGTCTCAATAAAGTCACTGAACCATGAATGAGAAGAACACCAGATTTATATATCTCTTAGGGGCTTAGTACCACACACTATCAAGCTAGAGCATTCCAATCATAGAACTACATACAGATGGCCAAAAGCTATCTGAAAAAATCCTCTGTATCACCTATAATGTGGAAAATATAAATAAAAACAAAAAGAAGATACCGCCTCAGTGAGATGAGTGCTCATTATAAATAACGAAAACAATGAATGAATGGTGGGGGAAGGAATGGGACCCTCATTCACTGCTGGTGGAAATATCAACTGGTCCAGCCATTTTAGAAAACAGTATGGACAATTCTCAAAAAGTGGAAGTTGAGCTTCCATATAATCTAGCAATTTCACTTACTGGTATCTACTCCAGTAGCTCAAAAATTCTATTCAGAAAAGATATTTGCACTCCTGGATTGATTGCAGCATTATTCATAATAGTAATAGCACAGCGGGTAGGGTGTTTGCCTTGCAAGCAACTGACCCGGGTTCAATTCCTCTGTCCCTCTCGTCCGGAGAGTATCCCACCCACACGGCAGAGCCTGGCAAGCTAACCATACTGTATTCAATATGCCAAAAACAGTAACAACAAGCCTCACAATGGAGACATTACTGGTGCCTGCTTGAGCAAATCGATGAGCAATGGGATGACGGTGCTACAGTGCTACAGTAAAAGCCTAGAAACAAGTCCATTAACAGTTGACTGAATTAAAAACTATGGTACATATACACACTGGGATACTACTAAGCTTTAAGAAAAGATGAAATTATCCAATTTACTACTATGGATGGATCTGGAGAGTATCATTCTGAGTGAAGTTAGTCAGAACTAGTGGTGTAGACACAGAATGATTCCCTTATATGCTGGCAATAAATGGACATAGTAGAACAATAACAAATACCCAAGGGCAGCAAAAACAGAGAATTGGATTTCAATAGGAAACTTCCTAACTGAGGTTGGGTGAGGCAAGAGATACTAGGACAATAGTGGAGAGAAATGGACATTCTGGTGTAGGGCTTGGTGTTGCAATGTTTTATATAGGAAATGCCACAAATATTACTTTTGTAAACCAAGATGCCTAAAATAAATTTTTAAAAAATCACAGTTATCTACCAATAAGTGCTCAACTTCCTAACGATTTATAATTGACAATGATCTCATAACCCCTATGTTAGAAAATGTGTTTCATAATATTACTCAAAGGACATGTCCTGATGTGTTAATTCTTCTTAACAAATATTACTCATTTATTTAATCAGTCTACATTTGGGAAGCTTAAGTACAGCAAGAGACTATCAGTTTATAAGCAGTTTTTATTATTCAGATGTTATTGATTTGCCTTATTTGAACTATCTCTCCAGAATCAATAGACAACTCCTTTGGATTATTGTCCTTAATATTTTTTTTTACCCCTCCAATCATGTTAAGTGCTCTGTAGACATTTTATCATTTGGTACATGGGATTGTTAGGGAAAATAACTCCTGGCTCTATGGTCAAGTAACCCACTGGTGTGCTCATGAAACTATTAGCAGTGCCAGATTCAATTTGGGGTCCGCTGTATATGAGACAACTGCCTCCTGCACACCATCTCTCAGTTTTCAATCCTCTGATTTTTCTTTTATCTGATGCATGGTTTTGAACTGGAGATATTATGAAAATAAAGTTCTCTTTTAGAGGCTTATAAAAATGGCGTATGATAAGAGAAAGTGGAATTGCTGTATATTAAAATTATTAAATATATAGTTAAATGTTGAAATCATATTAGTTTACAATTCGATATGGGAAGGAGCTTACAAAATACTTCGCTTATACATTTAATTCTAAAGATGTACAAGATGATAATATGAAAAATCAAGTGTCAGTCTATTGGAAATTATTATTTTGTGCCTTATAGGACACTAGCTAATTGGAAATTTTTGGTTCCCTTTTTTGAAAGATACACTGGGGACACACTGCGCAGTTCTCAGGACTCACTCTTTGATGTACTAAGGGGACCAAGTGTGGTACGGAGATTGAACTAGGATCACCTGCATTCAAGGCAAGAGTCTCCACCCCTGAATTATCTCTCTTATTCTTTTATTAAAGCTCTTTTAAATTTAAAATCTAAGACAAGTTATAGCTTCTTTTTTAATTATTTTGAAGGGGCTGGAGCAATTAGCACAGGGGGTAGGGCATTTGCCTTGCACACAGCTGACCCAAATTTGATTCCTCTATCCCTCTCGAGAGGCCTGCAAGCTATTGAGAGTATCCCACCCGCACAGCAGAGCCTGGCAAGCTACCCATGGCATATTCGATATGCCAAAACTAGTAACAATAATTCTCACAATGGAGGTGTTACTGGTACTAGCTTGAGCAAATCAATGAACAACGGGACAACAGTGCGACAGTGCTACAGATGATACACTTTAGTTTTGACATGGCTTAATTCCCTAATTCAGCCTTTTGTTAATAATTTTGATAATTGTTATCTGTATCCAGTGAGTACTCTGTGAAAGACCAATTGGCTGAGAAAAGTATAATTCTTTTACAAGTTAGAAAGTTTTGGTATTGATTAATCCAAACAACCTTTTTGATACATGCCAATTTGAGATAGCTAGCAAACAAGAAAATAAAAAATAAAGAATACAAACCCCAAAGGGGAAAACTTTCAGAAGCAAGAATCAAGACTCACAAAGGATTCTAAACTATACTACAGTATGTGATACATAAAACTGGGTTTCTGTTTATATTTCAGTTCCTTCTTAAACAAAGTAGTGGCACCATCATCCCATTATTCAGCGATTTGCTCGAGCTGGCACCAGTATTATCTCCACTGTGAGACTTGTTGTTACTGTTTTTGGCATATAAAATGAGCCACAGGTAGCTTGCCAGGCTTTGTCTTGCAGGCAAGATACTCTAGGTAGCTTGCTGGGCTCCCTGAGAGGGACAGACGAATCAAACCCCAGGTCAGCCGTGTGCAAGGCAAACGCCCTACCCGCTATGCTATTGCTCCAGTTCATAAACAAAGTAGAAAATTATTGTCATTTTAATAATATATTAGAAAACCTGTTTTGCAAAATGACAGAATTTTAGGGAAAAATTTTAACACTTGTCCACAAAATTAGTTAAAAAATGTCCGCAGCCTTAACTTATTTGGTCAGGTGTAAAATAACTTCAAACTATTCAAAAAACAAATAGAGCAAAAAAAATTCACAAGGTGACAACTTTCATTAATATCAAATCACAGCTCAGTGAATGTGTTCTATGGATGCAAGAACTAGGCATTTGTGTTTGGAGCTGGTCACCTTGAATTAGCAAGAACAAATACAGTATTTGACATGGTAAAATTATTCATATAGTTTTAATGAAAGTTCTTTTGTTTATGATAATCTCATTTATTTTCTTCCTGGTGTGTTTGTAGCTTAAAAATTATGAGACTGTATCTTTGTTTGGATCACAGTAAAATATATTGTTTATTTCAGATCTCATTGCAGGTACTGCTGGAGATCTACATAATTAAATATACTGCTCATCTTGTATGATATAAGCGAACAAAAGATAAAGCCTTCCTGTCACCTGTAGCTCCAGCTAGCTTTCATCAAAATAGCCCACACTCCACTTAGGAGCAAGTAACATGGCAGCAGTTTTTTATCATATTTTCTGACATATAAGGGCTGATAAAAAGCAAACTTCTGTTCATTTATTTCTAGAAGGTAGGTGATCCAATCAATAAAATCTGGGTCAAAGGCAGACCTTGAAAACAGTAACATTTTGAATCTCTGATATAGTTGATCTTGGGTTTGACTTGGATGCCACTGTTAGAATATTGTACCAGAAAATTGCTAATGTGATATTCTAGAAGTAGTCTGAGTACTTTTTACCTATGCCATCTAATCCTTAAAGGTTTCTTTGTTAAGTTGGCGGCAGTGCAATAGATGTGAAGTTGTTGTTGTTGTTGTTTAATGCCCAAATGCCTTTATACATTCTCCCCACCACACCATCTCTCCCTCCTCTCTCTGTCATGCTTAACACAAGTACCCATTTATTATTATTATTATAATTCATCCTCTCTTACAACTCTGAGGCAATGAAAGCAGTATAATATCATATACTCAAAATTGAAATGTTTACCATGTTCTTTCTCACTTGAATCTGTATATTTTAAAGTAAAACTAGATTTCAAAAACAATGTAGTGCATTATTGACTTATCCTGAATGTTTTTGTGCTTAAAAACAATCCACATGACTGCATCAGTCAACATAATATTTAAGAGCAAGAACAAAGTTGGATTTCTGAAACTGACTTCAACCTTTTTTTTTTTTAAAAAAAAAAGGTAAACTCTTATTTTATATTCCCTAAATATATGGGGGCTCTTTCAGGGTCAGGGGAATGAGGACCATCATTGTTACTGTTTTTGGCATTTCAGTATGCCACAGGGAGCTTGCCAGGATCTACCGTGCGGGTGGGATACTTTTGGTAGCTTGCCAGGCTCTCCAAAAGAGACAGAGACTTTTGGGACAGCCTCTAATAGCCTCTACAGGTGATTAGTACATGTAGATTAAAATAAATTAAAAAAAAACGTATAGACTTACTTTTAACCATGCCACTCAGAAACTGACAGATAAGTACAAAAGTAAGAAACAGCTTATAAAAGGAGGAATTATATCACTGGGCAAAAAAAGCTTTTGGATCAAGATAAACACATTTTTATTTCAAAACATACAGAACACACCAAACGCCCAATGAACAGATGAGAGAGGTGAGAGGAAGCTTTAGTGCAACTGGAAAATTTTATTTTTTGTTTGTTTTGTTTTGAGGTGTCGAGGCTTCAAATCTCAGGGCTTCCTCCTGGATCTGCACTCAGAAATTGCTCCTGGGAAGAAACCATGGACAAATGACTAAATGGCAGAATGGGAAAAGATATTTATAATATGGAAAATGGAAAGCAGAAGAGGGATTTCCCTATATTCTCTTTAATACCACAAAAGTCAAAAAATATGATATGGTTTAAAGACTATCATAAAATCGAGTTGAACAAGGAGGTCTCAAATAGGCACATTTAAATATAATAAAGTTATCTTTGACAAAGGTTGAAATTCAAGGAAGAAAATTCTTTTTTTTAAATGCTGGAATATTGGATATTTATATGCAAAATCCCCCCCAATTTTAAAACGTATATGCTGACCTTATACACTTGATAAAACTTAATTCAAAATGTAAAATGCAAACTTACAAAACTCCATATCACCCAATGAGAAACACAGATATATTAGGATTTGGCAATAACTTTTTGGACAGAACACCAAAGGCACAATTTATAAAAGAAAGGATAGGCCACACCTCATAAAATATTTTGTTTTACAAAAGACATTTTCAAAAGAATGAAAATTAAGCCTTAGTCTTAGAGAAAATTATTTGCAATAGATATATTTGATATTAGTCTGTTATTCAAAATAGACTAAGAACTCATAAAACTTAATAATAAGAAAATAAAGAACCCAAGTAAATATTGAATCATAGACCATCAGAGACACCACAGCAAAAACTATATTAAGATATTTAATGAGCAATTGAAAAGATGAATCACATCATAGATTATTAGGGTAACACAAATTAAACGATAATAATCTATTACTGCATATCTATTAGAAAAAACAAATTTTCTGAAAAGTCCAAATGCTAAAGATATAGAACAGGAATGGCATTCATTGTTCATGATACTGTGCAATGGTACAGAGACTTTGGAAGATTGTTTAGTGATTATTAGAAAATTAATTTTACTCTTCTATGATCCACCAATAGCCTATCTTGGCATTTATCCAAATAAGGTGAAAGCATGTCCACACAAAAATCTGCACATGAAAAATAACAGCTTTTTTAACAGCACTTGGAAGCAGCGTGCATGCCCTTCATTAGGTTAGTGGTTAAAAAAAAATCTCTTCAATAGGTGAATGATTAAATAAACTGTTTAATGATTAAATAAATAGGCAATGAAAATATTCTTTGGTGATAGAGATGTGTGCTATATTCATGATGGAAGAAAAGACATGAGAAATCCTAAATTCTTATCACTGAATGAAATTTGTCAATATAAAAAAGCTATTTAATGTATAATTTTAACGTATAACTTTCTGAAAAAGGAAGACTATGGTGAAAGTGAAATGATCTGATTGTCAGAATTTAGTAGGAAGGGATGAATAGACAAAAAATACACAAAAATTTATTAAGACAGTGGAACTGTTTTGTATCATTTTATCATGATGGATATATGTCATTTTACTTTGTTCAAAACCATAATATATACCCACAGAGAATGAATCCTGATTGATCAATGGGTTTTTTTTTAAAAAATTTTATTAAATCACCATGTGGAAAGTTACAAAGTTCTCAGGTTTATATGTCAGTTATACAATATTCAAACACCCATCCCTTCACCAGTGCCCATATTCCACCACCAGAAACCCCAGTATACCCCCCGCCCCCACCCCCTACCCCCTCCTGTATAACTAATGAATTTCACTTCATGTTTTCTTTACCTTGATTATATTCCATAATTCAACACAAAACTCACTATAGTTGACATAACTCTCTCTCTCTCTCTTTTTTTTTTCTTTTTCCTTTTCCCTTTTTTTTTTTCTTTTTCCCCCTCATCCCCCTTCCTGCGCCTCATAGTATGGTGTACGCCACGCCACGTCGGCCAGCGTGGGGCTTTTGCTTAGTTCACAGTCCAGAGGTGGCTGCTACATTAAAAACCTTCAATATTTTCAACAAAAACTTACTGTTATTATTTGGAGTTTCCCCCCCAAGTCAGACCTGTTCAAAAGGAACCGTTTCACATTGCTGACAATTATAAATGTTAAGTCGCGCAGACGCGGCTGCGTCCACGCGGTTTTGGATTTCTGTATAAAGTCCAGGGAAAATTCTGCCAGAAATTACATAGCCCAGCTCACAGTCCCAGTGCATTGCTGTAAGAAGTCTCTGAATTCAAAGTCTTTAGGCGCAGAGGGTCTGATTCGCGCTCAGCGGCTCCGAGTTTATCTGGGCCGAGGGCGTGCCTGTTACGCCCCCTTCCCATGAGTTCCTGGGAGCCCCCAAAGTAAAATCTGAATACCTGTGGGTCTGGAGTCACAGAAGATGGCGCCTGCCACATGGTGCCGCCAGCCCGCCGCTTTCCATGCAGGAAGACAGGGTGGGGAGGAAAAAAAAAATCCACCCCCAGCAGCACCGAGTTGTAGCCCAGTTTGGTGTCCCAGTGCATCGCTCTCGGGTGCTGCGCTGGATGCCCGAATGTGTTACATCTTTGGAATCAAAGTCTTTAGGCGCAGAGGGTCCGATTCGCGCTCAGCGGCTCCGGGTTTATCTGGCGATCAATGGGTTTTGGGTGATAGTGTATATCACAGTTTTAATGAACATACTATTGTAAGGATCATTGATAATAGAGAGACTGAACATGTATAGAATCAGATAGTATGGACACAGTGTCTATACCATCAGCACAAATTTGCTGTGCTTCTAACATTGCTCTAAAAAGTAGCCTATTTTTTAAGTACCTAGAATTTAATTCATAGAAAAGTCAGTTTATTGTGAAGCTAAAATACTTATTGAGGGTTGGAGTGATAGCACAGTGGGTAGGGCGTTTGCCTTGCACGCAGCTGACCCAGGTTTGATTTCCAGCATCCCATATGGTCCCCTGAGCACATCCAGGAGTAATTCCTGAGTGTAAAGCCAGGAGTAACCCCTGTGCATCGCCAGGTGTGACCCAAAAAACAATAAATAAATAAATAAATAAATAAATAATAAAAAATAAAATAAAATATCTGTTGAGAAAAACCTAAAATTAACATGAATGAAAAAATCGAATGAAGTTTATTACTTATTTAATAAAGTTAAATTCTGTTTTTTAAAGTCAAATTCATGCCAAGTGCCCTAGAACAGATGACTGGTTAAAGAAACTTTGGTATATCTACACAATGGAATACTATGCAGCTGTTAGGAAAGATGAAGTCATGAAATTTGCTTATAAATGGATAGACATAGAAAGTATCATGCTAAGTGAAATGAGTCAGAAATAGAGGGACAAACATAGAAGAACTGCACTCATTTGTGGAGTATAGAATAACATCACATGAGGCTGACACCCAAGGACAGTAGATACAAGGTCCAGTAGATACAAGGTAGACTGCTTCATGAGCTGAGGGGAGAAGGCAGATGGAATGGAGAAGGGATCACTAAGAAAATGATGGCTGGAGGAATCAGTCGGGATGGGAGATGAGTGCCTAAAATAGATAATGGACCAAACATGATGACCCCTCAGTGTCTGTGTTGCAAGCCATAATGCCCAAAAGTAGAGAGAGAGTATGGGGAATATTGTCTGCCATGGAGGCAGGGGGAGGGTGGAAAAGGGGATTGTTCTGGGAATATTGGTGGTGGGGAATGTGCACTGGTGGAGGGATGGGTGTTTGATCATTGTGTAATTGTAACACAAACATGAAAGCTTGTAAATATCTCGCAATGAGTCAATAAAATTTTTAAAAATTAAAATAATAATAATAATAAAATAATAAAGTCAAATTTATATTTTAAAATTATATTCTAAGGCAATGCTCTCACTAAACCATAACCTGCTCAAATCACTTTTATAACATTTTGTTAATATATGGGAGAGTTTGTTCATACTTACTCAAGGGTGATCTGAGGGTTTTATAGAAGTTATTGTATTTGAATCTCTTAATATCCATAAGATGAGAGTACTGCTATTTTTTCCCGAAGCATACTTCACTGTTGTATGCTAAAAGTTCTTTCATTTATGATAACCCACTTCCACTTTTTGTTTTGACTCTAAGATAAAGAATATACTTAAACCTTTTGTGAAAATTCTTTTAATAAAATCTTTCATTTTAAAGTTGATTCAATATCTCTTCTTAATTAAAACAAAATCTTGTAACCAAGGTACTTTTATGACCTCTACCATTTTTCACCATTTCCCTTTCGCTCCAAATTAAAGTCAAAGTGCTTCTATGACCTATATGCCAACTTATTCTGATACTTAATTAGCTTTCAGATTTTGAAAATCCCGATCATTTCTCAAATATGCCACAAAAATCCCTACCTTTAGCCTTTACATTTAATGTTTCCTCTTCTAGAAATAATGCTAGCCCAGATAGCAAATTATTATCTTCTTTACATACTCAGATCTATAACCAAAAATGATCTCCGGGGCCAGCGTGACAGGACTGCAGGTAGGCTTTTGTCTTACACATGCCTGAACTGGGTTCACTATCTGGCACCATAGATAGCCTCCCACTCCTAATCAGCAGTGATTCCTGAGCACAGTGCCAGGACTAAGCCCTGATCATCATTTGATGTGATCCCAAAACTTAAAAGAAATGAAAAAATAAGGTACTTCTCAGTATGTTCTTCCTTGGAAATAACATTTAAAATAATTCAAACACCTAACTCCATTACCTGGATACCTATAACCAGGCAATAAAGTTAGGTGTCAGAATATATATATTTTATATATTTGCTGAATATATATGTATATATATACACATATTTGCTTTTGCTTTCTGGATCACATATGGTGATGCACAGGGGTTACGCCTGGCTCTACACTCAGGAATTATTCCTGGCAGTACTTGAGGGACCATATGGGATGCTGGGAATCACACCTGGGTTGGCTGAGTGCAAGGCAAACACCCTACCCGCTGTGCTATCACTCCAACCCCCAGTTATTTTGTGTTATCTCTGAAATTTATCATTAGCCAGCTTAACAAATTTATTTATTTATTTAATTTATCCTTTGTCCCTTTCTCTAAATTGATCTCTAGTCAAACCTGGTAAAAAAAACTTATTCATTCACAAATTTCTTAGTAAATTATCTCAACAGCAGCCAATATTTCGCTTAAGAGAAAATAATTAAAATGGAAGAAAAGATGAATAACTCATAGCATTATACAAATGATATCACTAATTACTATAGAAGTCCTATATATGCTACAAAATAAAACAGTGACATCTAATAATTGGAAACTTAATAAACTAACCATGTATGTTAACATGACCATAGTCAAGATAACAATGACTATGTACAGTCTTTGCATGATCTAAAATATAGAACAAATATATTTGGAATATCAACAGGTTAATGTATATAAGATATCACTATCACTATCACTATCATCCCGTTGATCGTTGGTTGATTTGCTCAAGCAGGCCCAGTAACGTCTCCATTCGTCCTAGCCCTGAGATTTTAGCAGCCACTCATTACTCGTCCGTCCTTCCCAACAGTGCCACATTAGAGGCTCTTTCAGGTTCAGGAGAATGAGACCCATCATTGTTACTGTATTTGGCATATGAATACGCCATGGGGAGCTTTCCAGGCTCCCCCTTGAGGTCAGGAAGCTCTCGGTAGTTTGCCAGGTTCTCTGAGAGGGAGAACTAGACTGTAAGATGAAAATAAATTCAAAGTTTCCAGTACAAAGGCACTGGAGATAAAGTAAAATGGGTGAAGTGCTCGTCTTGCAAGCCTTCAACTCAGGTTTCATTACTGGCATGCCAAAAGGTTCCTGAGCACTGCAAGGAGTGATGCTTGAGTGCAGAGGAAGGAGGAGTAGTCCACCCTCATGCAGCCCCCCACCTCCACTCTGTTCTCTAAAATCTCTGTGTCTCCCCAGACCCTCCAGAATCTACTGAATATGTTAAATAAAATGTGAAAATAAAAAATGCACCACCAAATGCTTTTGAGCCCCAAGCATGTGAAAAATGTGCCTCTGTCCCCCACTATCCAAGGGCAGGAGGCTCGTACACTGGGATGGTGTTTGCCTTGCACACACATGACTGGGATTGCACCCTGGTAGGACAGGATCCCCTGACTACCAACAGGGATAACAACAATGGATAGTAACCAGAGTTTTTCCTTTTGAAATGTATATGTCTTTGCATTTTAGGGCCATACCTGACCTTGCTCCGGGCTGAATCCAGGCTCTTTAGCTCAGGGATCCCTCCTGGGGGTTTGGGGCCCCCATGGGGTGTTGGGATGTGAAGCAGGTTCCCTCCCCCATGACCTTTACTCCAGTCCCCAGCCAGAGAGAAATTGTCAGAGCCAGCGGGAGCCTCAGTGTCCCCCAGATCTGAGGGGCCGCGTGAAGCCACCTGTGTTAGTGTCATTGCTGGGACATTTACCTCGCCCATGTCGGTCACAGTGGTGGGGTGGGGGTCCTCCAAGAGTGTCCCAGAAGGCCCTTTGCTGGCTACCTTTCATTCCTTAGGCTGATTACAGAGTCAGGGCTAAAGTGTCAATTTTCTCACCACAGGGACCTGGGGGCACTTTCTTTTCTTAAAAAAAACTCGGTTTTTGAGCCAGGGCCAGTACTGTTCTGGGGTCACTCCTGACTCTGCACTCAGGGATCACTCCTGTTGGTAGTCAGGGGATATAAGATATATACATATATTTTATATCTTGCTTATTCTCTAGGATAAAGTTAAGAGTTGAAAAACCAATAGATATTATTCAGAACAACACTCAAGATACATGCCTCAATCTTGAGATAACACTGACAGGAGGGGTAGAAAATATATTACAACAGATAGCACAATGCTTGGCTTGCATGCAGTTAACCTGAATTCAATCCCCAGCACCCCACATAGTAGGCTAAGACCCTCCAAGTATTACCCTTCAGTGAAAAGCCAGGAGTAATCCCTGAGCACTGCTGCCAGGTGTGGTCAAAATTCCCAAACAAACAAAAAACCTGAAAGCATAGTCAGAACTATAAATCAACGGGCTAAGTACATGATTCACATGTGGGAAGACAAGGTTCAATACTCAGTACCACATGGTCCCTGATCACCTCAGGAGCAATTCCTGACAATACCTGGGTATGGCTCAAAATAAGACAAAACAAAAACTGAAAAGATATCGTAGACTTCATTTTATGAAAATTGTGATAATTCAGTGAGAAACAAAATAATTAACTAATGTGAAAACTTTATGTATTACTAAAATCCCATCATAGCACATTTATTCAGTATCATTTTTGATACTAAATATTTTATATCTTGCTTATTCTGTTGAATAAAGTTGAGTTAAAAATAATAGATATTATAAATATGAAATATTATTAAAATAAAGTATAGATTACATTCTGAAAAATTAAAATGTAAAACAAAAATAAGAGAAAAGAGCAAGTTATTCATTTATCCAACTTTAAGATGAAGCTAGTCAGAAAAATAAGAAAAGAAACCACAAAGACAATTTTTGATGCATTTAAGCTATAGTTTTGAAGTTTTATTTAAAAAGAATGCTAAGAAAAACAAATACAAACAAGCTCAAATAAAAAGCAGCATATGGATAACCAAAGGTTCTTTATTTTTACTCTGAAATTCATAGTTGGAAAACAAAAAGAAAAATATGTTTACCTCCAATGCCAAGGAAAATAGGCATTCACAGAAGAAATTTAAACAATTCAGTAACATATAACAAATCGCCTGCCTGTAGAGACAATTAAATGTAAACGAAAAAATACGTTATGCTGAACTTATAACTTATAGTATAAGGGACACCTGTGTATTCTTTGTGGGGACATTTGCAAAGTCTTTCAAATCCATATATGTGGTTATATGACTGAACACATAGATCCAATTTAGAAAAAAACTAAAATTATCATAAGTATATAAAACCATTATTTATATTTATCTAGAGTTACTAAAAAATATATGGGGGAAAGGGTTCAAGAGATTGTGCAGAAGCTAAAGAACTTGCTGCGTACATGACTGATCCAGGTTTGATCTCTGGAAATGAATGTGTCCTGAGCACTACTAGAACTCACTTCTGAGCACACTCCAGGGTATAGCTGAAAATCAGATTGAAAGTAAGTGTCTAAAGTGTTCAAGTATATTTTGTAATACAAGTTCCTATTTTAAGGAATACAGCATTGTACTTTGACTCTAATTTTAATAGTATAAGTGTACTTTAATATCAGGTATACACTGTCTTCCCCGGGGCCCCTCGGAGGGGATGGGCTCCAGCTTCCCTCCCCACACCAAGCAGAGCTCCCGGCAGCCAAGGACCACCAGAACCTAGCTACAGCCATGCTGGAGGCCCCTCTCCACACGTTCGGACAGGCCTCATGCATGAAGGTACCGGCAGAGGAACCCAGGTTTGTGTAATCCCATCAACGGCCAACATCCAGAGAGACTTAAAAGCAAGCTTTCAGAAGCACACGGCCACAAGTGGCCGCATGATATCATGTAGCCTGCTTCTCCCTTTGGGAGAAACTGGCAGTCTTCTGAGAGTTTCCTGCCCCTATGGGACAGCCTTGCAAGCTTCCCATGGTGTACTAATATGCAAAATCCAGTAACAAGCTGGATCTCATTCCAGTGACCCTGAAGAGCCCCCAGTGCAACATCGTTGGGAGGGCCAAGTCCAGATGGACTTCTAAGATCTCAGGGAAAGAACAAAATGAGATGTTACTGGGCCCACCCGAGAAATTGGTGATTAACGGGCTATTGTGATCATGATCGTGATACACGTTATATGTAAACATCAAATGGAAATGTTTCCTTTTAAATGTTTTTATATACTCATGTTAAATAAGAAAAATTGATTCATGTATTTTGCTTTGGAAAGAAGTTTATTTTTGTGTTTTAGACAATGGGTTAGTAAAGTCTGGTAATGAAGCTGAGGAAGTATTTCCATTTTGAGAAATAATGGTGTATCAAGGAGAAAACAAGAGTGGTTAAGAAACCAATTCACAGTCTCTAATCCCAATCAGTTTCCTATTAATTATGATAACTTGGACAACTGCTAACAGTCTCCTCAGTTCTTATACTTCTATAGTGGGGGACATTAACAATGGGAGTCTCTCGGCATCATGGAAGGATCAAAAGTTACTACTTATAAAGCCCTTACAATCATCCATCCTGAACATAGTAAAGTCCACACGAGTACTAGCTTATCATCAGCATATCCACAATTCTACTAAACTGGCAGCAGCCTCAGGCAGTCATGTATTCCTCTGTCTAGTCTCAATCTTGTGCTTTGAATATTTTTATATTCAGGAATGAAAATATATTCTTAACATTATGCCACAGTGCTGAATGGCAGTATAAGTCAGATCAAAAAGGCAACTAAGTTTTAAATGCTCTATGAAACCAAATTTGTCTCAAAGGAAGAATTTTTTGACAGATGTTCAAGTTTGATTGAAGTTGGATGGTGAACTACTATTTACCAGATTTCATATGTGGTTCAATAGCCATGAACTTGATGATAAGATCAGGATTGTTGAAAGGTGCAGCTCATTTAGAAATATGCACATATCGAAACGGCATAATCTATACCTCCTGCATGGTTCACTGGGCTGCCTAGATTTCTCTATGAATCAGAAACAAAATCTATGGATTGGAAATGATTGAATCAACACATATTTCTCCCTTTATATTTGTTCCAATGCCTTTGAATGTATAATTCCAAACTGAATGACGGGGACTGATATATTAAGAATTCTAGGTGGAATTTTCAAGTAATGAGATCTAGTAATGAGATAAAGCTCATTGCTGAGCTATTAGTGTTCCTCACTATATTTTTCCTTCCTCATATTCCCATAAGCCATCCATATCTTTTGGCCCTCCTTTGTCTTAGATATGGTTGTAGATTCAATCACTAATTGCATGCAGATTTGCTTTATATAAATAAAGCAAATGCCATACATTTATATAAATAAAGCAAATCTGCATGCAATTAATGCAGAATATACACATAAATATACATACACACATATATGTTTGAACAACAAATTTCAAGAATGGAAGGACAATGATAGAGTAAAGCATAAGAACATTTTTTTGACAGGGGTAGGTAGAGACAAACAAAAATCAGAGGAAAAATGCTGAGAGTCTTCACAAATGAGAGTGATGACATCCACAGGCTCTGATGAGAGTGGACCTATTTCCTCTTCATATCAGCAAGCATTTTTTTTGTGGCTGCTCTGAATTCAGTTGTGAGCTACCTGGACCAACTATGTGGAATTCAGGAAAGGTTCTCATGTCCATTTTTGGAAGGTGAAAAAGCCAGAGAACTGATTGACTTGTAAGCTTTAACAAGGAGTATATCATAGCTATCATAAGATACTGTAAAATTGAAAGCTGTACCAGGGTTTTGGCTTACCTGTGCTGTATATAATGCCAAGATAATTAGTGATGCCAAATAAGAAAAATCAATCTTTTATTTCCTATATGTAACAAGCCTGATCTACCATGTGTATCTATGTGTCCATGTGTGCAAGATTTCTTTCCTGACTGGGTTTTAAACAATGATTCGTGTGACAAAAACATAATAGAAATGCCAATTGTTACACGTAAGCAGAAGTAAGCATATGGATAATGTATATACAATGTTCCAAACTTTTATCTTCTGATTTCTATGTTATTACAAATCTAGGTGTATGTTGTCCTCACATCAGAGTAAGCTAAGCATAAGAATAAATATCATGACATTCTATTTTCCAGCTGTAAAGAAAATGATACATTTTGAAAGTCACAGTTAAATTACTACACAGGCTCATCGAAACTAACACATTCACAGCTTGCTTATTTTATGAACTATCAAGTCAAAAGAGTCATAATACTGGAATTTAGTATTCCTTTATTATCTTTTGACCAATTTAAGCCCATTCTTTAGAGAAATTTGTGCGACAGCATTTAGAATAAGTAACAAATCATCATGATTTTCTCTGCAATTCATTGAAGGAATACTAATTATAATTAATGTGCATGTAATGTGTAATTTCATAGGAGTGAGGCCATACATTAGCATTAATTATAAGACCTCCAATTCCCTCATCTATTAAAATGGTTAGAAAATCTATTTAAATTCCAACTTTCAAAGAATTACTTGGCCATTCCCCTACTTTCAAGGTGAATTTTGGGTATATTGAATCTTTTAATTAGTAAGAGATATGCAAATTGTTTTTCTACTCTCTGGCTATCCCTGTACCTTATTAGAAAATTGCTTTATAGCTCTCCTGGTCCATCACAAATCTGTAAAAATGACAGAGGAAGAAAAATTGTAAACTATACCACCTAATGACTAGAAAGAAGAGGGGGGAAAAAAATCTACCAGGTAAATATGTGAAGTAACTTCTGCTCAGAAAGTGTCTCCTTAGGAGAAGGTCCTTCATAATTCTATTTTCAGAGCTAGTTTTGAAAGTCTTTTGGTGACTAAAATTTACTGTCCTAGTGCAGATTGAAATCTATGAATATTATTGAAAATTATCATGTCCCTTAGTGACTAACTGAAGACTAAGTTTGTTTTAATTTTACTTAAAGCATTCTTGTTACCTTTATTTTTGGAATAAGTCCTATCACAGTTCATAGTGATTAAGAGCTCAAGTCACATTATTCTATAGTTGACAATGTAAGAGCTTTGCTTCAGCTGACTTCTCATGTCCAAAGGTATGATCTGCTATGTCAGTAAAGTGGGAACACTGTCATAGCCTATTATGATGTCTGTGATATGTCTTACTGACAACATCCAGTCTTTCGATTTACATGGACTGGCCTTAAAATAAATGAGTGGAATATTCCCCAAGGCATATAATCAATTGCATCTGTTGCAATTCTGGTATTTCCTTTGCCCTGTTTATACCATTACTGCCTTTACTGAAGCAGTATTATCGTTAAGTGTTTCCATGAATATATCCTGGCACCAGCTCACAGCACCACTGCTATACTACAAACACTTCGTGCCTCAAAGGACCACAGCCGTATTAGCATTGTTCCAATACTGTATTGATCGTGATAAATCTAGGAAAGAAAAGAATATACATTTCTTGTTGCATTTTTTGGTATCGTTGTATTTGATGAAATAAAAGCAAATTGTTAAGGGGATGAAAACATCTGTTAACAATGGTGAGGTAATCTTGCTGTAGTGCAAAATAATGTAAAAAATAAATTACTGGGTGTTTCTGAACAACATTCTCTGAAGTCTATAAAAATTGGAAGCATTTGACTTTGTTGTAGCAAGATTAGAAAATATCATACAGGAAAATGTGCTTTGCATTTAAAACAACATATGGTAGAATCAGACAATATTTGTATAGCAAGATGTATTCATAGAAAATGACTATATGTAGAGAAAGTTTAATCACTTCACCTTGTATATAAATTTCCTTCTTTACATCTAGTTTTGGAATTCAAAAGAATAAAAAATTTGACCTAGACACAGAGAGGTTAATGTCAGTGGGGGAAGGGGAAGAAGATGAAAGAAAATATATTATTCTGTAAAACTAAACAATATAAATGAAGCCTATAAACTGTATCCCTGAATGTTTACTTTTATTTAAAAATAGTATTAAATGCCTTATTATAAGTTTTAGCATATAAAATGGTTTCTAGAGACATGGTTTCACAAAGAAATATTTTCCTAATTAAATGAGTCACTATTCAATTTTATATAAGATTTTTTCTTAGTAAAAAATTTTAAAAACATGGTAATGAAATAATTCCATTCTGTACAATCAAAAAATCCTTTTTATATTAGTATGCAGAAATAAGATTTCACTTTTCATATTGGAAAATATATTAAATTTTTATTGCTCAATAGATTTTGAAATATATGTAGTAGCTATATTAAATTTCCTACAACCTTGAAAATGCTTTTTAAAAAGTTAAGAATGTTTCAGCTATAGTATTTTTTTTTAATTGGGGCTAGAGAGATAATACCAACTTCTACATGTTCTAATGTCACTAGCTTTCTGGCCTTGTAGCATAAATACCCTCCTGATATCCACCTCCAAGTGCCTTACATCCTAGAAATTCTGAGAAGGACTTTGCTTCCCACTGCCTTGCCACTGTATTCCTGAGAGATACTTCTAACTCTCATATTCTTCATGAGTTTTTTAAGTTTTTGATAAAAGTTTTTCCAGTGAGGTAATTATTGACACAATTATCTGATCAATCTATGTCACAGGTCTTTCTACTACTATTTTTTTCTAATATTCAATATATTACTTTAATGCTCTGTATGCTTTCCTTTCGAATTTGTTTTTACTTCCTTACCAATGTCTGTCTTTTAAAGAATTCGATTTTGGAATAAGAGGGATCTGTGTTTCGTGTATTATATTGCAAGCCTGTTTGTCACAGAGAAAACTCAATAAATATACTACCAAATGTTGAACTGAAAAGATTCTGAAATTAAAAATCAAATTTGATAATCAAAAAACAGTATTTTTTATGCTTTTAGAAACATCTGAGAATTATTCTTACAAATCAAATTTCTGAAGAAAACATATATTGATCATTCCTTAAGAATCACATCCAAGATCACCAAATTTTTTACAAAGTACTTTTAATTTAAATTGAGAAAATACTATACTCCCATGGCTGGTCTTTGAAATTTTATGAGTTCAATTTTGACTTTATTTTATTACTAATATGTGTGGACATTCTGACAGACACTAGACCAGATAGGTATTAGAAATAAATTGCAAGTCAGAAACCAAGACCATCTTATGGCATAGTCAATTTAAAACAAAATATGAAGACCATTATATCTTAAGAACTTACACTAAGAATAAAAATAAAGTTCTATAACCATAATATGTGACTTAAATGAGACCCCGAGGTAGTATTATATGGCCTGATTCCTTCCTCTGGTAAATAACTAGCATGTAAAAGGCAATGAGGACATATTTAAAGAACAAAGGGAAGAAAACAAATATTATTCGTCATAATTTATATTAAGCACCAGAGCAGCAATAGAACCCAACCTCTTGATTTTAATTTACCAGAAACTAACTCAATGATGTAAAAATAGAAAGCTTACATGAAAATGATAACAAGGAGTTATTTCTGAAACATAACCCACATTTTGAGAAGGTAAATTTTGAAAGAAAAAAAATAGAAGGAAATAGACCACAATAGTGTTTTTTCAAAGTTACCTGGTCATCAAAACCCACAACTCTAAGCAAAGAATACAGATTCCCTGGAGTCGCACAATGGATGAGTGACTTGAAATCTAGAAAAGAGCAACAGAAATTTGAAATGTCACATGTACCCAAATGGCTGTCTGCTAAATCTGTGATATACCATGGACAATGGTAAAACAGCTCAGTATCTCTCTGCTTGCCAATGAATGAAAAGTTATAAATACAATTTCTTTCCTCTCAAACACCTATAAAGAGAGTAAAAATTGTCATATTTGATTCAGGATGAATTGTCATGTACAAGTTCTGAAAAAAAGTACCTTCTTATTAACACCTCAATATGTGGTACACCCCTGAACATAAAAAGGTGAACATAAAAAGGTGGATATCCCTCCACCTATTTATTTTTCTGAATTTCTTGGTACAAATAAAATATCAGAATCTACATTAATCTATGTACATTAATCTAAGAACATTAATCTATGTACTTTATTGCATGAGAATAAAGTACACTTTATTCTCATGCAAACTTTATTTGCATGATGTTCAAAGTATCTCAAAGTAAATGTGAGAGCATTAATTTTCAAAAATTAGAAAAAAGCAACATGGCTTATTTTTACTAAGTAGATAGTCACTGATAGTTCTTTTATAACTTTAAATTCACATTTTAAATTTTGAAGTGCCTATCATATTCTAAAGAAAAAACATTTCTTATAATTACTACTTCCCTTGATTTTTATTTAAAATAACATTTTCAAAGACACTATTGTTTGATCAAATTGTAATGCTTAACTTATACTTTAGCTTCCTACAGATAAGAACCTTTGAGAAGAGGAAAAGTTTCATAGAAGTGTTCATAAGCATATTTTATGAACAGATTATTCATAAACCTCAATTTTATATCAATTAAACACACCAGCTAAGAATTTACAATTAGTTTTCTTTGCTATCAAATCATTTTAGCATAGGATAACATAATATATGAAAACTATGAAATGTAAAATATAAGGAAATGAGGGATTTTTAAAGAGGACTTCCTATAAAAATACCAGAATAGATTTTTACACTAGTGTTCACACACTTTAAGAAGTACATTAGGAGAGGGACAGATATAGAATGACTGCATTCATTTATGGTATATAAAAAATATATATAGTAGGAGACCAATATCCATGGCCAGGAAAAACAGGAGCTAGAAGGACTGGTCAATGGTTGAAACTAACCACAAATGTGTGGGGGCAGACAGTAGGTAAGATAAAGAAGAGACCACTATGATGATAATAATAGCAGGGAATGATCATGATGGACAAGGTCTGAGTGTTAAAAATACTTAAAGGGATATTCTTGATAATTTCAGTATCAATATTGCAAACCACAATGCCCCAAAGGAGAGAGACAGAGACAGAGACAGAGAGAGAAGAAAAGTGCTGGTCTTAGAGGCAGACTGGGGGTTGGCGGGTGGGGGCTGATGGGAGAGAAGCTGGGGACCCTGGGTGCGGGGAAATGTACACTGGTGGAGTGATGGGT
The DNA here is from genome assembly GCF_027595985.1 of Sorex araneus. Classification (NCBI taxonomy): domain Eukaryota; kingdom Metazoa; phylum Chordata; class Mammalia; order Eulipotyphla; family Soricidae; genus Sorex; species Sorex araneus. The sequence continues at coordinate 25,629,822 of NC_073311.1, read as the reverse complement.
GTTGGAATACTGTATGACTGAGATCTAACCATGAACAGCTTTGTAAAGTTCTATCTCACAGTGATTCAATTAAAAAGTTTTTTTAAAAAAGAAGTACATTAAACCCAGCACAACCCTTTAAATACACAAATTTCAAGATCTAAACTTCATAAGTACTAATATAAAAAAGCTGGTCCTGTTGCTCACAATATGCTTATAATAAAAACGGTAGGCTTTATTTAGCCCAAATTAATAAAATTGTAATTTATGTTATTTAACCCCAACAATTTCACTTTAGAAAATTACATCATCAATTAAAGAAAGCAGCGATTTACAATTATTTAGGTGCATACTGCAAACTGTGTGCCTTGGTGCTACCAACACTCTGTTCTGCCCAAATTCAGTCCCAAACATAAATAGAAAATACGACTCCCCACGTTCAGCTGTAGGTTCCAATAATAAAGGAGCAACACTTGGCCAGCACAAATACATCTGTCCACTAGATTAGAGATGATGGTTTTAAAGTAAAATGTTCAGAGTCATGTTTCTGGATAGCCCCATTATGACTCCCAATAAAATCAGAAAACTTACCTCTTAAAATATTCATTTCCATATCAGCTGGCCGATTTGTTAAAATGATTGGATAAACTGAAAAACTCCTGGGTCCAATTTGCTCATTTACAAATATGCCTAAGAAAGAACGCATTATGAGTAGCAACCATACACAGGGTTACTCTAAGGAACTTTTTTGAGAATAGTTCCTCCAATCTACTTCACTGAAGGTTAAACTCAGTTTTACGAAAACACTCTTGTCTATACTTGGGAGACCAGTTGAACCATTTCTTTTCCGAAGAAAATGCTAACTCTCCAGATATATGTTTTATAAATATCAATGTAGGTGGAACAAGCAGTCCCTTTAGCCTGCCTTTTTGTTACACATTTAGACTTCTAATAAAAGTGAGATTTTACCAAAACTCAAGAGCCCTGTAGTGAGTTTTCTTTCTCCTCAGATCATCATGAAATCAGGCCGTAGGCCAGTACTAGATAAGGGCAACAGTGTTTGTCAAAAGCCTAAGGAAAAGGGCAGTTTGTTCTCAGTTTCCCCTGACCTCAAAAGCCTAACCTTTATGTTTGTGTATAAAATAGTGTGCCCCCAGGACCACCTATAAGAGAATATTGTTGGTTTGTGTTCCCATTGGTCTGCAATTTGCCCTTTCTAAAACCACACTTCCCTGTTTTCTTGTTTTCTTTCCTTATAAAATCTCCTGTTCTCTTCTATAAACGAGATGATAGGAGATGATCTTCCAACTGGCTGGCTTGTCCTTCCCAACCTGCCACATGTCCTTCCAGCAGCAGTGGAATCGAACTCACAATTTACATCTTGTGCCTGAGTTTCAGATTCCCAGTTGCGGAGAAACCAAGTCCACACACGATAATGCAAAAGCAAAGGTTATTGCTAGAGTCCTAGGATCCAAGGACCCACCCTGACTCCAAATCACAAGCAGTTTATATATAGATTTCAAAGGTAAGCAAGCACTTTGGCAACAGTTAAACAATAGTTTCCGGTAACAGTAACAGTTGCGGTTACATAAGCTACTCATTCTTTACATTAACAAAAGGCAATTGCTGGGTCATTTTGATTGAGTGCACTGCTGGGCCCAGGAACATTCCAGGTGGGTTTAGGTTGGCTAGTTACACATTGTTTGATTTCTGGGACGCTGAAACTGTTTCAGTTCCAGGAACTGAACCTGAGGCCTCCCTGATTTTTCTCATTTCTGCTCATCATCTTTACAGTCTGAGATACAAAGCAATGCTGGTTCTAGGAAGCAAAGATTTCTTCAGCCAGAGAGAATCTAGCCTTACCATTCCTGGGGTAGTACAGCTGATCAATGGTTAAGTACTTGGAAGTATAACTGAAGGTTTAGCTCCACTGCACTCAAAGTCAAATCAAACAAAAGGCCTGATGATGGAGCCATCAAGAAAGACCTTATTGGCATAAGACACCCAGTAGGAAGATGGTAGACTTATGTCCACGAAGCAGCCTTTTTGTCTGCACAGGAACAGGGAGATTTTCTAGGGAAAGAACCAGCAGGCAGATCAATATCACTGTATCACTGTCATCCCATTGTTCGTCAATTTACTCCAGCGGACACCAGTAATGTTTCTATTCCTGCCAGCCCTGAAATTTTAGCAGCCTCTACTTACTCGTCTTTCCCAGTGATTGGAGGCTTTTTCAGGGTCAGGGGAATGAGACCTATAGTTACTGTTTTTGGCATATCGAATATGCCACAGGTAGCTTACCAGGCATTGCCTGTGCAAAGGGATACTCTCAGTAGCTTGCCGGACTCTCCATGGGGTGTGTATATAATATATATATACACACACACACATATATATATATATATATATATATTATTCTCTATGATATGTTGTCTACTGCCTGAACTCCATCAAATATGGTGTGGTAATTATGAAAAATGGATAGGAAGTGTCTTATAATGTGTCGTGCTGGCAAAGTGGAAAGCAACCTGGAGCGTGGCAACAACTGGGTCATGGAGGTCGGCTGCCGGGGCTGGGTCTCTTGGGGCAGGGAGGGTTCTCACTCACCCCCCTCTGGGGTTCCCCGAGTGAAAACAGCCTGGGCCAAAGTCTGGTGGCATGGCTATGGGGGCCTCATTTTATATACAAACACTAATTTTCTTTAACTAATCGATTTTTTTTTTTTTTTTTTGCTTTTTGGGTCACACCTGGCGATGCACAGGGGTTACTCCTGGCTCTGCACTCAGGAATTACCCCTGGCCCTGCTCAGGGGACCATATGGGATGCTGGGATTTGAACCCGGGTCGGCCGCGTGCAAGGCAAATGCCCTACCCGCTGTGCTATCTCTCCAGCCCCCACTAATCGATTTTTTATAATTCCACTTACATTTTGTGATAACAAGCAATATAAAACAAATTATTTTGTGCCGGTTCAGAGCAATGCTACAGTGGGTATGGTGTTTGCTTTGGATTTTGCTGACCCGAGTTTGATCCCCAGCATTCCATATGGTCCCTGCAGCATCGCCAGGAATAACTCTTGAGTGCAGAGCTGGGCACTCTGAGCACTGCCAAGTATAACCCAAACAGGAACACAAAAAATAATTTTATGCCTGCCAGTGGGGCAGGCTTGATGGGTGGGTGGGAATCTGAGGACAATGTTGGGGGAAGGTCAGACTGGTGACAGGACTGGTTTTGGAACAGTAACTGCCTGAAACAACTGCATTATGTGTTTAAATTAAGTGTTTTTTAAAATGTACTTTAGATGGCCTAATAGAGTAGTCCCCAAGCCTTTTGTGTGTAGCGAAGGCAGACCAGTAGGGAGCACAAAGAAAAACAATAAAAACCCTTCCAGGCTGGTTTCCTGAGATATACTAAATCTTACCCACAAACCTAAGCAGAGTGAAGTATTTTTAGGCTGTTTAGTGAAAGAAAACTCAGGATATACTGACTTTATTGTTAAACTATAGGGCAAAGAGAGTTGACTTAACCTAATATTGATCTTGATCCATTTGTGAAGGAGAATACTATAGAAACTGGAGTTGACTTATAATTAATCTAATGTAGCACGGAGGCACTGTCATTCTGTTATTCATCAATTTGCTCAAGCGGGCACCAGTAACGTCTCCATTGTAATAGTTGTTGTTTCTGTTTTTGATATATTGAATATGCCACAGGTAGCTAGCCAGGCTCTGCCGTGCAGGCTGGATATTCTCAGTAGCTTGCCGGGCTCACCGAGAGGAACAGAGTAATCGAACCGGGGGTCGGTCATGTGCAAGGTAAACACTCTACCTCTGTGCTATTGCTCTAGTCTAATGTAAAAAATATAAAACCTGCTAAAAAGATTAAAATTTTAAAACACTCATATTTAAAAATAAGAAAGTCTATGTTAAAATTTTATTTTTAATTAAATAAACGCAAAAGGAGGTTATAAGATAGGAGGTTTCTTTTATATAGCTCTTCATAATAAGTAGTATTTATAGAACATGCTAGAGAGATTTCAATTCCATTTTCCCACTAACTAGCGGCATGACCTGGAATTGTATTTACATTTTTGAGACTTTACATTGCATTCTACTACTGTAGTGGAGAGTCTGTTATTTCAGCAATTTGAAGATTCCTTCTTGATTAATCAGAGAGGGGTTTTTGTGACTTGTTCTACTGTTTTATAAAACAAAATGACTATTCTGATAAGCAAGTAGACTTTGAGAAGACAATAAAAATCTCTTTAGGGTTTTATTTCCTGAACAAAGTGACCAGAAATAGTCCATACTAATTAAATTTTAAGAAAATATCTCATCAAAATCTCTCTCTGATATCTCATAAAAATATACTTTTAGCTGATTAAGGACAATTCAAAATGTTTTAGAATTTCAAACAGGGCTTACAGGTCCTTTTTACCCATTTAAAATAGTTTATTCCAGCATTTGAATTAAAATTTATGAGAATAAACATATCAAATATTACATTTCTAAGAGGAAAATAATAAAAATAATTATTTCCCCTCAGTCAATAACATCAGCTGTCTCTTACAAAATTTTCTCCAAAACATGTTTTTTTCTGTATTTCATTTATTATAAAGTTATTGAAATACCAGGTCTTTCCATCTTCATTCAGTTATTATTAAAATAACTAACAAAAAAAGATTTTCTACATCTGAACAGCAAGAAGTGTATGAAAAATTTTACGACTAAATTAAGTTATTAAACATTGCTATTATGTAATTTGGGAGGGGGCACTTCAGAATCTCTGTATCCACATTATTCAATCTATAGATAAAAAATAATACACATTGGGGAAAAATAGTATAGAGATTTAAGTGCCTTCCTTAAAACTGAGTCAGCAAACCTCAGTTTTCTCTCTCACATCACATAGTTGTGTTAGCATCTCTGGGTACTGACCTAGAAGTCTCCGAGCACTGCCAGGATGGTCAAGTAATGCCCTGCACTGTAGGGCCTGAGCAGCATTGCATCTGTGGGCCCTCACACTAAGGCTCCAGCCCCCCAGCTGGCTAAGAATCACTAGCAGGATGACCCACCCCTTGGGAATCCCCTTCCCTCGGAAAAAGAAGAGCCACACACCTAACCAAAATGAAGTAGATATTTAGTGATCAAAAAAGGTTAACATGGGGTCCATTTACACTTACACTTCTTCTGTTTTATCACTTTAATAAGCACTTTACAAAGTGGCCAGAGAAAAATAGACTATTATCTGGTAAGTATGGGAAATACAGTAAAATATAGTATTTATAATGTTCCTTTCAGAAATCCACGGAGTATTTAGCAAAAGTATTGTGTTGATTTTGTTCAATTCGTTATCCCATGCCTCTTTGAATATTATCACTGTATACCTTACATATTTAACAAGATATATTTACTTACAATATTTGCTTCGACTGAAAGCCAGACATTTCTTAAAATATAAAAGCAAAAAAAAAATAATGCTACATTCATTTACTAACATTTAGCATAAGAAATTTGGTAGAACATTGGAAGTGGATTTAAATGATATTCTTTCAAGGACTAAATAACATTAATTTAGAGCAGAGAAAATCTATAGTTACAGTTTTCAGGAATTTTGGGTTAAATGTGCTAAATAGAACCAATGAGCATTCTTCTATTATTTGCTTAACTGACTACATGAAACTTGAATTCAATTATGCCTTATTAACTATTGATAGTTAAGAACTTCTTTTATAAAAGTTATAAGAAAAAAAAATCACTGGAATTTTTTCCATGTAATATAAAATGGTTGGTATGGATTATAATATTAAACCTAATATTATGATGTCTAGATGATTCAGAGTACTTTCTTACTGAGAACACTCAGAGATGCATGAGGAAAGAAATACCAAATGGCTTGAAAAAAATGTTGAGTTACTATCTTATGTATAGGAAGATTTTCATGAGGGGAGTTATAGTTATTAAAATATATTTCTTTATGACATCCGAAAATGACAAATTAGTCCTTAAGCCTCAGAGTCAAGGTAAGTATACTTACTGCAATATAATTCTATTACAGTAAGGTAGAAACTGCTATATGATATTATTAAAAGAAGTATGACTGCAGTTTTTTTGTTAACTTTTAAGCTCAGCCTTTTATTTTCCCTTCTGCCCCATATCTAAGCAAGCTGACACAACCCCTGAGTGTTCCCTCTATTATGATAAAGGGTATTCAAACCATACAAATACTGACCAACTTAGATATGCTTGGTTCGTCTGAGAATTTCTAATGTAACAAAATTTCTTTTAAATTCTCTTGGTATATTGTGTGTCACTAGATTTGGTATCCTACCACTTACTGGGGGAGAATGACTCTTGTATTTATAAAGTAATAAGATCTTCATTGATATTTTAAAGATGGCTAATTCAAAATGGGGTCAACACCAAAAGATCCTGAGATGACCTCAACGATTCCCATATCCTGGGCCTCAGACTTTTCTGTAATATCTTTCCCAAGATAAGGGTGGAACCAGCAATTTTCTTCCAGTCATTACAATATACAAAATATAATAAATGTCTCTGTAGTGATTATAGATAAGATAAAATTAATGGAAATATCTCCTCCTTCCCTTCTTTTCTCCTTCTCTCCCTCTCTCCATTTATACTGCTTTCTCTCTATACTTCTCAATCTTTATCTTTCACACAGATACATACACACAAACACACACGCACATGCACACCGCAAGCACACATACACACACATTGTCTTACTAGAAGAGATGATATACAGACTCTTTATATAATCTTAAATAAAGTAAATGGTCAGGGTGGAGAAATTTATGAGATAAGAAGCTATAGGAACTAACAATGGACTATAGTTCATAGTCAAAAATAATGTGGGGTCATTGGTGATATAATTATTAGGAAATAATTCTAGCAACTTAAAGAGAGTATTAATGTAAATTCTGTACCAACTGAGCTTCTAAATGAGTATACAGCCTGACTGATACCTGTACCACAATCCATTGTGCCACTAAGGGACATACTGCACAAACTCAAACCAAAGGAAGCCATGACAGTATATCTGCATTTTAAAAAATAGCCATTTCTTAAAATATCTTGTTGAATGATAAATGTTCATTTAGAATAAATTTTCTAAAACTAAAATATATGGATTCTTAAAAATTAGTTAGTAGTGGGGCCGGAGCGATAGCACAGTGGGTAGGGCGTTTGCCTTGCACGCGGCCGACCCGGGTTCGATCCCCGGCATCCCATATGGTCCCCCAAGCACTGCCAGGAGTAATTCCTGAGTGCAAAGCCAGGAGTAACCCCTGAGCATCGCTGGGTGTGACCCAAAAAGCAAAAAAAAAAAAAAACCAAAAAAAAAATGAGTTAGTAGTTTGGGGGCAGGGATATGTGATTTGCAAAACTTTAAAAAATCTAAGTTTATGAAAAGGAAACACCACTTTATTTCACACAAGGAAGAATCATTGCCCTATATCCAAATATTCTGTGCAAATTTTCCTTGAAGAAAAGTGAAACTAGAATATGAAATTAATATCAATATTAATAACTCTACCTCTAAAATATTCAGCAGTCATTGGTCAAACTGGAGATTTGTGTGCATCAAGTGATTGACACAGCTTTGAACTGAATTATAAACTGTCCTAAATATACATTAAATGATAGTAACACAAAAGCACCCATGTTTTCCCCAATGTCTGCATGACTAACGAGGTATAAATGAGAAATTGGAAGGTTTATCATTGTGAATCTTTGAACTAAAGAATGAGAGCCATTTTAATAAGAAAAACAGAACTGTTTTGTCTTTGGTAGTCGCTGTTGTAGCATTTTTAAAGTTTATAATCCCTAATGGTAACAAAATATTGTTAGAAGATTTTAGTATATTAACTGACTTATTTGGTCTTTCAAAGAATGAATCTTTAAGAATCACAATCAAGTTTCAAAACTTGACTATTCAGAATGTGCAACTTTAGCTGTTGCTATTTTAGGTATAAAATCTTTACTTGGGACAATATTTGGAGCCTGGCATGCAACAACATATTCTTTTTAAGGATTGATATAATTTGATAGAAATGTCACATAATGAAAAACTGAATTTAAGATATTAATATAGATCTTTCCAAATAAGATATACATATGCCCAGTAGATACATGAAAAAGTGTACAATACTATAATCAACTTGGAGTTGCAAATCTAAGTCATAATGATCTCTCATTTCAGATCCATACTTGAGAAAATAAAATCTAAAGCAAAACAAGAAGTAACAAGTATTTGTTAGGCTAGAGATAAAAAGGTGTTCTTGTATATCATTTATGTGAATAAAAACTGATGTTGTAACTATAAAAACAACACAAATATTCCTAATATTTTAGTGTACCAAATGTGGTGATAGTCAAACCCATTTCTGTGGGTTTATGTGAAGAAAGAAACAGAAAACTCAAAAGCTATATATGCACCCCTATCTTCGTTATATCATTCTTCATAATTTCCAAACTATGAAACAGTCTCTACAGATAATTAATGAACAAATAACATGTGGAATGGAATATTATTCAGTCATATAAAGAAAAAAATGGGGGTGGAGCGATAACACAGTGGGTAGGGCATTTGCCTTGCACGCGGCCGACCCGGGTTCGATTCCCAGCATCCCATATGGTCTCCCAAGCACTGCCAGGAGTTAATTCCTGCATGCATGAGCCAGCAGTAACCCCTGTGCATCTCCGGGTTTGACCCAAAAAGAAAAAAAAAAGAAAAAAGAAAAGAAAAATATGTTATCATTTGTGACAACAAGATGAGAGTATTATGCTTAGGAAAATAAGTCAGGCATTAAAAACAAATATCAGTATCATAAAATCTCACATGGAGATTTGAAAAAATACATACTCCTAAAATACAAAGAATAATCAATTGTCAGAATCTAGGGTCTAGAGGTGGACTAAAGGGGGGATGGTCAAAACTAACACATTTTCAATCAAAAAGTAAGCTATTTGGAGGTATAATGTATAGCACAAAGACTAGACTTAAAAATATTGCCATAAATTTGAAAGCATCTAAAAGTATAATCTTGTAAATTATCACCAAAAATATAATTAATGGTTGAAAACTATTATGGTGATTGATGCACAACTATAACTAGCAAGTGATTATGAGCAACTTGAAACTAATGTTATATATCAATCACACCCTTTATTTTTTAAAAAATTGGAATAGAAATTTTAAAATAATAAAAAAAGTTTCCATGTAGAAAAAATATAGATTGTCAACGTAAATAGAATGTCATCACTTCAACTAGCAGAATATTTAGGTCAGTTGTAATGACTTATCTCACTTATCTCAGGACTGTATCTACTCTCTTGAGCTTCCTCATAATTTAGTCTGCAGACAGAATGATCAGCTTACTGCTCAGTTACACTGATTAAAAGCTTATTAAACCTAATGATTAGGAAGTGCTCCATAAATTACAGCAAACTTGATGTATTTTACTCTTGGGGGAAATTTTTTCATGGAAGAGATTATTTTTCTTTATTGAAATAGAAATATTTTTAATATGCATTTGACTCATCAAATGCATATTATTCATTTGCCACTATCAATAATAAGATTTAATAAATGCCTGTTCATCCTATACCATACTACATCAGACAGTGAGACATGTTACTCACATAAACATGCCAACTAGTTGATATTTTGAAGATTCCTGGAATTCCTAAATACCCTAAAGCAGCTGAAATGTAAGAGTATTTTTTTGGGAGGGGGGTGTTATTTGCTTTTGTTTGTTTGTTTGATTTTGTTTGTTTGGGGGCCACACCCACCAGTGCTCAGGGTTTACTCTTGGCTCTAGACTCAGGAATCATTAGTGACAGTGCTCAGGGGAACAAATGAGGCATGAGAGATTGAACCTGAGTTGGTGCATATAAGGTGAGCACCCTACCAGCTGTACTCTCTCTCCAGCACTGAAATTCAAGGTTTTATTCATGAATGCATCACTGAAACTAGGAGTTAAAATATATGACAACTAATGTATGATGACATGTGTTCCTAGATTTTGTAATTTATCTCGAATGAGTTATCTAATTGTGAGAATTGCTGGCATAGCAAGAGTATATAAAACTTGGTACTAAGAAGTTGAGATGAGTACTACCTCTCACTATTAGATTCCATGAAGTCAGCAGATAATTTCGTTTCCTATTCAGAGAACTTTGACTGATTTTGAGGTTTCAGAAATCTGATTACCACCTAGGGCAATAGAAATTATTATACTGAACTGAAGTTTGAGAATTCCTGGTTATTTTTGAAACTATATGCAAACAAACCTACAACTGAAAATTGAAAGGAAAGAAATGATTGTAGGGTCTGGAGGGTTTGATGGTTTGATCCCGAGTACCATAAAGAAATAAGGATTTTATACCACATGGCTGCCATGGGAGATGAGAGATGGACTCCACACTCTTATGATGCTTGAACGCTAGGTCCTGTGTTATCAGGGCAAACTGAACCACCCAGATATAGCTTGTGACTCCCAAGACCATACTTGGCAATGCTCAGGAAACCAGATGCTGAAGAGATTGACCTGGGCTGGCTGTATAGAAGGCACACACCTTTGTCCCTGAACTATCCCTCCAACCCTTGATTGTATCCCTTTTGTTTATTTTTATTGTTATTTCACTGCTTATTTCCTGTCACTGTCACTGTCATCCCGTTGCTCATCGATTTGTTCAAGCGGTCACCAGCAACATCTCCATTGTGAGACTTATAGTCACTGTGGTTTTTTTTTTTTTTTTTTGCTTTTTTTGGGTCACACCCAGCGATGCTCAGGGCTTACTCCTGGCTTTGCACTCAGGAATTACTCCTGGTGGTGCTTGGGGGACCATATGAGATGCCGGGGATCGAACCCGGGTGGGCCGCGTGCAAGGCAAACGCCCTACCTGCTGTGCTATCGCTCCAGCCCCATCATTACTGTTTTTGGCATATCAAATACGCCACGGGTAGCTTGCCAGGCTCTGCCGTGCAGGTTTGATACTCTCGGTAGCTTGCCGGGCTCTCCAAGAGGAGTGGAGGAATCGAACATGGGTCAGCCTTGTGAAAGGCGAACGCCCTACCACTGTGGTATAGCTCCAGCCACTGTGCTATCGCTCCAGCTTATTTCCTAATTAGTGAAAAAACAGAAAATGCCTAATGACTCCTAAGCTTGCTTTGACTATTATCAAGAGTTAACAGAAGACTACAGCCATTCCATATGAATGAAAGGAATTCTGACTTCATGTGCCCCATCACCGAGAAAATAACTAGAAAGGTATTATCAAATGATAAATGGAAGTTGGAATGAGTTGTGGAAAAGGAACTTAGATAACCCAACACTGGCCTAATGTCATTTCAATTATAAATATGAGGATGAAAGTTATGTTTTCATTCATATGAGGGCATCTTTTAAAATAAACACTACAGTGTTTGAAGCTTGAGAGAAGAATGAATTGATCTCAACTGGAAATATCTACAAAAAGTAATCAGTCACTTCAGAAAGCATGCTTAGTGTTAAAATACTGAGTTTTCTCTTGAGACTTGGAACATGAAATCTGCCATGCACTACATATTCTTCATGTTACTATTTCCTGATTTTTCACTCATTAGGAAATAAGCAGTGAAATTACAATCAAAAAAAAGGGCATAGAATCAAAAGTTGGAGGGATGGTTCAGGGATAAAGGTGGATGCCTTCCATACAACCAACCCCAGGTCAATCTCCTCAGCACCTGGTTTCCTGAGCATTGCCAGGTGTGGTCCAAGGGACTGAAAGCTCTGGGTGTTCAGATCATCTCTGATAACACAGGCCTAGCAGCAGAGCATTATGAGATCCTCACATTAAACCATAACCTGTTGTGCAGAGATACACAGTCATAGTCCCCTGGACCTTATAAACCACATGGGAGCCATCCCGACTCCACCCACATACAAAGGATAGGATGAGATACAAAGCAATACATTACAATTAGTCATTAAAAAAACATTATAAAAAACATGTATATATTTGAAAATGCATGGATTTAATAAGATTATTGCATACATGGTATTCTATATTTGTATATATAAGCCATCTTATTTGATATACAGGAAATAAACACTAGTAAGATGATTTTTTTCTTTTTCCCCAATCTTTATTGAGCTAATGTTGTTTACAATAGTCTCTAATGATGCTTTTTTCATGATACAATCATAAATCATTTCATATCTTAGAATACTGTATGAAGTGTGTGCAAATTTTGAAGGTGATGAAATTATAAATAGAACCAATGCAATTCTTTCTCTCTTAAAGATCTATAAATATCTGGAGACCAAGAACTAGGTTATTCATACTCATATTTCCTTATAATCTGGCACAGTGCCTGGTATTACAGGAATTGAAACTGGTGATACACATTTCAACATACATAACAGGTTTTTTGTTATCTTAACCTATATTACTAAATCCCAATGAGATATGGTACTTATATAAATTTGACATATCTCATCTTTTCATAATTTTCCATTTGAAAGAATGACATCTCAGGGATAGATATGGACAAGTCACAGAGAATATAAAAGTGTTTGTTTTTTTTTTAAGAGAAATAAAATTGGCAGTGCCTGGTGAAGTGAATTTGTGTTAGAGGTAGCACTGTAGCACTGTAGCACTATCGTCCCATTGTTCATCAATTTGCTCAAGCAGGCACCAGTAATGTCGCCATGGTGAGACTTCTTGTTACTGTTTTTGACATATTGAATATGCCATGGGTAGCTTGTCAGGCTCTGCCGTGCGGGTGGGATACTCTCGGTAGCTTGCTGGGCTCTCTGAGAGGGATGGAGGCTTTTAGAGCGGCCTTCAATCACCATTATAGGTGTTCTGATGGTTCACACCATATTTGAACCCCATCAAATATGGTGAGGTAATGATGGAAAATAGATAGGAAGTATTTATTATGTGTCAAGTAGCTTCGAGTGGCTGCACAATCCGGAAAAAGTGGCCTGTAGCATAGCAGCAGTTGAGGAGTGGAGGTACAAGTAGTATCTATGTAAATCTTCTTTATACCCATAGCAACCAAAACAAAGTAAATCCCCCCAAAATATTCTGATGAAAAGAGGAATGAATGGGAATGTCACATATAAATTGTTTACTATAATTAAGTGGCAGTCATAATCTCTACCATAACTAATATCCTCTCGGGTTGTATAAGACCATATATTATATACTATAGGAATATCAAGAGGAGTTAGATATAAAGTCAATATTTTTATGCAAATTAGCTGAGAACCTTATATTTCTGTCCTATTTGAAATTTTTAATCTTACAAATGCAAGAAAATGCAGTTGCATTTTATTTAAAAGTCAATTTTTCTACTTTAATTTAATCAGCTTAGGTTTCTTCCCATTGCTGCTTCTTTTTCTTACATTTCCCCGAGGTGTCCTGGACTTTGAAATAAGCCTATATATATATGACTTTTGCATCAGGAAGTAGTACATAAATTTTAGAAATCAATTAAGGCCACATAAATAAGAACAAGCAAAGGCTATTTATTAAAAGCTTTCTATAATAAGGGAATAAGTCATGATGGCTTACATTTCATATGAAATCAAAGGTAGAAAGGTGGCTGGAAAGTGTTCCAAAAAAATAAACAGAAGGTTTCAGATTTGCTGTGATTGGATGCAGTTGGCATTGCTGATAGAAATTAAAGATTCTATGTGCTTGCTCACATATAGGTACATATTTGGCTTCTTCCAGAGTTTGAACAAAGATGGATAAAGGGTACAAAAACTAAGGATGCTGGCCCTCATTAACACACGTATTAACTTTGAGAAATGATTGCTACAGAGTATGACTTCGCATCTTGACTTTGCTGCAGAGACTGTGGTTCAGAGTTCTATGTTTATGTATGGTTTAGCTTGTCCATTTGTATATACAATATCTCATATTTAATCCAGGACATTTTTCTGCCATTTCTAGATTCTGCTGAATTACTCTTTTTTTTCCCCCTATGTGTTGCTTTAAGTTTATCTGATCAAGCTAAAAACACAGTTGTTGGCTGTGCCAATGCACCCCCCAAATTTTCTGTTTTCAGAAGCAAGTATGCTCTAAGTATTCATCTAGGCATCCAGTCCTTTTAATCATTTCTGAGCCCATTCTAACAAGACTGCAAAAAAAGAGCAAGGAGCTGCAGTCAGATGTGCTAGATCCTGGCTTTCACATCAAGGCATCTTCATAACCAGGGTTCCTGGAGGTTAGTTTGGCAATGTGTTAAAGCGCGTGGATCTCTCTTTTTCTCCAATGGATCTGTCGAATTTTCCTTTTACCTTTCTCCAGAATTTAGTTTAGAGAATAGTATCCTACCTAGTTTCTGATACTCCACAACTAATAAAACTAAGTTACTTTTTCTCTGATTTTTAGCAGCCATTTTCAATGTAAAGGGAGATTTTTTTTTATGTCTTCAAAATGTTTCCCATTATTAGGTTTCTGGAGTATATTCTAAGCTCTGGATTCTCTAATATTTGGTACTGGAAGTAGAAAGCAATGATTTTGGAATTAAAAACCAGCTAACAATTATATCTTGTCTGAGCAGATAGGAACATCAATAGCAACTTAACATCATGGTCCAAAATGTAAATTGAAAGTCTTTTCTAGACATTTCATAATCTACATGAAATATCAAAAGTCAATTAATTCATTCTTTTCTTGGCTCCTTGGTGTTTTTATCTAAAGGCAGGAAGGAGAAAACTTCCATTCCTCATTACTGCTTGAATGAGAGTTCAAGGAAGTAAAAGGAAGCCAGATCAGACAGGCCATTGTGTTTGGAAATATGAAGTTAGCAAAAGTATTGAAATGATATTAAAAAATTTTCTCCTATCTCTTGAACACACCATTTTTGTGTGTGCTCTTATATATGCCATTAATTGGGTTCTTAAGTAGTCCTAAAAAGATATGTGCTGACCATTTGTACTCATGGAGGAAAGGTCAGTGACTTAACCAAAGGTCTGCATCTTAAAAGTCGCAAAGGAAAGATTAAAATTGCAAAGAAAGTAATTCTCCTCTAGTAAATAGAATATATAGAAGGAGTATACAATAATAAAGATAGCTTTTATAACAGCTATTTCTTAACAATAGGTTACCAAGTTTTTCTTTCCCTAAATATCTAACAATCTTTTTCTACTTCTATAGTTAACATTTTTTTAAAAATCAGAATAAAGAAGTCTAAATGGGAAGTGGATTTTAATTGCCGAGAGAATCCTAAAGATGTTTGAATTTACATTGTACTATTTTTATAAACTATGGTATCAAAGGGATCTTTGATATTTATAGTTTTTAAGATTTAATTCTGTCTTAAAATATCACTGTATCACTGTCATCCCACTGATCATTGATTTTCTCAAGCGGTCTCAGTAACATCTCCATTCGTCCTAGCCCTGAGATTGTAGAAGCCTCTCTTTACCGGTCCTTCCCAACAGTGCTTCATGGGAGGCTCTTCAGGGTCAGGGAAATGGGACCCATCATTGTTAATGTTTAGTCACTTAAATATGAAAAGGTATTTTATACTGTTCAAGACAATTCTCTTTTAAATCTATGTCTCTTATTATCTTTTATTTAGAAAATGAGATACACAAGCTATGAAACAACAATTTTTAAACTTAACTTCTCTTTTGTGACTAATGGGGAAACACCTAGCAATTCACAGGGATTATTCCTTGCTCTGCACTCAGGAATTACTCCTGGCATTGCTTCGGAGACCATCTAAAATGCTGGTGATCAAACCTGGGTGAGTCAAATGCAAGGTTTACCCACTGTACTATCTACCCAGCCCATGAAATTTAATTTCTATTTTAAGGTTTTCTCTATAAAAACCTTTTAATACTCGATTTTATGAAGTCTTGCAATAATCAAATAAAGGTATATTAGGACAAAAATTATATTAACCTCTTTCCTTCATAAATTTATTCTTTTTAATATAAGTGAAATGAAACTTGTAGAAAAATGTTTGTTTCAGCGAAAAACTACATACTCAGTAACACATTTTTCAGAATTACAATATTTTATCCCTTTTACTATCTTGAAGTTATTGCGCACTGTTTGTAGGTGTCTAATATACATATGCAAATTCTATCCTTTTTTATTAGTGACCTAAGTTGGTTAACTACCACCGCATTTCCTCATACCCCACAACAGGGGAAATCCAGTTATCCCTGTTCTTATAAATTATGCTATTTTGATTTTTATATAGTTAATGCATTTGTTTGACTTCCTTACTTCTTACTCATTTAATATATAAATTTAGCTCAAAATGAAAAAGCTTCCTCATTTCTTAAACGCAAACTATTTAGCATACTCATTTTCTATCATAAAATATGCAGTCGTTTTAGATTACTATTTTAAAGTTTGATTTCAGAGGATAAAGTGCCACACTCAGAGGTCCTTTAAGGATTACTCCTGTTGAGGCTCAAGGGACGATCAGGAGTTGCAGTTTTCAAACCTTGGTCAGCCATGTGCAAGGCAATCAGCATCTACTCACTATACTATCTCTCAAGTCCCTGAAAAGAATGTTTTAGCAAACGTAGGTGAAATTGTATTTGACAGTAGTTACATCCATTATAAAAATGCACAGATAATGTGCTCAAATAACTTTATTTCTAGAAATTTATACTAAATATGTAGTGATCTCTATTGACAATGATTTTTTCTTTGAACATTATATAGTTAACAAACATCTTCTTTTAGAAATATTGATTTAAAATTTAAAAAATCATAAAATTTTTGTTGTGTATAGAAATATTTGCAGTTGTAAAATATTAAATAAGTTCAGCAAAGTTAAAGAATATAAGATAACTGAAGTAAGCATTGGGAACTAGAGTATTTGAAAATGAATTGCAAGAAACCTTTGAACTAAGATGTGATCTGAGAAGCAATTACCCTATCCAAGCCCAGCCCTAGATTTTATTTATTTACACTGCTCTTTAAAAATAATTTTATATTGATTGAAGTACTATGCTTTACAATACTGTTAATGATGGTTTCACATATGTATAATTGCTAGACTAGACTTTCAATGACCCAGCCTAGATTTAAGACCAAGACCCAACCTGCCTGAACAAGAAACAAAACTTCACTACATTAAAATTAGTTTAATATAATAAGATTTTAAATGCAGATGATCATAAGAGCCCCAAATCCTTTCTTCTGAAGAATGTCCTACTAAAGATCAGAGTGATCATGCTGTGTAGAAACGTGTGCAGACTTTAACCAGTCCTAGACTCCCTGGGTACTCACTTCACTGACAGCACAACATGAAATTTAATTACATTTCTATTTATGAACAATGAGCAATCCCTAAAGATAATATTCTAAATGTCAATACTATCAAAGCATTCTATGGCTTAAACACAATCTCTCTTAAAATCCTAGTGACATGCTTAGAAGAAATAGAAAAATTCAACTTCAAATGTAATTAGATTCTCAAGGCATCCTGAATAGTCAAAACCCTATTTAGGTACTAAAATTATAAAATCCAAAGAATAAAGCATAACAGAAAAGCTTGACCTAAAGTTAGCAATGATGTCTTAGCTATGATATCCAAAGCACAGAAAAACAAATGAAAAATAAATTGGACTACATCAGAATGAACTTTTTCTGTTTATTAAAAAAAAAAAACATGAAATGAGATTTAAAAAAAAATGGGGGGAGGGGAAGATGGGGTTGTCACACTCAGCAGTTCTTGGTCTTATTCCTGACTCTGTATTCAGGGATCACTTCTGGTGGTGCAGGGGGCCCCAGTTTGGTGCTTAGGATCAAACAGGTGATAGAGGCCTGCAAGGCAAGCATCTGTTCAAAGGAAACTTCCACCCAACTTTTAGAGCCCTTCCCATGAAAACAATCTTTGCTAAATACTAATCAAGGATAGCAGACTTCTATTCTCTTTAGGAGGAAAGTTGATTATTTCACTTTTTTTCTTTCTTTTTCTTTTTTTTTTATTGAATCACCATGTGGAAAATTACAAAGCTTTCAGGCTTAAGTCTCAGTTATACAATGCTCAAACAACCATCCCTTCACCAGCACACATATTCCACCACCAAAAAAACCCCCAGTATACCTCCCATTCCCCCACCCCCAACCCCCGCCTGTGTAACGGATAAATTTCACTTTACTTTCTCTTTACTTTGGTTGCATTCAGTATTTCAACAAAGAACTCACTATTATTGTTTGGAGTTTTCCCACTAGAATCAGACCTACTGTGAAAAGATATGAGGTCTCGTGGCCGCAATAGTAGCTGCGTGGTTTTGGCTTTCTGTATTTTAGTAACTAAGTCCAGAGAAATTTCTGGCAGAAATTGGATCATTGCAAGCTTGTACCTCTCATTTGTGGGTCCTCATAATATGGCGGTCACCACGCCCTTCACCCCTGGCAAGGAAAAAGGCGAGAGAGAGAAATACCTTTCCCCTCCTGAGCAGGTATGGGGCTGCGGTTTAGTTCACAGTCTAGAGACGTTTCTGTAAGAAGCTGCGGGTACCAAAAGTAGTTTAGCTGGCCTCTGGAATCATGCTTGTGCAGCTGCGGAGAGGCTGCACACATGCGGCCACCAGGATCACATCTTGGCGGAGAGCGGGGCCAGTACTGCCCCCCGATTATTTCACTTTTAACTTCTGAATTCAGTAACTCAAGCACTGTCAATATTTTTTAAATGATGAAAATTTAATTTTAAAAAAATCACTGTCAATTTATAATGTTAATTCTGTAGTATATCTTTGCAAATGCAAAATATATATCTTCATAATATATGTGAGCACAGTTGTTGACTTATTAATTAACTATAAATTATAATTCAGGAATGCAGATCAAAGCTAGTAAAGTTTGTTGTAATACAGATAGTGATATAAACATATGCCTCGCTATGTATTTATTTATTTATTGCTTTTGGGGTCACACCCAGAAATGCACAGGGATTACTCCTGGCTCATGCACTCAGAAATCACTCCTGGCAGTGCTCAGAAGACCATATGGAAAGCTAGGAATTGAACCCGGGTTGGCCGTATGCAAGGCAACTGTCGTACCTATTGTGCTATCGCTCCAGCCCCTTGCCTGGCTATTTAGAAAAAGAACCAAGTTAAGTATGAATAACACAGACATGAAACACATAATATTTCATTTCTAGATAAATATAATATGATTTAATAAAAATATATACCAATTCAAATGTAAATAATTATTTACACGATAAATGAATATTATGTCAGACTCTATTCTGTGTGCTTTAAATATTTTCATTTAATCATCACAATATACCAATGAGGAAGTTATTATTAGTTCCAAAATCTAGAGGCAGAAACTAAAACATAGAACACATCAATCACTTGATATGAAGCCACAAAATCACTGAGCAGTCAAGAAAACATGGATCAATACCTGGATGTAAAGATAACAGTCTTAATTATCAGTGATTTCTGACATATTGGTGGTAGTTGGAGTCTCCCTTACACAGGAGAGTTTACTAAAATCCTTTCCATATTCTCAATGTTATATTCCATATATTTAGGGAACTAGTGGGTATAGTTTTTCAAACCCAAATATCTACATAGTCGTGCTCTCTGATACTGGTGCCTACCAACCTACCTATCTATCTGTATATACACATATAGATATATATTAGATATAATTATTTCAGTTATGATTTTTAAAAAATATATAATTTTATATCTTATTTATAACATATATGGGCTGGAGCAATAGCATAGCAGGTAGGGCGTTTGCCTTGCATGAGGCTGATCCGGGTTCGATTCCTCTGCCCCTCTTGGAGAGCCCAGCAAGCTACCAAGAGTATCTCACCTGCACGGCCGAGCCTGGCAAGCTATCCATGGCATGTGTGATATGCCAAAAATTGTAACAATGAGTCTCCCAAGGTCAGCCCCGTGCAAGGCAAATACCCTACCTGCTTGTGCTTCACTCCAGCTCAGACTTCAAGTTATGAGGGGAAAATATTTAGTAAGAAATATGGCAGAGTAAGGAAAGGAAAAACTGGAATTCATGGGAGTAAGCAAGAATGATTCAAATATTAGAGTAGAAGCTAGGAAGTCTGTGGCCATCCCAGTTACTGCACTGACCACCTAAGCCTAAAAAATGGTTGTTGTACCTCTTTCACTATCCAAGTCTTACAATAATCTCTTTCAAGGAAGATTCCCAGAAGTATAGGCAAAGGAACTTTGGAGATAAGATTTCAATATAGTGAACAATGCAACACTATCACAAAATCATGAAAAGTTACTGGACCATTTTAAACAGTGAAATAATCTGATTTTAGGAAGTCATTGGGGCTAGAGAGATAGTAGAGCTGGTAGGGCACTTGCCTTGCATGCAGCTGACCTAGGTTAGATCCTATCACCACATACAGTCCCGAGCACCACCAGGAGTGATTCCTGAGCACAGAGTCATGAGAAAAGCCCTGAGTACTGCTAGATATGAAACAAAAGACAACAAATGAAAATAAAAGCCATCACCATGACTATTCTTGGTAAGAAAGTACATTGGGATATGAAGTTCAAGGTCCAGTTAGGAATCAAGTTTAACTAATGGTTTCTTAATGAAGGTTTGAAGTTTGTGGTGCCCCATGGGTGGCTTATGTGAGGCAGAGAGGAGAGAGATGGTCACTTTCTCCTGATCCACCTCTGCTACCTCAGGACTGGCTGGGAAGACAGGACTGATAAAGTCTGAAATGCGCCCCTGTGCAGCACACACCAGAGTCCTGCCAGCTCCACCAGGTGGCCGTCAAGCCACACCTGATGTCTGCTTGGGAATTGATACCCGCCACCTAATTTCTCAGGGAAACACAAACTTAGGCTGAAGTGAGGAACCATTTTTTTGCAGGAAAGTCAGTCGTAGGGGTTACTCAGGGCTTCCGGGTGCTTGGTCCTGTCCTGCAGAAAAGAATTTCAGCAGTACACAAGCAGTGAAGCAAAAACAGACTTTATCTGGAGGGTTTTAGGAGGAGAATGAGGGAGAGCAAAGGGGTAGAGAGTAATGAGCTCAAGTGAGAACATGGGCTTCTCCAAAGTCGGAGAGAGAACCTCTACACACAGCCCAACTTTAGACATGGAAGCATGAAAGTACACATCTCAAGAGGGGAGATGCAGGAGACATGTGTGCTCAGGTACCACGTGTACTCAGACATGTGGGCACAAGAAGCACATGGACTTGGGCAGCTATGCATGTCTTACTTTGTTCAAGGTTGCTTTTATAGAGATTTTCCCAAGGGGCTTTCTAGCTAGGTCAGAGTCCACTGCTAGGGAGGTTGCCAAGGGGTCAGAGCTGGGAGTATTTGATGATCCTCTTTGAAATTGCTTTCCTGGCGTTTGTTCCTGCTGGGGCTTCTCTTAAAGGCGGTCCATTCTCTGGCTCTCTTGACACCACTGAAGTTATTATCATTCCTTAGTTTCTGTGCTCACAAGTGAGCTTTTTGCAGCTTTGAGCTTTTGGATCTATTACATCCTAGGTATTTTATTGCTATAGCAGACAGGATGGGGGTGGGGAATATTTCCTGTCTACTTGCCTACATCAGGTTTATCAGCCTACTAAGAGAGGAAAGGTGCTCCCAACATCTTCCAACCTGAATTAGAGGACCCATTCAGGTTGGAAGATGCGAACTAAAAGTAGACTGTAGATCGAATATGAAGGCCACTCAATAACTCCATTGCAAACTACAACACCCAAAAGGAGAGAGAACAAAAGGGAATGCCCTATGCAGAGGCAGGGTAAGGTGGTGTGGTGAGAGGGATACTGAGATCATTGGTGGAGGTGAATGGGCACTGGTGGAGGGATGGGTAAACGATCACTGTATGAGTGAAATGCAAACACAAAAGTTCATAAGCTTGTAACTGTACATCACAGTGATTCTTTAATAAAATATTTAAAATAAAAGAGAGAGGAAAGGTATATGTTTGTATACTTGCAAAGTGCTTTGTTTTAAATCCCCCTACTATATTCAATTTCAAGTTAGCAATGGTTTAGAACCAGTACAGCACTTTCCTAAAAGTTTAATAACTAGCTCTTCTAGGCTGGTACCAATGAGCAATAACACACAATTAAGTCAGTTCAGAATCATAGATGGATAATTGGAATGAAGTATCTGATCTTCTAGCATGGAAGAATCAAAATTCAGCATCAGTTTATCTTTGTGCTACTCCATGCAAACTACATATTTTGACTTGGAACCTCTTGAGCACAGGATACATTCAAGAGAATTCTTTCAGCATGCCAACAAAAAGATTCCCAAGTACAAATTATACAGTGCTTTCAAATATTCAACATTAAATCAATTTCAATTAAAGCAGGATGCCCCACAAGAGAAAAGTATTGATGAAACTTGGAATGGCATATATGTATTCAGTCTGTACAAACTGACTAGAATTTAGAGAGATTTAAAAGATGTCTAGATCTCAAGTCAAGAGAGATATTTACAGTTTTTACATCTGGCTTACATGTACCATGACAAACAAAAGTCTATTTGTTGCCCCAGAGAATGATATGATAATCTATATTGAGATTGAGCTTTTAAATTAGAAACTTCAGTTTTGGTGCTGATATTATTATCTGATTTCTTTTTGCCCTATATACCATCATCTTTGTAAAATGGACAGGGTTTGTAGCAAAACAAGAAAATGCAGTTTCTATAAACACAGGAGACAGGGCCCCTTAAGAATAGCAGCGTTTTTGTTCTACAAGGTAAACACAAGCCACAAGATAATGTTTAGGTCAGAGGAATACAAAGTAAGCATTTCTTCATGCATATGCAATTATCATTCTTTATTTTAATCTACTATCTGTAGAAAGTATAAATTTTATACTGTTGCAGAAGAAGCCAAAATAGAAGATATGACTCATAATTTGTATCATCATCATCATCATCATCATCATCATCACCATCATCCTGTTGATTGTCGAATTACTCAAGCGGTCTCAGTAACATCTCCATTCATCCAAGCCCTGAGATTTTAGAAGCTTCTCTCTACTCATCCTTCCAACGATGCCGTACCGGAGGCTCTTTCAGGGTCAGAGGAATGAGACCCAGCTTGTTACTGGTTTTGGCATATTAATACACCATGGGGACCTTGCCAGGCTCTCCCATGTGGGCAGGAAACTCCCAGTAGTTTGCCAGGTTCTCCCAGAAGGAGAAGGAGGCTATAAGATATCGCTCGGCCGCTTTGCTTCTGGGAGCTGGCTTTTAAGTCTCCGGATGCTGGCCAGAGTTGACTATAAAGCAGATAAGCTGGTAGGTAAGGGCGACTATATATTATATATAGTTGACTATATTGTATAGTCAAATATATTGTATAGTCGACTATAAAGCAGATAAGTTCGTAGATAAGGAAGGTTCTGCTGTGGCAATAATTACTGGAAAGTAATAAAACCAATAGACCCAGACCACATAAACCTGCCTTGTGGATGCAGGGACTAAGCCTGATAAGACCTTTATCTGGTGCAACTCAGACCCAGAGAAGGCTGGATCCCCCTCTGAGAGATGCTATGGCAAGAAGAACGACTAGGAAAGGAATATTAAAGAAGACCATCAAATAATCCAATTACTAACTTGGAAATCACCCTAGCAACAGACTCTTACTTAACTAGAGAGCTTTCCACACGGGAAAGCTAGGGAGAAACCCTATAAAATTAAACTTGAACAAAAGAGGCACACACCTGTGCTGCCTAAGCCCGCATGTGCTGCCTCTACTCATGTGTTGCTGCTAAGAACACGGGGTGCCTGAGCACATGTGCTGCCCACATCTCCCCACTTAAAATGTGGACTTCCATATCTAATGCTGAGATCTGTAATCTGTACTGGGACTTCCTCTCTATTCTGGAGAAGCCCACATCTCCACAGTCTCTCTCTCTCTCTCTCTCTCTCTCTCTCTCTCTCTCTCTCTCTCTCTCTCTCTCTCTCTCTCTCTCTCTCTCTCTCCTCTTCCCCCTCCCTCCCTGCCCACAAAAAAGAGAGAGAGAAACCTTTCAAATAAAATCTGTTATACTTCACGGCTGCTCATCTTCTCTGAAATTATTTTTCTAAGTATGGGCAAGAACTCAAAAGGCCTGGGTGTGGTCTAGGAATGACTATCTTTTCCCACAAGGAGCAGGACTCATGGTCCTCAGTCATTTCCTATTCCCCGGGTGACAGCGATGGATACAGAGAAAAAGGTGGATTCCCTTCTCAAGGTGACTGCCTCTCTTCTCCCTACTTCACATAAGTCACCTGGGAACCCCACCTGCATCAGTACTGAAGGAGGCAGCCTCAGTTTCCCCTTGCCAGTGAGAGAGGAAGCCTCGGTTTTCTCTTGCCAGATATTTCATCTCTTCTCCCATCAGCTTACCACATACTTCATTGCCAAGGTCCTGTCTTTACATTCCAAGAGTTTCCCAGGACCAGAAAGTTCTGCTCACAGGGACCTACAACAATGCCTGAGGCAAATGGCTAGAAAGAGTAGCCAGTAACTTCCTTACATCCTCTGTAACACTGTTAATTGATAAGAAATGTAAAAATCCCAACTTTCACCTCAAAGAGTCTACAGGAAGTGCCTTTGCCTGAAATGTTCTTGCATCCTAACATTAGTCAATTGATAAGAAATTCAGTTCATCAGAGAGCCTTTAAAAGGGTTTACACAAAACATCCTTCCTTTGAATTTAGTCCTACACTAAGTTCCTCCCCACTTTTTGTCTCTTCTACTTTTCAATAAACTTTTCTACTTTCCAACTCTCAGTCTGAGCATCTTTATTACTCAATATTTCCAAGAATGAAAATCATGAATGGACATAGACGAGCTAGCACTGTTCTTTTCTCATCTGCATCAATACCAGAGCCAGAAAGACTGCCTTAATTCTTGCTCAATTAGGGGACTTATACTCCTTCCAGAGAAAATTTCTAGTAAGTCAGAGCACTGTGAATGAGAACAAAAGTTTATGCTATGGCCATTATTAGCATGTTTTCTTAAGCACTTTGTCCTCCATAGGTCAGGCAAAGCTTTTCCCCTCTAGGGCTTAAAGTTTTAAATAATTATCTACATTATCCAATCTCTCTTTCAGACTGACAACTCTGAAATCCTAGAAAGCATTGCCTGGCTCTGTTAATATTAAGTTAGCATGAGATTTCATACTTTACGTAGTCCGGGCCTGTACCCATTTGTCAGAGTAAAGAAGCTACAGAAGTCATACTTTCATGCATCAGGTAAGGTTTAAAGGAATGAAATCTTAGGGGGTTGTGGGGGCCGGCGGGAGAAATGTTGCAGGCAGATAGGTTTGGAAGCTTTTTAATGAGCTTTGGGAAAGTAAAAAATAAAAATTTTGGACCACATCTGGCAGTGATCAGGGCATACCTGGCTTCATGCCCAAGGTTCACTACTGGTAGGTTCAGGGGACTATATGGGGTGCTTGGGTCAGCTGGGCACAATTCAAAAGCTGTACTATAGGTCCAGACACAGGGAAATCAAATTTAAGAAATTTCTAAACCCGGGCTGGAGCAATAGCACAGTGGGTAGGGTGTTTGCTTTGCATACAGCCTACTCGGTTTCGATTCCTCCATCCCTCTCAGAGAGCCCAGCAAACTGCCGAGAGTATCTCACCCGCACAGCAGAGCCTAACAAGCTACCCATGGCATATTCAATATGCCAAAAACAGTAACAACAAGTCTCACAAAGGAGATGTTACCGGTGCCCTCTCGAGCAAAATCTTGATGAGCAACGGGATAACAGTGACAGTGACAGAAGTACCCAAAGACATGAAGACCACATTCCTTTGACATGCGAATCCAGAGCTCTTTGGTCAAAGAGAAGCTGAGCCATCATCCAGTTCAGAGAAAGGTGGGCCCTTCAGAAAAGGAGATGCTTCAGGAGAATCTAAAGGTCAAGATAAGAATAGAACAAGACCAACAGTGCAAGGCAGGACTTGTCACAAAGCCCAGATTAACTTTTAAATATGCAGAGAAGTCCAGGCCAAGATGATTTGGAGAAATTGCAAATAACCTTCTCCCAAATGCCATGAGAGACTCTTTTCTGAGCCCACGATCTATCTTAACACCTATTTCTTCCTCTTTCTCCAGCGATTTTATTCTGGAGAATACCTTCTCTCCTGAACCCCAACCCTACCCGTTGTCATGTCCCTGCCCCTTCCTCTTTCTCTCCTTATATCTCCAAATTTATTTTAATAAAATGATTTGATTTACTTAAAAAAAAAAGGAATAGGACCTGAAACAACAGTAATATAGATGTGCACCACCGGTGGCTTATGTGAGGCAGGGAAGAGAGAGTCAGTCACTTCTCCCAAACCACGTCTGTTACCTGAGAACCAAAGCTTTGGGATTCTTGTCTCACCTCGAAGAAAAGAATTTCTGGAGTACAACAAGCAGTGAAGTAGAACAGATTTTATTTGGAGGTTTGTGAAAGTGAGTAGGGAGAGAGAGAGAGAGAGAATGAGATAGAGAGAGAGACAGACAGAGACAGAGACAGAGAGAGACACTCAAGAGAGAACTCGGGCTTCTCCAAGGGTCGAGAGAGCCCCTCAACACACACCAGTATTGATAGGAAAATATACACATCTCAAAAGGGGAGATGTAGGCAACACATGAGCACATGCGCTCAGAAGACACATGTGCTTGGCCACATGGGCACAAGCATCACATGGCCTTGGGCAGCATATGCATGCCCTTCCTTTGTTCAAGATGGCTTTTATAGGTTTTTCCAAGCCACCCCCACATGGAGCTTTCTAGCTAGATAAGAGCCTGGCTAGGGTTGTTAAGTGGGTAGAGTTCCAAGTGATTATCTTTGAAACTTCTTTTTTTGATCTTTGTTCCTGCTGGATCTTCTCTTGGAGGGTGGGTCCAGCCTTCTCTGGTCTGGGCTAGCTGAGAGTTAATTAGATTAAAGGAAGGACTAGAAGGTTCTCTAGTAATTTTCTTCAGGCCCTATCTGTAGGGAGGGGACCAGTCTCCTCAGGATCTGTTGCTGGAGAAGGTATTATCAGGTCTTGCTCTCTGTATCCACAAGGTGGGTCCGACTTAAGACTGGTGGCTTTATTACTTCCCAAAAAATTAATTGCCATGGTGTGTGGGGGGGGAATGGGGGGAGGATCTTCCCTAACCTATTCTCCTACATCATTAGTAGAGCTAGTAGGATGTTTACTTTGTACTTGTTGGTCCCAAAAAAGACAAGAAAGAAACAAAAAAAGAGAGAAAGAAAGAAAGAAACAAAAAAAGAAAGAAAGAAAGAAAGAAAGAAAGAAAGAAAGAAAGAAAGAAAGAAAGAAAGAAAGAAAGAAAGAAAGAAAGAAAGAAAGAAAGAAAGAAAGAAAGAAAGAAAAGAAAGGAAGAAGGAAGGAAGGAAGGAAGGAAGGAAGGAAGGAAGGAAGGAAGGAAGGAAGGAAGGAAGGAAGGAAGGAAGGAAGGGAGGAAGGAAGGAAGGGAGGGAGGGAGGGAGGGAGGGAGGGAGGGAGGAAGGAAGGGAGGGAGGGAGGGAGGGAGGGAGGGAGGGAGGAAGGAAGGGAGGGAGGGAGGGAGGGAGGGAGGGAGGGAGGGAGGAAGGAAGGAAAGAAGGAAGGAAGGAAGGAAGGAAGGAAGGAAGGAAGGAAGGAAGGAAGGAAGGAAGGAAGGAAGGAAGGAAAGAAGGAAGGAAGGAAGGAGGGAAGGAAGGAAGGAAGGAGGGAAGGAAGGAAGGAGGGAGGGAGGGAGGAAGGAAGGAAGGAAGGAAAGAAGGAAGAAAAGAAAAAAGCGGGGGGGGCTTTTTTGAAACTTCAAGAGAATAATATCAATATTAATTAACTTAAAAAATTGGGGTCCACACCCATTTGTGCTGAGGATTTACTTCTGACTGCACTCAGTGATCAATCCTGGGAAGTTCGAGGGACTGTATATGGTAACAAAGACATGACCAGGATTGGCTACATGCCAGGCAAGTACCTTACCTATTGTACTAGTTCTCTAGTTCTATAAATTCATTTCTTATTTGGAATAAATCATCCTTTTAAGAAGAAATTCCCCCCAAATTTCAAGGTTGGGCATTATAAGGATATTTACTTTACATCGTCTATGTTTACAGTACTTCTATGGTAAACCATTGTATCTTTGAACATAAATTAAATATGAGTCTTCTGGTTCCTCTTCATTTTTTCTACAACTGTTCATCTGAAATGTGCATTGATAGATTACATACACAAACACACGCATATACACACATATATACATATACATATGTACATATATATGGAGGATGTAGTTATGTTACAGATGTGTGGGCTATGTCTTTAGAGTCCTCAGTAAGGGAAATGCCTCATGTTCATCAAGCTTAACTATACATACTTTTAAACTTAAGTAAACAGAATTTATACTTAAGTCAACAGAATTATGGAAGCCATTCACCGCAAATTGATTAAGTGGTGAGAGTAAAGTAATTAAGATGATTGTTTTGGTAATTATTTATTAGTAATCTATAAATTGAAGACAGATGGCCAATGTATGATTAAAGAGGGGTGAAGTTACTTTAGCTTCTAAGATCTTTACTTTTGGATACTTCAGAAATCATTCTGTTATAGACATGGTTGTTGAGCTATGAAAGAAATAATGGCATTCTGGTCACCAGGATGGCAAAACAAACCTTCTCAAACTTCCTGCCATAAAACCTTTGTAATATGTTGATAAACTAGAGCGATAGCAACCAGGTAGTGTAATTGCCTTGCATATGGCCGAACCGGGACAACCACATGGAGGGATTCCTCCATCCCTCTCAGAGAGCCTGACAAGTTACCAAGAGTATCCCACCCACTCGGCAGAGCCTGGAAAGCTACCCATGGCATATTTGATATGCCAATAACAGTAACAAGTCTCACAATGGAGACGTTACTGGTGCCCGCTCAAGCAAATCAATGAACAACGGGAAGACAGTGCTTACAAAATATGTTGATAGAGTTTGCTAGGCAGGCACTCAGAAAGGGCAGATCTGGGACAGTTTATTTACTTGTCTGTTTATTATATATTTCCTTCACAATGTCTGGAATTTTAGGAAAACTCGTAGCTTGAAGATAAAATGTCTGGGAGTTAAAATAATATGAAAGTTCTTTTTACACACACACACACACACACACATCTTGTAGAAAATCTTTGTGAAAGGCTCAGGTCTGAGGCAATTTAATTTGAATTCTAAAAGAAATAATCTCAAGAAATAAGCAGAAACTTCTTTGCATATTATAATTTAGAATCAGAAGCTATATTTAACTTCTGCCATAATTACTAGGGAAACAAAAGAAAAAATACTGGATATTCCCTATTCCAAAATGGGGGGAGTATTAAGAACATGTTAAAAAAAAGCAATATAGGGGCCAGAGTGATATTTTAGCATGTAAGGCATTTGCTTTGCACACAGCCAACCTGGATTTGATCCCTGGCATCCCATCTGGTCACCCTAGTGCCCCCAGGAGTAATTCCTGTGTGCAGAGCTAGGAGTAACCCATGAGCATCACTAGGTATAACCCAAAAAGAAAATAAAACAAAAACAATATAGCAAAAAATACATTTTGAAATTTTTTTGAGAAATACAATTTCCCATCATCTGCCTTTTAGCCGTCCAAATGTAGTTCCTTTTATCAGACTAAATGCATTTTTTATTCGCCTCACTACCTAATTATTCTATCAATCTCAATTCCCTAATCTAATTATTCTATCAATCTCAAATTAGGGGCCTTATTATAAAAATAAGTTTTTAGTACAAAAAAGAGATAGTTGTTTATTAAGTTATTTAACATTGACTTATTGTACCCTATTCATTTTAGATGAACAGCTTCACAGTTGATATTTGAATAATATAACATAGCATGCAATCTAGTGCTCTCTAGATATGATGACTGAAGGACACATAGTTCAGTATCATTTCTCTCCATCTGATAATTTTGAACTATAGCTATCTATCTTGCCCAAAATTGTTTATACTCTTTGGATAACTGCTGCAGACAGTCCTATTTGAAGAAGAGAAACAAAGACATATAGTAATCAGTATTTCATAGAAATTGACTGTTTCTTCATTAAACTAAATTTTATCCCTAATAGTGGTTCTCTGTGACTTTTAGCTCCTTAACCTAAGCTCTCTTGGTTTATAGGCTCTTGATTTTGCCTTCTCAGTCCGCCTTCTCTTTCTTGAAGAAGTAGCCCTTTCTTTTTTTCTTTTTTTTTTTTGTGGGGGGTGAGGGGAGTGGGAGGTATACTGGGGTTTTTAGTGGTGGAATATGGGCAGTGGTGAAGGGACAGGTGTTCGAGCACTGCACAACTGAGACACAAGCCCAAAAACTTTGCAACTTTCCACATGGTGACTCAACAAAATAAATAAATTTATTAAAAAAGGTTACAATTAGCATACATTAGGAAGTGCTTCTTAGCCGCAAGTGGCATAAATCCAGTTTTAACTAACTTAGCAATTTATTAGCTCAGGATGGAAGAAATAGCTCAATGGGCAGGTGTTTTGCATGCAGAGGCCCAAGTTCAATTCCTGGCACTATGTAGTTCCTCAGGAATTATCAATAACAACTTCCGAGCACAGATCCAGGGGTAAACTCTGAGCACTACTGAATATGGCCCTAAAAAAAGAAATTAATTGGCCCAGATCATTGGGAGGTTGATAGGTTGATGATGACATGAGTGATGGCTGGACCCCACACTTCCAGCAACATCAAACATTGCCTTGTTTCTGTGGCTTTACTTGGCTCTGCTGGCTTCATTCTAAGCAGCTTCTTCCACACAGCATGTGATGATGGCTACCTCCTTTGATAGACTTAGTGACAGTTTGGGCAGAATTTCTGATAATGAGTGGCACTGGTCAAGTGTGGTTCATCTTTTTTTTTTTAATTTTTTAAATTTTTTTATTTATTTTTTTATGAATTTAGGTTATGGGAATTTTATTTTTTTAAATTTATTTATTTATTTGTTTATTTTTATTTTTTTAACATTTTTTTCTTTTATTAATTCACCATGTGGAAAGTTACAAAGCCTCCAGGCTTAAGTCTCAGCTATACAATGCTCAAACACCCGCCCCCCCCACCAGTGCACACATTCCACCACCAAGAATCATAATATACCTCCCCCCTTCCCCCCACCTCCACAGCCCCCCACCCCGCATGTGTAACTGGTAAATTTCACTTTGCTTTCACTCTACTTTGATAAGTAGCCCTTTCTTGCAATGACAGTTCACTAGCTTTGTTTCTTCACACCATGGTGGTTACTTCTAAGGAACCAGGTAGAAACTCTAATGCCTTTTATGCCTAGTCTGGGGAATCACACATGTTTTGGTTTTTGTCACAAGGAATAAGGAATAAGGTAGAAGGAATAAGGAACCACATCTCAACTGGAACAGTAAGATCTTGGAAGATAACACATAATATGTTAATGGGATATTTTATACAATAAAGTTTTTCCAGGGATTTTATTTTTTATTTTTAGGGAGTGGCCACACCTGACTAAGCTTGGGCTTACTCTTGGTTCTGTAATCGGGGATCACTCTTGACTGGGCCCTGGAGACCATATGGAATGCTGGGGATAGAATCTGCTCAACCAAGCATGCAGGGCAAACGCCTTCCTGCTGTACTATCTCTCTGACCCCAGTTTGGAAATTTTAAACTAAAGAGATTTTACTGGATCTTCAGCATTTTAATCATTATCTCTAAATATAGATATGGTGACAATTTATCTGGAGACAAAGACCAATGATTTCCTTTGTTGTATAGGAAGACCTTTTCATTCTATCACTCACTGTCATCCAGTTGCTCATCAATTTGCTTGAGCAGGCACCGGTAACGTCTCCATTGTGAGACTTGCTGTTACTGATTTTGGCATATTGAATATGCCATGGGTAGCTTGTCAGGCCCTGCCATGAGGGTGGAATACTCTCGGTAGCTTGCCGGGCTGTCCAAGAGGGGCAGAGGAATAGACCCTGGGTCAGTCGCATGCAAGGCAAACGCCCTGCCCGCTGTGCTATCGGTCCAGCCCATAGGACGACCTATTTTTATGTACAAGCAAGCCAAGTATTGTTGGGTCCCAGTACCGGGACTCTTCTAGCTAACCTGTGGTATAATTGCTGGGAGGCCACTCTATAGTTCTGGTTACAATAGGCTTGCTAGGTCCCTGAACAAGCACATGTCCCAGCGTGGGTCATAACTGGCAAAGACCAAGGTTAATTTTACCTATCTCCGTATCAAAAACTACCCAGTGCCAAAATTGGAGCAGGTAAGGAGCTCACTATGAGCATACTAACTAAGAATGAATAATTTGAACCAGTTTAGATGTCCACTCTCAGTCCTTTAGTCAATTGACAGGTTGGGGGAAAGGAATTGATAAAGACCCAATAGTTCTTTAGTAGGAAGACCTATTAAAAAGCATTTATGTCATCTTCTTACACTAGTTTACTTAGGCATAGATGAAAGAAGAATAACAACCTACAAAATTTAAAGCTTCATGATAATTTAAAGCTTCATGATAATTTAAGTTGTGCTGTCTAAAAAATTCTGAACAATTGCTGCTTGATAAAACTTGTCCCATATGTTCATTAAGAAACTCATGACTTACATATATATGCATATATATATTCACTCACATATATGTATATATACATATATATAAGACTTATATACACTTGATAGAAATAAAAACAATTTACCTCAATATCAGCTATCTATTATAACAAAGTATAGAAAAATTTAGTAGTTTAAAAGGATGAAATATTTCTTAGTTTCCACAGGTAAAGTTCCTAGGTCCAACTTTGGTTCAGGTCTCTCATGGGTTACATTCCAGGTATTAATTATTCTTCCATTTATCTCAAGGTTTTCCTAGGGGAGATCTGACTTCCAATCTCACTCTTATGTTAGTCAGAGACCACCTCCAGTTTCTTATGGTACAAACCTTTTCATAGAGAATCTTTGTAAGAGTGAGAAAAAGCAAGTAAAAAAGATAAGAGGATAAAACAGTGGCAAATATTTCTGTTACCATGTCTTTAAATTGATAAAACATTGGTTTTGTCATGTTCTATTTATTTAATCAAATCACCAGAACTAGAGTTATTATTATCCACAGTCAAGGATAATGAACATATATTCATATAAGGATAAGGTGGCAAGTTTCAAAGGGAAGAAACTTAGTTTCTACCATAACCCCTGTTATGTCTTTATATGTCCAAAGTTCATGCTGTATCTTTCTTCTGCAGCTTGTAAAAACATTCAAGATGGTAACAGGGGGCGGGAGGTTTGCTTTATTTATTTTATTTTTCATTTTTATTGAGGCATTGTGATTTACAAAGTTATTCATGATTTCATTTCAGCAATAGAGTGTTCCACTTCCCTCCACCAGTGTCCCCAGTTTCCCTCCCTCTCATCAACATGCTTCTATGACAGGCACTCTATTTTTTTTTTAATTTTAGCTACTGTGGTTTACAATACTGTTACTGATAGGTTTCCCTTGATAACACTTTATCACATTCCAGCACACTTCCTCCTCCAGAGTGACCAGTTCCCTATACCCTTGCCAAAGTGTATACCTGTGTATACCTCCTACCTGTGATGTGCCCTCTCTTCCCTGCCCCCACTTGGCCTACCCCTGCCCCATGCTAAGATTCCTAGTGAAGAACAGTTCTCAAATTTTCAGTATCTATGGCTTTGGGATATTTGTTATTCTTCTGCTATGATTCTTCTCTCTCACGTAGGAGAGAGATCATTCTGTATTTGTCCCTTTTGTTGTTCCTTTATCCATTATTTATTCTTGGAGAGTTGGATTATTTTCAGATTTTAGCTCACAGGAGAGCAAATGTCTTCTCTGAATAATACTTTTGTGGCCATTAGGGTATATTTTATGATGTGGAATTGAGAGCATAGTCTACAAACTTTTACCTCTTTTTTTTTTTTGCACCATCAGAAACCAACACTTTTGCACAAATGCATCATATATATGCATATATATATATCACTTTTAAAAGTATCATTGCATTAGATAATGAAAAAATGATGTCAATTATATACAGGCATTTCAATCAGTAACTTATTCATATTGTTATGACTGGAACAATAGCACAGCAGGTAGGGCGTTTGCCTTGCAAGTGGCTGACCCACGTTCGATTTCTCCGTCCCTCTCAGAGAGCCCGGCAAACTACTGAGACTATCCCACCCACATGGTAGAGCCTGGCAAGCTACCTGTGGCATATTCGACATGCCAAAAACAGTAAAAACAAGTCTCACAATGGAGACGTTACTGGTGCCTGTCTGGCAAATCAATGAACAATGAACAATAGGACTACAGTGACAGTGACAGTGATGTAAACAATTATATGTAACATTCTAATGAGATGTCTCACTGATCACTATCTCTTAATCTGTATCATAATCCCCTATTCACAGTGGACAAACAAATTAAAAACACTTTGATATGAGTTATTCAGTGGTTTCAAAAGAGACAATTTCTTTTTTTAAAAAAAATGCAGTTTGGGTAATATAAAAACAATTGTATAGATTTTTAAGTACTAAGCTAAAGCACCTCTCAACCAACTACCAAGTCCTAAAGACCCTCCACCACTGTTCCTAGGTCACTTCTTTTCCATGTTTTGTCTCCAGTCCTCTCACTGCTTGGTAATCTGAGGTTTTTCATCCAAAGGTTATGGTTTGCCATTATTTGAAACTATTTTTTTCTCTCGTTTTGTTTCCGTACATACCACATATGAATGAGATCATTTGGTAATTGTTTCTCTCCATCTGACTTATTTTATACTATACCTGACTGTTCCATCTGTATTGCAGTGTAATGCAAGATTTATCTTTCCTGATAGCTGCTTGATAGTCTGTTGTGTATATAGGCCACAACTTCTTACCCACTCGTCTATCACATCCCAAACAGTCATTTTGACTGTTTATCCTTGCTATTGTACCTAATGTAGCAATAAATTTAGATATAAATATGTCTTTTCAAATAAATGTTTGTTAATTTAGTGGTAGGTGGAATTACTGGTTCTGATGAAACCTCCATCCTTAACTTTTTTAGAAGTCTTTTAACTGTTTTCCGTGGAAGCTTAGCAGACCACATTCCCAACAGTGAATGAAGACTTCTTTTTTCACTGCATCCCCAACAAACACTGTTTGTTCCTACAGACATGATTTTAAACAGATATCTAAAGTTTATTTTATTCTTTTATCAAAGCCTACTTCGGATATTCTTATTTTCTAAAGTACTATCATCTTTCCCTTGAATGTAATATTTATATGATGCAAGAAGCATATTTCCAAATAAAAACAAAATTATAAATAAAACAAGATTTCCTAAAGAAATCAGCAAGAGAAGCAGACTTCAGAACATTGGAATTTACGCCCCTGTGCTGTTGACTCTAATTTACAATGGACCTGTTGTAACTTTTTTTGCTCAATTGTGGAAGGTGTAAAACATTGATCTTTGAGACAACAGCTAATCTCACAATATACCATGCCTCTTCAATAATATTATCAAGAGAACTTTTATTTCATTACACTCTAACATCTGCCAATAAATGGCATGGCTATGATTTCCTTCTTTCAGATCTCAAATAGAGCTGAAACATTGGAGTCTCCTAAGAAAGATAGTGATACTGACTAGATTACAAATTAGCAGTCAGTAAATTTATTTTAGCACCAAGGAACCTAAAGAGATATATTCACAGTTTAAGAAAAGGAAAAAAATTGTGCTCAGTAGGCAAGCTCTTTCTATCTTTCTAGATATTAATCATGTCCTTTTTAATTAGAAGGGCCTATTAGTTCTTGCATTATCAAATGCTACATCACATTGGAAATAACTCATTTTAGTGCTGATCTTTATCTCCTGAATTCTTAATTAAAAAGTTAGATTCAATACTGGGCAAACAATACCATTCCAGTAACCTTAACATTGCTTTCTATATTGATTTCTTCTTTTTTGCCTAAAATACATTTACATTTCTCCTGCATTTAAAATATATACATTATTCTGAAAGAGTGATCACTATCTGGACTCTTGTAGCCTTACTGCTCAACACAGTTAGAATGCTTAAACTAAACTTGCTTCCTCTAACACCATACTTGATTGTATATCATTTTCCTCCAAAAATCCTAGAAATTTACTAGCACTGTGATCCAAAGACAAATGGGCTTTGTAAAGATACATGTTAGCTGTGCTCCGTGGACCAAATACATTGCTGGGATTGATCCCAGGTATGCTGTATGCAAGGCAAGTACCTGATGTCTGCACTATCCTATCTCCCTGGGCCCCGACTCCTTTGCTTTGCCTTACCCACTACCATTAACTAATTAATTAAGTAATTAACTAACCAATTAACGAATCACTGTGTGACTATCATCCGATTGTTCGTTGATTTACTCGAGCCAGCACCAGTAACATCTCTATTACACTCAGCCCTGAGATTTTACCCACTACCATTAACATTCACTAATTAACTAACCAATTAACTAATCACTGTATCACTTTCATCCCATTGTTCGTTGATTTACTCAAGCAGGCCCCAGTAACGTCTCTTTTACACTCAGCCCTGAGATTTTAGCAGCCTCTCCTTACTCGTCTTTCCCAATGATGGAGGCTCTTTCATGGTCAGGGTAATGAGACCTATCATTACTGTTTTTGGCATATTGAATACGCCACGGATAACTTGCCAGGCTCTGCTGTGTGGGCGGGACACTCTCAGTAGCTTGCGGAATCTCCGAGAGGTATGTATATATTTGTTACTATATTTGGGATATGAATACGCCACGGGGAGCTTATTAACTGAAAAAAAATTAACTAAAAAAACCCCAAGTAAACAAAAAAGAAAAAAAAAACACCTTCTATAACCTGGAACTCTTTCTCAATCCTCCCTTTTATTTCTTCCATTTCCATGTTCTAGTCAACATTATACCAAGCTCTTTTTACTTTGAGTCTGAGTTTGAACTACAAGCTTTTAAAAAATATCACAACCACTTGCCCCTCCTCTAGCTGCATGCTGCCAGAGACAGTAACAGTTTATCTTTTTAAAACAGTAATCTGTTAAATTTTCAAGGATTGGGCCATATGGTTTATAAGAAAGCAGTTATTAAAAATTAAAATATTTAAACATGGACTAAATTTTTATATTTTAAACAAGGGCAATAAATAGCTCTTAACTCTTCAATCTTTATTACATTTTATGATGGAATTGACTTTATTTATACCTTACATTTAGAGAATATAAAGACTGAATAATGAATTATAAATACTTCTTTACAACTATTGCACATTTCTCCCTAATGCTGAGACAAAGACCGAGTCTAGAAATTGTAGGCATTGCTTACTCAAGTGAGTCTGAGAAGTCCCAGGCTATGCAATACCATATGTGGTGTTACCTGAGTGATGATTTGAGTACAAACTAGCATGAGCAATGAGATGGTGTCAGTAGCTCTAGGTTGTGTATGCCCTGATGACAGCTGGGAATTTGTGGTCACCGGGGCCCTGTGGCTGCTACAGGACTGTGGAGCCAGGGCTCTGGTCCAGAGTTTGCTGTTGCTGGTGTCTGCAGCGAATGCAGTCACAGTCTGGCCAGCCTGGGCGGTGACTAGTGATTGAGATCATGTGTCCCCAAAAAGAGCGGTTTAGCAAGCTGGTATATGCAGCTACTGAAGGATTTGCATTTACTAGTAACAGCTCTGGGTCGGGTCCTTCCAAACTGTAGCCTGGAGGAAACAGTGCAATGTCCCTGTTGGTTCACACCAGCCTCCAATCTCCAGACCTAAGAAAGTTCCAGAACAAAGCTGAACCTGTGTACAACCTGTATGCTTTGTGTCTCCTGCCCTTTGTCTGAAGCCCAGAAACTAAAGCTTTCTTTACTTCTGAGCTGGCAGCAACTGCAGACCAATTGGACA
Organism: Sorex araneus; assembly: GCF_027595985.1. Classification (NCBI taxonomy): domain Eukaryota; kingdom Metazoa; phylum Chordata; class Mammalia; order Eulipotyphla; family Soricidae; genus Sorex; species Sorex araneus. The sequence continues at coordinate 25,591,961 of NC_073311.1, read as the reverse complement.
GGGCTCACCATCCACCTTCTGGAGTCAAGGCAGACTTGTACTGACACCCCCCAACCCCCATGCAACCTCCAGGTTTTCCCACTGAGAGGGTCAAAGAGAAACCCAAACTTCTGTAAAATCTTTGTTCCAGCAACCCCTTGCCTTGGGGTGGAGTTCTAAGTTCAGTGTGTGCACTTGTGAGTACCTTTGCTCTTTCATTCTCTACTTCCTCCCCCGTACATCAGAGGAAAGCGCTCCTCATCTCTGAACTTGAATGGTAGCTGCATGTTCTCCAACAGCAAATCCCCTTGATATAGTGGCTTGGTGCATCTTTATACAAAAAGCATATTTTATCTAGTATATTATCTCAGAGACCTTTCTATTAGGTGTCCCCCTCCTTTTTTTAAAATTTTTATTTAAGTATCATAATTTGCAATATCATTCCTAATAGTTTCATTTTGACTCCACACCCATCACCAGAATCAGCATCCCTTTACCAGCCTCAAGTTACCCTTCCATCTCCCCACCCAAGGTTCTTGGCAAGCACAAAATATTTTTTCAAATTAATTATTGTGATTGGGTCACAAGTTTATGAGAGTATTAATGCTCAGGGTTTTGATGCACACATTTTTCTTACCTTTGTTTCACCAAGGCACCCAAGACCCTTCACTAATGTACTGAAGCTGCATGGAGGCAGCTCCATCTCTCTTCTCACCAATCCTTTTCTTTTTTCTTTTTGTTTTTGTTTTTTGGGGTCACAGGGGTTACTCCTATCTTTGCACTCAGGAATTACCCCTGGCGATGCTCAGGGGACCATATGGGATGATGGGAATCGAACCCGGGTCTGCCGCATGCAAGGGAAATGTCCTACCGGCTATCCTGCCACTCCAGCCCCACCAACTACCCTTGTTATTCGCATTCTCAGTTATGTAATCCCAGAGGGGTCTGCGTTTACTTCCGGTTTTGTGCTATCTTTGCATTGATGCCCAGGAGTGCTATAAATCCTGTCTTTTTCTTTTGGGTCACCTTGACCTCACTCACATTTTCTTATGCTTAAGTTATATTTCATAGTGTGTAAAGCTAATTACTAAAAACATCTTTTACTGGTATAAAATTCTAAAATTATCTAGTATAAATATTTATAGAAATGACATTTAACACGGGGTAGGCTTGTCCATAAACAAGTTTACAGCTTATTCAGTTATATTCTTCACTGCTCTCCTTTATGGATCAATGAGTAACAAATATACAAAATGAATTATAATTAAGACTCATTAAAATTCGATGAAGATTTTGCTTAAGAAAATCAGTTAAACACAGGTGTATATAATTCATGGTTCAATAACTTGGTTGAGAAAATGCGCTCCCTATATAAGATACAGAAACAGCTCCTAGACTACAAATAAACTATTCTCATGATTTGCTCAGCCAGTATTAAATTGAAAGAATATATATACCAGTGGTGATGTATAAGTGATTGTGAAATCAAGATTCTTCCCCTGTCAGAACTACAGAGATCAAAAGTTCGGCATGACTACCATCAGCTGATGATGAGTAGAAACTGTGCCTTAGAGAATACTTGGAGTTGTACCTGTCTGTCCTGGTTCACTTCTCTCATTTTAATTATCTGCCTGGGTCGCTTTCTAAGTGAACAAAATAGTTCATATCTCTTTTAAGACCATCGTCATAAAATAAAAGTGCGTGGCCTCAACAGCTATAGTATGTGCAGAAAACACTTCAGAAGTCACTTGAGGTCCAATCCACATTATTCTTACACATTTGTTTATCCACAAGTTTTGTTAAAGCTAAAGAAATACACTTTAGTTCTCAGAATTTCTTTAAACTACTATACAGTACATATTTCACTATCAATAATAGGTCGGAATTACACATAAAAATAAACCAAAACATGCTGCTAAAATTAAATGGGAATTGCTCATGATTGGGCAAAGAAAATCATTCCTTCATAGGATTCTAATTCATGAGATTGTTCCTTGAGCTTAATTCAGAAAAGCCTTTTTTATTTATTTTCAAAACAATGAAGTAAGAAAAGACTGTGACATTAAAAAATGAATTTTCACACTTCTTAAAACCTTCAGAAGCATTAACTTAGTGTTTTTTGTGTAATTTGACTTCAGCAAACATCTTTCCACTCTTGTTTGATAATTTCTTAGAAGTAATTCTGAGATTCAAATTCTAATTTAGCTTTACAAAGCAAAACTTTAGAGACTGCCACAAAACTTTTAAAAGAACTTACTATAATTTGACTATTTTAGAATCACAATTATATTTCTATCGAGTTAAAGTTTCTCCTGATTATGTGAGCAGAAATTTAAAAAGAAAACACTTACACATTTTCCTTTTCTTCTTGGACTGTTTACATATTTTGGCTATTTATTTAAAGGGTTGACAAGATATTCTCATTAAAAAGGGGGAAAAGGTTTATGATCTGCTGAGAAAAAAGTCTTTAAAACTCAGATTTCAGAAATTGACACTGAAAACTTAGCAGATGTCTAATTATTATTGCAGTTTTTCAAAAAAAGCTTTTTATGACTCATGAAGACTATGAAATTAGTTCCATTTAGAGTACTTTCTTATATTATTGTTATGTCAGAATATCCTGATATATATTCTATCTTCTGAACTCATTGTGTACAATCTGCCTTCATTGCAAACATACTAATACATCTTGTCATCATAACTGGCTCCTGCTTTCCTTCTACCTTTCTCAGCTAGCTCACCCATTAGAGCTTCTGAGGTAGTAAAGATCAGTTGTTCCCTTTAAAAGTAGAAAAAAAAATTTTTTTCAGAACTTCTGTCAGAGCTAATGCCACCCAAGTATATTTGTAATGAATGGATATTTAGTTTTTTGAGACTATAAGGTCAAGTAAAATGTGTAATGGACTCTTTATTCAAAGATACTTAATTAAAGCATCTAATGAAATTATCCATCTGCAATACTAAATTCAGCAATTGACCTCAACATTGTTCTCTGAAAGAATATATATGATTTTAAAAATAAATTATATCAATGTAATTTAAATCTGCTTAAAATGCACACATTAATTGTTCTGTGGTAACCAGTGAATTTTAAAGGTGAGATTAAATTTGCTTTCAAATGTTTTGTAGTAAAATGGAGAGAACTAAAGCATTTTAAAATAACTTGCCTCAGGGAACTGAGAAAACCATCTTGATATAAAATTATATACTCAAATTAAACAGAAAATGTTAAATTCATATAAAGAAGTATTAGTTCCATGTTACCACAATGGATCAGAATGTCAAATAAAAATGTCAAGTAAAAGAATCAGAGATTTTATACAATTGTTGTATACCTATACAACATAGTATAGAGTATAGAGTTTCAGAAAGGGCTCTTGGTAGCAAATATCACTAGTGTATTCTTCTGCAGAAGTAACTGACAAAGCATTTAGACAAGGTTGCCCAAGACCAATTCTCTCTATTTCCCTGAGGAAATGAAATGAATAGGTGACAGCCCAATTACTTTAATTCCTTTTGTCAGGGACCCAAACACATTTTGCAAATGGCTCTCCAAAACCCCTGCCACCTGTGGTGAGATTTTGAACTTTATAATCACCAAATCATTTTGTGTGTAGTTTCAAATTACTGCATTTCATGTATACTGCATATCATATTATCATATGTCATATTGCAATGACCATTAAGTACAGTTAAACAAATATAATACTTCACATACCGAAGCATAATAATAAATGCCCAATAATTAAGTTGTTCTCATTATTTAATTCTGTGCTCAACAAATACACTTAAATAAATGTCTGAAAAATATCTTAGAACATGAAATTTTTAGAAGATGCAAGGTAAGCTCTTTGCCTATGTTAATCTATAATTTAAGCTTACATATCATTTAATAGTGTAAAAAAACTCTCCAAGGATGGAAAGCTTAGATGCAGTTAAAAACCCATGACATGAATATGAGTTGATACTGTATTAATAAGTCATATCTGCTGAAAACTATTACTTTGAAAACATTATCATATAATTGAGAATTGGAGTCATAAAGTTGGATGCAGTGTTTTAGAAATTTCCCTGGAGAGAAGAGAACAAAAGAATGCACAAAAAATCTTATTAAATGCAAAGAATTCACAAACTTCAGCAACAAAAACCTAATAATCTGATAAAATTTGGGAGATGAGATAGACATTTCTATAACTAGTATACATAGATTGTCAATAAGCACTTGAAAAGTACTTATCATCACTTATTATCAAGGAAATCCATATCAAAATGAGATATCATCTCACAAAAGTAAATATGACATATTTCAAGACAGAAAACAAGCAGTACTGATAAAGATGTGATTTTAAAGCAAAGGAACTTCCATCCACTGCTGGTGATAACATTGTCTGGTGCAAAACCTATGAAGAACAGTATATTTCTCAAAAAATTGAAAATAGAGTTCCCATTAGGTAGAGTGATTACTTGTTATCTACCCCCAAAACACAAAACACTAATTTAAAAAGATATGTGCACATTCAATTTCATTGCAGCACTTAGTACAATAACCAGGATTTGTAAACAACCCAAATGTTTGATAACAGATGAGTGGATAAAGAAGTTGTGGTATATATGCAAATGAAACACTATGCAGCCATGAGAAAGGAGAAAAATCATTGAGTTGGCTGCAATTTGGATGGTAGTGGGAGCATGTCAGGTGAGTGAAGTAAGTCAGCTGGAGAAGGACAAACACCAGGTATTTTCACTAACTTATGATATATAGAGTAAGTCTATACATCATATGTGGGTAAATTTTATCCCTGGTTTACAGAAATGAGAATGTCAAGGAAGGAGCACTGGGAAGGAGAAAGAGGAAACATAATTGTGGTAACATAGAGGAATTGAACAGGGGTCTTAGGCACTTTGGTGGTGTAGAAATCAATTAATTGCCTATATCAAAATAATAAACGCCCTGACCCAGAGTGATAGAACCAAAGTAAGTGGGCTTACTTTGCATGTGGTTATCTTTGTTTCAATTCTCAGAACCGTATATGGTCTCATAGCCTCTCAGTATAGAACCAGAAGTAAGTACTGAATACCACCATGTGTAGCCACAAAAATTATATATACATTTTATATATGTATATGATATAAAACTATTGTGACACAAACACTATTGTAAACAAACTAGAATAATTAAATCAAAACCATGAGTTTGCCAAGAATTGGGGTGTGGGTTTGGGAGGGAACTTTGCCATATTTATGGAGGTGAAATCACATTTGTAGTGAGTTTAGTGCTGGAACATCATATGTCTGGAATTCTATTATTAATATCATGTTGCCTACATATTTTTTAAAATAACTTAAAATTGTATATGAAAATAATATAAATTGAATTAAAGTGTACAGAAGCCAGAAACATGGAACGAAGAAACAAAGCAAGCAGTGCAGCGTAGTGTTCTGGAACTCCAGTGAACACAGTATTCCAAGAGGAACACAGACCACAGTAGTCAACTACGTTAAGAAGCTGGGAAATATCTTCTTGCATTTTTTTAAATGAAGGCAGTGACTTTGAATATTTATAAAATGTTGCATGAGAGAAATGAAAATGAAAGAAAAATAAATTCTAGATTAATAAGCTATGAAAGTGAGTAAACAACTTCTTTTGGAGTGTGTGTGAAGGCATGTCATGGCCCCAGACCGCAGTACTTAGGACTTACTTCTGGAACTGTGCTCAGGTATCACTTCTTGAAGGACTCGGGGTATCATTTAAGGTACTATGGTTTGAACCAAGGCCAGCTACATGAAAGACAAAGTTCCCACTTGATCTCTCAAATCCCAGCAATTTTCAAGGAATTATATTCAATGAGAGAAATAGGTGATAGCTGGAGGTATTCAGAATCACACACCAAATAAAATAATGCATTTATTTGCTTTCTTTATTTTATAATAATAAAAAATTCTATTTACTGTCACAGTCATCCTATTGCTCATTGATTTGCTCGAGCGGGCACCAGTAATGTCTCCATTGTGAGACTTGTTACTGTCTTTGGCATATCATATACACCACGGGTAGCTTGCCAGGCTCTTCCATACGGGCGAGATACTCTCAGTAGCTTGCCAGGCTCTCTGAGCAGGATGGAGGAATTGAACCCGGGTCGGCCACGTGCAAGGCAAACACCCTACCCGCTGTGCTATCACTCCAGCCCATTTACTGACATATGAAAAAGTAAAATAGATATAATAAAATATAATATAAAGCCAAGGCCAAAATTGAAGGACTAAATGGCCTTCAGAAAAGTGGACAAGATTTGAAATCAATTTGGTGAAAATAAGAAAAAATATTGCTGGCTTATAAAATAAAGTGACAAGAAAAATGTTTAGAGATATTGTAAAGGCACACACTGATGATATTAGGGAATAGAGGTAATGTGAAATTCAAGAAGTTTTGTACCTTTCCCAATAAACATTAGGAAAACTACTCGGGTATTTCTCTTGCAAGCCACTAAAAGCTTTATCATCATATTTAAAAGATTCCATGGGAATACTTCAAGTCATTAAGTAGCTCAAGAACAATGATAATTAAGGTAAATATCAAACTTCTGATTGCTGAAATAATCCTTAGATATCATCTTCCCTATGATCTCCAATAATTCTATAAGGAATATTGATATTAATTATACTTCTTGATATCCTATTTTCTTTTACTATATTTATATTCTATTTCATCTCTCATTTTTTTCATCCCAAAGTTTGGATAAGAATAAACTAGTAATTCTCAAGTTGTATTTTACTTTGTTGAGGTTAAACACAGATGCTGTCTGCCAAGTATCTTAGTTCAGGGTCAAGAGTGTGCACTTACTAGTGGTGACATTGGCAAGTTATTGACCTTTTTAGAACATTTTTATTTTTGTTTGCCAAACAATAAACATAATCTCACAGGATTTGGTGAGTTTTGAGATATATTAAATTGATTTCCAGTACAGAACGGGCTCTTAGTAAATTCAAATTATTATTCACTTGCTGTTTTGGTGATAGGGCCAGGACCGTGTTGAAGACTGGCTGCTTGGTATTCCCTCCTGATCTTCTTGAAATTTCCAAATTTGAGGCAGAGTATGATCCAGTCAAAATTCTACATGGTTGTAAGACCATGCCTTTCTTATTACTAGGCTTATGCTTTTCCAAAAAGCTGAATACCATGAACACCAAAATAGAAGGTTCTGGAAAGAGAGGGGAAATTAAACTGTTTTATTACTGTTCCATTTAAAAAAATATGAGACCTACTCCCTCCCTATCTTTTTCTATGACCACTGTTCTTTGGGCCAGAGACTGTTTTAATGGCTGGGTTAAATAGCAAGCAGGCCCTTCTGACTAGAAAGGAGTAATGACTTGCAGAAAGAGGCTGCAATGCCTACTTGTCCGAGTCATTTTAAGGAGTTGGCAGATAATTCTTGTGAACTTTTTAATTGTAACCCCAAGAAAGAGAGAAGACAGACTAATGACCATTGAAGCTTGCTTTCATTCTTGACTCTCTAAGAGCAAATTCTTAGTTTACCTTAGCATAATATATCTTCCATATAATGTGAATATGATTTATTCTAATTGGACCTTGTACTACTGCCAAGGATGGTTGTGGATGGAACTCCTTCTCGTCTTCTTTGCAGACAGTGGTCCTGTCTGTTGTTTGAATTAGGCTTTCCTGCTCTAACTCAAATCTTGTGATGATTCAAGCCAGAAACAGTAATTTTATTTATTTGATATCATGCACAGAGGGCAGGCTAGCAAAAGAAAAACAAATCTGGAATGGGCTATGAATTAAATCAAAGTTGCTTTGTACGTGGGATGTACTCCAGTATGGTACGATAGAGTCTCTCTGCAGAAGTTTATAATGACTCTGCCAATATTAATTATTCGCTAAGCAGCTTACCCATTTTTAGGGAACCCAGACTAAAGCTAGAAAATGTGATTCTCAGACTAATACCTTCCAGCTGAATGATGCAGAGCATAACAGTTTTAGCTGTCATGTTACTAGTTGAAAAAAAGCATTTTTAAGGCAATATTTCAGTGGGTAGAATAAGTTCAGACAGTTCAAAAGTTCATAATAAACATACTTCATAGCTCTTTTCAAAATGATGAAGGAAGGCTTAGTGAGGGAAATACTTATGTCTGATTCCCCTGGGACAACCCAATATACATGGTGGATTAAATATAGTTAGCCGTTGTCTGCTTTAAACCTTCTTCCCTTGCCTTATACCTGAAAATGCTTTCACTGGCTGAAACTGCATTTTATATCAGACTTAAAATAGACTGAGGGGTTGGTGGGGTTGGCAAAATACACTGTTGCCACTTATTGAGGGGAAACCAAAAGACTGTTTTTCAAGAATGAAGTCATAAGTAATTTTGTTTGATGGGAAGGAGTGCATTTGAAAGCATATTTTAAAATACTGTATTTTTGATGGATGTTAATAACAGCATGAGTAAAAGGTTCTTCCTAGTCATGTTTTATTGCATTATTCTGTCCTCAGGATCCAGCCTTTCAAAATGTGATACATTTGCCTCAACAGAGAAAAGGACTTCACCCAAGGAGGGATGCCTTGGTAGTTTTGTCTTTGTTCATTCAGTATAAAGCTTCTTGCACTGACTGTGTGAATATTTGTTTACATGTGGCATCTTTATAATGGAAACAGTAATAATAACTCTATTCCCTTCAATCTCCTTGCTTCACCTTTAACCATGCTCCGGAAAGCTCTAAAATATGTGTGAAATGCTTTTGTTTTAAAATATCTAAGCTAAAGACTCTTCGATTTGGTTACTTTTGAAAACTTTAAAATCCAGAGCTTTTTAAATTATCTCACAATCACTGTCTATCTCAAGTAGCTGGATGAAAATGTAAATGAAATTCATATTACATTTCTTGCAGATGGACTCTCACTCATCTTAACTGTATTAACTAATCATCAGGGAGATTCAATTCTTTGAGTCAGATTTGATTAAAACTGTAGGGAACTCATTCTCAACAGGAGTAAAAAGTCATTTTTATGTAAAATATACCCTTGAACTTAAAACAGACATTAAGCATGATATTCTGGAATTGTTGTAAATCAGAAAGATGTGTTAAGAAACAAGATTTTCCTTAAGACTCAGTGGCAGGGGTTAAGAAATAGGATTTGGAGGCAGGAAGCTAGCACAGAGGCCAGGAGTTAGATCTCCTTTGTCACATCTTTACCTCCAACTACTGTTGGGGTTGACACTGATAGCCCCAGAGCACTGCCCCTGAGCTGCGGTGGTGGTCCCTGACTCTTCAGGGCATGAAGAACACCATGTCCTTGGACTGGCACTGAACCAATAGATCCACTTCCTGAATATCATTGCAAATGGGTTCCAGGATCTCTGAACACTGTTTTGCAGACCCTCACCCTCCCCCTCCACCAGAAAAGAAAATAGGAGTGAGTATAAGTTCAAAAAATTACAATTTGTTGGGGGCTGAAACAATAGCACAGCAGGTAGGGTGTTTGCCTTGCACGCGGCTGACCCAGGTTCTATTCCCAGCATCCCATATCGTCCCCTCAGCACTGCCAGGAGTAATTCCTGAGTGCAGAGCCAGGAGTAACCCCTGTGCATCGCCAGTTGTGACTCAAAAAGGGAGAAAAATTACAATTCGTAATAAGATGGAAGAAAGTAAGTATTTTGAGGTACCTGACCCATTTCTGAGTTTATTTCACAGAAATAAGTCATTTTATAATTTATAGGAAAAAACTTCAAAAATATTCCAATTAATCTCTAATAGCAATAGTAAATGTTAGAACACTGAGAATTATCACATTGTCAAATTTTAATAGGATTATTAAAATTGTGTCTGTATAAATGTAGGAAAGGTGTTTTTTTGTTAAAATCTTTTAAAAATTATTTTTAGAGATAGTTTACCCATATAATAAGGCTCAATTATGAATACTTAATAATTAGAAATTAAATATTATAGGTGTAGAGATTTGACATTGTGATTGTCTAGATTTTTTTTGCTCTACAAGTATGAACATTTTGAAAACTCATTTTCTTTTTATGAAAGGAGGTGGCTAAAAAAGTTACAGAGAATAGAATGAGGAAACAGTTTCTATTACAGGAATTATGAAAATATTCATGAGTTTAAATATTTGACTTTGAATAACTTCAAACCTCCTATACTGACAATCTAGGTCAAAGTTCTGATCAGACATTATTACTAAATTACCACTGAATTTGACCCTACATGTATTTTTCTTATCTTCTTTCTTAAACTAACACACTGTGACTTACTAAGGCACAGAGACACGATAAAAATACACAAGCAAGACTGATCACTGAGAGCCGATCAAGAAACATTTACTTCCAAGATTACTCTTAAAATGTGAAAGATTAAAAACAGTTGTAATACAGTTAAAACCCGGTCAGTCTCAAACCAGAGAGGTTAACAGAGGAAGAGGAAAGAGGGCACTTAGGCAGCAATCACAAGAAGATGCTATAACTTTTCATTCTCTTATGACCTCAACCCACCTCATAGACACACAACACACACCCTTAGCTCCTGTCTTATTTAATACACAAGGTCTTGCTTTCTCTTTTAAATATAAATTTGAATTCCCATGCTGTGTTCAGGTAAAGACCCACAAAAGAATATATTTGTGTCACGTTTCAATCAGGAGCTAGAAAGTTCTACTGTTTTCAGGTTAAAAATAATTTCTCAGATTCATACGTTGTCATGGAAGTTTGCTAAAAGTGGAGAATATTCCTTTAAGCCCTTCTGATAATCCTTTTTTTTTTCTTTTTTTGGCTTTTTGGGTCACACCTGGAGATGCACAGATGTTAGTCCTGGTTCAAACACTCAGGAATTACTCCTGGCGGTGCTCAGGGGACCATATGGGATGCTGGGAATGGAACCCGGATCGGCCACATGCAAGGCAAACACCCAACCCGCTGTGCTATCACTCCAGCCCGATAATCCTTGAGTATTGAAAGCAAAAGAAGGAAAGAGAAAGAAAAAAAAAAAAAGTATGTTCTGCTGCCAAAAAAGTCATGTTCTTTTTAGTTTACTACTAACTCCAGAGTATTAGCAAATAAAATAGGTGAGCTAATGGAATTAGATAATAATAACATAATATTTTATATTTATTGAATACTTAAAATGTTTAGGCCACTTGCCTATTATAAATTAAAATAGTATATGCATCAACTAGACACAGAATGCAACAGAGCATATGGAAAAAAATATATGAAATTCACATCATCAACTAGTTTGTAAAAGACATTCTGGAATAGGTTTTGGAATGTGACACTTCTTGAAATTGATCACAAACAATTCCTTAGATGACGGTCAATGTGGTTGGTTTTCTCACAAGTAGCTTCCCAAATTGAAGTACTGTTTTGCTCTCATGGAAGCAGATTTTATTCTGATCATATTTAGTTTAAATTTAGTTTAAAAATTCAATTTAAATTAAACTGAAATTTAGTTTAAAAATGTAATTAATGTCAACTCAATAATTTTTGTGTTTAAATATTGACAGGTAGCTGTTTATTTTTGTTAAAACTATGTTCTAGTCAGTAGTTTCTTTATATATGTTTATGTGCATACTTGAAAGCATAAGTAATCAATGCTAAGAGGCATAATAAAAGAATTTGGGACTGATAATTGAAAGATTCTATTTGTTTTGTGTATTTTTTATTTAAATTCAAGAGTGGCATTTGAATGTTACAATTTACTCAGAAATATTTTCTTTGTTATACTGAGTAGGAACAATACGATGATTCTCCCTTCACATATATATTACTCAGTTTCAACAATTGTCACATTTTGGCCATCAGATATCATTTTTACCCCCACTCCCTCCAACTAAATTTTTTTAAAATAGAAAGACCTACTTTATTATAGGATTTTGCTCCAAACATTTTAATGTATATTTTAAAAATACAAGGATTTTTTTAATGTGACTAAAATCAGTTTAAAATTTTAATGATTTCTTAATTTTCCCACCATATCAAAATGTTTTGTCTTTGGTTTGAAGACCTAACTGAAATATGTAGAACATCTTACCCATCAATACCAAACTACTATACATATTCTTTTCAAGTTCATTTGGACATTTGCTAAGTCGACTATCCTCTGACCCAAAAATTAAACCTCAACAAGTTATTCAGAGAATGTTCCATGACAGTTCTTTATTAATATGAACAAAATTTGAATTAATTACACAATGCACTTGATCTCTGTTTACTAGTGATATTACCATGAGCATATCACCAGTTTCTGAGATTCAGTTTTTTTGTTGATATTGAGAGCCAAGTTAGGTAGAGACATAATTTTCAATATGTAACATTAGATACTACTAGAAACATTAGTAACATTAGATATTACTCAGAAAATATATCAAAATCAGTTTACAGCCTTTAATTTCTCTGCCTCAAATAATTTCATTATGAAAAGAGTATTCTTGGTTTTAGTGCTCTTGTTTTAATTTTTTTGGATTTGATTTATAAAGACTATCAATAAACTATATAGCTCAGGAAGTTTTGTTTCATGTTAATTATTGTATGGCATTATATAGTAGTTATAACTTTGACTTTTTTAAATCTGATTTTTTAACCTTGTTGTATTAAACCTTCAGGTCATCAGTTTTGGGATAGGTTTGGATTGTATTAACAATGGGGACACCTGTCTGTAAGAAAAGGTGAAGTCACACAATTTGCTGCTACTTGAATGGATCTGGAGAGTATCGTGTTAAATGAGTCAGAGGGAGAGGAATAGCTATGGCATGATGTCACTCTTATGTGGGATATAGAGAAACATAGTAGGGGAATAACTAATGCCAACAGGCAATAGAAATAATGGGCAGCAGATTTGGTTCCTTGTGGGAAGCTTGATACTGAAGGGGGCAGAGGGGAGATAAAACTAGGAAGAGACCACTACAACAATGACAGAGGGAAGTGGTCACTCTGAACAAGGACTGGGTGCTGAAAAATGGTAGAGTGATATGCACGATACCCTATCAGTATGATATCATAAACCACAATGCGGAAATGGGGGAAAAGAAGACAAAAAGAAAATGGGACTGGGGCAATAATATAGCAGGTAGGACACTTGCTTTGCATGCAACCCACCAGGGATTGATTCTCTGCATCCCGTATTGCCATATTGTCCCCTGAACACAACCAAAAGTGATTCTGAGTGCAGTGCTAGGAATGGCTCCTCAACATCACTAAATGTAGTCCAAAAAACCAAAAATTAAAAAAAAGTGACGAATGGGAGAAAAATTGGGAACATGGGGTGAAGGGAAGTGGGTGCTGGTGGTGCGATTGGTGTTTGAACGGTGTGTACCTGACACTCAATTTTGAATAGCTTTGTAATTTTGTAATTCATGCTGGTTCAATTTAACAGGAAAGAGCCTGGCAAGCTCCCTGTGGCATATTCATATGCCAAATACAGCAACAATGATGGGTCTCATTCTCCTGACCCTAAAGAGCCTCTAATAGGACACCATTGGGAAGGACAAGTAAAGAGAGGCTGCTAAAATCTCAGAACTAGGATGAATGGAGACGTTACTGGGCCTGCTTGAGCAAATCAATGATCAATGGGAGGACAGTAACAGAAATACAGTAATTGTATTAAACCTTATTTTTTAAATCTGACTGTGACAGCAAGTCAATAGCTTTATTTTGCCATTGATCTTGGGTGATTATATTGTATCTTTATTTTATGACCAGTTTATGAGACAATAAAAAAATCATTGTTAGGATGGATTGCCATTTGATAAAGAATGAATTAAAAATAGAGCATGACTTTTATTTTATACCTCTCCTAAATAATCTGGAGTATAATACTTTACAGTATTTGGAAGTATAAGTCTCTCAATGAGAGATGTTACTGGTGCCCGCTCGAACAAATCGATGAGCAATGGGATGACAGTGACAGTGATTTGGGAGTACCTATATTATTATTATTATTATTATTATTATTATTATTATTATTATTATTTGCTTTTTTGGGGTCACACCTGGCAATGCACAGAGGTTACTCCTGGCTCTGCACTCAGGAATCACCCCTGGTGGTGCTCAGGGGACCATATGGGATGATGCTGGGAATCGAACTCGGGTCAGCCGGGTCAGCCAGTCAGCCGCGTGCAAGGCAAACGCCCTACCCGCTGTGCTATTGCTCCAGCCCCTATATTATTTTTGATAGCTTTTTTTTATTAGGAAATTTTACTTGAATGACCATAAAGGACAGGCAGGCAATATGAATTAATTCACTGTTTCTCAGGAGAATAACAAAAGTGGGGAATAAAATGAAAAGAAAACTGATTTTCCCACTTGAAACTATCTTTGTCCCTTTGTCAGATTAGATATGCATGCTAGCTTGTATTTCACCAAACGTAGCTAAGTTGCTACTCTTACTCAATTCCTAATTCTTTCCTAAGTATTGCAGTGGACACTACCTTGGTATTTTCACATGTTTGAAATGAAATTTTATTTTCACTTCAGTTCTAACACTATTTTCTTCTTTATGTCCTCTATGTGTTATGGTATATTAGTACTCTAATTTTTACTGTAATTATTTTTTTCTATAGCCATTCCCAAATTCTTAATTTAAAAAATTAAGATATACGATGAGTGTTCACAGTCTAAGATAGTACTATAGCTGATTTACTGGTCTTTGGATCTAACATACTACATCTATCCATTTTCTTCAACTACTTTTCCTCATGCTGATGTCTGTGAAGTTCCATTCCTGGAATCACAATTTAACAATCCTGCTCAAATTACAAGTGCCAAACTGTCTTTCTTTGAAAAATGTCTGAGGCTTGTACATATAAGATAAGATAGTGGAAGATGACATAGTCTACGCCAATTTGTCTACAGAAATCTTCACCAAGTGATCAATGACCACCTCTAGTGGAAATATGGTTTCAATTCTCTGTTTTACAGATGTTCTAGCATATACTTACAAAAGATATGTTTTCTTGTCAAACTTTATTTTAATATATGTTCTGGCTTTGGGGCCAATTTAACAACTATATTTCCCTATTGGTGCTATTCTGAAGAAAGAAATCTGATTTTACAATGATTGTTTTTTTTAGAGAGTGATGTATAGAATCCTATACTAGAAAGTATTTTTACCTCAAATTTCAATGTGGTCATTTCATATCCAGAAGGAAAACACAAAGAACTCAATATGACTTTAGTAATCTACAATGAGTTGAGTTGCAAGGCATCAAGTCATGTAAAAATTTGGTGTCAGTTAATTCAAGAAACTGTAACGGTCCTATCTTTAAGTCTGACATAATTCAATCAAAATAGGATTTGAGGTCACCCATTACGTTGTCAAAAAAATTACTGTTTCTCTCCACAGGACCAAAGCACTGACCCTTATATTAAAACAGGCAAACTAAGAATCAGATCTTACATTGACAAGATTCCAGATATATTCTCACTGTAGGACAGAGGTAGCAGTTATGAAAAATCTTTTGTGTATTTTTGCTGCGTTTTTTGCTGAAATTCTTTCTATTTTAGTACCTATATATCACCTATGTGTCTTCCTGGGTTTTTTTCTTTCTTTCTTTCTTAGTATCCAGCTGTCTGTACTTGGAATCCTCTCCACTTCTTAGTAATAACTTTTTCCTTACCTGGAAAGAGTTCAAAACTGGAATTGTATTTGTAGAAATCCAAGGTAGAGATGTGGTTTGTACCATATTTGGTCATAATAAGAAATACTACAATTTTAATTGGAAACTATAACAAACGTTAGCAAAAGACAGAATAGTCTGATAATTAGTTTGCTTTATTTCCATATCACTCTTAAAAAGGATAAGGTTTCAACAACATATTATTGGAAGAAATACAAACCCTCCGAATTTTTCAAATCTAAGGAGCTTCCTAAGGAGTGTGGTGCTTCCTAAATTTCTAAGGAATATAGCACTCTCATTGTGAAAATCATGACTAGATCACAGAAACTGGGTCTTGTGCTTATTATGTTTGTATCGAGTCACAGTGATATACACAGTCACAAAGTTGTTCATGATTGGATTTTGGTTTCAATCATATAATTTTTGATACCCATCCTTTCACCAGTATAAAAGGATCATTTTCCTTCCATCAATGATGCCATGATCCGTTTCCCCTCCCCCCACCTCTATGGCAGACACTTCTCTCTCTCTCTCTCTCTCTCTCTCTCTCTCTCTCTCTCTCTCTCTTTCTCTTTCTCTTTCTCTCTCTCTCACCTTATGGTTTGAAATAGAGATATGGAAGATTATCAGGTATATCCCTCTACCTACTTTCAACACTCAGTTCCTGCACAATATGATCATTTTGAACTATTATTGCCATATTTGTCCCTTCTTTATCCTAACTGCCCTTTGCCAACCCCTCTTCCACACTCTCTGATAAAGGTCTAATATCACATTTATATAGACACTGGTAGAACTATTTTTTTCTTTTTGGGTTACACCCAGCGATGCACAGGAGTTAACTCCTGGCTCTGCACTCAAAAATAACTCCTGGCAGTGCTTGGGGGACCATGTGGGACTCTGGAAATTGAACCTGGGTTGACCACGTACAAGGCAAATGCCCTACCAGCTGTGCTATTGCTCCAGCCCCGACACTGGTAGAACTTTACAAGAAAAAAAAATCCAACCCCCTCAGAAAATGGGGAGAGAAATGAACAGAAACTTCCTCGAAGAGGAAATTTCAACAGCTAAACGGGACATGAAGAAATGCTGTACATCACTAATTATCATCATAGAGATGCAAATCAAGATGACAATGAGATATCACCTTATACGACAGAGACTGGCACATATCCAAAACTGCAAGAATAACAACTGCTGGAGAAGATGGAGAGATAAGAGACTCTCCCTCGTTGCTGGAGAATGAGAGTTCTCCAGTGAATGCTGACTGGCCCAACCTTTTTGGAAAATATGGACATTGCTCAAAAAACTAGAAATTGAGCTCCCATTTGGCCCAGCAACACCACTTCTAGAAATATGCCCTGGGTATTGAAAAACATGCAGCAGAAAAACTATCTGCACTTCTATGTTCATTGTAGAACTATACACAATAGCCAGAATCTGGCAACAACCAAACTGCCTTTGAAGAGATGACTTGTTAAAGAAACTATGATACATCTACACAATGGAGTACTATGCAGCCATTGGGAAGAATGAAGTCATGAAATTTTCTTATAGATAGATGGACATGGAGAGTATTGTGCTGAGTGAAATGAGTCAGAAGGAGAGGGACAGGTACATACAGATACTGCATTCATTTGTGGGATATAAATATATATATATATGTATATATATGAGAGAAACTAATATCCAAGGCCAGAGTAAATCAGGACCAGGAGGACGGGTCAATGGTTGAAATCTTTTGGTTGCTTTAGATGTGTATCATTACACTACCAGATACTTACCTAATTCCGTTCTCTTTTTATCCACTATCCAGATCAGATTTGGTATCCTACAGCTGAGTCACACTTATTTCAGCTAAATACTGAAGGTGGGTTTACTAGATCTTTCACTGATTCTTTCCATCATTCTTTTCATTTCTAAGTAAGGCTGAATTAAGTTGTGTGCAAGCCACCAGTGTCTGCCCATGTTGCCCACATGCATGTTCCCCATGCACATACCACCTGCATCTTTTCTCTGATGATGTAGACTTTTATACACTATCATTGTTATGTGTATTGGCTCTCTCTGCTATGGAGAAACCCATGTTTTCTTGGGTATAGGTATTAACCTATTTCCCCCTTCTCTCCATTATTTTCCCCAATAAACTTGTCATATTTCAAAAAATAATAAGCTGAATTAGTTACATGCAACTAATAATCTTATAAAATATTCAATGCAAATTGTAAGTCTAGTATCAATTGAACAGTCTATATTCATGAAAAGTATGCTGTACTAGTCAGTTTTTTTCAGATGGGGTCACTATACACAGTGGGTGCTGTTGTCAATGTGGTTGGACAAAGTAGTTGAAATAAGATAGCTGTGCAGTGGCTGAAAGAATATTCTGGGTCCACTTGTTTTTGTAGTGCTATGGTTCAGTGTCCCATCAAACTTTTTGTTTGTCAGATAAATTTATTTTTAAGTTGAACCTTTCAATGCAAGTATGTGAAGACATTTCCATTTTTAACTTCTTTCCAAGCTCATAAACTATTAGGATTTTCTGGATTCTTTTCTCTTTAGAGAGTTTATTTTTAATTTTTTCATATTTTTTAAATTAAGAATACTCATGTTTTTTTAAAAAAAACTTGGACAAAAATTTCCCTTCTAGTTAGCAAATGAAATCAAGATATCCATGTATTCATTCCTTTCCCCTTCAAAGATTAAAAACACTGTAAACAGTAAATATGTAATACAAAGACTCTATGATTACCATTAAAGAACATCTTATTTTAAGGGATAAAAAAGCTGAATGTAGCACATGGAAACTAAAAATATATTCTGTAATTTACTTATCAATGAGATCACATTATTATTATAAGATCATCCTAGCAACCTGATAATGATAAAGTATCATATTTTACCATAGTTTAACCTATAGTTACTGAATCTTTTTATTATTTCTTTCATTTAGGCTTATAACTTGGACTTTATCACTAGACAGGTAAAAAGCTGCATGTAAAGTGGAAAACCCAGGGGTTCTGTGAATGTGGTGTGAATTCTGGTGTGTGTGTGTGGCGGGGTACCTATTTACCTAGGGAAGCTGAGATTGTCTGGGAACAGTGATATCCAAGTAACAATCAGCATACATATTTTCAAGATTCATCAGAGTTCATTGGAATATATTGCTAAATTAGGACAAGGGCCAGAAATTCACAGAATAACCATGTACTTTTTATGCCAGAAATAAGGAAAATGCATGAAAAAAAGGAACATATGATATAGGCATGGGAGTCAGATTGAAGGGTTTCCTGAGTGACCAAATGTGGGACAATTTAATATCAAAAGATTAATAGTCTATATTCTATTAAAATGATGAGTCATAGTATATATTAGCAAATAAACACATAAATAAAGAATACATTTCCATATAGTATTGTGACAGTTACTTATAAAGCAATGATAATAATTTGAAATGATGAAAATTACAATTTGTCAGTCATAGTCAATATAAGGGCTGGGGCTACAGCACAGCAGGTAGGGCGTTTGCCTTGCATGCGACCGACCCAGATTTGATTCCTCCGTCCCTCTCGGAGAGTCTGGCAAGCTACCAAGAGAATCCCACCATCAAGGCAGAGCCTGACAAGCTACCCATGGCGTATTCCATATGCCAAAAACAGTAACAAGTCTCACAACGGAGACTGTTACTGGTGACCATTCGAGGAAATCGTTGAAAATGGGACGACAGTGCTACAGTGCTACAGTCAGTATTAATGCATGTGAAGAGCATCAATAAATCTAGAGGATAAGATTTCAATGGAGTATGGTAACTTTCTGTAATTTCAAAGCCGGTCACATAAAATATATACTACTAAAGAAAGAGAACCATCGCTTTGCCATATATATATATATATATATATATATACATGTTATATATATATATATATATACACTTGGAAAACATCATCTTATTCTGGTGATTAAATTTACCAGTGATTGGAAGAAAAGAAACTTTGTGTCATTTTGTGAAAATGGCACAGAATCACTCCACCAACATTCATAACCAAAATCTACTAAGAAGAAACAATGAACTCAGAGATCTTTAGGTGATAGAGTTTGAAGAAAAGTTCTAACGTAAAGATACTGAAGATGCATGACAAGTATGTTCAATATTTGATTCATATAAAAAAAAGGACGATTTCATGGGCTGGAGGGATAATTCAGTGAGTAAGGTGATTGCCATCATGCTGCTGAGTGCAGGTTTAACCAAAGACACCACAAATGGTTCCTCAATGACTGCTAGGAATACAGAGCTAGAAATTGTCCCTGAGAACCTTTGGGTATGGCAACTATTTTGTGACTAAAAATTTTATAGAATTTTCGTCTACTTTTTTCTAAGCTTTGGGATGTTTACAGAATAAAAAGTTTAAATTCATTACATTTTAATGACAAGAAAATAAAGGAGATGTTTTCCAGTGTCAAAAAGCTCATTAGCTTCTGGATGGACACTACTATCCAACATTACATTCTATTCCCTTGTTTCTTTATCATCGGTTTAAAAGATTTATCAGCCTAGAAAATTCAGGCACTTTTTTTGTCAACATTACTGGATTCAAGTTCTTAGAAATGTGGCAGGCTCCTATTTGGATCTCAAGACACTTTTTACGATACTATTATTTGTTGTATTTCTATCTTCAAGCTATAATTTTTATGCTTTACTTTGCATTTTCACATTGATAGTTTTTATATAATTGAACAAATAAGGAAAATGCTCTCTACTGTTCTGTTATGGAAGCTCTGAAATTAAAACATAAAAAATTGCAGTGTTTTACAGAAAGCTGAGTCGATCTTGAAAACAGTGAAGTGGCACATTGAGTTTTTTTTATCTTCACATAAAACGTGGCCGACCCTGGTTCAATTTCTCCGTCCCTCTTTGGAGAACCAACTGGCAAGCTACTGAGAGTATCCTGCCCACATGGCAGAGCCTGGCAAACTACCCGTGGCATATTTGATATGCCAAGAACAGTAACAAGTCTCACAATGGAGACGTTACTGGTGCCCACTCTAGCAAATCTATGAGCAATGTGTTGACAGTGATACAGTGATGGGTGGTAGTCCATTCATGTGTTTACAATAAATGTCAGTCTTTAAAATCTGTAGGGGCATCTAATAGATAATCTCGACTGCTTAGATTACTCATTCACTCTAGAAAAACAATAATTCACAAGTAAATCTATTTAGAGATGTGTTATGCTAACTTTAGAAAACTAAATTCAATTAAAAAATAAAAAAACACTTTGGGAACCAGAATGGTAGTACAGAAGGTAAAGCATTTGCCCTCCACACAGCTGATCCAGATAGCCTCATATGGTCCCCAGCCACCTCAAAGGGTCCCGTGAGGACACCTAGCAGTGATTGCTGAGCTTAAAGCCAGGAGTAAACACTGAACACCACTGGTTGTGACCCCAAAACCAAAAATAACAAAGAACTTTAAATTAAGAGTAGTGGAACAGAGAGATAGCTCAAAGTGATAAGGTATATGCTTCTTATGCCCAAGACCCTGACATAGATCCTGACCCAAATATGATCCACCCCTATCACTGCCAGGTATGGCACTCATGGGCTCCATCACTGCCAGCCCTGAGCTACGCGTCACTGTACCTACACATTGCTGGCTTAGGACTGCATTGACAAATAGAGTATTACCGATAGTGATCAAGGCCCCCAGCACACCTGAGGCCCCAGAAAAAGAAATTAGAGTATAAAATACTGCATAATCATTAAAATTTAGGTGATAGCATCATGTCATTTATTATGCTATTGTCATGACAATGCCATTATTTAAAGATAGAAAGTTTTATATGAATTTTGTTGTCAAAATTAAGTGCCTTAATTTTGAGTCAAATGAGACCCTCTCTTCATAATATAAATGGTAAAGAAAAATTTTCTAACAAGTAGTTTTGTTTTGATGATGGAAATCTGCTATTTTATTCACTCATTAACAAATATTTATTGATTGTTAGTCACTGATGTAGAAAATTAAAATATTCCCTACCAAAATGGATGGGGTGGTGTGACTAGGACGTGGCTCAGTGGCAAAGGGCATGCCTTGCATATCTGAGACATGGGTTCCATGTCTGGCATGACAAAACAAAAAGCCAAAATAAACAGAAAGTCAATGTAATAAGATAAT